>NC_089234.1:28637545-29350274 GCF_963924675.1 Phocoena phocoena
GGAACAAAACAGAAAAGGTCTTTGTCCTCAGAAAGACAAACAAGTAAACAAAAAAACATGTGATATCAAATTGTGATAAAAGATACAAAGTAAAGGAACTTGAAGCTAGGATTGAGAATCACAGTGGGCACCTACTTGAGACCAGGCCTTCAGGGAAGGCGTCTCTGAGAACTGAAGGATGAGTAGGAGGTGGCCAGGTGAAGAGTGGGCAGAGCATAGAAGAGTTTCATGCATCTTAAAAACGTAAGGAAGGGCTTCCCTGGTGGCGCAGTGGTTGAGAGTCCGCCTGCCAATGCAGGGGACACAGGTTTGTGCCCCGGTCTGGGAGGATCCCACATGCCGCAGAGCGGCTGGGCCCGTGAGCCATGGCCACTGAGCCTGCGCGTCTGGAGCCTGTGCTCCACAACGGGAGAGGCCACAACAGTGAGAGGCCCACGTACCTCAAAAAAAAAAAAACATAAGGAAGGCTGTGTAGCTGCATGGTGATGAGCCGGGGAAGAGGCAGGGAGAGTTTGGGGGAGGCAGTTTGTAGGGGTCAGACCATTCTTTGTAAGCCACGGGGAAGAGTTTGGATTTCATTCTAAATACACTGGGAAGCCACTGAAGGCTTTGAAGCAGGGAAGTAACTTGGTCTGACTTATGTTTTCAGAAGATCACCTTGGTGGGTGCATGAAAAATGGCTCAGAGGGCCACACAGGGGAAGTGGTGTTATACACTGAATTCACATGTGGAAGTCCTAGTCCCAGTACCTCAGGTTTTGAATGTATTTCGAGATAAAGTCTTTAAAGAGGTAATTAAGTTCATGCGAGGTCATTAGGACAGGCCCTAATCCAATATGACTGGTGTCCTTAAAGAAGAGATTAGGACACAAATACACACACACATTGGGAAGGCCACGTGAAGACACAGGGAGAAGACAAGCTACCCACAGGCCAAGGAGAGAGGCTTCAGAAGAAAGCAACCCGCTGACACCACGATTTTGGACTTCCAGTCTCCAGAAATGTAAGAAAATTAATTTCTGTGACACTTTGTTGTTACCGCTTAAGCAGACTAATATAAGTGGGCTGTCCACTTAAGAGGTCACTGAAGAGGACAGCCTGGGAGAAGATGATGGTGGACTGCTCCAGAGGGAAAAAAAAGGAGATGGAACAGACTGGATGAATTCTAGAGACAGGTTAGAGTGCAATCTATAGAACTAGAGATGAAGGGATCAAGGATGATCAAATCAGGCTGGCCTGAACAGGTGATGGCGGTGCCCTTTACCAAGACGAGACGGGGAGGCACTGGGGGAAAGAGGAATGGGCGGAGAAGCCAGACTCCTTATCATGACCTCCAAGGAGTTCCATGTTCTCAACGATGACAAGGATAACATTAGCTGACCCCCCCCTCCAAAAATTAATTAAGTTAAATAATCCAACATAAAATTTTTAATTAATAATTTATTTTTAGAACGTTTTTAGGTTTACAGAGAAATTGATCAGATAGAAGAGAGTTCCCATATACCCCTCTCCTCTGCACAGTTTCACCCATTATTCCAACATAAGTTTTAAAGCCAAAGAAAATTGTTCCTACAGTCAAAATAAAACTTATGCCTTTCTACCTGTTTCTCCCCCAGAGAGATGGTTTCAGTGTGGAAAAACTGTAGCGACACAGTGAGCACAACCTGCCCTGAGCTCTCTCTCAACCCGCTCTCCCACCAACTTTCCACCTTTCTTTTGACAGAACTAGTTTTCTTCACTTGGCCTGGCCAACTTCTATTCATGCCTCAAAACTTGGCTCAGATGTCACCCCCCTCCCAGAAAAGGCTGTCCTGATCAGCCACCCACCCCGCCCCCATTGGGCCAATAGCACCCTGTGCAACCCACAGGCTATCCTTCCCATCTCAGAGGGAGGAAGATGTTTTTCATGAATGTGCCACCCCATCTCCCATGACACTGTAACCAATGGAAGGGAAGGGAGCCCGGTTTATTGTATCTGTATTCCTAGTGCCCAGCACAGTGCTTGGCTAGGAAAGTACTCCATAAATATTTTCTTTTGGCTGAACATAAAGTGACTGGTGCCATGAAAGAAAGAAAAAGAGAAAGAAGGAAGGAGGGAAGGGAAAGAAAAGAAGGAAGGAAGGAAAGAAGGAAGGAAGGGAGGGAGGAAGAAAAAGAACAAAGTGTACTTGGGAATTCAGGACTTAATAAACTCAAAGCCAGTCGTCAAGACTGCCTGCTAATCGCAGATCACAGCCTCCCTGGGAAGAGGAGTCACATGGCAGGTTGCAGAAGGTACTTAGAGGACACAGAGGGGCAGACAGTAACGGGAGCAGCTGCTTGGAGCTGTTGTCTAACATGTCAGCAAGGGAGGCGCTGGGTGTGTACTGAGTGCTGAAAGGAAACAAGATCATCTTCTGTGCGCATGGCCCGTATCCCTGACCCCTCCAATAGAGTGACCCATTGTGTGTGAATGTGAATTTGACATGTAATCCATAGACTCTAGGGCCGAATCCCATTTTGTCCACCTGGTAAATGAGTGTTGGTTAAATGATCTAGCTTCTCCCTGGAGGTCATGATTCCACTTAAGTGGTAACTGGGTCTTATCAAGCTGTTCCAATTCTTGTAGCTCCTATGATGTCCTCACATGATATATCTGGTGTTATATTTGTTGTGCTTGACAAATAGGTTCTCCTCAAGGTTTTCCCATGAACCGGCTGCGTGACTTTGCAGAAATCATGTAATTTCTCTGGACTTCCATTTCCTGTCTGCGGGCATTGATACGATCTATTTGCCTTCTCCAGAAAACTCAAGGAATGTGGGATGGATGGATGAGGAGCCTGGAAACAAAGCAAGGAGCTTGGAGTAGAGGGTCCACCTTCAACATTCTGCAATCCTAACCCTTCCTTGCTGCCGGTGTCCTGAGGATTTCCCCTTAACACTAATCACACGAGTGCCTCCTTGCTGGCTTCCCTCCCCTGCCTTGCACTGCATGAATTGTGTGTGTGTTGGGGGATGGGGGCTTTTCTCTATCAAAGATCACTGAGGTACAGGAAAAAGTACTATGGTTTATATACAAATAAAAAAGCAATTTAATATAATTGCTATTTTCATGAGAGACTTGCCTTATTTTTCAATACGAATAATAGAATACATCAAGCTATCAAATATTCTTTAATTCCATAATTCAGTAGAGAAAAGGAAAAGTGAGGGAGAAAGAAGGAAGGGAGGAGACAGAGAGGAAGATAGAATGCTAAGTAGAGGTTTAAAAAGGAAGAGGCCGGGGCTTCCCTGGTGGCACAGTGGTTGAGAGTCCGCCTGCCGATGCAGGGGACACGGGTTCGTGCCCCGGTCCGGGAAGATCCTACATGCCGTGGAGCGGCTGGGCCCGTGAGCCATGGCCGCTGAGCCTGCGCATCTGGAGCCTGTGCTCCGCAACGGGAGAGGCCACAACAGTGAGAGGCCCGCGTACCGCAAATAAATAAATAAAAATTAAAAAGGAAGAGGCAGAGAGGGAGAGAAGCAGAAGAGGATAGAGGGAGGAAAGACAGAGAGGGGACAAGAGAGGAGCGGAAAGAGAAGCGGATAGAGAGAGCAAAGAGCATCCAGGGAAAAAGATGAAAATGGAACGTAAATGCCCTTCATGGGCCCTGCTCCTCCCCAGGGGTGTTGTCTTTCATCACAGGGTTATTTTTTCTCACTTGCCCTAAAGTGTAAGTCTGTAATTCATCACTGTCCACAACCCAAGTCTTCATCTGCACTTTTAGTGACTTAAGGATTAAATCCACTGTAGGAACTTGGGTCATTTAAGGGAGGAATTCTTTAGGCTGTAGGGCCAGTGACAAGAGCTATGTTTATCCCAGGGCCTAAGAAATCAAGCAAACCCAGACAGAAAGCTGGGCTTTTCCTCCCCCAGGTGACAGGCAGAATCACCTATTTATTGCTGAATTTTCCCCAAACAGTGATTGTTTTGGTGTCCTGTAAATGTGGCCCGCACATTCATTCAGTGTCATGTTATTCAGGGAGTAAGGAGAGGGATTAACAGATGCATATGGCACCAAAGCCTCCGTGTTTGGCTGTGGGGGCTGTTCACTCAACACGTGCCTTGTCCAAGAGACACGCATATCCATCCAATAAGCCAAGCAGCTGGCAAAGCCACGTCCACTTGGAGAAAGCAGTGCCTTCCTAGTTTACCCAAAGGCACCAGTGGGCCTATGTGACCCAGAGCTCAATCAGAGCAAGACTCTTATTTATTTGAAGGAGGCTGCAAGACTGTGGGCAGCTCTGGAGGCTTGATCTGCACATAGGCTCCAGTGCCCCCAAGATGGCAGTGGAAGAGGAAGGTGGACAATCTCAAACCTCACAACCACGTTACATTTGCGCTCTGGCTTGATCTCATCCCATCCCCATAGGTAGGTGAGGCAGGTGTTCCCTGTTTTCAGATGAGGACACTGTTGGTTAGAGAGACTGAGACCTATCAAGGGCATGTAAGATAAGCGAATTTGGGAACCTGGCACAATAGTAAGCATAGGTATGTCAATGAAAAAAGGGCTGTGGAGCCAAGAGCAAGTTACGTGGACTCTGAGTCAGATGCGCTTGCTAACTTGCTAAAGAGGAACTTGAGGCTGTTGTCAAGTCCCTCTCTTAACTGATTTTGGTCACTGTCAGGCATGGGTGGGGGGGTGTCTCCCTTAAAGGACTATCAGGAGTGGGGGGACTTGGAGAATCCAGGTCCTTCCTCAAGGAACAGCCTACCCTCCACCCTGGGAGATAAGTGCACCTCTGAAAGCCTGAGTCTATATGACTTTGCGTCCCTGGCCAACACCAGAGGGTGCTGACAGAGGTACTGAGACAGCGCCAGAAGGACTTGTACATCCCCCTGTGACCACTAGGGGGTGCAGGCAGGGCACTGCCTCTGAGCTCTCCAGAGATGCTAAACAGATGGGAACAGTGATAGAGCCAAGGTGTGGCAGCAGTTCCTACATGAGAGACCTCACCAAGAGCAGCCGTTGAGGAGGAAATGGGCATCCAAGTGAAGCAGCTGATATCGGTCAGTGTGTCTCAAAGACTTTTCTAGAGAAGGCAAATAGATCAGATCAATCTCCTGCTCTGATACTGTGTGACCTTGAGCAAGTTGTTTTACCTCTCTGCACCTCAGTTTACTCATCTGTAAAATGGAGCTACTAGCCTTGGAGCTGCGGAGTTGCAGAGTTGCCATGCGCCTTCTAGAATATCTAGTACATCACCGGCACTTCAAGCAATTGGACTGTGGTTTACTACTATTAAAATCCTACTATGTTTCTGGACTCAGAGAAATTCTGAAATTCTTCTGGAGAGAGGCCCTGAAGAGATTCTGAATTGTAACTTCCTGGTGAAAGTTGTGTTCCTCCCAAACAGTCACACATTTTAAAAGTGTGTATGCTCACAACCTCAGAGGAATTTTTTGTACACATTCATAAGAGCACTATGTACAATATTAAACACAAGTTGGGGGCATGCAGAGTACAGAGCTGGGTGAAGGGATGTGGGAAAGGGCACTTGCAAGAGAGGAAGAAGGGCTGGATATAGGTTCAGTGACAGAACACTGAAAAGAGGGAGACTGTGAATTATAGTGGGGGAAAACGCTGGGTTGGACAGGATGTCAGAAGGCCACGAGGGGTGACCTGGGGACAGATGGTCTCCTCTCTGGGATTGTTTTTCCATCTTTAAAATGCGAGGCTGGGGCTTCCCTGGTGGCGCAGTGGTTGAGAGTCCGCCTGCCAATGCAGGGGACACCGGTTCCTGCCCCGGTCCGGGAAGATCCCACATGCCGCGGAGCGGATGGGCCCGTGAGCCATGGCCGCTGAGCCTGCGCTCCGCAACGGGAGAGGCCACAACAGTGAGAGGCCCGCATACCGCAAAAAAAAAAAAAAAAAAAATGCGAGGCTGGGCTGATCCCTTCCAGCTCTGACATTCTCTCATTCCATGTGGGGAAGCAGGAAAAGAATCCCAAAGAAGCAGAAATGTAGGACAACACCAACATCTGGTCCGAGTCATATCTCCAGTTGTTCATTCTTTCGTCAAACACATATCAAACACCCAGCATATTCTGGATACTGTACTCAGGTGCTGAAAAAAAAACTGGACAGATGAGACAAGTATTCCTTGCCCTGAAAAAGTCCATCATCTAGTGGGCAATGTAGGTGCCTCTCCTTTCGTATGTTCAGTCTGAGAGAGCAGGAAGGCATTGTTAAGGATTAAATGGGAGGAGAGGGGGAGGAACTCTGGGTCTGACTTATTTATTGAATTCCTCAGTTTCTGCTGTTTGTTGAACCTGGTCCCAATACATTTTGCCAATGTTTATAACACTAGTAATTTTAAGAATAATATACTTTGTTTATACTGCACTTTATACTTTTCTAAGCGTTTTCTCCTAAATTATTTCTTTTGTATCTATCTCTAGATAATACAAAAGAAGCATAAGACATGATCCTTAACTCAAGGAGCTTATTTTTAAACTTTTTAATTAATTAATTAATTTTTGGCTGTGTTGGGTCTTCGTTTCTGTATGAGGGCTTTCTCTAGTTGCGGCGAGCGGGGGCCACTCTTCATCACGGTGCGCGGGCCTCTCACTGTCGTGGCCTTTCTTGTTGTGGAGCTCAAGCTCCAGACGCGCAGGCTCAGTAGTTGTGGTGCATGGGCTTAGTTGTTCTGCGGCATGTGGCATCTTCCCAGACCAGGGCTCGAGCCCGTGTCCCCTGCATTGGCAGGCAGATTCTCAACCACTGTGCCACCAGGGAAGCCCCAAGGAGCCTTTTTTTTTTTTTTTTTTTTGCGGTACGCGGGCCTCTCACTGTTGTGGCCTCTTCAGTTGCAGAGCACAGTCATCCAGACATGCAGGCTCAGCGGCCATGGCTCACGGGCCCAGCCGCTCCGCGGCATGTGGGATCCTCCCAGACCGGGGCACGAACCCGCATCCCCTGCATCGGCAGGCGGACTCCCAACCACTGCGCCACCAGGGAAGCCCAAGGAGCTTATTTTTAAATGGAAGATGGAAATAACGAGACAGTAAATAAAACCATTACTTGGATCAAGAGCTAAATTTTGCAGGTGAGGCCATTTCATCTACATTAAGAGAATGTGATATGTGACGGCTGTGAGCTGCAGTAGCTGGAAAAGACTTCATAATTGGGAGGCATCAGACTTACAAGTTAGGAGGGGCTTGACTGGGAAGAGCTGAAATATTTCTCCAGGAAAGAGCATGGTAGACAGTGGGGTTGGGGGAGAGGAACAGTAAGGAGATTGTACAGGTCACTAAAAAATAATGAGAAATTTGGTTGATTAGGCATGGTAATGAGGGTTCACTGGTGGTCTTGAGAGTAGTTTTGATCCTACATACAGCAAGGAGCCAGAGTACGGTTAAGAAAATGTACCTTTGATTAAGAGGCATCTGGGGAAAATGAATCTGGTGCTGGTATGAGGATGGGGCTTATCAGTGATACGCCCAAGCCAGGTGACGAGTTAGAAGGCCATTATAGGGACTTCCCTGGTGGCGCAGTGGTTAAGAATCCACCTGCCAATGCACAGGTTTGATCCCTGGTCCAGGAAGATCCCACATACCGCGGAGCAATTGAGCCTGCGTGCCACATCTACTAAAGCACACGCGCCTAGAGCCAGTGTTCCACAACAAGAGAAGCCACCGCAAAGAGAAACCCATGCACTGCAAAGAGGAGCCCATGCACCCACTCGCCACAAATAGAGAGACCCCGCGAACAGCAATGAAGACCCAATGCAGCCAAAAATAAATAAATAAAATTAAACTAAAAAAAAAAAAACAAGAAGGCCATTATAGTAAAGTCCTTAGGTTTTAGAATCAGCCAGACCTTGACTTGAGCTCCAGATTCTTTCACTTAAGAGCTGAGGGTCCTTGAGCAAGGTGTCTATATCCTCAAAATCTTCTTTCTTTTTCTTTTACTTTTTTTTTGGCCGTGCTGTGAGGCATGCGGGATCTTAGTTCCCCGACCAGAGATCAAATCTGTGTCCCCTGCAATGGAAGAGCAGAGTCTTAACCACTGGACTGCCAGGGAAGTCCCAAAATCTCATTTCTTAACCCTTAAAAGTGTAGGTAGGGGCTTCCCCAGTGGCACAGTGGTTAAGAATCTGCCTGCCAATGCAGGGGACACGGGTTTGAGCCCTGGTCCGGGAAGATCCCACATGCCGCGGAGCAACTAAGCCCCTGCGCCACAACTACTGAGCCTGTGCTCTAGAGCCTGCAAGCCACAACTACTGAGCCCACGTGCCACAACTGCTGAAGCCTGCGTGCCTAGAGCCCGTGCTCTGCAATAAGAAAAGCCACTGCAATGAGAAGTCCACACACCACAACAAAGAGTAGCCCCTGCTCACCACAATCAGAGAAAGCCCGCGCACAGTAACGAAGACCCAACACAGCCAAAAACAAAAATAAATTAAATAAATAAATTTTTTAAAATGTAGATAATGGCACTTACTTTTCAGGATGGTTCAAGTACTAAACAGGTCAGGATATGCAGAGCCCAGGGCCTGAAATGTTTAGGCGTTCAGACATTGTTTGTTCTCCCACTTCTTCTGCTCTAAGAGAAGAGAGACTCTCAGGGAAAGCATGTGTTGTGTTGACTGATTGGTTCCAACCAAAGGGAAGAGAACAAGGAGAGGTGATGCCCTGGGCAGAAGTTGAGGTGTGTGTAGATTGGGGGAGTGGTGATGAACTTGAGGTGTCAATGGTACAGGTACATGAAGAATTATCCCCTGGGCATTTGAAAATATGACTTTAGAGGAAGACCAAGCAAAAGCTGTAGATTCAGGGACCCTTAATACAAAAGTGATAGTTGATGCTGTGTGTATGCAATGACAAGCTTTAGGACAGCAAGAGTGTAGAAAAGTCACTGAGACTTGGAGGGTTCCAATAAGCGGGGCTGGAGAAGGAAGAGGAGTAACTCCTCTTTGAGAGAGAAAATGATCAGGATAGTAGAGAGTGTCAAAAGCTTTCCAGACTTTCCAGAAAAAAGTCATTCTGCCAAACACTGAAGAGAGGTAACAAAGCACAAGCTGGAGGAGAAGCCGTTTGATCTCAAAGAATGAGTCTCAGATAATTAGGGGGAGGGGCAGGACTTTAACATCTCAGGAGGGAATCGGGGCATCAGGGAAAGTGTTGAACCAACTGACCACAAAGGTAACTTCCAACTGGGCATCAGTATCCAGCACTTGGGAGGTAAGCGGCATTCAGGCTGAGGGAAAGGGAAGAGCTGTCAAGACAAAAATTCAGAAATCTGACCCCAAAGGGGAAAGGAAAGATATTTGAGGAAGGGACACCAGTGTTAAGAGAAGACAATATGGAGAGATTGCTACACGTTTGAGGGTGAAAGGAAGGAAGGTAGAGAATATTAAATTGTAGAGTGGGGGGACCTCAGAACTCAAAATAAGAAGCGTTGTTTCTAGAAGTAGGGAAGAAAGTATATCTAGACTTTAAGGGGAAGTGTTAGTTGTAGACAGAATGGCTACTTATTCCTCTGAAGACTAAGGAATAAAAACATAAACTGAGCACAGCGGGACCCATGAGGGAGAGCCTGCCAGTGGGCCTCAGCCTTCTCAGAAGAGCATGGGAAGATGGAAATGTTTAAAGGCTTAGGAAGGGGGGCCTCCTATGGGGAATACACCAGAAGAGCCCAGGCACAGAAGAAATGGGTGAGCTAGAGAACACCCACTGCATAATGACCAGGAGGTTCAGGACAGTCAAAGAAACTGGGGCTATTTCACCTGAGGAGAGAAGGTCTACATGGGCTTCGATGGCTGGCTTCAAATATTTGAAGAACTGACATACAGAAGGAGTAGACATCTGTGGGGACAAGAGGAGCAGCAGATGGAAGATGCAGGAGGCAGATTCCACATGAACACAAGGCAGAACTTTCTCACACTTAGGGAGTGGAGAGGTGAGTGGCTCTCCCATGGGTGGTGTCCAGGAGCTGTGGGACAGTTTCTTGCCCAGGATACTCCAGGCAGGATTCAGCGACAGAAAAGAGCTGGACTTCGGTGATTTCTAAGGCCCTTCCCACCAGCACAGCTGAAATCTATAAATCTATAGGCATGTAACATTTAGTTTACAGAATCTCAAGACTCCATGGGACTTTAAAGGTCTTTTAATCTAATAACCCATTTGACTCTTCAGCCCCATCCGTGAGAGGCTCACCAAGTGATCAGGGACTGTGAAACACACCCAAGTTAAGCCTGAATCAACCAGTAGCCACTGGGGGCACTGGGTTTCTAGTAACTTAACATCTGGATAGAGAAGTAATCTGTGGACCTCTCAGAGAGCTCACTGTCAAGATGGTCCAGGTGAAACTTTCATTAGAACCCTTCTCAGTGAAAGAAGAAATATGTGTGAAATATTGACGAATCCTGTATACAATTTTGAGCTGCTCTTTACGCTTGTTTTTTATTTGAAAACCCAACAATGCTAGGTTATTATTCATATTTCAAAAGAATCCTTCACTTTACAAAATAATTCACTTTGGGATATCTTTAAGCAACAAATTCCAGAGATGGACTTAAAATGTACTCAGTTTTTCTCCCTCGCCACAAGCAAAAAGCTCTTTTGCACACAACTTTCCAAGAACTCGTATGTCACACAAAGTGAGTTTCACTAATATTACAACATAAAAAACACATCTTCAATGATTGGTTTGAGTCCGTCCAAAGGGACACTTAGCAGAGGACATCTAATCTGATCCAGAATTTCAAGATCTGCACCAGCCAGGGCTCTGTTTACCCAGGGAAGGGAGGTAGAAAATGTCAGAAATGTTCTCAGTGGCATTGGGTGGAAAGTCCTCCTGGGGTTGCTGCCACTGTTTACTAACTGTGTGGCCTTGAGGGGAATGACTTAACATCTCTGAGCCTCAGTTTTCACATGTATAAACTCACAAGATTATTCTGTGGATTAGAGAGCACCTCTACAAAGCAACACACACACACACACACACACACACACTCTGACACAGTAAGGAGTCACCCTGCTGCTTCCCCAGGGCTGACTTTGCTTCTCAGCAAGCCAGTGAGGTAGCACACTCAGGATTGTTATTGCCTTTTTATACAAGGCCGAGCCAAGCTGCAAACTAAAACTGCAGCCAGCACAAAACCTGGCTTCTCTGTTATGGCTGCAGCCTGCCAGGCAGTCTCACCATGACCTCCGGTGGGATATTCCAATTATAACAGTAAAGGAAGAGGGGCGCTGATTTTAAGAAGACAAAAAGTAACAACAGATGTGGGAGATGTTGTTATACAAATATACAGCCTCTTCCCTAGCGGCCTGCTAATCCTGGTCCAGTTCCTAGGGCAGAAGGTTGATTGGGTGGGAGGCCCAACTGCAGAAGTGGGGTGGCATAAAGGGTAAGCTTCCAACCCCCATAACATCTCTCAGTCCCCAAGAAATCCTCCAACCATCATCATTATCATCATCTTTACTATGGTGAAATGTCAATTTTCATAGTCTTAAAAGGGAACAAAAGCCCCTTTTCACTACATATTCACCAGAATGGCTAAAATGGAATTAAAATACTAAGTATTGGGGAGCATGTAGTGCTGCTCCTGACAGAAGTGTAAACTGGTACGACCAACTTTAGAAAACTGCTTGGCAGAATCTACTAAAGCTGACTTTCATCCCCTAAGACATGGCAATTGCACTCCTAGGTATGTACAGAATACAAACGTGCATTACAGTCTCCAAAAGACATACGAGGACTGTGCTGTCCAACACATATGCCTCTTTGCATTTAAATTAATTCTAATTTTAGACAACTAGAAGTCCAGTTCCTCAGTCACACCAGCCATGGTTCGGGTGCTCAGCAACCACATGTGACTGGTGGCTGCCATACTGGACACCACAGGTGTAGAACACTTCCATTACTGCAGAAAGTTCTACTGGATACTGTTCTAGAATGTTTGTAACAACATGAGTCACAACAGCCCAAATCTAGAAACTACCCAAACGCCCGTTAACAGCAGAATGGGGCACATTCACACAAGAGAATACTGTAAAATAATGCAAACGAACAATCTACAACGACAGGCAGAATATAGATAAATCTCACAAATGAAAAAAGCCAGGCACATAGCCTACGCGCTACGTGATTCCACTTACATAATGTTCCAAACCAGGCAAAAACCAACCTATCCTGGCCAGGATAGTGTTTACTCTTGGCGGTGGCGGTGGAGACACAAGGGAGCATGAGGGGACTTGGGGTGGGGGACGGATACTGTTTTGGTTTTTCATCTGGGTGTTGTTCGCAGGGAGCGTTTGGTTTATGAAGATTCGGCGAACTGTATGTACACTTACGTCTTTCCTGTATGTATTTCATACTTCAATACATTTTCTAAACTCCCCTTTAGAAAACTTTGCTGCTATTGACGTTACCTAAAGTCTAGGCTTTTTGCGGGACCGTCTTTCCAAAAAAGCAAGCGTCCTTTTGAGATCAGTGCCCTCTCCCGCCCCAGGCCTCCCTGGACTTGGCATGGAGGCCTTATGGATTCACCAAACCCTCCGCGTAGTGTCCTACCTCCGCGCCGCGCGCTGGCCTGGCTCCGCGTCCAGGTTGCGACTGTCAGGACGGCTGGCTCTTCCAGTTTGGGCTCTCACCCTGAGAGCTGGCCAGGCTCTCCCGGGGCTCGCCGGTGGCTCCCTGCCCAGCGGGCTCTGACCGCCCCAGGCCTGTGTGAGACGCGGCACGCGGCACGCGGCGCCCGGCGCCGAAGCACCTGCGCCGCCCCCCGCGGTTCCGAGGCGCCCTCCGTTCACGTGGAGCAGGCGGCGGCAGAGCACTGAACTCTAGTCACCGAGAATCCGCCGTTCTTCCCTGGCTCGGGGCCCACGAGTTGGGAGAAGGCGCCCGGGACTACCCCCCTGAGCCCTGAACCATAAAGCGGAGGAGGAGGCCTTGAACCAACCCACCTCCTGCACGCGAAGCTCTCCAGCCAAGAGACCGCCCACTCGGCCCCACCCCGGCGACGCCCGGGAACCGCCGGACGCTGGACGCCAAGGAGCCTTGCCCAGAGGAGCTAGGTTTCCTTCCCGACCCTTTCCTCCCTGCAGCATGGGTTAGAGGGGACTCAAGGCTCCTCGTGGAACCTCTTTTCACCTCCCACTTCGGTCGAATTCCCCAGACCCTGCCAAGGTCCAAGCCTCTGATAAGTTTGCCAGCCTTGCAGGCCCCGCCGGTTGCCCCCTGCCCTTGGCTTACCAGCCATGGCTCCGACCCGCCTCTGTGGTGTCGTGAGCCTACAGTGTTGGGGTTCCGAATCCTCGGGCCCGCCCCGCTCTCCCCGCGCACCTGGAAGTGCCCCAAGGTCAGTCCTGGGCTTCTGAGTTATACACAGCGCCTAGCGCCGGCCTGCCCTATAACATGGATGCAATGCCTGATGCGTACCAGACACTGCACTAAGCTGCTTTTACATGGATCATCTCGTTTAATTTTCAAAGCCAAGGTGATTGGTTCATGAGCATTTACACACATAAGCATTAATTGACTTGTTATGTTAACATTTGTGTGTTCTACCGTAAGAAAAAAAACCTACAAGAGAGGCGCTTTTAAGCATACCCACTTTATAGAGAAGAAAACTGAGGTTCAGAGCGCTCCTTACACAAGGTCTTTACTGCAGTTTGTGGTGGCGCTGAGATTGGAATAGAGGCAGCCTGATTCCAGAGTCCATCCTCAACCCCTCAAGATTAGGCTCTGCAGAAAGAAAAAAAAATGCTGGCCTTCTAGCACTTATTCCACCTGCCCCACAAGTAGTGCCTACCCACTTCTTGAGCCCAATGTGACACCAGTCACTGGGTGGGGAGGGATTATCCCTTTTCTCTGCATTAGAGCTCAGAAACCAGAACCCAGAGGGACGATTTACTTCACCCACTCAATGTCTCACGGGTCATTAGAAGGCTTGTCTGGATTTTACAATTCCTCCTGGCTCACAGGACAATCAGTGAAGCAGTGGTTTGGGCCTGGGAGGGTGTCTTTTCCCCTAGAGAGAGAGCTCACGGAAGAGGTAGCTGTTAGTTGAGGGTTTTCACCCTCTGATAGCCGAGGCACTGGAACTCCAGCAACTGAGCTGTAGGGAAATCCTTCAGTGAAGAGATGAGAGCTATTTATACCCAGAGATTGCAGGATCTGGAAAAGGGTAGGGAGCAGGGAGGGGGCTGGTCCTGACTGGCTTTAAGTATCTCAAGACACGCAAACTGCGCAGGAACCAATCCACAGAACCAGCTGTTTCCTCTATGAGAATCACACACCTCTTTTCCAGAACAGGAGGGGATGGATGCAAAGTGAAGGAAGATTAATTCGGGCCAGGAGGAAGCCAGGCAAGGAAGGTGGGGATCCGGCGCTGGGGAGCACTTCGAGGCCACAGCCCAGCAAGATACAGATCAGGAGGGAGAAAAAGGGGTGGCTTACTTAGGAAACCCCCCGCGGAGCTAAGGCATCTGCTCCCAGGAGCCTTGGGTTCCTAGCGCGCATGCGCGGGTCTTGGACGTGAGCGCTCCTCGTAGGGCAGCATCTTGATCACCGACAATACTCCTCACTTGGAGAATGTAGGGGAAGTCGAATTGGGTTCCAGATGCAGGTCCCAGAATAACCGTATACCTCCCAGTTTTCCACCCCACCCCCGCCCCACCCTGCCCTATCCTTGCCTCTTCCCTAACCCTAAACTTTGTGTCCTCCTGTCAAGGTTATCACCAAGTTCTCAGCCTCCTTTCCTAGGTTTTGAGCTGTAGGGCAAGGGGCAACAATCCCTTGGGGAAGCCGTTTCCCCGGCGGCATCACGGGGTACCCAAGGCCAGACCTTCCTGTGGGATGGAGATAGGCTGCACGGCTTCCGCAGACGGTTTTAGGTGTTCTGGCTCCGCCCAGGTGGGCCAAGAGTCTAGCTGTTCATCTCCCTTGCAGCCAACACCCAACGCGAAGTTCCCCACCACAGGGGCCATCCGCATTGGGGAACGCGGTGCTTAAGGAGGCTGGCCCCATCATCTCCTACTGTGTTATCTGTCCTAGAGGGAAAAGATGCCAACCTGGCCCCCTACGATCTCACTAGGCCCTCACGTGTAGAAAGAGAGACAAATAAATGTTTGCATGACACTACGTTGTGATTTTGGAAAGTACCTAAGACTCTGGTGGCACATATTAGGGAGTGATTACCCCAACTTGGGTGGTTCAGGAAAAAACCCTGGCCTTGAAGGAGGAGTAGGAGTTCACTAGAAAATTGGGGGTATTAGAGCATCCCAGACAGAGGAGAGGACATGTGCAGAGACATGGAGCCTGCAACAGCAAAGCGCTGCTTGGACTGGCTTCCTTTTTGTCATTCAGGCATCGGCTTAAATCTAATCTCCTCAATGTGGCTTTCTCTGACCACCTACTGGAAAAGAACCCTCCCTCCAGTACTTGGTTCTCTTTCTTTTTTAGAATTTATCGACTACTAATTTTTACGTTTGTTAGCTATCTCCCCGCCACATACACTCCTTCAAATAAACTTCCTAAGCCTACGGACACTGTTTTTCACCGTCCCCAGCGGCCAGAACAGTGAAGTGAACATATAGTAGTAGTATCAATATCAGTGAATACTTTTGAATAAATGGATGAATGAATGAGTCCGAGGCTGCAGAAACGTATTAGGAAGCAAGAATTCCCTCCATGCCCTTAGCTTAAGAAACTCAAGGAAAGATAATAGCTCCAGAAGGAGGGCTCGCTAGGAAGGGGGCTTGGGACGTCACGGTGGTGAAAGC
Organism: Phocoena phocoena; assembly: GCF_963924675.1. Lineage (NCBI taxonomy): Eukaryota > Metazoa > Chordata > Mammalia > Artiodactyla > Phocoenidae > Phocoena > Phocoena phocoena. Next base: position 28,653,299 of record NC_089234.1, read on the forward strand.
GGTGGTGGGAGGCGGTGTTCCAACTCCAGTTCGGCTTGCGAGAGGAGGGAACTGGCGGCGAGGAGTTGAGGGACCCGCAGTCTGGTGCAATAACTCACGCCTGGCTCCGGGGTCTTTCTGCCTCTAGAGAGGCAAGGGGAGGGCGGGTCTCCGCCCCCCAGGCGCCCCCTTTCCAGCCTCCCGCTAGACCCTTTTGGACGCGTCCAAGCCTCATCCTGGGCGGTCAGTGGGTTTTGGTGGATTCGCTTGCCTGCCTGCCTCCCTCTCTCCCCTCCTCTTTTTTCTTCCTCCTCCTCCGGGGCTCTGCAGCTCCCCAGCCCGGGTACCGCAGCAACGTAGCAGCCCCCGCCCCCTCCTGTAAGGGCGAAATTGCTAAACTTGTAGCAATAATGACCCTGCATTCAGGCCGCCGGCTCCCGCTGAACTTCTCCGCGCCCTGGCCGGCCCGGCCTAATCAGAGCGCCCCTCCCTGCTGCCCGCCCAGCCCCCGTCCCCCCTTGCCGCCCCCTCCCCCAGCGCACAAAAAGTGGGGAACAAAATCCCCGCGCATTTCTCCGTCCCTCTGTTGAGCAGACTGCTGCACAAAGCCCCCGCTCTGGGAAGCAATGGGGAGCTCGGGAGGGACGTCAATCCCGACGCGCTGGGGTTTTTGTTCGCGCAGGGGACTTCGCCTTCCTACCACACCTTTTGTTCGGGACTCCAATAAAAAGCCATTCTTTCCGCACCTTCTCGGCCCGGAGCCGCCTTTCAGCAAGGCCCGGCCCCACAATGGCGCGGCGCGCTGAGGCCTCCCCATTCACCCTCCTTGGCACGCTCACAATCGGCCGTGTGGCAGCACAGGCCTCGCACAGGCATTCTGCGCAAGTGACAAGGAGCCGCATAAAGCCGCGGCCGCCGGGGGAGAAGGGAGGGCGACCGAGGGGGAGAACTCGGCCGCGGCGGGGCACAGCGCCCCCGGGCGCGCTGGAAGCCTGGGCGGCGGCCGCAGATGCAGCCGCCTTCGCGCGGCCTACGCCTGGGCCTGGGGGCGAGGTTTCCCTTTACCCTGGCGACCCTCGAGGCGGGCCAGAGTCTAGGCCTTGATCTAACGCAGGCCAAGATACTAGCGCAAGCATCTGGGTGAAACGTGGGGGGATTACAAAGCCCAGACCTCAAAAGGCCCTGAGTCTCCGACCTGTCCTCCCTACAACAGTAAAGAGAAATTAATGAACAAAGCCTTGGAGACCGGACTTGCAGCCTAGGGGCTGAGGCAGGGGAGACCAGGCCTACAACCATCCAGGGGGAACTGTTTTTCCTGAGTATCTTTTCCTTCCCCTCCTGCCCTGTTAAAGGATCCCTCCCCACTCTTGTGGGCTAAACAAAGTCTGTAGCCGGCCAACGGTTTGAAAATATTGCACCTTGTTTATTGACTCCTGTAGTGTATGGCAGCGGGTGTGTACATGGCGTGTGGATATAGTTTTATATATATATATATATATATATATATATATATATAAAATATGTGCTGAACACAGAATACGAAACAGAAAGGAAAGCCGGTAACACCTCCGGCGGGCCACGAGTTCCCGGATTTGTTCAGCCCCCCAGCTTTTGATCTCGCTCCACTGGTTTTTTTCGCAGAGTTCTCACCCCCCTGACAATCTGGAGATCCAGGCCGAGGTATCTGGTGCGGAAGGCAGGCGGTTGGGAAAAGGAAAATGGACTGTGCTGTGGTACGCCGGCCCCGCAAAGCGGGAAGAGGGTCGGTAGGGCCTGGGGATTTCTCAAGCCACGACGCCCATTTTTCTCTCCTTCATGCTTTTTTTGTCCTTGAGTTTTCCGCCAGCGCTTCGCGGCGGCCGCGGGAAGGCTGAGGGAGAGAAGCCCGAGGGAGAGAAGCCCTTCTTGTTGTGGGAGAACGGAGCGGCAGCCCGAGTCTCAGCCTCTCGCACTCCTTTTGGGGCCAAGCTCGGGGCCATCGTCCTCCCAGCACCCAGCCGGCGTTTCTGCCTCAGAGACAGTCTTCGTGACCACTCCCGGGCATCCTCTTCGCCCCTGAGCCCCCTTTCCCAGGCCTCGCGTGAGCTGCGCTCCGGGGCTCTGGGGAGCGAGACGTATGTGTATATATATATATATATATATATATATATATATTTATTTATTTATTTATTTATTTATTTTTATTTAACGAGGGGACCTGGCCCTTCCTTGGATCCAGCCTTTCTCGCGCTTCAGTCCCGCGGCGCCAGGCTGCGGTGGGGCGGCTGCCGCATGACCCGCCCGGTCCCTACCAGGCCCGGATGCCCTGCAAGGTGCCCTGCGCGCACGCGGCCCCGGCCGCCGCACCCTGGTGTAATGGCTGCGAGCCGCCGCCGCCGAAGCCGCCCAGGTTGCTCACGTTCACAAAGGGGCCGCCTCCGGCCGCACTGCAGGCGGGCTGTATGGCCGAGGCCGCCGCGGAGGCCCCGCCGCCGCCTCCACCGCTTGCCGGGTACGCACAGCCGTAGCTGCCGCTGTAGGCCGCAGCGGCGGCGGCTGCAGCAGCCGCGGCTGCGGCGGCGGCAGCCGAGTTCCCATAGCCATAGGCGGGGAAGCTGTTGTAGGAGTAGGCGCCCGCGCCCACGCTGTAGGGCGCGCCGTAAGCTGGCGCGCTGGGCGTGACGCACGGCTTGCCGTCCCGCACTAGCACCGGCACTGCCACGCGGCGCGGCGGCGGCGGGGGCGCGTTCGCGCCCAGCTCCAGAGACTTGTCCTGCCGCTGTCTCTTACACTTGTACCTGCGATTCTGGAACCAGATCTTCACCTGCGTGGACGTGAGCTTCAGGCTGCTGGCGAGGTGCTCGCGCTCGGGGGCCGACAGGTACCGCTGCTGCTTGAACCTGCGTTCCAGCTCGAAGACCTGGGCTTGCGAGAAGAGGACCCGCGGCTTCCGGCGGCTGCGTGGCTTCGGCCTCTCGCTCTCCTCCGCTGCCTTGCAGTCTCCGGCCGCCTCCAGAGGCTTCTTCAGCTGGCAGCTTTCTGCGGAAGAAGCAAAACAACAGCGTCCTTTAATTGTTCCCGATCTCACCGCGGCTCCGGTCCCGGAGCACTGTGGCCCCTTTGGGTGGCAGCGCGGAGTGTGCGGTAATAACTGCTTGGACTTTTGGGAGAGTTTGTGGCTCCTGACGCCGTGGGACCCTGCGATAGCCTAAGGCCCCTCACAACGCCCTTGGCGGGTGGAGGCACGTTCCGTGGGGAGGGGTAGTTAGTGCGCGTTTATTTAGAACTTGAGCATCTGCGAGAGATTACCCTGTATTAAATGTGCGGCTCGGCGTGCTGATGATTATTTTCAGGATGGAAGTTTGCAACTCCATAATAACTATAGTATTTGCAAACTCGTTTGCCTTCCACTCCGTCATGAATAGCTGAAGGTGTGAGACATGTTGGTATTTGGGAGCCGGCATGCGTGCGTTCTGCGAAAATCTTCCTGCTCGTAAATGTCTGAGTGTAACGCTCATGTATTGCCCAGGGACAGTTTTTTACTTTTAAAAGCCTACAGGCCCACAGCTAAATGTCTGCCTGACGACATCTGTATTACCTTAGAGAGAAAAAGAAATTTGATTGATTGAGACCGTTTCATGTCGATTTTAGGCCCAGGGGAGCTGTCAGAGCATAGGCCTTGGCTTCCACCACATCAAACCTCCTCTTAGGGAAGGAGATTCTTTGGCTCTCTCTCCTCAGAAACAAACACTTCCTTGGAGGCTTTATTCAGTTGTCCTATTTCCCTACCCAATTCACCTCGCATCCTACTTGAGCAGCCAGGATCTAAGTTCGGCGCGTTTTTCACTCAGCCCGAAGCCCCACAGCCTGGGACACAAAGCAAAACGTTAAGAATTTTCAAAAAAGTCTGGTGCCTCAGGAATGTGAGTGCGGAATGGACTGTGTTCCCACGCACTCTCCCAGCATCCCCTCCCTCTCTGCCGGGTGCCGTGGGTGCGAGGACGCTGAGTTCCAGGCGGAGAAGTGAGGAAACCACCCAGCTGAACTCTACCGAAGTTCCTGCGCCCTGTGGACACTAGGCACACAAGCTGCTTCGACTGTCTTTTCCAAGAAGAGGGAGCGGCTGCCCTGGCCTCAGAAAACTCGTCTCACGCTAGAGAGAAAGTGGGAAGAGTTCAGGCTCGTGCCCCTCTAGCTCTCGGGAAGAGCAAAAATACTATGAGTTGTCAGCACCCAGCAGCTGAGCCCATGTTGCTTATCACCATCAGGGCAGCAATAACTATTTTCCCTTCCCTCCGGGGCTGCATCGCCTCCCCCCTCTGGGGGGAGTAGTTGACGGAGTCACCTTGTCTTTCTCCCTCCGCCCTGGCTCCCTTGCAGGCACCTGCGCTTTGCGGAGCTGTCGTTGACCAGGGCCAGGGCATGACCCCAGCCAGGGGCTAACGGGGCGGGCAGCCGTGCTGGCGAGATTTGTGGGCTGTTTGCGGGCATCCCGCCATTGCTCCAGATGTGCGGGTGCGTTTCCTTTCCCCCTCTACTCACTTTGGCTCCGGTCCCTCAGGACCTCGGGCTCCTCTTCATGTTCCTTAGGCCCGCTGCACGAGTCTCGCAGGACCGTGTGGACATAGCTCTGGGGGCAGAGCCCCGAATCCCCGTGGCCATCGGCTGTAGCTAGTGAGTTCAAATAGGACAGTTTCTCTCCCTCTTCTTCCTCGTCCTCCTCCCCTCCGTCAGAAAATTGCGTCCCCTCAGCGGCGGCCAGCATGCAGGGCGCCGAGTGGAAGTGGTGCTCCAAGTCCGCCTGCAAGTGCGCGCCGTGGAAATGCTGTTGCTGCTGCTGCTCCAGATTCAAAATGTCTTTGACTGAGAAAGGGGTGGAGGTGACCGGGCTTGGTAACATCATCAGGGCCACTTAATTGTCCAGTCCAAATACTCAATAAATCCCGGCGGGGGCGGGGAGGCAGCGCGGTGGCTCCAGCTCTCCTTCTGGACTCCGCCGCTGCTGCCGAGTCGGGCTTTTGACAGACGCGGTCCCGCTCCAGTCTAAATCGCCTCCATTGGCCGGGACGTGGGGGTCTGGGTTTTGTTAAAGCCACTGAAGGGACTGGGGCCGGGGCTGCGAAGCCTGAGTCCGGGGGTCTTACGTCACGTCTGGGGCGGGGCTCTCGCTTCGACCTCCCTCTCTATTGGTTCCAGCTCCTGTGGACCACGCCCCTCCTCCGGCAGTGAGTGTGGGTGCCGTGGAGCTACCAGAAATAGACAAGGACTAGTATAAAGTCGCAAAGTCCTAGTCGCTGTGGGTGAGGCTGCACTGCCTGGGGTACGCGAACTACCGATTCCCACCCAGACTGGCCGCATCTTCCCGGGCAAAGCCAGTTCTGGGAGGTTTCCTGTCTGAGAACCAGCTACCAGGAAGGACAGCCCAAGAGTGTGGTTTTTCCAGATGCTGCGGGGACAGGAAAACTTCCTGGCATGTAAATACCCGGCACTGGATCCCCAAGGAGATGGAATGTTTTATATATCTATGGATGGGCGACGTGTGCGTTCTCGCCTTGTTGACTTTGCTCAAGCTGTTCCCTCCACTCGGAATGTCTTCTCCGCCCTTGTCTCCACGACAAGCCTGTTCTCCGAGGCTCTGCTCAAATGCCACCTCCTCCAAGGAAGCGCTCCCTCTTCGCCTAGCCGGAAGTCATCTCTCTCGCATCTGAACTTGCAGCTCGTGCTAGTAAAGGACATTCGTGTCACTGATCACTCCCCGCCTAGTACTATAGCTATACTGTCTGCCTGGTCTCCCTGGGTAAACTATAAGCCCCCGAGGGCAGGGCACCGGTAGCATTGGCTCTTGTAGCTTTTCCAGCGGCCGCACTAAGCAGGTATGTGAGAGACAGGATGATGGAGCCATTACTGAATTTTGTGGACTGACAGCTCTTGGTTTGAATCCTGGCCTAGTCAGTGTATGGCCTTGGGCGTTTCTAAGCCTCAGTTTCTTTGTCTACAAAAAGACAGTAATACCTTCTTCAGGGTTGTTGCCAGGGATAAATGAGGCAAAACATGCCAGGATTTTCATGCGGGGCGCATGTTAGTGCTCAATACACGTCATCGACAGCTATTCTGCATCAGCGGTCAAGCAGTATTTGTTGACTGCATTGGTGATGACATGGCTGGAGTGCCTCACACATTGGGTGGTTTCATAGGGTCTTGAGAGCAGAGTCTGTCTTCACAAGGGAGGTGACCCAGCCATGGAGGCCGTCTTTTCCGCCTATTGAAATCAGGCGCCTTGGTCTAGGCCTTGACCCTCGGAGGCATCTTTCTAATTTCTCCAACCCACACTCCTTTTGGCGCCCTCCTAAGGCCCTTTTTTGTGGGCGAATCTATGGGGTCCCCTGTAGCGGTCTGGAAACCGCTCTGGTGGAGATCATCTTCCCGCAAAATAGGCATTCGCTCGCCACCACATCTAGCCCAGTAAGGAGCAGCAGGCACTGCTGTGAGACCTGCAGAAAAACTTTTGCGCGGTGCTGGCCTTGAAATAATAGGGACCGATTCGGCCCAACCGTGGTGCCCCTCATCTGGCCCTAGACACCCCAAGCATTTTTTGGTGGTTAAGATAGTGGCGCTCGGGGAGCACTAGCCTCAGCTAGAAGGGGTAGGTGGAAGGTTCAGGGACTGTGGACAACACCTCCGGCGGCAGCAGACACGGGATGGGAGTGGGGGAGAGAGCGGAGAGCTGTCGTGGGAGGAACCCCGCAACAGCGGGAGCGGTGGGTGCCCAAAGCTGAAAAGAGAATGAACAGCCAGTCGGGAGGGGGGAGAGGCGGGGCTGTTCCGGAGGGAGCGGAAATGGTGCGGGGAGTCAGCCCCCGGGGCCGCCTGCGGAGCTGGGATTCTGCGTGGGCCACGTGCGCCCGGGAGTACTTAGGTGGCGGCAGCCCGCAGGCTGTTGGGGAGACCCTCTGTGAGACTGCCTTTGCGCCGGGAGGACCATCCCTCAGCCACAAGGGCGCCCGGTGCCTTTCCGCTTTGAATTCTGAGACTATTGAGGCCCCAGGCAGAGCCGGCATCTTCAGACCGGGCCAGGCAGCTGCAGAGAGAAGAATGCGCCTGCTTTTGCTGCGGATCGCGAGCGCTTGAGCGCAAAGATCCAGAGAGAGATGGGGGTGAGTGCGGGGCACTGCCGGGTAGGAGTCCTTCAGTGTGTGCGTCGCGGTAGCAGGCGAGCATAAAAGAAGGAAGCTGCTTCCAATCCCACTCTTCCATCCCCATCCCGAGGGCTAGACTGTCGTTGAGAATATTTCTACTCCCTGCTGGTCTCCTAATTTTTAAAAATTTTTTTTTTTGCCTCTGTGGGCGATTTTCTTGAGTGATTTCAAGATTCAGGAAAAAAAAAGAGAGAGAGAGAGAGAAAGACAAAAGCTACGGAAAATCTCTCTCCCCAGTTTCCAGCCGAAACCTGCATTTCTCCTTGCTACATTCTCTTGCTTCTACACGGCGCTTCGTTCCTAGGCCTTCCCTAAGCTCATCCTCAAGAATCCCTATCTTAGAACCCGTGGCCCGGGGTGCCGGGAACGCGGAGACACGCCCACACACCCGCTGCTGCCGCCCAGAGTCCACCGAGTCTCCTTCTTCCTTAGCACGCAGAAGGCTGTCTCCTCCCCAGCCGCAGGCCCACGCAGTTCGCTCTCCTCCAAACCTGCTGCCACGACTACCCCGCCAGATATCCTTGGCCCAGGCCTGAATAGTTCTCTCCAGAGGTCCCTAACCAGATTGCTCCTCGGCAGGCCGCCCCGGGACGCAGTTCAGGCCCGAGGGGCTGGAGGCTCGTGAGGAGCAGAGTGTGGGGGACACAGGCGAAGGGGCCTAGCAGGCGGTTGGTGTGCCCTGTCCTCCTTTTCTCTTCCCAACCCCAGCTCTGCGCAGGGCTGATCTAGCGGGCGGGAGACTTAGATCTTGGCCTTAAGCCCTGAGCAGGGGCTCGGTTCCTCTCCTGATTGTTCAGGCTCCCTTTGGTCGGTCTGGTTCCCCAGCAGCGGAGCTTCCCTGCAGGGATACCCGCCAGGCCAATCACATCTCGGCAGCCTGCCTTTCCTGCGCCCGCAGCCCCGACGATCGCGAGCGTGTGCGCCGCCAGCTGCGCGCCACTGTCCGGAACGAAAACGCCGCCAGAGCGATAGTTACGTTACAGCAGCGGTCGGTTCTCAGGAGTCGCTTATCAGAATGTAGAATCTGGTTCCAGCGCCTATCCAGTTACAATCTCGTTCTGGGACATTTGCATTCTCTTGTGGGAAAAGAGGATCTTTGAAATCCCGTAGCTAATAATTGGTTTTTGTTCCAGACAGTTTAGCTAATTACTGACAGAGTAAATATTGTTGCATCCATGGAAGCGTTTGATCTTATTTTAATCGAGTGTATCTGCCTACGTTCCGTTTTGTCACGTTATACATTTATACAAGTCTTCCTCCTCCAGTATGTGATTACAGATCATAGTAAAATGACGGCAAATTCTCTGAGGGGAGGTGCTATATAGATGCGTAAAAAGGCGATAAATAAAATTATACCTTTGGGGAGAAAACCCACATACTAATCACTACAACAAACATATTATCCAAGAAAAATGTGATGGTTCTTTGAAAGCTGTAAAGTGTTCCAAGAAGTTATTATTCTCTACCCAAAAATTGCTTAATATACTTATATAGTCAGATAATTGATCATTTTAGTTATATATGCCACACCTTATTCTGATATCCTTCACCTGTTTGAATAGCCATTTAATTATGTAGCCATGGCTATAAAAAAACCCCAAAAAACCAAAAACCTGAAGGTTATCGTGGCCTTCTAATCTACATATAGTACCACAGTCAGGAGTGATTTTCTATTAAGGCATGAAAAACCATCATGCGATGAACGCAGCTAGCTAAAACTATGTGATAACTTTTCAGGCGATTTTTTTTTCGTTGAAATTTTCTTTCCTTCTTTTTCTTTCTTTCTTCTTCTTTTTTTTTTTTTTAACTGCTCTCCTAGAAATTTCATTGTCAATGCCATCTTACAAAAAAAGAGTTGAAAGAAAAAAATTTCCTCTTTTGCAGGAGCACTAAATAGATTTTTGTTGTAGTTGCTGGCAGTGGTGTGTATGTGTTTTGGTTTGGTTTTTCGTTGAGAGATATTAGAAAGCTATCCAAATTTTTGAGCAATCTAGAGGCTAGTGTTTTGTGAGAAGGGTGAATACATTTTCTACTTTTCAAGAAATGTCAGCTAGGTACGTCAGTCCCAGAAAGCATTAAACCGATCTAATTCCTCAAGAGGATTTTTTCCCTCCTTTCAGTAATTTGGTAAGAGAGATTTAAAAATGGCATTTTTGAGCATTTTAGCTTGTTTTGCATGTGTTTGTATAAATGCCATATTTTCTCAGATTGTGTTTGGAATTGAGTTTTCTAAATAACCCACCACTTCCCTTGCCTGGGAGAAAATTGGTCCAAATTCAGCAATCCCTGTAGTTCTTTGTAAATTACAGGCCCTTGATGAGGAAGTGAGTTTCGATTTCTCAGGGAGAGGACCTTTCACATCTATCTATGTGTATCTGCCCCAGTCCAAAAATTTTAAGTTAAGGGTGTAAATACAGCTTTCGTCACCGAAAAGTTGTTTTGCCAATAAAACACAGAAGTCGGAAAAGCTAACTTTGTCGAGTGAAAGTCAATATTTTTTCAAACAAAAACACGTAAATAAAAGATGTCTATACACAGACATTTATTTTTACTATTTGCGTGTGTTATTTGGGAATGCAGTGAGCAGTTTTAACTTGGGGGTTAAATTGGAATTCTGGATGCATTCCTTAACTCTTTTTTTTTTTTTAAAGTGTGAGTTTAACTTCCTGTATCGAAATGTCAATGTCTTTAGACCTTTTAAAATATAATCTGACTTTAGAAGGGTGGCTGCAGTTTTTGGCGAATTAATTTACTTAAACCAGCGCGCCTGCCTGCTCTGAGCACAAAGGGTTTCAGGGAGGGATGTGGTTATTATGTCCAAGAAGCAGAGATTTTTCGTGACTCTTCCTAGCGCGATCTTCTCAACTCTGTCTCCTCTCAACCGCAAACCGAGGGGACCTTGGCCTTCTCGGACGCAGAACTCTTTCCCCAAACCTCCCTGGGGGTCAAGTTGGAGCGAATAACTTCAAACCGTTTGAAAACAACAAAAAACCTTTCTCACTTGGAAAGAAACGTTTGCCGAAGTCTTGTTGCCTTAAGTAACGCCTTATCCCCGCCCTTGCTGTGTCCAGCCTGGAGTTCCCGGTCTTCGGTCGGCACCGGGAGAGCGATTCCCAAGGTGCAGCGGGACCTTCGCTCCGTCAGTGGGCAACCGTATCTGCGGGCCTAGCTGCCCACTTGCCCTTGGTTCCCTGAAGCTCCGGGGGCACCTAACAGTTACTACTGCCCTGGGATAGTCCCATCTTGCCTGACCCTGCGGGGATATTGGGAGTGGGAAAGCGTGGGCTCGGAACAGCCGGGGACCCGACCTGGAAAGGACCGAGGACCCAGGCAGCTGCGGCGCACCAGGGCGCACAGCCACAGGGACAGAAAGCGTGACACGCCAGGTCCCGTCCCGCAACTCGAGGCCTCCGGACTTGGCAGGCTTGCCCTGCAGAGACGCAGGTGAGTCAGGTAGGAGGTCAAGAATTCGGCGGCCTCGAGGCTGCGGGGACTGTCAGGTTGCCAGGCCTCGCTCTGCCCACCAGCCAAGGGCGCCGCGTCTCCAAGCCCGTGCACTTCGTCCACGCTGGTTGGGGCCGGGAGTCCAGAGCTTCTCCACGGCACGTCTCTCTCCCACTGCAGACCAAGAGCCCGGGGGGCCCTAGCGAAGAGCCCCGGGGAGACGCCTGCTGGGCCTCTGTCCTTGAACCTGCCAGTAGGTTCTCGAACTCTGCTCGACCTCTCTGCACTCCCGCCAACCCGAGAGAAGGACCGCCTTACTTCTCGCGGCTCGCGGCACGCAGGGGCCTGGCAGAGCCACCGAGACCCGGACCCCAGAACTTCAGTGGCCTTCCTCCTCCCCCTCGCAGCCAGTCTGTTTCCCCTTTCGGCCCCTTTCTCTTCCACTGGGCTCATCTCTTACTCCCCCGCTCCTTCCCTTCCTCACTTCCCTCTTTTCCTGACCACCCTTCCCCACCGCCTTTCTCCCTTACCCCCTCCTCCTCTCCCCAGCCTCCTTTGCTACTCGGTCTCCACTCCTCCCACACCTGTTTCACTCTCCCTTATTTCTTCACTGCCTCCTCCCTTCCCCCATCTTACTTCATTCCCTTTTCCCCTCCTTTCAACTCTTGTATTTTCCTGCTTTTTGTCCCTGGACCCTGCAGGTGTTTGGTATGGAGGGAATCACACACACACACACACACACACACACACACACACCCCGTGCACCAGACGTCCCCACTCCTGAGCCCCAGACCCCTCTCCATTCCACCCCTGTGCTTACTCTGTCTCAGCAGCTGCTCATAAAAATGCCCAAGCACCCTTGGGTGTGTGATAGGGACACTCCTCTGTACCCTCCAGCCTGTAGGACCTTTCCCATCTCCCAGCCCCCCAATACCCAGCAGCCTCAGCTCTCACAGGGTCTGTAGGGCTCCAGCTGGCGAGCTTGGCCACCCTCCCCGTGGAAATCCCCACTGCAGGCAGATCCTGCAGAGCCTCCATTTCCTTCTATTGTGGCAGTCCGGAGAGGATCACAGCAGAGCTGAAGGTGACCATAAAGCCTGGGCCCCAGGCATCCCTTGAGCACACAAATGGGGGCTCCTAGACCAGGGCTGACCCCCTCCGCCACTCCACACAGGCAAGAGCAGACTGAACTGACCTTCCCTTCTCTTTCTTTCCTGCCAGTCCTACTATAGATTAAGGGGCCATTTAGCCCTGAGATCACCCCTGCTGGGAAGTGTTTCAGGGACTGCCTTAAAATGCAGGAGGCAAATCTGGGAGAGGACAGTGGGGTCCCTGGCTCTCACACCAGCCAGCAGGGGCAAGGACTGAGCACTTGGTACAAGTCCCTGGCCTACCTCACTGCTATGGAGCCAGTGGGGCAACTGAGTCACTGCCTTCTGGAGAGGAGACAGGGTGTGGGGGTCTTCTCTCCTATGAGTCAGGCTCCCCAGCTGTAAGGTGGGCAGCCAGCCAATCTCTACCCTTTTACCTCCTATCTGCAACCACATTTCTGAGGTTGCATTACTCTAAAAAATATGCATTTCCAACAGATGGACACAGACCTGCCATATATGTTTCTATGGACTTACCTTTTACCTTGAATGACAAGGCAGGTGACTTCCTGTGTGAATACAGCAGTGTGTGCATAGGCGGATAGGCAGGCAGAAGAAGGCACTCAGGACTCCCTATAACTGTAACTTCCACGTTAGAGCTCTGCTCTTTCAGAGAGTGTGGTCAAAACAGGAGGACTGGGCTAAGGCTCATTCTGAATCCCCCTCCATCCTTTTTTCCTCACAATGTGAATTACTGGTAGTGTCATGAGATTTGGAGAGAAATGTTTATATGATCCAAGATGAAAACTAGCTTCCATGACAATCAGATGCACTATTTCTATACAGGCAATTTATGGTATCATTACAATTAATCTTGTACAAAGTAGTCCCATAAGGACCTAAGTTGCAGTCAGAGAAAAGGGAATAGATTTTATTACCAGAGTTGTAATGACTGTGTGTGTTCTTGAAAGTAATAAAACCACATTGAACTTATTCTGCAATTAATACTTTAAAAAATCCACACACACACACACACACCCATTAGTATGGTAGAGAGGGTGGTCTGTGTTTGTGTGTGTGTATAATTGTGCCCACACACAAAGTGAGTGAGCATGGATGTGGGCACATATGAACATTTTACACCTCCCACAGCCAGTAAGGCTGTTACGTGTGTATGTGAATGGACGTACTCAAACCGCACAAGCATGCATGTGTAAGTGTTGGCACCTATGACACCCTCCTCCACAGGGAGAGCCCACAGAGTGAGGAGACTGCGTTTGGGGTGGGGTCTGGGGAAGACATGGCTTTCTTTAAATCATAGTCACACCTCATGCCCCTGTCTTGCGCCAAAGCATTGACCCTGGAGTCCAGCAGAGGGGTTTGGAGCCCAGTCCTACCTCTCTTGTAGTCTTGTGACCTTGAGGCAGTCCTTCAACCTTGCTAAGCAGCAGTTTTCTTACCTATAAAAGGAGATAATAATGGTGTGGACTTTACAGGCCTGCAGTAAGGATTAAAGAAATGATGGAAAGAAAGCGTTTACAGAGCCCTCTTGTGTAGTAAATGTTCTTGTGCTGGTGGCGGAGGGTGGGCGTGCGGGGTGGTTGTTAAGCACGCGGAGGGAGGCTCTGAATCTCTCCTCCCCTGAGCTGAGATCAGGGAGCCAGATTCTCAGATACTCCTTTTCTCACTTGGGGAAAAAAAACATTAATTATCAATCAAATTTTGAGGTTGTCTTTTTTTTTTTTTTTTTTGGTCCCCAAACAAAACAAGAGGACTAGTTCTGTTAATCATTGAAGTTTTAGGATATACTCTCAGAACCATCAGCAGCCTCCCCCTCTCCCACTCCCATCCTCTGGAGCTGAAGCAAACAAATCCCACACCCAGTCAGTGTAAGATTCCCACTCCCACAAATGCATCATTTTTAGCTGCAGTAAACAAATCTCCAAAGTCTCATGTCATTGTTATCGTGTTTAGATAAAGATCTGGCCAATTAGTGTCCTTGCTGGAATGTAAATAGATCTGCTGCCCCGGACCTACCCCAGCGGTGGGCGTCCTTCTCTCAATCAAGCAACACCAGCATTCTTCCTCTCCTTTTCCTTTTGGTGTGGGCAAGAAAGTCTGGCCTTCAAATTCACATGGTTTCTAATCTCTTCACTCGGTTCCAGATCTGCTGTGTGACTTCAGGCAAGTCACTTACCCTCTCTGAACCTAGTTCCTTTTCCATAAAGAGGAGTTAATGAAGACTGCTTCTCAGAGTTGGGAGTGAACAGCAGTAATAATAGAAATAATACTGTTGATAATAATTACAACAATAATACTCCCACCAGCAATGGTCATATCAATAACATTAGCTACTGTTCATGGATGTTTTTCCTACAAGCACATGGTATGGCTCAATAATTAAGAGACTCCCCACTCTCCAACTCCCACATAAACTGTCAGACCATGGGCAAACCACCTGGGTAGGGCTGGAAGACTCTATGGGTATGGAGATCAGAGAACAGCACCAGGCATTTTGTGAAGCTCTTTAAGTGTCTACCCATTGTTATTGTTTCTGCTTCTTGCAACAGAGCCCTTGTCGATGGCCTTATTAATGCAACCGTGTTACAGAGGAGGAAACTGAGGCTGAGAGGTGAGGTTACTTGCCCAAGATTCTTAAGTTCCTTGCCTTCCACGTTCAGCTCCCTCTCTCTGCCCCTCTCCCTTTCCTGGGCAGCCCCAGGGTTACTAGGTTGAACACCATGCGTGGACTGCCTGACCAGGCACTATTCTCTCTGCTTTTGCGAATTCCTGCTCAGTGCTGGGTGCTCAACTGTCCTCCTCCTTCTCCCCTCCCCAAATGTTCCTGCAGGGCCTAAGTTGTAGTCCACAGCCCCCAAGAAGAATGTTCCCTGGGTGGTGGGACTGACTGGAAACTGTCTTGAAGATAAACATGGCTGGGGATGGGGTGGAACCTCCTGGAGCCTCCTCCCTTCCTCTCCTTACCCGCACCCCCTCTGAGCTGCTTCCTTTCTTGCTATCTCTTCAAAAAGAAGAGGGGCTGCCAGCCCACCTCTTTGCCTTCTGAGGTGCTTGCCATGGAGTTAATACTAATCGTGATAATAAGCTTCCCACCGGGTAAACGAAGTGTTCCGCATGCACGATCATTACAACATCCCTGTGAAACATATTTTTTGTTCCTCCCCCTTCAATTTAGAGCCATGGAAATCGAGGTCTGCAGAAATGAAATGACTTGTCCAAGGTCACAAAGCAGGTAAGGGGTGGATGCGAGACTTCCAGGCCCGTAGATGCTGCCACTCCACCGCCTGGGTCCGCGGCAGAGAATATCCTGCCCCAGCCCAACTCCAGGAACCAGGACTTCAGGACCACCTGCCCCCAGGGAAACCTTCCCCGAGTGAGCTTGTCTAATCTCTGAGCTGACCCCCGTAGCCCGTAGGCCTCTCTGTGGGAGCGGTACCTGCAACCCTAAAGTCAGAGCAGGCCCGCTGAGTCCGGGAGCGCCCGTGAGCCCACACTCGCACTCCCTGGGAACACGCTACAGGACTTTTCGAGGTGGCTCCCCCCTCTCCTCTCTGTCCGGACCTCTCAGGCCACTCTGCCCACGCCCTTCACAGAAAAAGGAACTTCCCACTGGAAAGCAAACCACCGCAGCCCGGCGGGGCCGGGGACACACTGGAGCCAGTCCCAGGCCCTGGAAACGCAGCCTTTTGGAACGTGAGCAAGTGCCTGTACCTCGGGTGTGCGTGCTGTGCTTCCTGGAGCAGAGTGGTGGGTTCAAATCCTGTCTCCACTCTGTCTCCGGGCCAATTCCTTACTTCTGAGTCCTGCTTTTCTGAGTTGTAAAACTGGGAATACTCAAAGTACCCACCTCAGTAGGTCGCTCTGAGGGTTAAAGGAGATTACCTCCGTGAACCACTTAGTGCGCCGCCCGGCACAATAAACGCTCAATAAATGTTAGTTTATTGTGATTAACTCTGGGACCAGTGGAGGCTGTCTTTTCCGTTTCTGGGTGTGAGCTCTGCGTCCCTGTGCGCATCGAGGCTGCGGACGCGGCCGGAACGCGCCCGGGGGCCGTGGCTGGACACTTGGGCGCCCGAAATTTTGGAGAAGAGCCGGGGTAACCCCGTGGCGCTGTGTTTGGGGCTGGGCTCGGGCGCTTACATGAACTCGCGCGGCGTTCTCAGCGAGTGCGTCTGTCTGTCCCGAACCTCGTGCGTGTCGAGGCCTGTGCGTGTCACGAGCCGGTTCTACTGACGCGCCTGCGGGGACCTCACCTGCTTTCGGTTTACCTGACGGATGCGTGGTGTCCACGCTGTGTACACAAACCCCAGCGAGAGCCTGGAGTCCCGGCTGCTCGGCCTCCTGCTCATCGAACGATTTGCGCTATTAATGGTTATTTTATTTATATCGTTAGAATTGTCCCCCGGGTCTGTTTACACCAACGTCTGGCCGTCCGGGCCGCAGTGTTTGGACAGAGGATTACACTAATGCAAGGAGAGCTGGGAGGGGGGGAAGGAGGCGCGGTTGGGAACTGGGCTCCGGGCGCCGCGTGGGGTGGGCCTCCTGGGAAGAGGGAGCAGGCCTCTCCTGGGCTCGACCTCTGACCCTAGGAGGGAAGGAAACGTGTCTGTTAGCGATAGGAAGCCTAGGCCTCCGGTGGGGTGGAGGCTGGAGGTGCCCGCTGGGTGGAGGGGGGGAGAAGGGGGCGCCTACTTCTCTTCTCTCAAGGCCGACTCCAAATTCGAGGTTGTCCCGCTTGGGTGCGCACACACGGCAACAAGTAAACGAGACCTGGAGCTACCAGGATGGCGGCCGCTTTGATTCACTCTATCGGTGGCAGCCAGTTTAGTGCTTCGGCCTGCAAATCCGGATTACGGCTGAGCCCCGGGCGCCTGGCGGCCGGCGGGGTTAGAGCCGCCTTCAAAGGGTGGCCGCCCAGCGAGGGCGCAGCTCCCCACAGGACCCCCATGCCACCTGAGCACTCTGGAGCTAAACGCAGCCTGGGCACCCCCCCCCCCCACCCCGCGCAGCGGGAAGGCCCTCCATCTGGCAGCGGGCAGGTGTCTGGGTTCTTTGCAGCTTTCAGCTCGAAAAGGCTAGGCTTGGAATTCCTGGCTTCCAAGCGTCTTTGCTTCAGGGCTAGGGTTGACGCGTAAAAATATCTATTTAGTTAGCATTTAGAATGTGCGAGACACCAAGCCAAGCATTTTTACACTCCACAACAATCCTAGGAACTGTTATCCCATTTTACAGAAGAGGAAACAGGGGGCTTCAGTAATTTGGGCAAAGTCTCATAGCTAGTGTCAGAGCCACGACTCTAACCATGCAGTCGGGCTACAGAACTAGCGCGCTGGTTCTCACCGTTCTGGGGTTCATGCACTCGTTTGGAACCGTGATGTAAGCTATGGACTCTCTCCCCTAGAAGAATGCGACAATTTGTCAATAATTCCAGGGGTTTCACGGAACCCCCCAGGCCCTTCCGTGGACCTCTGATTAATACATTTGGCTTTACAGGTTATACAAGTTGCATTTGATTTAATTTGTTAATTTCGAACATCTGTTAGTAAGGTAACTTTTTCTATCGTTTTATAAAAAGATTCCGGAAGCTCAGAGAGAGAGGTAACGTCACTAGTTCGGGATCACACAGCTGGTAAATGTGGAACTGGGCTCTCAGATCTTTGGTCTCGAATCTTCGTACACCCCACTTCTCGTCTCCCCAGACCCTGAAGTGCTCCTTTTCTATCCCTCTTGGAGCTCTCTTTCCTCCTGCGGGAAGACTTGGGGCTAGAGCTTTGGAGGATCTGTTTTTTTCCTCGGGGCCCCTGCGAGGTGCTCGGCTGGCGGGGGCGCAGCGCCAGGACCCTGTTGCCCTGTGCTTTGGGGGCCCCGCTGCCAGGACGCGCGCTCCGGTAAACGGTTTATCTAAAGACAACTTCTGTTTCTCGTTCGCTGTCGGGAGTTGCCCTGCAACCAGCAATGAAAAATGCGCCTTTTCCCGAGACTCTGGCGCTGGTGATTTATGTGGGAACCGAACTCACTCGCGAGGCCTGGGCTGCTCAGCCGGGCTTAGGGGGTGGAGGGCAGGGGCCGTCCTGGAAGAGAACCTGGTGCCCCGGCCCTTCCAGCGCCCGCTTTTATGGCGCCCCCCTCCACCCCTACCTCCAGGACATTTTACAGCCGCTCCCCCAGGAAGCTGAGCGCTTTATCGCGGTAAAGTAAACACCATTATCCCAGGTCCATTAACAAGGAGATTTTGGCGTTGTAAATAGACCGCAAGAGGGAGAAGCGCAGCCCCCGCGAACTCCCTTGTAAAATGGTGAAGGTTCTCCAAGATTTATGGCCGCTGATCGGCCCCCCAACCTTCTATGAAATCCCAGTCTTGAAAGCCAGAAGGTGGGGCATTCCTCCCCGGTCTAGAAATCCCGCCCTGGGTGTTAGGACTTTGAGAGTAGGGAGTCCCCAGGAGGCGTCTAGCCTAGTCATTACTTTTCTTTAAGTTACAAGCCCAGGAATGCCGATTCCGATTCCTTTCCCGCTGTGGATACATACATAAACTCTGCAGCTCTCCAGGAGCTCTTAGCAGAGAGCAACTAATGGAGATGGTGCCAGGGGCCAGGATACTTGTGTTCCAGGCTCCTTCCTCATTTGTAAACTGGATAGTGCTTTCAGCAGCTACTTAGGAGTCTATAAAGCACAGGAGACTTGTAATTGGTGGACACTGCCCATACACCCTGTGTCCTGAGGTAGTCAGGACCAGCTCGTATGGCCCTTGCTTTTGTTTCTCTTTCCAAAAGGAAATGCCCACCTTATTTCCTCTTGGGCCAGACTATATATGAAATCAAGTCACGACGCTGGAACTGGCAGTCAAGTAGACAGTCCTAGCTCCCCACCTCTCTGAGTTTCTATTTCTGATGACTATATGGTGACCTATTCCAGGAAGATTCTGCTCATCTAGAGTATGGTTTTCTTATCCCCTCAAGTCAATATTTATATTGACAAAACAGTAGATTCTGAACTAGGAAATGTGTCTCAGTTTGATGGAGAAAACAAAGGCACAAGTTCTCCAGGCCAAGGGAAGCTTCAGGAGAACCCCACCCCTCCTAACCTTTGACAAGGTCACTTTCAGAAGGCAGTCCCTGCAGGGAAGCTGCTCCTTCTTCAGCCCTGAGAATTCAGTAATTCTTGTGAGAGCTTCCACCTGGTTGAAGGGTTGGCTTTTGGGGGAGGGGCAGTAGAGAAAAAACGGGGCAAAATGATGCCAGAAATTGGTTTGGCCCTTTGACATAATTGGCTCTATCTAGAGTGGGGACTTTTAACTTTATTTTTCTTGGCCAAGGACCCCTTTGATAATTTTGACAATCCGGTGAAGCCTATAGACCCCTCTCTCAGAATAATATTTTTAAATGCATAAAATTAAATACATACAATAATATTGAAATAGTTATCAAAATCTTTTTAAAAATAGCCATATAGTAATATAGGTGCTTCTTTATTAATTGACTAAATAACAAAATCTAGTGGCAGGTGTAACAACAACTATAATTTCAAAGCTGTGACGAATGTAAATGAAATTCCAAGGTATCTGCAGCAGCGGTAATGCGCTATGACAATATCAGTGATTTCTACTGGTGACAAATCACAGGCACTACTAATACTGCTGGGTTTGTTGCCTACATTCAGAAGTGAAGGAAATGCTAAATTAGTTATAACTAATAAAAATAAAGATGTATTGTCCCCTTTAAGTTCATGGACCCCCTGAATTCTATCCTCAGGTCTCTTGGGAACCCATAAACTGCCAGGTTATGAACCATTGATCTAGGGTCAAAATCTAGACCACTTCATCTCAAAGAGTGGTCTTTGGATCACCTGCATCAGAATCTTCTAGGGGTGTTTGTTAGAAAATTCTAGGGCCCCTTCTAAGATCTACTCTGTGGGTGGACCCAGAAAACTGCATTTTCAACTGAATTCTCAGAGGACTGTTTTCACACAAAGTGTGAGAATCGCTGCATCTGGACTTTACCGATTAGCATCAGCACTGTGGCTGGTTGTTTGGATGATGACAGGAAGATCCTCGGAGAGCTGAAGGGTGGGGTGGGAAAGCCGGGATACTAGGCAGAAGCTCTTCCATGGAGACTGCTTGGAGGTGGTACACGTGGACTTGGTGGGCACAGCAAGCTAGGGCATGGGAGAACACCAGGGAAGAAAGCTGGAATGGGATATTTTGGTAAAGGATACCAATGTGCTGGCAGAGGCTCTGGAAGATCTTCAGAAATTAACTGGTTCAGTAGCAAGCCACGTCCCTGTGGCCCTATGTATCTCCATCAGCTCTTGCACTGGTTTCCTTTCTTTAAGGTGCTCTGAATTCTGAGCTCCTTTACAGTCTTCCCATGTTGACATCATTGGAGTGTTCATTCATTCACTCATTCACACTCGTTCATTCATTCAATGAATGCCAAGAACGAGGTCTTGTTCTAGATGCTATGAAATATACAGAAATGAGTAAAGAGGTGATCACTACTCTTAAGGTATTTTCTCGGATACCCTCTCTTATCACTAGCAGTCTTAAGCAAACTTAATAAGCATCAAACCTCTTTTGAACCAGCCATGATTTGATGTTTGTGCATTCCCCAAGGCCACAGAAGTCTTACTGGAACAGAGGAAGAGCTTGTAGCATATTGATTAGTTGGGGACTTGTCTTTTCTACTGATGAGCACAATTAGTAATGTTAAAGTGTTGAACAAAATGGGGCTTGTTCCAAATGTAAGAAATGTGTGAGATACACCCAACATGACATTTGAGAATAGTTATGAAATTGCTGGCCCCAGATCAAGCAACTGATTATAATTGACAGCACAGAGTAAACACAGCTCTAACTAACACATTTTCACCTGGCATGAACTTCAGCTCTAGCAGTACTGTTTGCCTCACTTTGTATTCTCACACATGCCTTCATCAGGGTCTTAGATCCTATTCTCATAGAGAGCAGGTGGGTCTGTGTGCAGAATTCAGAGGCTAATAAAAACAAGGAAGAGTGGAAAGGGACTAGGGGCTAGATTAAGAAGATTTGGGTTCCAGTTCTGTTTCTGTCACTTAAGAACTTTGTGACTTGGGCAAATAAGAGTTTGAATTTTCTCTTTGGTAAAATGATTATAGCAATGCCTACTTCATAAACTTAGTGGGAGGAGTAAATAAGATAATGGGTGATAAAAGTGCTTTGTAAACTACAAGTCACTCTACAATGTGAGTAGTAATTATGTGCTTTTGGAGTCAGGTGGACCTGGATTCCAAGCCTGGCAGGAATCACTTACTTGCCATTTATATAAGTTATTTAATTTTCTGGGTTCAGTTTTCTTATCCATAAAATGAGGCTAATAGTCTTTCTCTGAATCATTGTTCTATGATTTAAATGAGACCCTTGTATGTAAAAGAGTGTCCACCACATAGTAAGGACGCCAACAAGCTATTATTCCTAGATTGTCAATGTTGGGACGGCAGTGACTGTGTCCTATTTATCTTTATGTCCTTAGAACAGAGCAGAGAGTGCTGCACATGGCAGACTCTTAATTTTGGTTGAACGAATGATTAAGTAAGCTTCATATATGTGTCACCAGGCACAGCATAAGCTATACTTAACAAAGTCCTCATTGGCCAAGCAGAGTTACTACTGGGTCAATCTCAACCCTAGTTTTATCCCCTGCATTCACCCCTCTCCCTTGAGGAAGACAGGGCCGTGATGAGAATCATAGGGTCAGTAGTAGCAAATGGCTCCAGCACTTGGCTTGGGAAAGATATGTTTTTAAATTAATCAACAAATCAACAAATATTTGCTGAGCTGCTACTATGTACCAAGCACTGTTCTAAGTGTTGGGGATTCAGCAATAAACAAGACAGACAAGATTTCTGTCATCAGTCCCTTTAGCCAGTGCAAATAATGACATCTGGAATTTGTTTCTTTTCTTGTTTTCTTTTTGAGATGAGTGGATTTAAGAATCTGGAGATCGGGGCTTCGCTGGTGGCACAGTGGTTAAGAATCCACCTGCCAGTGTAGGGGACACAGGTTCGGTCCCTGGTCCAGGCAGATCCCACATGCTGTGGAGCAAGTAAGCCTGGGTCCCACAACTACTGAGCCTGCGCTCTAGAGCCTGCGAGCCACAACTACTGAAGCCCGTGTGCCTAGAGCCTGTGCTCCGCAACAAGAGAAGCCACCGCAATGAGAAGCCCGTGCACTGCAACGAAGAGTAGCCCCAGCTCGCCACAACTAGAGAAAGCCCACGCGCAGTGACTAAGACCCAACGCAGCCAAAATAAGTAAATAAATTAATTAATTAAAAAAAATAGAATCTGGGGATTGAAGTCCAGGGAACTTGTTGCAGGGACTGAGCCTGGGAAGGTGGTCTCTGTTTGAGGAATTCAAGGACATACAAAAGACAGGAGAATCAAGCATAACATAGTCACACACTCTAGTCAATAAAGACACAATTACAGAGGGAGAAAGAAGAGTGAGAGGGCAGGGGAAGAATAGAATTAGTTTTCTGCTGCTGCTGTAACAAATTACCACAGACCGAGCAATTTAAAACAACACAAATTTATTATCTTACTGTTCTACAGGTTAGAAATCTGACACGGGTCTCACTGGGTCAAGATCAAAGTGTTAGCCATTTTGGAAGCTCTAGGGGAGAATCCATTTCCTTGCCTTTTCCAGCTTCTAGAGGCAGCCCACATTCCTTGGCTAACAGTTCCCCTCCTCCATCTTCAAAGCCAGCAATAACAGACTAAGTCCTTCTCAGCTGCCATCTCCCTGCTTCTCTCTCTGACCACACTTGGGAAAGGTTCTCTGCTATTAAGGATTCTTGTGATTAGGTTGGGTTCACCTGGATTATCCAGGAAAATCTCCCCATATCAAGGCCTATACCCTTAATCGCAGCGCAAATTTTCCATGTAAGGTAACATATTCTCAGGTTCCAGGAATTAGGATATGGGCATCTTTAGAGCCATTATTCTGCCTACCAGAAAGAGAGATAGGAGAGGGGAGAGAGAAGAGAAAGAAGGGGAGGAGGAAGGAGTGGAGCGGGGAGAGAGGAAGGGGAAGGGCTGGGAGGCAGGGAGAAATACTCGTCTGGTGTCTTTCCTGGAAAAATGGACTTCCAGTAGCTGGACAATTAAGAATTAGGAATGCAGCTAAAGTTCACCATTTTCTCATGAGTTATATTCTACTTTTTGCTGCACATTCAGCAGCTGAGGACACAACATAAGACACTTGAAGCACAAGCAAACGCTATTAACTTCTGCCCCCTCTGCTCATGCAGGAGTCCCCTGCTACTTGCAGGGTATCTTTGAGTGTGCAGGAAATCAACTCCCTGTTAACTATGCTTTACCTTTGTCATCTTTCCAGGTTTCCATCTGATGCAAGATGAGTCCCAGGCAAAGCTGCAAGACAGCTGACATTTGTCTTTGATGCCACTCTTGTCTTTGCCACTAAACAGACTCCTCTGCTTAAAAGCACATACACAACTGCCTGAAGATTTTTTTTCTTTTTTAAGGTACACATATGGGAAAAGCCTGGAAGAGAGTCTCCAAAATGACAGTATTTATTAGGTGGTAAAATTATGGATTTCTTTTTTATTTCCCTCTTAAACATTATATATTATTTTGTATTTATCAATAAAAATGTGCATTCACAAGTGGTACCCATTTGATGGAGAACTAGTTCTGCAATATAGAACTGAGAGGTGGAGATCAAGATTTTGATTTTATCTTTTCATTTCTGGGGAGGCAGCCTTGCTCAGAAGTGGGCACGTGAGACTCAGATAGATTTGGGTTGGAGTCCTAATTCCTCCACGTACAACCTGGTTGCCCCTGGGCAAGAGACAGTTTCTTCAGGTGTAAAATGAGGAAACTAAATAGCTTTTATCTCATGGTGTTTTTGGAGAATTACATCACAGGTGCACACAAGCTACTTTGGCTGGTATCTGGCACATAATAGGTCCTCAGTAAACACAAGTTGTTATTTTTAGAGCCCAAACATTCCTTAATCCAACCTTCAAAGCAAATATCAAATACTCTATTATCAGGGACAGCAGGGGTGGTCATCTTCCTGATTTCTGAATGTGGCAATTATGGACAAACAGAATGTGTTTCCATTTGCAGACCTCCAATTTGGGAGAAAGCCCATAAGTGACTTAATTATGTAGACAAACACTATTGGTAATGCAGGATACTAAAGCAAAGAATAAGAAAAGCAGTCTTTCAAATTTGTTTACTTATTACTTATGGAGCACTTAGTATTTTCCAGGCCCTCTAGAGACAGGTCTCTGTCCCTAAGAATTTATAATGTACTGGGGAGAAAATAAATGAATCCAAATAGCCATAGAAAGAGGCAGAATAGATAACAAGTACCCTGGAACGTTAAAGAAAGAGGTTTCCCTGGAGAATGGTCAGGGAAGTATTCATGGAGGAGGTGGGATTTGAGCTAGGCCTTGAAGGAAGTGGGGCGGCGGGGGGGTGGGGTTTGACAGGGTGATGTGTGGGAGGTGGGAGGGCTCTGGGTCACCCTGAAAGCATTTTCCGATTCAAGTTTCCACCAGCACGAAGATTCAGTCCTTGTTATTACCAAGAGCTATGCTCTTTGAAACATAAAAATTTCACTGCATTATTACAATGGTTCTTAAAATGATAGATATACAAAGAATGTAATAATATATGATGCTTATTTGTTAAACAGTCTATCAAAATGTATGCACAGTATCATCTCAACTATGGAAAATGCACAGAAGAAAGATGACAGGAAACTTAAAAATGTTAACACGTTGCACATAGGTATTGCAATTATGGATTTCTTCCTTCTATACAGCGGTGTGTGTGTGTGTGTGTGTGTGTGTGTGTGTGTGTGTGTACTAAATATCCAGAAGGCAATGTATAGAACACATATGTTCAGTTTTAATAGCAACAACAATAACATAAACACTTATGAACTCACCACCCAGGTAAAGAAATAAAACATGGCTGGTACTTAGAAGTCCCCTGTGTGCCCCTCCCCATTTGTATGCCTTCTTTTTCCCCAGATAGTATTGTTAATTATTTCCTTAGAGTTTTTCAACCTATGTTTATATCCCTAAACACCATATTGCTTAATTTTTGGGGAAAAAAATGAGTGTCAAACTGAAATCTAGCTGTGTGAGAAAAGGAATATATATATATATTTTTTTTGGCTGCGTTGGGTCTTCATTGCTGCACGTGGGCTTTCTCTAGTTGTGGCGAGCGGGGGCTACTCTTCATTGCGGCATGCGGGCTTCTCATTGCAGTGGCTTCTCATTGTGGAGCACGGGCTCTAGGTGTGCGGGCTTCAGTAGTTGTGGCTCATGGGCTCTGGAGCGCAGGCTCAGTAGTTGTGGTGCACGGGCTTAGTTGCTCTGAGGCATGTGGGATCTTCCCAGACCAGGGCTTGAACCCATGTCCCCTGCATTGGCAGGCAGATTCTTATCCACTGTGCCACCAGGGAAGTCCCAGAAAAGGACAACATTGCCACTATTAGGTCAAGGCTGCCAGAAGGAGGGAAGGTGAGGAGAGCCTCTGGGTGTTAGTCCTACTGAAGCTTTTCTGAGAGTTTACCTGAACATCTGGGAGACATCGATCGGCAAGCCATAAGTAAGTCCTGAAGTCTGGGGCTCTGGAACCAGGGAATTTAACAGTGCTGTCATGTGGGACAGAGACAGGACGGGCAGTAGATATATGATCAGAGGGAGTGGGCTGCTCTGTATGTTTTACTTCTAAGCCCCTATAGATTCCCTCTAAAGCTTATGAGTAGGTCAAAGAAGACATCTCTAGGGTGAAATGAATGTCTTCTGCTGGCCCATTCAGCTGGCATGGAAGGGAGATCTAGAATTTGATCCACACATGGTCAAAGCAAGCAAGTATGGATAGGAATCTGGACCAGGCTTACCTGGGCACTCTATCCTCAGGTTAAAAAAATGATGCGATGGTGGAGGAAATCCTGAGGATGACAGTGCTCAGAATGTCTAGTCCTTGAATCTGACTGCTCCTTTCTGAACCGCCTCTCCTCATCAATGGGGGTAAACTGTTCTCTTCTGCTCTCAATCACTCCCTTAGTGGTTCCCTTCACCCCCTCTAGGCTGGCCCACTGGTTTCCTGTAGCCCACGTTCTCTTCGAGGTTATTGCTTTATTTTCTAGGAGCACTACTTCCAAGAGCTTGTTGCAAAAGGAAGGGTGCATGGGAGGTCAACAATTTGAGATCCTGAATATCTTAAAATGACCTTTATTCTACCCTTATATTTGATCGATTATCTGGATCTAAAATTCTTGTTTGGATAATTTTTTTTTTCAGAATTTGGAAAAATTGTTCCATTGTCTTCTAGCTTCCCATGTTAATGTTGAGAAGTCCTAATTCTCTGTAGATCACCTATGTTTTCTCTATGGAATCTTGTAGAAATTTTTCTTTTCCCCCAATGTTGTGAAATTCCACAACAATGTGCCTTACTGTGGGTCTATCTTCATCCATTGTGCTAAGCACTTGGCGGATCCTTTCAGTCTATCAATTCATGTCCATCAGTTTGGGAAATTTTCCTGGATTATTTAATTGATTTTTATCCTCTCCATTTTCTTCTTTTTCTCAGCTTTCTGGGAGATTCCTCGGTGGTATCCTCCTACTCAATAGCTTTATTGTTGCTTTCATGATTTGACTTCTCAAGAGCTCCTTTTAATTTTGTCCTCTGAATGTTGCTTTGTTGAAACACACATCCTGTTCTTGTTTCATGATTGCAATATCTTCGCTTACTTCTTTGAAGGTAATATTGATAATTTTGTTTTGTTTTGTTTTGTTTTCTTCTCTCTGCATAATTGCTATGTCTTCCAAGTTACTTTTCTTTTGTCCTTGCAGTTTTTGATAGTGAGTTTCCTCAGATGTCTGATGATACTTGAATTCTGCATGTTTAAGAATAGGAACTTAAAGTGCTAATCAGAACTTCTGAGAACAGGAGAGAAGCTTTAGACTTTGAGCTTCATTGTATGGTGATTTGGGTGAGCTATTTGTTGCAGAACACCTGATGTCAGAATCTCTAGGTGTTTCCTCTTGGGCTGATCAAATTCTCAGGGAATTCTCTTCCAGTCTCCTGGCTGGTGCTGCCCTTTCTGAGATTTTGAGAATCTATGGTATAAATTGGATTGATTCTCAGCTTTCCCCACAGCTAGCTTGGGATTCAGTTTTCTTGATTCTGCTACAAGTCTCTACTCTTACAGTTGGGTGGTGAAAAAACTAAAGAACAAATGAAGATAGGACTATGGTGTGAGTTTAAATTTTGGATCCTAACATCCAGTTTTTATTTAAGCATGGAGTCACGCTTGAATAAGAGAATGCAAAAAATCGAGTGAATTATGCATGTTCTAGACATTCAGCTAACTTTCTAATCACCTGGGGGTAATGAAGGGAATCCTGGATTCCCACAACAGAGAATGTCAGAACTGGAAGGTGCTTTGGAACTAATTCAAGCCTGACACGTGCAGAAAATGAGCCCCCAAGCCAGACATCCTGTATTTGCACCAGAAGGCATTCTCTGAGCTCTGTGTTTGCCTGGCCTGATACACAGCTAGCCAAGATCCTTGAGCACACATTTCCCAAGAGAGTAGAGGGAGCCCAGAAGTCTGGATCTTGAGGGAAAGAAAACTTTCAGAGGCTGTCAATTCAGTGGATCATGTACTCACAGAGGCACCAAATCAAACTATACAAGTTGCCTCATCAGGTTTTGCCCCTTTTGATAAAATTCTGAACACTTGGCAAGGGCTTGGTCCTGGAGGAGCAGGACATAGAGTGACTATAAGGAAGAATGATGAACACCTCACCTCTCATTGCCCTACCCGGGGCAATCCAAAGCTAGAACCCCAACTTCTAAATCCCATACCGTGGGGGTAAGTCAATACAAAGTATTGTTATTCTCAGCAGCCTCACTTGGTAGAATCATAGTAAAAATTAGGAATCAGAGACTTTTAAAATGATCTTAGAAGTCAAGTCATTCTGACTGTTCTTTCTCTTATAAATTCCCTCACCTGGTAAAGTACAGACTTGACTCCACATCCTCTCTTTTTTGGCTAATTATATTTTGTATTTAACTGTAATTTTATTTCTGTGTTTGAATAGTATTAAATTCGTGTTTTTCAAATCTCAAAAGATACAAGTTTCCTGTTTTCCTGTGTGCCCCAGACCCTAGTTTCCTTCTCTAGAGGCAAGCAGTGTTATGAATTTTTTCAATGTATCTTTCAGAAACATTTTGTGCACATATAAACAAAAACATACATATTCTTTTTTCTTCCTCTTTGATTTTTGCAACAGATGGTAGCATTCTGTACACAATTTTCTGCACTTGTCTCCCTACCAAATAGGACTTTTTGTTGCTGTTGTTTAATATACCTCTGCATAGCTCCATTGCATGGATGAACCATAGTGTATTCAACCAATACACTAGTGATGAACCCTTATGTTATTTCATCTCTTTTCCTTCTTTTTTGTTTATTGACTTTTTATTGAAGTGTAGTTGATTTACCATCTTTTTTTCTTTTGAAGGCTTTATTTCCTAGTCTTTCCCCTCACTCTTCTTTAAAATTTTTACTTTTTTATTAAAAAATAGGATATAAACATTTAGAATTTTAATAG
This sequence comes from Phocoena phocoena, assembly GCF_963924675.1. Taxonomy (NCBI): domain Eukaryota; kingdom Metazoa; phylum Chordata; class Mammalia; order Artiodactyla; family Phocoenidae; genus Phocoena; species Phocoena phocoena. Next base: position 28,681,648 of record NC_089234.1, read on the forward strand.
GTATTGCCAAGTTACACACTCAAAAAGTTATAGCAATTTACACTTCCATCAAATATATGAAAGTGCCTGTTTTGCATTATTCACAAGAGCCAAAATATGGAAACAACCCAAATATTCGTGAGCAGATGAATAGATAAAGACAATGTGGTATGTACGTACAACGGAATGTTATTCAGCAGTCAAAAAGAAGAAAATCCTGCCACTTGTGACAACATGGATAAACCTGGAGGATATGTTAAGTGACATAAGCCAGTCATAGAAGGACAAATACTACATGATACCAGTCATATGAGGTATCTAAAATAGTTATATTCATGGAAGCAGAGAATAGAACAGTGGGTGGCTCCCAGAGGCTGGGGAAGGGGAAAATGGGGAGTTGTCATTCAATTGGTAGAAAATTTCAGTTACACAAGATGAATAAGATCTAGAGATCTGCTGTACAGCATAGCACCTATAGTTAACGATACTGTATTGTGCACTTGAACTTTTAACTGGGGAGATCTCATATTAAGTGCTCTTCACATACACACACACACAGAAGGGGACACAAGGAAACTTTTGGAGGTGATGGATATGTCTGTTTCCTTGATTGTGATGATAATTTCATGGGTGTATGCGTATATCCAAACTCATCAAATTGTACCATTAAATATATGCAGTATATTTATATGTGTATATATATATATATCAATAATACCTCAATAAAGCTGTTTTTATAAAAGGAGAAAGTGTCCTTTTTTCACAGCTTCACCAATATAGGTTATTCTCAATCTCTGATGTATTCATCCATCTAATAGGCTTTATTGGTTTAGTTTTAAATAATTTTCCATGATTTAATTGTGCAAAAGGTAAATGATTGCTAGATAAAATTTACAAAATACAGTAAAGCAAAATAAAACTATTTTAAAAACAACCATAATCCCAACCAGCAACAACCAAGTTACAATTTGGGGGGCATTTACTGGCAGTACTATAATTTATATTCCTTTTCTTCTCTTTTTCGATACAAACATGTTAACATACTAGTATATTGTTTCTTAACTTTCTAAAAAGTTAATAACATATGCTGAACATTTTCTATATTATTATTTCTATGTGTTAAACACATTAAAATTTTTACTATAAAAATTTTGAAACAGGGACTTCCCTGGTGGTGCAGTGGTTAAGAATCCACCTGCCAATGCAGGGGACACAGGTTCAAGCCCTGGTCCGGGAAAGATCCCATGTGCTGTAGAGCAACTAAGCCTGCGAGGCACAACTACTGAGCCCGTGTGCCACAACTACTGAAGCCCATGTGCCTAGAGCCATGCTCCGCAACAAAGAGAAGCCCTCACTCGCCGCAACTAGAGAGAGCCCACGCCCAGCAACGAAGACCCAACGCAGCCAAAAATAAATTTTAAAAAAAATTGAAACATGTAAAAGTAGATAGAATATTAGAATATCATAATGAATATCTGTATATACAATATCTAGATTTAAAAATTATTAACATTTTCTCATTTCAGTTCATTTATTTCTTTTTCTTTGCTGAGTATTTTAACATACTTCCTGGCCATCATGAGGTAGCTAGGGAAGACATTAATATCCTTATTCTACAGAGCAGAAAACCAAGATTCCATGAAGTTAAGGACTTGCTTTAGGCCACACACTGACGGACAGACATGGGATTCTAACTCATCTTCTTACTTCAAAACCAAAATATTCTTCCTCTCAGGAGTTTTGCATCTTAAAAGGGAACTGCAGGAGAGGATGACGCTTTACGGCACAGTGATGAATAGGTGGTGTGCGATTCTGGGCTTTAGAGGAAGAGATTTGGGGAAAGAACTCCCTTTCCAAAGGCCGGTCTCTGCTTGCTCTACCCAGAGTTGGAGGTGAGCGCATGAGGGTCTGCCCTGGGGGAGGAAGCAGTTGGGAGAGATTTTGTAAAGGAAGAGCTAAAAGGATTTTGGAGTTTGCTGGACACTGGGAGAGAGACATTCCCGTTGGTGAGAATTCCAGGTGCACTGCTAGCACCAATGGAACATTTATTTGGAAGTGGTTCATGTCCACCCTTCAAATCCCACCCTTAGCCATTTCTACCTTGCTTACAAGGAGCCTTTCATTGCATCTCCCCAGCGTCTCCTAGCCTATTCTTGGGCACTGTACACTCAGCTGAGGGAGTGGAGACCCCAAGCCTAGCTCTGGTGGTGACCTTATCAAGACTTTTCCATCATACTTGCTGGGTCATCGGAAAAGCTTGCTCACTGGGCAGGCCAGCCAGCTTCCAGGGAATTCATCAGCGGGCTGGAAATGGGGTGTGTGTGACCCTCCACTGCTCCCAGGGCTTTCCCCTTCCTCCTGCCTACCCTGAGTTCACCTCTGGAATCGGACCAGTTCTCCACAATTGCAGCCAGGGTGACAGCAAAGTGTGATGGATGGATAAGGAGCTGTGGAGTGGCAGGGCACTTGGTCAGGAACCCAAGGCTGTGTTTATGAGAAGGAAGAGGCTGTTTCCTGGAGCAAGCATAATGCAGCTCTAAAAAAGGCAGGGGAAATACATCATGAGAAGGAGCATAACCCTGGGAGGGCCATTGGGAATCCGAGTACCAGAGAAGCCCAGGCAGGTCTGGTGCGTCTGACAAGGCCTTTCTTACAGGCCATTTGCGTGAGGCTTTGCTGCTGTTCCCTGCAGAGCTGACAGCCACTCAAGGTCTCCGTGGGGAGCTGGGAGGCTAATCTTAGCTGTCGCTTTCCAGACCTTCTCCTCTGGCCCTGCTGATGCATTTAGAAAAGAAATAACAAACTCTATTGTTTTAAAAAACTGAAAAAAATGACAATTTTGGCTGTTGATTCTTGCATTGCTGCCAACAGATTGGGAGTATCAGCTCTTAGCCTCCTTCCAAACCCAGAGCAAAATAAAGTTTAACTGGACTCCCCCAATGGTCAAGAGAGGTCTGAAAATGTGTTTTCTCCAAAGAGTGTTACTATCTCTGTTTATCTCTAAGGATTCTTGTTCCTCTGACTTCCCTGAAGATCCTGCTGGGCTACGAGGGAGACTTGGGATAAAATGAGCTCTCTGTATTAGTTTCCCATGGCTGCTGTAAGAAACTACAAACCTAATGGCTTTAAGCAACAGAAATTTATTCACCTACATTTCTGGAGAGCAGAAGTCTGAACTGAGTCTTACAGGGCTAATATCAAGATTCTGGTAGGGCTGGTTCCTTCTGGAGGCTCCAGAGGAGAATCTCTTCCTTGCCTCTTCCAGTTCTGATAACTGTCAGCATTTCTTGGCTTTTGGCCCTTTCCTTCACCTTCAAAGCCAGCAGCATAGCATCTTTTCTCTCTGCAACTGCTTCCCTCTTCTTCTGTAGTCAAATCTCTCTTTTATTTTTTCAATTTTTAGATTGTGGTAAAATACACTAACATAGTTTATCATCTTAACCATTTTTAAGTGTACAGTTCAGTGGCATTAAATACATTCATAATATTGTGCAACCATCACCCCCATCCATCTCTATAGCTCTTTCATCTTGTAAAACTGAAATTCTATACTTATTAAACAATAGCTCCCCATTCTCTCCTCCCCCCAGCCCTGGAAACCATCATTATACTTTCTGTCTCTATAGTTTTGTCCACTCCATGTATCTCATATAAGTGGAATCACACAATATTTATCTTTTGGTGACATGCTTATTTCACTTATATCGCTGGCATAATGTCCTCAAAGTTCACCCATGTTGTAGCATATGTCAGAATTTCCCTACTTTTTATAGCTGAATAATATTCAACTGTATGTATGTACCACATTTTGCTTATCCATTCATCTGTCAATAGACACTTGGGTTCCATATTTTAGCTACTGTGAATAATGCTTTGAATACATGTGTACAAATATTTCTTTGAGACCCTATTTTCAATTCTTTTGGGTACATATACCCAGAAGTGGAGTTGCTGGATCATATGATTAATTCTATTTTTAATTTTGTGAGGACTGCCACACTGTTTTCCACTGCAGCTCTACCGTTCTACATTTCTTTTTCCAGTTTTTCCACATCCTTGTCAACACTTGTTACTTTCTGCTGTTTTGATCACAGTCATCCTAATAGATATGAGTGAGGTGGTGTCTTATAGTTTTAATTTGCATTTCCCTAATGATCAGTGCTTGAGCATCTTTTCATATGTATATCTTCTTCAGAGAAATATCTATTCAAGTCCTTATGAATTGAGTTGTTTATTTTTGTTGAGTTTCTGCTTCCCTCTTATAGGACACTTGTGATTACATTTAGGACCCACCTGGATAATCCAGAGTAATCTCCCCTTTTCAGGATCCTGCAAAGTCTCTTTTCCCATACATGGTAACATTCATATGCTTCAGAGATTAGGACCTGGATATTTTTGAGGGCTGTAATCCTATAGTTATAAAAACCTATCGTGCCCTTTAATAATCACAGGAATGTATCAAGCATTTACTGTGTGCTAAGTACTGTGCTAGATGACTTGATGAAGGTACCTTTCTAATTCTTCCACCCTGTGAAATAGGGACTGCCCCCTATTTGCAGATGATAATAGCTAACACTCACTGAATTCATAGTATGTGCCAAGCTCTCTTCTTGGACTTTAGAGGTATTAACTCTTTTCACTCTTACAGCAACCTATGAGGTAGGTACTATTATTATCTCTGTCTAGAGATGGAGAAACTGAGGCATAGACAGGTTAAGCAATCGTCCCAGATCTTCTAGTAAGAAGCAAAACTGGAATGTGAACCTAAGCAAATAGCTACTAAACTTTCTGCCAATTCAGCTTTGTTCTTCATAGCAGAAGGTTTACCTAGATTTGTATTATCTTTATTCCACCGAAATAAAGTGGAATAAAGTACCGTCGTCTGAGGGTCACCTTGGTCAAACTAATTGGCCAAATAGTTTTTTTCATCACCTGGGTATATTTCTTTGCATTCAGTATTGTGTTTATATCCACTTTGAAACCAAACATTCTTAGAGGAACAACATATTATCATTAATACTTTTGTGTAAATAGGTTTACTAGGTAGTTTTTATAATAGAAAGAAAAGCATGAGCTTGGAGGGTTAAGAAAGAGAAAGCTGGGATTCTACAGTCAAAAATCATGAAGGGGGGCTTCCCTGGTGGCGCAGTGGTTGAGAGTCCGCCTGCCGATGCAGGGGACACGGGTTCGTGCCCCGGTCCGGGAAGATCCCATATGCCACGGAGTGGCTGGGCCCGTGAGCCATGGCCGCTGAGCCTGCGTGTCCGGAGCCTGTGCTCCGCAACGGGAGAGGCCACAACAGTGAGAGGCCCGCATATCGAAAAAAAAAAAAAAATCATGAAGGGGATGGAGGAATAATGGGGAATAAAAGGACCCAGCTTCTGTCCTGAGAGGATAATGTCATGGTGAGGAGAGAGGGAGGGAGAGAGACAGAGATGACAAATGAACTGGAGCATTCTGAGCCCACTGAAGTCAAGGTTGCTCCAAGGTGACCAAGCTGAAAGTGTGGGAATGAGTGAACAGCCAGGCACTGGAGCAGGCACTTTACTGGGAAGCAAGGTAGAGAGAAGAGACAATAAAAAGGATTCACTCCATCAGATTTTTCAGCCCAGTAAAATCCCAGTCCATCACTACAATCTACTGATTCAAAAGTATTCATTAAGCCCCTACTGTGTGCTCAGGACTTTTCTAAGAGCAGCCACTGGAGAGGCTCCAGCCATCATGAATACAAATATAAAGTAATGCCTGGATTGCAAACTGACAACCCCGGGGCCTAATTTTGGAAGTAGTATTTTTGCCAGCAAACCATTTAAAAAATTGAATTAGGATTTAAAACTTTTTTTTAAAGTTTAACCATTCCCTGTACAGTTCACCCCACTTCTCACATTCTGTATTGGCAAATTCTCAACCCTCTTCATTCACTGCTAATCCAGACACTGAAGGCAGCCTTTGGGAGAAGGCCTTTTGCCACGTGATAGAGGCTGCCAAACTTCCGGAATGAAAGCCGTTAAGCCAAGGAAAACCTTGCTTACAACCATCTAAGTAACTCTAGATGAGCACACGCCTGACCCTTTAGCCTCATTTGTCCACAAGTGTTACAGATTTTACTGCCACAACTTATAGGGTCAGATCATTTCCCATTTTGTCCTCCACCCTTAGCTCTCCTGGAAGGCTGGAGGCTGTTCTGCCTTTTGAGTAAATGGAAATATTTGTCTCAATGGCTTTTAGTGGGTGGGTAAGATTAACCTTTAGCCTCCACATGGACACAGGTTGTGCGGCAAAGAAGGCAGTTTGGGCCAAGACTCACCGGGGGCTGGCAGGGGCTGAGGAACGAACATTATATTAGATGATTCTGCCAAAAAGTGATAGGATGTCAAGGCTTAGATCATTCACTCATTCATTCAACAAATATTTATTGAGTGCTAGCATTTTGGGGGGTCACAGCAGTAAAAGACAAAGTCCCTGCCCTCAAGAAACTTATGTCTAGTGATGCAGCTACTTGGAAACCATGTCTATAGTCCAATGCCTTTATTATATAGACAATGAAACCAGGATCAGAGCACGAAAATAAATTGCCTAAGGTCAGATGGCTTGTTAGTGACAAAGCCATGACTGAAAACAAGGTTTGACAGTCATTCCCAGGCTTTTTCTACTTCCTATTTCCTTGTCCTTCTTAAAGGTTTTTATCTGCCTTCATCTTCCACAATGATCCATCCTAAACCATCCTCTCCTGCAGTCAACCTTACTGAGGTCGCTTGAGCTTGACTATCAATTGAGTGTCCTATCTTAAAGGATTGAGCAATTTGTCGCATATTTATAGAGCAACTTCCCTACTTTATTTCCACTTTACATTCCTTCTTCCCTATAAGTTATGTTCAAAGGCAATCGTTCTATTCTATAAATGGGTTAAACTCTTGTTTAAATGGGTCATTTTCACAGAAGAGTACATACTGTATGATTTCATTTATATGAAATTCTAAAAAAGAAATTCTATTTATATTAAATTCTAGAAGACTGCAGAAAAGAGAAGCATATCAATAGCTACCTAGTGTCAGTTGTGGGAATTTACTGCAAAGAGGCACAACAGAACTTTTGGGGTGATGGAAATGTTCTATCATCTCTTTAATGTAGTCATGGTCACACAGGTGTATACATTTGTCAAACTTATCAAACTATAAGTTTAAGATAGATTGTTTTATTGTTTGTAGATTATACATCAATTTTTGGAAAAGGGGACTTTCTGAAGCAGGCTTGTCTCTCTGAAAAGAGGCAGATAGGATCTTCCAGAGTAGAGACTCAGGACTTAAAATGCAGTGACTTAACTAGAATGAGTGATTCTACCCACAGAAAAAGTGAGACTGGAAGGTGACTCTGCTCTTTGCTCATTTGGTCTCATTTGCTATGTGCCTGTCATAGCGTAAGCGTTTTGCTGCAGTGGGTGTTTCAAGATACTTTAACTTGCTAGGCTGACTTACGGAGATATAAAGACTTGAGGCATGTTAAGTATGGGCATATCTACTCTATTTTATGACTGATTTCCAGGGCTTTCCAAAGCCAAATTTTTATTATACATACAAGATTTTCACCACGTGAGCTGAGTTGAAAACTTAAATATCTGCTTTTTTTTTTTGGCCAGAAGTGCCATCTTCTAGTAATTTGCCAAATGACCAACACAAAGGGAAAGGAAAGAAGCACCCATTATACATTCTCAGGGCCATTTAGAAAACATGGAGCTACTCCTTTGGCTACATACGTGCAGATCTACAAGAGAGGTGGTATGGTTGACATCAAGGGAATGGGCACTGTTCAAAAAGGAATGCCCCATAAGTGTCCCCATGGCAAATCTGGAATAGTTTACAGTGTTAGCCAGCATGCTGTTGGCATTGCTGTAAACAAACAAGTTAAGGACAAGATTCTTTCCAAGAGAATTAATGTACATATTGAACATATTAAGAACTTTAAGAGGCAAGGCAGCTTCCTGAAACGTGTGGAAGAAAATGATCAAAAAAGAAGGGAGCCAGAGAGAGAGGTACCTGGGTTCAACTAAAGCTCCACCCAGAGAAGCACACTTGTGAGGGGTCTGAGCTGCTGGAACCTATTCTCTATGAATTCATTGCTTAATAGGACTTAAAAAAAACAGACAAAAAACCCCACAAACCTATTCCATGAAAAAAAATCAACTCCACTATTTGTTCTCAGCTTGCTTGGGGGTAGAGGACAGAAACTGAATTCTAGGTTCATCATGGTTTAATCCCCCTCCCCTTGGGGTATTTGACAGGAGATTTTCCTGGGATCTTGAAACAGTTTATTAACCTGCAAATAAGCCTGGCCCTTTCCGTGTCTCCAAATATGACGTCTGTGTGCACATGCAAGCATATGCTTACGGTTGGCGGCCTTGTCTCTCCTATGAACTTGGAATCACTTCCAAGCTCCTGGAAGTGAGAATTTACGTTCATTTTTACAATAACATGAATATGTACATTTGATTTCCTCTGCTCAAATTGTAAATGCAATTTAATGTTTAAGGGGCTCAGTGGAAAACACTTGATGTGCAAATCTCCCCACAGAAGCACCACAGAGCCAGTGAAAGCATCCCAGGGGATCTGTGCAATATTTAGTTCACTGAAGTTACCCAGTCCTTCTCCAGCCTCACACCAGCCTCTGAGTGATAAACATACTATTTAGGGGACTGATACATATAGGGCTCAATCCTAACTAACAGTACCTTAGATTTGCTGACACTTGACTCAACTCATTGTACTTTCACATGCATTATCCTCATAACCAGACTGGGAGGTGTACTGGATGGATATTATTATCTCCATTTCATTGATGAAAAGCCAAGTCTCAGAGAGGATATGAGATTTGCTGAACGTCATATGGCGAATCAGCAGAAGAGGTGGAACAAGGACCAAGAGCCATGGACAATCAACGAGATGAAGGACAGAATAGAAAACTTGTAGCACTGTTATAAGAAGATGCATCAGACAAATGTATGAGGAAGGCAGCTACAATTTATGAGTACTTACTATGTGCCAGATAGTGTGAGAGGTGCTTTATATATATCACCACATGCAAGGTCATAGAAAACATGTGGGGTTGTGATTATGTGGGGGGATGACTATTTATTGTCTCATTTTACAGAAAAGGAAATTAGGAGTCTAAAAAGATGAGGAATTTGCTCGAAGTACTGGAAGGAAATCCATTCTCCACCTATTTACAAGAATATCCCAGAATGTATAGATGACCAAGCCCTAGTCATTCCTGAACCTCAGCTTCAGTCTCTACTTCTCCTCAGCCTCCGCCCTCACTACCAATCTTCATTTTCACTTCATCTTCATTCTCAATTTCAACCTCATCCTTAACTTCATCTTCCCCTCTGCATGATTAGGGAGAATCAGTCTCAACAAATGGTCGTTGAGGATAAGGAATTTCATGTTGCCTGAGTAACCCCACCTAGTCTCCAACTTGCCAGCACAATTGCTGACACACCATCTTTCTCATGCCAGTCTGTAGATAATTGTTTTCAAATATTTCTGTGGAATATGTTTGTGTATTGTTTCCTCCATTAATTTGTAAGCTCCCTCCGGATAGGAGTTATGGCTATATTTTGCTCTCTAGACTAAGAAGCTGGTATAGTTATTTTTGCATTGTGGGAAGTTAATATATATTTGTCCTCAGTAATGACGATTTCTCTCACATTGCGTACACAGGTTTTCTTCACTGATCATTCTCATTTGCTTTTTGTGTGGGACCCAGAGGTTTATCATTTTTTCTTATTTTCATGATACATTATTCACTATTACCATTAGATCACACTCACTGTATTCATTTATTCATTCAACAAACACTTATTGTGCTAAGTAACAGGAATACAAAAAGAACAAGATAAAATAATAGACTTCAAGTCTTGGGGCATCAACTAAGTTTTTCTCACTTTGAAATCATTTTATTTATTTTGGCTCTGTAGTTTGCAAGTAGTAATTTGAATACAAAGACTGGCCATAATTTTGTAAAAAACAATTGTTGGATTATTCTTGCAAGGACAGGAGAGACAGCATTTTTTGTTTGTTTGTTTGTTTTTTAAAGAAGATGTTGGGGGTAGGAGTTTATTAATTTATTTTTGCTGTGTTGGGTCTTTGTTTCTGTGCGAGGGCTTTCTCTAGTTGTGGCAAGCGGGGGCCACTCGTCATCGCGGTGCGTGGGCCTCTCACTATCGCGGCCTCTTGTTACAGAGCACAGGCTCCAGACGTGCAGGCTCAGTAGTTGTGGCTCACGGGCCTAGTTGCTCCGCGGCATATGGGATCCTCCCAGACCAGGACTCGAACCCGTGTCCCCTGCATTAGCAGGCAGATTCTCAACCACTGTGCCACCAGGGAAGCCTCAAGACAGCAGCTTTTGAGGTCTTAACATGATTCTTTTGAAATGGTCTTTAGCCACAATATGTCTGAATTTCCTCTTACATTTGTCATACCTTGCATTCCTCTAGCATTCAACCAGATTCTTCAGGTTATTTCCTTTTTATGAGAAAGAAGCTTAGGTTAAATAAAAGGGGCCCCCCAAAAGTAATAAGATGCCAAAGAAACATTAGGAACCACTTTACAAAAAAATGAGATCCTTTCATGATTCATGGTCTTTACCCTGTAAGGAGATTTATTTACTGTCTTGGAATAACCCATCCAAAAATAGTTGCAAGATGTCCACGGTCAGAGAATATCACAGACTGGAGCTGTGGAGATGCTAGCCGGATGGAATCTTGGTGAAGGGCTGTGTAGGGACACATGCTGCCCTTTCTTCTTAGTGTGCTGATTTAGTCCTGGGGTAGATCAGTGTGTGAAAGAAAAGAAAGGTACCGGGTTCCCTTTCCTAGGAACTTCTGAGTAGGAAGACACTTTGTTACATTTTTTAGAAGACATCCAACTGGATAAACATCACTTTGTTTCTGAGATCATAAAGAATAAATTTCAGAACCTCGTCCCTACACATTGCATCCATCAATCTGTTTGATTATGTCGTTACTGTCATAATTTCGACTCTCCAACGTGGTTCACTATGGTGGTTTTGCAGTATAGACGAGAGCAATAAATATTTCAGAAGAATGGGATATACTCTGTGGTACAGTGCAGGTAAGAAGTTGGTGAGCATCCTTCATCCAGTACCTTTCCCCTTTCCTACATCTTTATTTTTCTAGGTACTTCACAATCTGAGGAACTTTTATCTCCCTAAACTTATTTTTCATATGGTTTCTCAATCAAAACCATTCTCACAGGTTAGGTCAAGTTTCCTTACTTTCATCCCTCCCCCACAGGATATAATCCCTTCCTCAGTTCCTCTTGGGAGGAATGCCTTTTCTGCCTTTCCCAATCCTTTCCTTCCTCCAAGGTCCACTTTAGACCCATGTCCTCCATCAAGTCCTCCCTGACAGCTCCTGCCCAGTTCCCTCTTCCTTCTCTGACCTCCAGCTACACAATGGTATGTGATAATAATAGCCTTCACTGGCCCACTGGTTGACAAAGCACTGCACTCACTTGAGATTTTCACAAGTCCCTGAGGTTTGTAAGGAGACTTTTCTTGTCCCGTCAGAGAGAATGAAAAACTATCCCAAGGCCGTATTACAAATGGCAAAACTGAGATGTCAGCCCAGGTCCTTAAAGTCCAAAGCTTTCCCACTATAGTCTTTTGTCTCTCACACTTCCATATGCCAACAGTGCCTAGTTCAGAGTGGAGAAAAATTAGACTCTGTGAGGGGCATGGTCTCCCTGAGAGCTAGAGAAGGGGGGATATCACCAAAGCACTGCAGAATGAAGACATGAATTCACTTGTTTGTTATGAGATTTTTTTTTTGAACCAAAGAAAAGAGGTATTTAAAAAAAAAAAAATGCCAGCAGAGAAAATCTCTCTCCTTTGGCTGGGTGACATTTCATGCCTGTTCATATCGTTATGTCAGACTTTGAAAAACGAAGAGCTAACGCAGTCTCTTTCCTCACTAGACAGAAGGAAGAGCTGGGTATTTCCCCAGTAGGAGACACGAATGTAATGATTGAAACATTAGGATTGAGGCTGAGTCACTGGCATTGGGAGGGTGGTGGGTCAGAGCCTTCCCCAGAGCTTTCAAAGCTGGCAAATGTACTTAGGGCTGTAGTTACACACACCTGTTGGCTGCAGCCAGTGCTGGCATTGTCAGCATCTGGAACGTGGCTCTGGGAAAATCTCCAGCTGTCCTTAGTTCTTTCAAAATAGATCTTCTCCAGATCAAGGCACTAGTATTTTATGTTTTAATAACTTAAAAAGTAATTTAGGATTCATAAGTAGTTGCAAAATGCTACAGAGATTTCCTATGTACACTTCACCCAGCTTCCCCCAATGATAATAACTTACCTAGACAGAGTTGTTTGTTTTTGATGTAGTATATAAGAACAAATAATCATTATCTATGATGTTTCTAGGGATTGATAAGCTCAGTTGGGTGGTTCTCACGTGGGGTCCTTCATTCAGTGACTATCAGATGACAGCTGAGTCTAGAGTCATCTGAAGGTTTCTTCACTCATGTAAAGCTGGGCTGGTAAAGTATCTCTCTCCATATGCCCTTTCCCAGCTCCAGCTTCCTAACAGCAGGGTGGTGTCAGGGTAATCAGATTTCTTGTATAGTGGCTGGTTTACTCCAGAGCAGTTGTTCCAGGAGGTCTGGGTGGAAGCTGCAAGGCTTCTTATAATGTAGTCTCGAAAGTCCCAGAACTTCCTTCACTTCCATCACACTCTATTGGTCAAGCAAGTCACTCAGGCCAGCCAGATTCAAGGAAAGAGGACTCAGACTCCACATAACAATGGGAGAAGCAGCAAAAAATTGACAGCTATCTTTAATCCACAGCTGCCCTGCAGTTTGGTTATTCCCAAGTGGACAAGCATGCTAAGGAACAGCTCATTAGAAGCGCTGTTTATGTCATTAGTAGGTTAAGTCCTCAGGTCTGGCCCTATGAGAATTCTCATCCAGTCACAGGGTCACAGCACCAGTAGGCAGCATATGCTCAATAAACGTCATCTGATAGAGCAACTGAAACACCTTCTCAACCCACACATAGTAAGTGGAAATTAATAGGGAAGTAGTGACTATCTCTGTGGACTTTAGGGTAAACCCTGGAATTGGCCTTGTACTGCTGCATCTTCCATTCTCCAAATAGGCTGGAATCCATCACGTAATTTTTGCTCTATTTGTGTCTGTTACAGAGTAATCCGCCTGGACTAGATAAGGCACTGTGCTAGGTACTATGTGAGTTACCAAGATTACTTGCGCCTGGCTTTTGCTCTCAGGAATGTTGATAACAATTCCTCACTACCTTTCTGTTGGGGTCTTATTTTCCTGCCTCAGTGTTAGTAAGCATGGCTAGAAAAATGGTGGGGAGGGGAAACGGTCAGGGGAAGCAATCACCACGATTGTCGTGATCGTTAAAACAGGTTACTCCGTGAGGAGAGCAGCAGCTTGCTGTTTTCTTCGGCCGCGCTACACGGCTTGCGTGATCTTAGTTCCCCGAACCTGGGCCCTCAGCAGTGAAAGTGCGGAGTCCTAACCACTGGACCGCCAGGGAATTCTCAGCAGCTTGCTTCTTTTTTTTTTTTTTTTTTAAATATTTATTTATTTATTTATTTATGGCTCTGTTGGGTCTTCGTTTCTGTGCGTGGACTTTCTCTAGTTGGAGTGAGCGGGGGCCACTCTTCATTGGCCCGCGGTGCGCGGACATCTCACTGTCGTGGCTTCTCTTGTTGCGGAGCACAAGCTCCAGATGCGCAGGCTCAGTAGTTGTGGCTCACAGGCCTAGTTGGTCTGCGGCATGTGGGATCTTCCCAGATCAGGGCTCGAACCCGTGTCCCCTGCATCGGCAGGCGGACTCTCAACCACTGCACCACCAGGGAAGCCCAGCAGCTTGCTTCTTGATAGCAGCGTCTATGGGAGGGAAACATCCTTCCGGTTCTCTCTTAGGCGAAGAGCAGGGGATAGGGATTGGCATGTTGGATCTCGATTCTTTTTTTTTTTTCCCCTTAAAAATGTACCCTCGGGCTTCCCTGGTGGCGCAGTGGTTGAGAGTCCGCCTGCCGATGCAGGGGACAAGGGTTCGTGCCCGGGTCCGGGAAGATCCCACATGCCGCAGAGCGGCGGGGCCCGTGAGCCATGGCCGCTGAGCCTGTGTGTCCGGAGCCTGTGCTCCGCAACGGGAGAGGCCACAACAGTGAGAGGCCCGCGTACAGCAAAAAAAAAAAAAAAAAAAAAAAAAAGTACTCTCATCCGTGCCCAGATGCCAAATCATCTGGGGAACAATTCTTTGAGAACGCATTTTCTGTGTGAAAAGAAAAACTTCACCGAGGAGTGGGGACCATCCAACTTACGGTGGGTGGAGTTGGGGAAGTCTTGGGTAGGAGCACAATGTGCTGCAACGGAAGCTGAAGCGAGGAGAGAGCTAAGAATGAACCCTGCTGCTTGAACTAAGGGAGAGGCGCAAACTGAACAACTTAACTGGCTTGTGTATTGAATATGCTTCCTGTGATCCTCTTCCTCAGATTAAGGTTCCAGCCCTGGGATTTGCAGGGAGGAAATTCAGTGGAGAGGAAATTAGGTGGGAAAATGGGTGTGCCTGACAATAGCAGAACTGAGTGAAAGGGCGCCACCTGGAGACCTTTTCTGGTGGTGGGAGCAGAAAAGAGGAAACGGGGTGCATCTGGGAAGCGGTCTCAGTCTGAAGAGAGGAAGAAGGTTTTCGCCTGAAACTGCCGTATAAACAGTGTCAGAATAGTGGTGTTCTGGGTTTGTAGAATGAGCTGGAAGACAACTGTGCATGTCTGAACCCTGAAGAGTGTTATTAAGTGGAAGGGGAAAGGCGGCCTTAAGCATGAGGATGGAGGAAGGGGAGAAGCCATTAGACAAATCCCAAGAGTTGGGCTCTTGGGAAGCCCCCTGGGCTGTGGTATTGCCAGTTCTCTGAATGTGCCACGCTCTTTCACACCTCTGGGCCTTTGCCCATGCTGTCTTTTCTGCCAGGAGTACTCTCCTCTCTTCTTGGGCCTGGATGATATGAGATGCAGTGGAGGGGCTTCCCTGGTGGCGCAGTGGTTAAGAATCTGCCTGCCAATGCAGGGGACACGGGTTCGAGCCCTGGTCCGGGAAGATCCCACATGCCGTGGAGCAACTAAGCCCGTGCACCACAACTACTGAGCCTGCGCTCTAGAGCCCACGAGCCACAACTACTGAAGCCTGCACGCCTAGAGCCCATGCTCCACAATGAGAAGCCACAACAATGAGAAGCCCGCGCACTGCAACAAAGAGTAGCCCCCGCTCACCGCCACCTAGAGAAAGCTCATGCACAGCAACGAAGACCCAACACAGACAAAAAACAAACAAAAAAAAGATTCAGTGGAAGCTTCAGAACCTTCGGGAGTCCTTTACTGATGATTCTCAGTTTGAATTAGGGCCCCCTCTTCTGTGTCCCTTGTAACTTGGGGCTCCCATTGGACATGAGCTCCATTAAGGTAGAGATTGTGTCTGTCTAGCTCACTGTAACACTCCTAGTGCCTAAAACTTGTAAATTGTTAATAAATATCTACCGAATGCGATATCTCTGTTGCAGCAGTTATCCTAGGTATGAAAATTGTATAGACTTCTCTGTCTCTCCCACCAGACTTTAACTTCCTGAAGGCAGGGACCATGGCCTATTCATCTTGGTATCCCCAGCACAGTAGCTCAGAGCCTGGGAGGGAAATAGAGGATGGTTTATCAATACTTGTTGAATGAATATAAAAGGGGGCAGTCTGGGGGTACATGTAAGCTAGTCAGCTAGTTAGTGATTCTAAGTTCTGGCTCACAGTAAGATCACCAGGGGAGCATTAAAAATACTGCTGCCTAGGCTCCACACCAGACCAATCCAAACAGAATCTCCTGGGTCCAGGCATCGGTATTTTTAAAAAGCTTCATAGGTGAATTAATATTGGGAACCTCTGGTCTAGGCTCTAAGGGAATGTCAGAATCTAAGGCAGCCAAGAGAACATTCCAGAAGAGAGCCCCTTTCTGCTGGAAAGGGAAGGGTTTTAGTTCTCTTCCAAAACTGGGTAGGTACTAGAGCAGAAAAGAATAAAGAAGCCTAGATTCTATACTAACACTCAGTGGGTTCTCTATAGGAGAAGAACTGAGGTAGCCAAATGAGCTCTGCTTTTAAGAAATTAGGGCATTTCCAAGGATAATCTTTACCAGAATTCCCAGGGCCAGCAGAATCAGTATTACCTGGGAGCTTATTAGAAATGCAGATTCTCTAGACCCCACCCTCCCAGACCTATGAATCAGAATTGGTATTTGCACAAGATCTCCAGGGGATTTATATGCACACTGAAGTTTAAGAAGCATTGTTCTGAAGTAGTTGTTCCCAAAGTGTGGTTGGGGTACCAGCATCATCTGGGGTAAGGGATGGGGTGGAGTCGGGGGGCTTGTAGTTATCACGCTTTAGTTTGCATCAGAATGACCTAAAGGGTTTGATAATCTCATATTGCTGGGACAATTTCCAGTCCAAATGGAAAATAATAAACCCATAAACCCCCTCATTCAGTAGGTCTGGGGTGCGGTATGAGAATTTGTATTTCTAACAATCAACATCATCCCAGGTGATGTTGATAGTGCTGGTCTGGGGACCACACCTTTGGTTATTACAAATAAGCCTGCTATGACCACTCACATACAAGTCTTTGTATGGACATATGCTTTCATTTATTTGGGGTAAATATCTAGGAGCAAAATTGCTGGATCATGCGAGAGTTATGTTTTAATTTTAAAGAAATTACCAAACTATTTTCCAAAGTGGTTGGACCATTTTACATTCCCACCAACAGTGGACAAAATTTCTAGTTCCTCCACATTTTCACCAACCCTTGGTATCATCTGTGTTTGAATTTTAACTATTCTAATAGATACATGGTAGTATTTCATTGTGGTTTTAATTTGCATTTCCTTAATGTCTAATGAAGTTGAGCATCTTTTCATGTGCTTATTTGTCATCTACATGTCCTTGTGGTGAAGTGTCCAGATCTTTTGCCATTTTCTTATTGGATGGGTTAATTGTTTATTATTGGGTTTTTTCTTATTACTAAGTTTTGAGAGTTCTTTATTTTGGATATAAGACTTTTATTATATACATGATTTGCAAATATTTCCTTTCAATTATCATTGTCTTTTCATTCTCTTAGTAGCGTCTTTCAAAGAGCAGAAGTTTTAAATTTTGATAAAGTCCAATTTACCAGTTTGGTTTTTTATAGAATGTGCTTTTGGGGTTGTATCTAAGAAATCTTTACCTAACCCAGGGTCACAAAGGTTTTCTCCTATAAATTTTATAGTTTTAGGTCTTACATTTAAAGCTATGGTCCATTTTTCGTACACAGATCTCCAATTTTTTCATCATCATTTGTTGAAAACACAATCTATGTCTTTAATATCTCTCTACATCGCTTTGTAGTTTGCAGAGTGTAGTTCTTTCATACCTGTTGTCAGATTTATACCTAAGCATTTTATATCTTTTAATACTCTTGTAAATAGTACTATTTAAATTTTCATTTCTGATTGCTCATTGCCAGTATGTGGAAATACCATTAACTTTTGTGTATTGATCTGGTATCACGCAACCTTGCTAAGCTCATTAGTCCTAGTAGTCCAGACCACATTGTCCTTTCCATATTTCTATAAATATTCTGGAGCTTTGTTCTAGGATTTGGTTAAATCACTTGGGAAGAGCTTAATGCTTTAGGGTCTTGTTTTTAAGATTTGTTATATAGGACTGGGGCAGTGTTCAGCCTAGGACTAATTAGTCTTTACTACAGAGCGGTATCCTTCTGTGTACTCTTATCCCCCCACCCATGAATCTTGAAGTTTTCAAGTCTGGCTGGTGAGAACAGACACTCTTCTTAGCCCTATGTGAGTGCCAGTCCATTACCTCTAACCTTTTTAGATGATTCTCTGGCCTCAGAGAGTTTATTTATATGTATGTGCTGATCAGTCCTCAGCTGAATACTCAAATGAGAACCTTCTGCAAACCTCTAGAACTTCCTGTTTCTGTGCAGTTCTCTCCTAAGAACTCCAGCAGTCTTAGTCTCCTCAGACTCTCAGCTTTGTTTTCTCAACTCACCGAGTTTGCCTGGCTCTGCCTGGGCACCCTCTCTGTGCTATGGCCTGGAAACTCTCTCAAGGCAGTAATCTGGGGCAATTATAGTGCTTTACTTCATTTGTTTCACATCTCTCAGGGATCACTATCCTTCTTTGCCTGATATTCAGTGCCTTTCAAACCACTGTTTCAGATATTCTGTCAATTTTGGGGGTTGTTTCATGTGGGAGAGTAAATCAGCCCTTAATCATGGCCAATAGTTTGCATTTAAAATGTAAAGCATGCTTTTATCCTGGAAAGTATTTATATATTTTATAGAATTAAAAGTAATTGGCTTATGTATTTCTCAACTATAACTATAGTTTTCTTCACCTGAAAACTGTTCCTAAGTGAATTGCCCTTTGCTTTAAAAGCAACCTCATTGCTCACTCCAAGATGTTAGAACAGAGCTGCATCTGAATATAAACCAAGCTGTATTAAATCACTGTGTGTGTATTTCACAATGATTGGCAAAACACAACTGTAGTTCTAGGTACAGCCACTTGAACTAGAGCAGCAGCATTAAATCTTCGCCTCACTCAAGTATGGACATTCTGTGGTTTGCTTTACAGCTGACACGTCAAAGACATTATGAGGAAGAAGATGAAACTCAAAGGTAACATTTATAAACATATGCTCCCTGCTCTTAGATTAAGTGTCCCTGAAGACTTCAACCTAAAGTGAACCTCTGTAAGTCAAAATCCTGATCATGCACATGCTGATGTCTTCTATTTGGATAGCAGTGGGAATTGTTAAGTGACTATGTGACGATAGTGGAAGCACAAGCATTTATTTGAGAGTGTTGAATAGGGGGAGGTGCAAAATGTGAAGCAGTAACAAATGAAAACTGCCTGTAGACATAGAGGAATGACAGGAATATATTCAGTCATGTTTTGAAGTATTAAAATGTAAGTACACTCTAGAAATAATACAGATTCTGAGGCCTGGATTCAAATCCTATTGGTGACAATTATAGCCGTGTAACCTTGGGGAAGTCGCTTTACGCTTCCTCAGTTCCCACAGTACTACCTTACAGGGCTGTTGCAAGAATTAAATGAAATAATACGTGCAAAGCACTTATAATAGTTCCTGGACACAATGAGCTCAATCTAATCATTAGTCGTTGGTTCCACCATCATCATTTTTTTTTTTTTCATATTTTGGCCACCATGCAGCTTGTGGGATTTCAGTTCCCTGACCAGGGATTGAACCTGGGCCATGCCAGTGACAGTGCCTAATCCTAACCACTAGATCACCAGGGAACTCCCATCATTATTATTACTGTTGTTTTGGAAAATTGCATGTGCAAGGGCAGGAAGGAATGTAGAATGTGTAAAGCGCCAACAGGGAAGGTCTCCTTGAGAAGGTGGAATCTGAGCTGGGTTTTGAAATATAGAAAGAACTTATGATGGATATAGGCAGTGATTCTGGGTGTAGGAAACAGAATGAGCCAAAGTTCAAAGAAAGAAAAAAGTTGGAGGTGTGAGGAAGTCGAGCTGGCATGTATGGTGTGGTTGGGCAGTAGTGATAAGGCAGGAAGGGAAGAAAATTACAGGGTTTGGCAACTGTTTAGATGTGGCAAATTAGGAAGGAGGTATCATGTACAACCCAGATATAAGTTGGACATCACAAGGCTCAGTCTCAAAGCAATGCTGAACTGAAAAACAGTCTAGCAACCAGAACTATTTTAAAACAAATTCAAATTTTTCTTGCCATTTTCTAAGAACACTAAAAAGCATAAATTTTAGGAACAATTCTTAAACTTCACTTTCCTCACCTGATTCTTACATTTCATCAGCTCTGGAGCTCCTCACTGTCTTAACCCCTCACTTTCCATTTCTTCTGTTCTGTCTTTTGTTCATCTCCTCCTTTCCTTCTGCCTCTTCAGTCTTGTCTCTGTTTATCCATTCTCCTTATTTTGAATCACAAAGCCTAGGGACCATCCTGGAAAAGGCAGAACTCTACTTAGAGGGCAGGCTTAGCAAAGCTATCAAAGACAATATTCTCTTCATGGTGGGTGGTAGAGAAGTTTACGTTGTGACAGAGAGGTTATGTACCAATACTCAAGTTAATACATTTTTTAAATCAACAAAGATAACACTAACACTTCAAGTCTTGGTGATAGGCTAATGGGGGGTATGTATCATTACACAAATAGGGAAACCAAAGAACAAAACTCAAGATGTTGAGTTTGGAACAGAGCATTTGTTGGAGACACAGCATCATTCCAGAAGTAGGTAGGCAAAAGAAAGCTGGATAAATAGATCAGGAATTACATGGATTTGGACATGATCCTCGAAGAAATGATAGTTCAAGATGTGGGAATGAACGAGAAGAGAAATATAGAGAAAATATAGAGAAAGATGAGAGTTAAGGACAGAACTTTAGAAAATACCTACATTTCAGGATAAGAGTTGACAAGAGGATTCAAGAAAGGAGAGAGTGGTCCTGGTCACCTTACCCAGATGAATTCCATCAGAATCTCTGGAGGTGGAATTCATGCATTAATATTGTCGACACCTTCTCCAGCAATTCCATGTGCAACCAAGGTTGAAAACCATTGTTCTAGTGGTTTATGTGATGATACTTAATGGTTTTTATGGTGGTGGGAGAAAGCAGTTGTTAAGGAATAAAGTCCTAGTTTATTGGATTTAAAAACCAGAAACTCTTAACATGAGGAACCTGGGGCTCAAAGAGATTAATTGTGTGGCCTTAAACGAGAAATTTAATGAATTTCCAACCTTGTACTTACCTCTCACGGTCTTAGACACAGACTCCTCTCCCTCGTCCTCTCTCACCCACTCCTCCCCACCCCAGCCCAAGTCCTCCACTACCCTTGCCCTGAGACTCCCAAGGCTGTTCAGTCCTTCCAAAGGCTCTCCATTCAGATTTTAGAACACATTTCTGAAAGGCTGAAGTCTCACCTGAGGTCTCTTCAGCAGCAGCAGACTAAACCACACTGTCAGAGGAAAACCCCTTAAAGGCTGTCTCATAACTTCGTGAGCCTGGGGAGAAGGTTAACCTCTAGAAGAAAATGGGGTGGCGGGGAGCCTGTATTTTGAGGTGCTGGAGGTGGAGAAGCTCTGACTTCTTCTAGCACAGCCCGCTCTGTGCTGTTTATGAATTGGCGTCGAAGTCTGGGCTGTGGTGGCGAGCCTGCCAGAGCTGATGAGGACACAGCATTTGTGGGAATTCTGTGACTCCAGAAGGCGAAAGGTCAGTTTCTTTTCATTGACAGTGTTCTTGCTGCCCGAGGGTTTATCTTTGGGAATCTTGACTGGTTTCCAGGGTTAGGCCTCACCTCTATTGTTATCTGGAAACACAGGAACAGCCCTGTTGTCGTGCCAGACTGGGTTAGACATTGGACCCCATTCCCCACGGCACTGTAATCACGCCCTCCCCCAACGAATGAAGTCCTACAGTCTTCCAAAACAGCTGGAAGAGGATTTTTAAAGATACACAAACCTGCTCACGTTCCTCTCATACATAAACATTCGGGCTTGATTTGTCCTACCCCTGTCTTTCATTTTTTCTCTGGGCTCCACAAGCCCATACCCATGAATATGATCCAACATTGGAATGCACTCTGAAGCTTGAGGACACGCCTGAAATCCCCTGCAAACACTTGTCTTTCACTCATCCCAATACCCTGAAAAGATGTGCACATGTAACCCCTGAACTCACACATAACTCCACCAGCTCACAGTCACACTAAAAGTGGGTTTGAGTTACACATGTGCTTGCTTACACCTCGGCTCACACACTCCCACCTGAACGTTCATGTACACAGGACCTGTTCACTCCTAGCAGAGCCAACATCTGTGTTCATGGCCACATTGAAAACACACCATCAGGTTCCTAAGAAACAAATGGCAAGAGAGAAGGGAAACAGGGCAGCTGAGAGAACGGCCCTGCTCCTTCTGCTTCTGTCCTGAAGCAAAGCAACCAGCATCTTTTGGGCTAACTTGGTGCGTGGGGCCCCAGTGTAGACTTTTACAACAGGCCCTGATATGACTCCAAGGATGAAAGTAGCAATCTCCTCCCCAGCCACGTCTGCTGGGTTCTTCCAGCTGTCTCCAGGGCAGTTCTCCCTAAATGCAAACTATTAGTATTTCCTGTTAAAACATTTCTGATAAATAAATGAATATATCATCTTCTCAACCCAAAGCAGGTCTGAAAGCAGCCTAGGAGCTACTCTGAGCTAAGGATGGACATGGACCACCCAGCACCAGCCCACTGGCCCAGGGCCAGTGCTGCTTTTGTTTGAATTCCTGTATGAGTAACTGCTCGCGTTGACGCCAGCCAAACTCAGTGAAATATTATTTTAATATTAAATAAATAGATGGTGGGGTGTGTTGATCTTTTTTTCCCCCCCCAGTAAATTGCAGCATCACAACATTAGAAACTGGCTCTTGTATCCAGATTTCCTCAGATAGCAGAAGGAAGGGTGACATTCTCTTTGACCTTCCTCATGGAGTACTTACCCCCAGGAGACAGAAAAGTCCCAGTTGGTGATGACAGGACCCTATTTGGAGTAAGCTGGGAGTTCAAATGCTAACTTGTATGGGATCATCAACCACTCTTGCTAATTTTTCTAACTTATCTATTCTTTTCACTGTACAAAAGGCACATGCTCTTTATATAAAAGTCAGAAAGCAGAGATGAACAAGGAACTGCTGAAATCCTACTACCCAGTAAGAGACAATTACTGCTAAATTTTGGTGACTGTTCTTGCTTTTACATATTTATATGTATGTATAACAGTCAATGAATGTTGATTTTATAAAAATGTACATTGTACATATGTATTTTTTTTACACAGAATTGATCTTGGGCATCTACTTTATGTCAGTAAAATACTCTCCTAAAACTCTACTTGTAAGGACTACATAATACTCCATCACATGAACATGCCACAGTACGCTCAACCAGCCTCCCACTGTTGGATATTAAGGTTGTTTCCAAGTTTTTTCTATTATAAACAACACTCCAGGGGGGAAAAAAATCCTTGTAGCTAAATCTTTGCATACATCCTTAATTATTTTCTTAGGATAAAGTCCCAAAAGTAGAATTCTAAGACTTTGGCCACCTATTGTCAAATAGCCCTCTAGAATGATTATACCAATTTACATTGCCACCAGCAGGGAATCAAAATGTTCCCCTGCTTGAACCTCTGCCATGCTGCATATTATTCTTCAAAAACAATCTTTGACAGTTTGTTAGGCAAATAAAAGAAAGAAAGAAAAGAAAAGAAAAGAGAACCACCAACCAACCTTAAACATTTAACATGAGAGGTGAGCAATATAGAAGTCTTGCATGTCTGAATCTTTTTGGCAGCATGTCTTTTGCCATGTTGGGCAGTGAAGGGAAGAGACAGAAGAGGAGCCCCTGGCTGTGGTGGCCTTCAGAAAGGCTCAGACAAGCGAGAAGATGTCTTGACATCAGGTACAACTGGAGGAAGTCAATGCTCTGAAGCTCCAAGGTGAGCCAAGAGGAGAGGATCTCCCACAGGGGTTCCCCAAATGTATTCTCAATGAGATTCATTTATTTGAAGGGAAAAGACACTGAGGTCAAGGAGGTTTGGGGAGCAGTGGGATAAGCCAGGTTAGACCAGTTTCTTCACAGCAGGATTTCTCAGAACGTATAAAATGCTAATGGGGGTGCTGAAGCTCCAAGGGGGAGACATGGTATGCAATGTAACCACAGATCCAGCTTTACCTCCTACCCCCCACCTCATCTTTTTTTATTTTCCACAAAGCATCTCATGGACCTGGAGCTTGGTGGAATACACTTTAGGAAATGAAGTCTGATGCCGCAGACTTCTTCACAGAAAGCAGAGGATGGCAGTTAGGACAAAAATGAAGGGATGGGGAAGAGAGAAAGAAGGAAACGAGAAAAAGCAGAACAGAGGGAAATTAGAAAAACAGGGGGATGGTAAAGAAACGTAAAGGGGAAAGGAAAGGAGAAAGGGAGGCAAAGAGGGAGGAAACATTTAAGAGAATGAGGATAAGGAAGTGTGGAGCAGGAAAGTACCACCAGAAAGACCCCTTCTTACTAAAACCACCTCCCCATTGCTTTGAGGAGAGACACAGGAGGGGCTGTGTCTTCTCTGTGCTCATCTCCCCTACAGACACCCAACGCCAGCATGTCACTCTCCACGCCTGGTTTTCTCTGAAGTGTGACCCATCCCACAGTCCCTTCCTCAATGACTAATTACTTAAAATGCAAAAATTCATTTGCAAAGGAAGCTGAAAACAGTGGGCCCCAAAGTAACCCAGAAAAATAAAATAAGAAATTCCAAAAATATTTAATTACTGCATCTCTTATTATTGTGTGTAGCTTCTTGCAGTATAAGACATGACCAAAACTAACCAAACATTCTCTACTCAGCCAGGAAGTCTAGTTGCCTGAAGAGCAGATAAAGGCAAATTGACAGCTTTTAAAGCCCAACAGGGCCTTTTACCCAAAAGGGCCTGCTTTCAAGCAAACTGAAAGCACCAAAGTGGTAAAATAAATTCCTAAAAGCTTAAATGCTGTGCATGTACACAGTGCTAAACCCCTTAGAATTCTACAACAAAAAAGATACTTTACTTAATGGAAGCTGTTTGTTATTTTTTAAAAGTCTCAAGTAACACATGCTAAAGTAGAAACAGTATTTTGAAATAAACTCTTGGAGTGTTCATCCAAATCTGAAACCCCTAGAGTTCTCAGAAATATGGGGTAGGATCTGAAGCAGTTGCATTAAGATTGACACCAGATTTCATTAGAACAGTGATTCCCGACACCCTTAATCACCATGACTCTGTTTTTGTTTTTTGTTTTGGGGTATTTTTTAGTATTATTCCCTGCAGTCAGTCACTTATCTCGGTTTTCCGTCTGTATTTATGTCCACAATTGCTCATGGGTTCAATGCTGGACTGTCAGGTTGACCAATAACATCCCCAAATTTTCTGTGATTTCAACAAATGTAGTGACTAGCATAATACACCCTGGGTTAGAGAATGGAGTTCTATTCTATCCAAAAGGAAACTTGCCATTTAGTTAACCTATTTAATCCTATCACAGATAAGGAGTTGGCCCTTCATATTATTAAAAATAAGACATAAGCCAATATTACTGACTTTGTAAATGTCCCAGAGGATGAAAATCCTCACATTTGAGATTTTTCTGAAAACCTGCCAGCTTTTAATATTTGCTGCATTTTTTAGAGTTGACTCATCTTAAGCCTCTAAACCAGGGGTGGCCAGTGATGGCACATGTGCTGCTGTTCTCATTTTCTGTGCCTGTGGCAGACATCTCTAATTGACCTCTGCAACCATTCCCACTGAGTGGTTTTCTTAACACAGTGTTCCAAGCAACCAATGGGTCAGAGCTGGTGCTGAAGATGAAACCGGCTTGTCTTTCCTGCTCTACCCTGAATCTTAGGTGATTTGTTCATAAGGCAAGGATAGGGGATACAGGTTCAGTATTCCTCTGAGTAAGAAAGCTTGAGATTCCATATTAAAGATGGAAGATGTAGAAATGAGGGGAACCAAGAGATGTAGAGTCACATGAAAATAAGATCCGACTTCTCCCCCATCCCCTTGACAGCTGATTATAAATAACCACTCCGCATCCTTTTTGCCTGTGTTCCTCTTCCTAGCACAAGTGCAAGGATCAGACAAAAAGGTATCGGAAAGGTTTGTCCATGAATGGATTAGTCTGGGCTGGGGAAAGTTCCAAAATGGTCTTGAAATAATACTGATACCACCCTACAGGGCGATAGGGTCAGAGTTTTCTGGTTTCCCAAGTCTCTCTCTCTCACATTATCTCCTTGGAGCTTGACAGCCCTGTGAGAAAGGCCGAAGAGATGTCGTCTTCCCTTTTACTCACGAGGAAAGAGAAGCTTAAAGAATGTGAGTGATTTTGCAAGGTCATATGGCTGTGAAGGGATGGAATCGGAAGAGGAACTCAGATTTTAAAACTGAATCCAGCGCTTTTTTTGATGCACTTGTGCTACTCACATTGGGGTGTAAGCATGCCTGGATAGGTAGGGCAGGGCCAAGAGATCATTTCAAAGACTTGCTATAGGGGCTTCCCTGGTGGCGCAGTGGTTGCGAGTTCGCCTGCCGATGCAGGGGACACAGGTTCGTGCCCCGGTCCAGGAAGCTCCCATATGCCACGGAGCGGCTGGGCCCATGAGCCATGGCCGCTGAGCCTGCGTGTCTGGAGCCTGTGCTCCGCAACGGGAAAGGCCACAACAGTGAGAGGCCCGCATACCACAAAAAAAAAAAAAAGACTTGCTATAGGGAATTCCCTGGCGGTCCAGTGGCTACTCCGTGCTTCCACTGCAGGGGGCAAGGGTTCGATCCCTAGATGGGGAACTAAGATCCCGCAAGCCTCGCATCATGGCCAAAAAAAAAAAAAAAATTGGTATAAAATGGCACTTTTAGGAAAACATTTTTATATAAAAGAGTAAAGGCACATTATGAAGTAGAATGCAGAATTTGCATGACTTTTTACAATAAAATATAAGATTTCAAAGATATTGGCACACTTTTTCTGGCCATGCCCCCAGGCCTTTGGATGGTGTGCTTTCATTGTTCTCTGCTGTTCTGGTGGAAATGAGTGAGAAGTACTGCTCTTCACCATGTTGCCTCTCACCTTTTCTTTCCTTCCCCTTCTCCTCCTTGTTCTTCTTTGTAATCTTCATTTATTTAGGTGACGATGCCACCCTCAGAGCCCCCCAAAGGCAGCTTGCCTGTGAATCATTTCAGAGGCATGGAGCTGCCATGGTTAGGTTCTGGTGAGGCTCTCTTCCTGGCTACAAACAGCTGCCTTATCACATATGTCCTCACATGGTAGAGAGAGCAAGAGAGGCTTTCTGCCATCTTTTCTTATAAGGGCACTAATCCCATCATGGTGCTCCATCCTCATGACCTCTCTGGATGGGTTGATCTAGAGCCTGAACCCTGTCATCAAGGACTCTGATGTCCACAGCACTGCCTTCATACTGAGACTGATATAGTATGTCTGAGACTTTGTGCTTCCTAGTTCACCTCCAGTGAACATGTCTCGTTAGTTGGAATTATGGCATGGACTCATTCCCAAACCAATCACGATGGCCAGTGTGATGGGCTTTACTGATTCACTCAAACCAAAGTTCATTCCAAGAGCTGAAGGGTCAACCCATCCAAATTCCACAGCTGCTTCATAATCTGGGAAAGAAAGGAGTAGAGATGATGGGATGTGACTATGTTGCCCACTACAATTTCCTCTTTAAAACTATCCACTTTAAACTATTGACTGTGTCTGCTACACGGAAAGTTGTAAGTAAAATGAACTGTCTAGCTGACCATCTGCCTGCTTATTATGAGCTATAGTGAACATCGTGGGAGAGGGTAATAATGGAATAGACCCTTCAGAAAACAGAAAGGGAAATGCTGTGTATACTAAGGCCAACACCCCTCTGAACTCTTATGTTGCGGCAACACAAAAGCATTCAAAAAAGGGACAGATGGACTTCCTTGGTGGCATAGTGGTTAAGAATCCGCCTGCCAATGCAGGGGACACGGGTTCGAGCCCTGGTCCGAGAAGATTCCACATGCTGCGGAGCAACAAAGCCCGTGCACCACAACTACTGAGCCTGTGCTCTAGAGCCCATGAGCCACAACTACTGAGCCCATGTGCCACAACTACTGAAGTCCGCATGCCTAGAGCCTGTGCTCTGAAACAAGAGAAGCCACTGCAGTGAGAAGCCCGCGCACCACAACGAAGACCCAGCGCAGCCAAATAAATAAATTTATTAAAAAAAAAAAAAGAAAGAAAGAAAGGAACAGAAGTCCCTAATCCGCAAAACTGCATTCAGGGTTCCACTGGGTCCACATTCTACCTGCATCCACTCCCTCCTCCAGGCCTGGGAAGAGCCATCTTCATTCTTCTTCCATATGGAAATTTACATCACTTTGCAAAAGACTTTGGAATATATATAGTTTAAAAGTTGAGAATCTGTTATGCTAAGTGAAATAAGTCAGTCACAAGAGGAAATATATGGTGTAATTACACTTACATGAGGTACCTAAAGTAGGCAAATTCATAGAGACAGAAAGTAGAACAGTGGTTGCCAGGGCTGTAGGTGGGGCAAATGGGGAGTACTGTTTAATGGGTACAGAGTTTCAGTTTTGCAAGATGAAGAGTTCTGGAGATGGATGGTGGCGATGGTTGCACAACAATGTCAGTGTACTTAATAGGACTGAACTGTATACTTAAAAATGATTACAAAAAAAAAAAATGATTACAGTGGTTTATGTGTATTTTACTACAATTAAAAAATGTTGAGAATCATTTGTGGGATTTCCTTTTCTTAACCTTACTTTCAGCATAATTTTTTTTTAATTTGTATTTTTATTATAAACATCTTACTTGAATAGTCAGCAAAATATTTTTTTTCCCCACCTCAGGCACCTGGACTTTTTTTTTTTTTACAGTTAAATTTAGACCTTCTATTGAGCTACTCTAGATTCACAATGTTTGTGTTTTTTTTCATCTAAAATGTTCCTGGGACTTTCCTGGTGGCACAGAGGTTAAGAATCCGCCTGCCAATGCAGGGTACATGGGTTCAAGCCCTGGTCTGGGAAGATCCCACATGGCGCGGAGCAACTAAGCCCATGCACCACAACTACTGAGCCTGCGCTCTAGAGCCCGTGAGCCACATCTACTGAGCCTGCGTGCCACAACTACTGAAGCCCATGCGCCTAGAGCCCATATTCCACAACAAGAGAAGCCACTGCAATGAGAAGCCCCCACACCACAATGAAGAGTAGCCCCCGCTCGCTGCAGCTAAAGAAAGCCTGCGAGCAGCAACAAAGACCCAACGCAGCCAAAGATAAATAAATAAATCTATTAAAAAAAAACTTTCTTTAAAATGTTGCTTTTCATTTTTACCCTCCTGATAATGGAGCTCTTTTGCAGCTCCTTTTTCCTTTCCCAAATGGAGTAACTTTAGTTAACTTTAGTGGTCGTTAGAGTTACCATAATCACACATTTTCTTGGAAGGATGACCATAGCCCAGTTGTGTTTTGGGTAGGATTCAGCAAAAGCCAAATTCTGCCACTAACTGGGGCTGCAGGCTGAGTGTTGCATCTTCCCCCAGGTGCTCAACAGTGACCTCCTCTGCCTGGTCCTTTATGAACAAGATTTCACTGGGTTGTCCCAGCTTCCCTGAGGTCTGTATATCACCACCATTACACACAGGGATACCCAGAGATGTTAAGTAACTTGTTCAAAGCTCATAGTTAGTGTCCTTGGCTCTAAGTTTTGTAATGTCGTTCTTTCTATACTACACTGCTTCCCCCCCAGTCTTTTCCCTCTACTCCAGGCATTAGGATATTTCCACACCTGAAATGGGGATTGAAAAAGCCAGCTGGGAAGAACTGGTGGTGGAATCCCTGCAGTGAGAGATGAGTCATCACAGCTTTCTGACTTGCCTCCCACTGTCTCCCTTTCCATCTGTCCAGTTCCTCCCAGTTCCCCCACTTCTCCAGCAGCCATCACCACACCTAACCCAAAGGGGCACATCGATCCTCTCCTTGAGCCAACCTGGGTAAAGGCAAATCTCCTGCTTCCCTTTTTTTTTTTTTTTTTTTGTGGTCCACGGGCCTCTCACTGCTGTGGCCTCTCCCATTGCGGAGCACAGGCTCCGGACGTGCAGGCTCAGCGGCCATGGCTCATGGGCCCAGCCGCTCCATGGCATGTGGGATCTTCCCAGACCGGGGCACGAACCCACGTCCCCTGAATCAGCAGGCGGACTCTCAACCACTGCGCCACCAGGGAAGCCCCTCTGCTTCCCTTTTTTGAGCAGAAACAAGGATAGCACTTTTCAAAAGTAAAGGAACATTTACTATGAATGTAAGATAAATTGTAATACATTAGCATATGATAAATGACATGCCCACAGGCTCTGTGACTGTTCTGAGGCTGACCATAAAAGGCCAAAAGGGGGCAGTGACCCAATTCCTGGAAATCCCCGAGCCCTCTCCAAAATAGTTGGAATAATCTTCTCACTCATTAGCCTATGAAATTACCCAGTCCATAAAAACTAACCACCCCAAATTTTGGGCCCACTCTCAAGCCTTTTGAGACGGACCAAATTCTGTCTCTGGAGCGTGTCGTGCATCTCTCTCAATAAATCTACCTATCACTTTGCCTCTTGCTGAATTCCTTCTGCGCTGAGACATAAAGAACCTGAGCTTCAGTAAGTCCTGAGACCAGGTGTTCAATTTCGATTAAAAGACAGTGAGTGGGTTCGAGTCTCAGCTCACGGGTTAAAGTCCCAATCTGAATTTTGGCTGGGTTCGAATCCCATCTGTGTCGTGTGGTTTCAGAGTTAAGAATGTGTTCAAATTCCAGCAATGCCCATCACTAACTATCTGGGAGACCTCAGGCTGGGCAAATCTTTCCACCCCACCAAGTCCAATTTCCCTCCTATGTAGGGTTTCAGGGAAGATTGAAGAGGTAAATGCACACAGCATTCAACAACCCCTCCCAAAGTGTTCTGTTATCAATGACACTATGAGCTGGGTGTGGATACTCCAATTTCACAGATAAGGCAGCCTTTGAACCCAGGTCTGCTGTGGTCAAGGCCCAGGTTCTTTCCATCTCCCCACTGCTGTGACCCTCATGTGAGCACTTGTTCTCATACTGTCTTGCACCGTTACCATACTGTGCATTTGTGGAGGCCAGAACAGCCCTAAGTAAACAACTGTTTGAACTGAATGCATGAATGCCCATGTTAGTAAAAGGAGAGGAAATGATTTGAATTTGAGAGACAGAAAAAGCACTTGTACCAGAGGCTAACAGATTAATTCATGTAGACAGTCGGCCCTATTCATATAGATTGTACCATTTTGGATGCCTGGAGGGAGTGGGGAAGGCAGGGTGGTGGGATTGGAGGAATGGGAAAGTTGATCTAAAAAAACTCTGAATTATAAATTTTAACATTATTATTTTCAGATAATTGGAAACCTCAAACTGGGTTAAAAAGTATTATTAGAGACAGTGAAAACTGATAATATAATACGATTTTTAATAACTATATTAGTAACCATTATGTGAAAACATTCCTGTCCTATTCTATTCCAAAATCCTGGTTGCATGCATACTTTGCATTATCTCTCAAAACTAGTCACTTTAAATTCCAAATTAGCACCGAGTCCAAGTGAAGGTTTTTATTGGACTGTTGCTATGGGCAGAAAGTACTTGAAAAGAAGACACTACACCTTGGATAGGAGGGGCAGAGAGCCTTCCAGAGAGCAGGACTTCATGTCTTGAAGGAGGTTTATGCTTCTTCACTCAGTCATTCACTTGATTTAGGAAGTAGACAATCAGCACGTGTAGGAACCCCAAAGGTCCCAGGTATGTGCAGTTAGTTGGGGGTAACACCACCATTGCTGGGAAGGCTTGATGTGGTTAGGGTTCTGGATGAATTGGTGG
The DNA here is from genome assembly GCF_963924675.1 of Phocoena phocoena. Lineage (NCBI taxonomy): Eukaryota > Metazoa > Chordata > Mammalia > Artiodactyla > Phocoenidae > Phocoena > Phocoena phocoena. The sequence goes on from NC_089234.1 coordinate 28,713,261, forward strand.
AAAGCGGGGAAGAGAAGGACGAACCCAGGGCCAAGGATTCCTCAGTGTGGGCATCTGCAGGTTCAGGTGGGTAGAAGAACAGACAGGTTAAAGCAGGTTGGATCACAGGTGACACAGTGAGGAAGCGCTCACGGGAGCGGCTCCCAAGCATGAATCCTCAAAATGAGTGTTGAAATGGGAATGAGATGAATCTGGGGACTTCACTCCTCCTGCAGTCAGTCTTGAGTCATTAAGTGGACTCTGGCTGATGTAGAAAGGGGATGGGTGAAGGCAGTCTAATAAGGTGCCTCCAAGCATGTTTGAATCCCAGTCTGTCTCAGGCTGAGTGATCTTGGTAAATTATTTAAACTTTAGGCTTCCATTTCCTCATCTGTAAAGTGGGGATGACAACAACAGTTGACAACTTGCCTCCTGGGATGTTATGAGGATTAAATAACTTGATGACTGTCACATGCTCAGCATTGTACCCAGTACCTAAGCACCTCCGTGCTCAGTATCAGGCAGTGATGATTATTATTGAACTGCAGGGGTCTAGGGCTACCACTTTTGGTTTATTAGCCCCTCAAGGGAGGGATCTATGGTTTTACCTTTAGTACTCATTAAATTTTTTAGTTCACTATCACGACTGTTTATAAAATAACATTCAGCCATTTTGTAACATGGCTTCTGCTTCCAGTGATGACTAATACCTGATAGCAAGCAACCCCTCTGTGGACCTAGAACCAACTCTTCTAGGTTTTTTTTTGCACCAGAAAAAGAGACAGCTGAGCCACAGCAACACAGTTGAGCTGTCATGTGAGTCATCCCTGCTCCCATTGCATATCCTTAGATTACTCCCCGAACACCTCAGATCCCAATAAAAGAGCCATCATAGAAAGAAAGAAGAAAGGAATATGAAAGCAGAAGTAGAGAACTGTCTGCCTGGAGGGTTGGAAGGCATTTCTGAAGGCTCTCCAGACCAAGCACCCCACAGTCAATTAAGTAACAGTGAAGTCAAGAAGGGGACAGAGAGAAGTGATGGGAGGAAGGAAAGGAGCCCTCCAAGGAAAGGTAGGTTACAGATTCTAAGGGGGTTCAACAGAAGCTTTGCTTCTAATTCCAGTGTTAACAACTGATCTATGCTATGTTAGACAGGCTGAAATTCTTGGGGAGTTGACAGGAGGTCTCTTCCCAGATCCTGAGGCCTCTGGCTGAGACTATCCTTTGCAAAGAGGCACCTGTAGATATTCTCATCAGATAACTAGGTTAAATTATAATAGACTTTTTTTCAACCCTAATTACTCTTTTCTACCTAGCTTTTGTAGTACTCATGTACAATATGTTACCACTTTCTTTCTCTGCCATCCCTTTTCTTTTTAAATGTTGTTTCTCTACTTCTCTCTTTCATTCAAAGTATAAACTTTTTTTTTTTAGAAAAGTCCCTTCGTTTCCTTATTTTCTCTCCCTCTGCCTCTCCAACTCTCTATCTGCTGTCCTTTGCCCTTCTGTTTTCTGATTATTTATTTCGTTTTCTGTTTTACTTGCCATTTATCTTGCTCTAACACTGCATATGAGCCTCTACTCATATCCAGGTCTACATCTTCAGCCCAAGAGAATACCATCTCTTCACAGGGAGGAAAAACTAGAAAAAACCCAGAGCTCTGGTTCTGACCCTTCTCTTATTGTGTGGCTCTGTTATTCCTTACTTCTTTTAATTCTTACTCTCAGCACTGAAAAGAGAGAATGACCCAGGATACTACTCAGTAATGCACTCTACCAATCACCTTTCAACTAAAGGCTTAGAAGGCACAGCTTCACTATTTAAGGTGCAAGATGTTCCAGGCTGATATTATGGCACTGATATTATGCTCTTATTACAGGACTAAGTAATCTGGCTGAAGTCCAGCCTCTGCCACCCTCTACTGCCCACAGGCATTGAGACACTTTGTGATTCTGGGATTCACTTTGGAATTATAGAGATTTTGGCAGAAAGTTTCTTCAAAGTCAGTGCAGTCCATCTGGCCGCCTGACATCTACGTCCCTGAATCCAGTGAAGGGAAACTCACTACTTCCCAAGTCAGCCTAATCCATTCCACAACCAAATAAGAAAGCTAGATTTTCAAAGAAAACATTCGTATATTTTGTCGTGGTGGTTGTTTGCTTTGCAAATTCTCCTTCCATGAATTATAGTTATTCATAACTTTCAACAGCCATAGGTCATTGCACTCCTATCAAGGTTTTTGCAAGACATTTGAATTACAGATGTGGAGGTAAAAATGTGTTTGTAGTGCATGGATCCATCCTCATCAGCCTTATCATCTAGTATAATAATAATTGCTAATACCTCTATAGAATTACTGGGTGCCAGGCATTTTCTTAGCATTTTGCATATATTAAATTGAGTAAATGTAATTTCTCTAAACACCGTTTCCTATTTGCTTCCCTACAGGGGCCCAGAATTTGATGGCATATCCACAAAAGAAGGAATCTAGATGTCATCTAGTCCAATCCTCAACTTTCCCCACAAGTCCCAGAGAGGGTGTGTGCCTTACCTTAGGTCACACAGCTATTAGTGGTAGAGTGGGATCTCAAGCATCTGAATAACAACAAGCTCACTGTTTATAGCCAGGATCAAGAAAGGTATTGTAGGAACCTGAGACTCTCTTTCATAAGAATCTGCCTTGTTTTGTTCTACATATGGCTAATACTCTGCCGCAAGGTGCCAAAATCACCTTTCCTACCTTGTGATCTTTTAAAGTAAGTCCTTCTTTGAATTTACTTTAAGGCACTTGTATCATCTCTCCTTCCATTTCCCAGTGTTTTTAAAAACTTTTCTAATATAGCCAAGTGAATTTCTTTCCACGTCAGTGAGATTTCTGGATCAGGAACAAAATCATTTCAACCTGTCTGCCATTAACTTTCCCATCAGAACAACTGACAAACACAGTTCAGTTGACCTATTCAAGATCTGTAGGATCTTTCTCCTATGTGGCTTATGGTGAAGGGTGAGCAGGTGTCAGGAGAGAAGAACCCTGGGTAGAACATGGAGATGTGTGGCATCTTAGCTGGCTGCATGTTGAACAGAGCACCTCTCTGGCAGCAGAGAAGGGAGCTGGATCCCTGGCTGTTTGCTTCCATGGACGTTCACCTGAATTCTGCTCTTGGGACAGAACTGAAAACTCCTGCCCAAATCTGGTTGTGTACATTTCTTTCCAAGAACCCTATCTACATTTGCAACCAGGTCTGGCAACATCAGTAGAGAGGAAAGACTTTTGTCCTCTCAGAACATGGGAATATTCTATGTCAGCAGCCACTTTTTTCAATGTTGGGTGCATCAGTGTCTGGGTTGCATAGAATATTTTAAAATCATATTTGCTTTCAAGCAATGACAGCTTTATAAACAGAATGGACATGAACAGATGAGTCTAATTCAGTTATAACTAAAGCTAAGGCAATTCCAAAACTACTTTATTGTATAAAATATTGTTCAGAATTTGTGTATTGGGTTTGAGCTTCTTTTATTTTTAATACAGATTTTATTATAGCTATATTCGTTGGGGAAAAAATACCAGAGAGACTGGTTGATTTTTAGTCAGGGTTCTGGTAAAAGTGTGTTTTCCCTAATTGTCTGAACTTTTCTCCACTTCCATAACTAGAAAGATGGGATCTGTATGGATTTTAGGGCCATGGACATCTGCGGCTCAATCTTCATTCTACCACTTAAAATTGTGGGAGCTTGTGTATGTGACAACTCTCTGAGTCTCCACTTCCTTCAATGTGACTGATAGCACTTATCTCAGAAGCCATTGTGGGTTTCAAACAAGGTATTTGAAAAGCACATGGAATAAGTTTGCATAATGTTAGGTATATAGACACTCAGTAAATGTTAGCTTCCAGTTTCCTTCTCTCACTCTTCACTCTGTGTGTGTGTGTGTGTGTGTGTGTGTGTGTGTGTGTGTGTGTGTGTGTTTGGTGAAAAAAGGAGGAAGATTTGATGAGTATGAATTGGACGACTGGTCCAGAAATAAAGGATCAGTATACAATCAAACAAACACACAAAAAATCAAACACAAAACAGAAAGGAACAGAGGTGAGAAATGGAAAAAAGAAGTTTAGAAAAACGCTATCAACAATAAATATTTACTAAGAACTTCCTATTTATATGTTTAGGTCCTCCAATGTATGGGACTCAAGGATATTCTTGTCCTCAAAGAGCCTAGACACTTTTTTTTTTTTGCGGTACGCGGACCTCTCACTGTTGTGGCCTCTCCCGTTGTGGAGCACAGGCTCCGGACGCACAGGCTCAGCGGCCATGGCTCACGGACCCAGCTGCTCCACGGCATGTGGGATCTTCCCGGACCGGGGCACAAACCCATGTCCCCTGCATCGGCAGGCGGATTCTCAACCACTGCGCCACCAGGGAAGCCCAGAGCCTAGACACTTTTGAGGAGACAAGATTTATTCATTTGTAAAAGAGATAATTAAAATGCAAAGGAGTTGTTACTCTTGGAGTTGAGAGGAGAAAGCAACCTCTCTATTTATGGTATCTTTCAGTCGTGCTATGGGAGACAAGGGAAGACGAGAAAATCTTGAAATGCCCAGCCATTTGAGTCTGATGACAAAAGCTGGGAATATTCTTACAAAGGGAGACCATTGGTTTTGTGAAAACTGCAGTGGTGAAAATGATCATGGTATTCTTTATAACAACAGAAAATCCCCAAACAAACCTAAATGGGGCCTGGTAGTCTCACAGCCTTTATGCTAAGGGGCAGGGGGTGGGTGGACAGGTTGAAGACGTCCAGTGCATACTCCTGGTTTCCTTATTCAGCCTGAGAGACGCTGATACCCCTTGTTGAGTTACTTATCTAGATTCTCTTTAAGCTCCGTCTCTTTCTTTCCCCAGCAGATCCCTGGAGAGATGCCCTTTCAACCTCCATCTCTACTAAATGCCTTTTGGATCCCAGCAGTGGAGCCCATTGGGTGGCTGGATTGACTCAGAGCAAACTATTACTGAGGCCTGTTAGCATTGGTGAAAAGAATTCTAGCCAAATCCTCCAGGTTAGAAGAGAAATGACAGCTCCTCCCAGAAGTATTCCCGTGACAAAACACAGCAACCACCCTACAAAGGGTTAATCCTCCCCCTCCCCTGCCCCCCAACTTGCTGCCAGAGATCAGCTAATCTGATAATTATGGCAACAAACACAGTTTAGACAAACAAGACCTGACCCTGAGGGTTTGGAATGAAAACATTTACTCTCTCCCTCCCCAGAGAGACTGTGCCTGGAGCATACACACAGAGAGACACTGGGAAAATACCCTTGTGCGGGAGCTACAGGGTGAAAACATCTGTGTTCCTGAGCTGCTTAAGAAGATAAAGTTAATGGGGAGAAGGAAGGGGGTGGGGGAGGTGGGAGGAGTGGGGAATGGTACAGTCGGAGGGTGTGCATGTTTGGAGCAGATGGAAAATGTACCCAGAACTGGAGATGTAAGCCAATTGTAATTGATTTTACAACAGAGGCAGAGTGAGAGGAGAGGTACAGAGGAGTCTCAATGAGGCAGAATTCCAGTGAAGAACCTGGACTGTGGCTAGAGGAGGAGAAACATCTTAAACCCCCAAAGTAGGACTTATTCCTGAGAGCTGGAAGGGAAGATTATTCCAAGTAGTCCACGATTCTAAGTGAATTTTAATATCTGCCTGCCTGGCAATGAGGCTCACAATCTAACTTGGCTGGTCATCCTTCTCTCACCCCTAGCTTTGCTTCTAAACTGAGCAACATGGGACTTCCCTGGTGGCGCAGTGGTTAAGAATCTGCCTGCCAATGCAAGGGATACAGGTTTGAACCCTGGTCAGGGAAGATCCCACATGCCGTGGAGCAACTAAGCCCGTGCACCACAACTACTGAGCCTGCGCTCTAGAGCCCACGTGCCACAACTACTGAAGCTCACGAGCCTAGAGCCCGTGCTCCACAACAAGAGAAGCCACCACAATGAGAAGCCCGCGCACCGCAACGAAGAGTAGCCCCCGCTCGCAGCAACTAGAGAAAGTCCACATACAGCAACGAAGACCCAACGCAGCCAAAAATCAATCAATCAATCAATCAATCAAATCAACTAACTAAGCAACATGGCCTTTCTCCCTTGCTGTCTGCCTCAAAACTTGTCAAGCTACTTTTCCCCTTTCTGCATCTAAAATGCTGCTTCCTAGAAGAAAACTTTCTGGGTTGCTTAAACTGGAGATTCTGACCTTGGCTTGCTTTAACTTGGAATTCCAACAGTTTCTCCTTTCCAACTACCTTCAAGTTTTGCCCCACGTAGCCATGAGCCTAATGTCATCCTAGAGCCAAATGTCATTTCTTTTTTGCACATGGCTGGTGGTATATCAGCTGGTAAACACTCCTTGCCCCTTAAAACTCTCCAAAGGATCTCTAGGCATCCAAATCCTTGGGGATTTGCAGACCATATATATGGATTACCCCAAGCTAAGAGGAGCAACTACTATGATTGATGATAGGATCAAGGTTTAAAATGAATTCCATAAGGTGAAAGATGGTCTAAAATCAATAAGAGAGGATGTGCCAGGAATGTGAAGCACTGCATTTAGGTCCAATAATCAATTTACGAGCATAGGACGGAAAGACCTACAAAACAAGTTTACGTAAAAACAAAATAAAAAAACCATTATTTTGGACAACAACTGGTTCAATATGAGATAAATATGAACCTATCTGCTTAAAGAGTGAATACAATCATGGTAGGTGTTAATAAAAGTATTGTGATCACATTAACATTTTACTGTATTCTTAGCAAGGGAAGGGTAGAACTGAACAAATCTTTTTTTTTTTTTAAGTCTAACTGTCGGCTGACCAAGCAGAGTCCAGGAGGCTATGCAGATCAATTTTCCTTTGTTTGTGCTTTAATTTAATTTCAGATTCAAGTGACCTATTGCAATCTACACAGGGTCCACCTTGGCAATCATCATACCTTGTTCAGCTGGTTCCACTTGTCCCTGTGTTTTGAATCCCATGCAGGCCCATTTACTTGTTCCTCTGCCAGTCTGTTGGAGAATCGGAGATTCCTCTACTCCTTAAGGAAAGACACTTCTTTCCAAATAGTCCAGTCTTCTCACTGCTCTTCACACACCCCATGGTTGTTTGTTAATTTGTTCATTCATTCATAAATCCATTGACCATCCACTACGTGCCAGGCACTGTACCAGGAACTGGGATTCAACAGTGATAAGAAACGGTCCTTGCTTTCATCAAGCTTATGTTCTCAGGGGGGTAAGCAGATCCTAAACAAAAACTAAGAAAATTTCAGATAATAAAAAGGTATGAAAATTTACCCTGTACTTGAAACGCCTTCCAACTTCTGCCTAAAATTCTCCAAAAGTTACCTCCTGCTTTCTAACTCAGCTCAAGTTCCACCTTCCCCTTGGAGGGGCAGAGAACTCCTTCAGCTTTCTCCTCCCTGAACTTTTGGTGCCCAAGGGCTTGTAACACATAATTAATACTCAACTGCTCTCCAATTGTTTCCCTTACACTAATTTTGCCTCCCAGTAGACTGTAGGAGCCAGTGAACTCTTTGAAGTTATAGGCTATGCCTTCAGTTTAAACATATTCAGTCAATCTTTATCTATGATACTGTTAAAAAGGAAATGAGAAGCACAGTTTAAACATAACTTGAGGCTTTTAAGCTGATTCCCAGATAACAAGAGAACTTCTTCCAGCGTCTCCGAAATCCTCTAGAATAAGAATGTAAAGTCGGGATGGTAGTTTGTTTATTTGCTGAACACACCTCCTCCAAAGAGTCCTAGATTTTGTAAGGAGATCTTTAAAGCAACAAACATACCTTGAACTGAGTATTAGTGAGATTAGAGGGAACAGCAGGAGGGAAACAGCCAACAAGCTCAAAAAGGGAAGAAAGTTAAGCACAAACAATGGCAAATTCAGAAAAATGTTCGGTCCAAAATTGAGCCCAAACAACATTTTTTGGGCCCCTCACACTCTGCAGAAGCAAATCGTCCTGAAAACAAAACAAAACAAACCTAGAAACAATACAAATGGCCATCAATAGAGGATTTGATTAAAGCAATAATGGCACCTTCATAATGTGGACTGGTATGCGGTAAGAATGAAGTAGTAAATCTACATACACTGATGTGAAGAGATGGCCACTTTGTAGTTTAAACAGCAAGTCTCAGAACAATACAGATAATATGATCCCTTTCATTAAAAAACTTACTTATATATGTGTAGAAAATGCATTTAAGGATATATACTAAATTGTTAACAATGGTATTTCTGGGAATGGGTTATAGGCAATGGGGTTGGGGAGACAGGGGGATTTAATAATTTATTTTTACTTTATAACTTCTGAACTGTTGTATATCCTGCACTTAATTATGGATACCCAGAGTGGTTCCTGGATTTGTACGTGCCCCTTGTGCCACATGGAAGGACTTCTGAAGAGAAATCCTAAGCGTCTGCCAATGAACTGTGCATGGCTATGTCCTAGGGGGCATTCTTAGGTAGAAGGAGAGCATGTCCCAGCCAAAGATTTGCCAGGGCACACAAGGAGAGCCATAAGGAGGCCGCTACAAGCATGTTTCATGAGTTTGCTTCCTTAATGCAACTCAAGGATGCACTGAACAAATTCCATGACAAATTTGTTGTTATATAAATGAACCCCTGGAAAAACGTATAAATAAAACTTTTACATCACCAGGCAGTAAGGGAAAACAATATTTAAGACGTTGAGGTCAAGAATGTGGCTTTGGGATGATAGAGACATTTTGAATTCTAAGTTTGCCACTTACTAGCTTTGTGAACATGGGCAAATTATATTACCTCTCATTGTTTTCCTCCTCCTTCCTGTGAATCGTTTTTGGGGGAGCCTCCTCCTTCTCTTTCCAGCCCTGAAATGCTGGTGTTCCTAAAGCTGCTGTCCAAGGCCCTCTTCTCCTTTCCTTGGGTGATATTATCTTCCTGTGGCTTTAGTGGCCACTGTGTGCCTGTGACATACAAGTCAACGGATCAGGCCAAATCTCTCTCCTTAGCTCCATGCTCTGCCTGATACCTTCTAAGGGAATCCCATTTCCTGCATGCTAAAACCCTTTAACATGCTTTACATGGTCCTTCAAAATCTGGGGCTAGGTTACCTTTCTAATCTCATTGCTCACACATTCTCTCTTCCCTCTCTGCTCCAATCAGACCAAGCCATTTTTCATTTCTTCCACTAACCGTGTCCTGTGGTCCTTAAACTCTGGGCTTTTACAACTCTTTGGTCCTCCTGCTCTAGCCTACGTGTCCAGCACCCACCCATCCCGGCAGTTTCCCAGTATTGCACTCCTCACACTGCATTGAATGACTTGTTTACACATTTGGATCATCCACCAGATCAGAAGCCCCAGAAAGCCAGGGTATTTATCTTGTTTGTCACTGTATACTTAGAACATAACCCCCAGTACTGGCACTTGACAATCTAATTATAGACATTTGTTAAATAAAGCCCTATCATTATAACATGAGCGAGGTGATATAATCTTTAAGAATTGGGCTCTGGGTTCAAACTTTAGGTCTACCGCTTAACAGCTGTGCAACTTTTGGCAAGTAATTAACTTATCTGTTCCTCAGTTTCCTCATCTGTTACCCCATCTATTAGAATGCTTCGAGGAAATGAAGCACTAAATGAAATAACCGTTTTCATTACAAAGCAAGTGCTTAATAAATATCAGATAGTTTAACGCTTAGAAAGTGCTTAGAACAGTACCTGGCACATAGTAAGAACATAATAAATATTAGTTATTATTATCACTATAATTTTTTGTAATGATAAAAATAATCTCTAATTAGTTTTAAAAGTTTAGATTTCTGTGTATAGATTTTCTTAAACCACAGCATATTTGTGCTTAGTAAGTCAGGTAGTCTAGTAGCTTTTCCCCTCTAGGAAAGTATTTAAATACTTGAGTGGAAAGTTATTAGGGACAGTAAGAGAGCAAGGAAGGAGAACCAACTGTGTTTAGTGTTAATAGTGTTTTAGATTTCAGTTGTTGCAAAACAGTGGTTGGACTTTAATGTTTCTGTGATTGTTGCTTTTCTTCCAATGGCAGTTCTCAAACTTGGGTGTGCATCAGCATCATCTGATAGCTTGTTAAACTACTGATCAACTGCCTCTATTTCTAGGTGGTTCTGGGACAGGGCCTGGGTCCGTGGACTTTTACCAAGATCCCCTGGTGATTCTGATGCAAAATGAGGTTTAAGAACCTGTGAGCCAATAAAAAGCAATTGGTTAAAACCAACAGCCACTGTGTCCAGGTGGCAGCATCGGGCTCAGCAGGACTTTGTTGGAGTTGCCTTCTGGAAAGGGCTCTGAGAGATTGGTGTCTGGGAGATGCCTCTGTTGTGAGGGACTATTGTTATGGCCAGGAGAATCCTAAAGACAAAAGGTCTCACCTCCAACAGGAACAGCTGCTGAGGACCCACTCTGGGCTTGCTGGGGGAGGCGAAGAGGAGCTCTGCCAAGAGGTGTGCTGGAAGCACCATTAGAAGCCCTTGCTGGAGGCGCTACCCTGTAGCAGCAGTGAGAATCATCTAGATAGTTTGTTGAAATGCAGATTCCTCGGTCCTACTCCAGACCTACTGAATTGGGATATGCATTTTAAACAAGCTTCACAGATTTGTCTGAGGCATGTTAAAGTCAGAGAACCATTGACAGAAGCTTGGGCTGATTCCAGTGCGTCGCAGCCTCTGCCAGCTGGTGTGGAGAGATGTTTTTGTTTTGTTTTGTCATACCCCCCCTTCCCAGCAGTCTGCATGGAACCTAGACTGACTTCTCAGATCTTAGATGGTCACCAGCCCTCAAAGACCAGGGAGGGTGTAACCCGGAAAAGACTTTTGTAAATCAAAGAGTAACTTTCTTTGAGTTATTAGATGTTATGCCCTTTTCTGAGGACAACTAGAGTGGGCATTTGGTTTTCAGGAACTGTCTGGTTAAAATGATTTTCTTTAGAGAGAAATCTCAATTGTGGTAGGTGGGCGTTGTCTGGATTCCTCCTGTAGGGTCCTGCGAGGGAGACAGGGCTGTCCTGGTACACTTGGCTCCAGTGAGTGAGGTGTTTTGAAGGTGACATCTATTCTCCTTATCTGTCAAAGATAGATGAGCAGGGACTTGGTTGCCGCGGGGGATGTTACCGCCTTGGTTTTCCCATCAAACTCTGTCAGGCTTTGTAACTTGAAGGAATGAAAGAGGGAGTGGGAGAGGGACAGTTTCTAACGAGCTGTCAGCAGGGTCCCACCAGCCTGCCTTAGCCCAGACTTTGTTCCAATGCTATTAGGGTAAAAATCCTTGAGTTTCTCTCAGACAAAGAGAAGTGGCCTGGGGCTGAGAGGCACAGATTCATAAGCAATTTCCCTCATTATACACTTCCAGTTCTTAATCACCATTTCAAAGAGGATGAGCTATCAGAGCAGACTCTGAGAATTTTGCCCTAGACAAGACGCACAGCCCTTATACTGTAGCTTAATCAGTGTGCTTTTCTCAGCTGCTTAAAATGGGGGAGACCTGGCTCTCAGCATGGCTGAGCTGTAGGAGACCTTTTGTCCCTAGTGATTTTTAGGCCTGGGACAAGGAAGAATTTACAAAGTGCTAATGTAGAGATCTTTCCAGAAGTGGGATCTGCTCGCACGGATGAGATATCCAAGGAACCAGAGAGGTTATTAGCGACAATGCCAAGTGTAACATCGGGGGTGTGGGGGGAATGTATCTGGAAAAGTCAGACTAACACAATTCCAGTAATCCCAGAATCGAAAAGCTACAGGTTTAATAACAAAAACCTTGGTGCCCTAGCAGTTTTTGTTTGGTGCAGGAATTATAGATTTATTTTTTGTTAGCCACTCTGCTATTTATTATAAAATTATGCATTTAAGATTATAATATTAAAATAATAATTAGCTTAAATAGTCTGTAATCCAGGATTACAGATGGTATGACAACCAATAGTCCTGGAATGCACTTGGAATAGCTACACGAGTAGTGCATGGATACATTCTTGTAAAATATTTAGAAGTTTACACAGCAAAAAGTCCCTTTCCCTCCCATTCCTCTTCCCAGAGGTAACCACTGTCAACAGTTCAGTAAGTATATTTCAGTCATCTTTCTGAACATTTACATACACATGTATGTATATATGCACACTCATCTTTTCGCATGAGATCATATATATTGCTATGTAACTGAAAAAAAACCTGAATAGTACATATATCTTGGAGCTATTTTCATAGCAGTACATATGAGTCTTCCTCATTCATTTCCACATTAGCACAGTACTGCATTATCGGGATGTGCCCTACTTAGGGAATCACTCACTAACTGGTAGACATTAAAATTGTTTCCAATATGTTTGCTATTACTAACTTTTAAAAATGATGTATACCCATGCTGCACTGCTGACCCACTGATTCAGAATCTTTGCGAGTAGGGCTTAGGCTTTGGATTTTTTCAGAAAAAAACTGGAAAATTCTAATGTGAGGCAAGGATTGAGAATCATGATCTACACATTAAACAAAATAAAACAGAACTCTAGAGCATTTTAAGATAGTACAATCAATTATTATGGAAGCAATCAGAGACAGTCAAATAGTCACTGATTAATTTTTACTCATTTACTCTGAAAACACCTTGAGTAGATCAAGTTATCCAAGTGAAAATAAATATGATATTTAATAGCTGCATGGCATTTTTATCTTTGGGAATGCTTTCCTTTTTTAATCTCAGCATCTTCAATTCAAAGCTGTGAGCAAGGTGGGCCAGGAATGACCTTGTCTATTTTACAGTCCTGGAAGCTGATGGGGGTAAAATGATGCTTCTCAATTTTAATATGCTTAGGAAAAATCTGGGAATCTTCTTAAAATGCAGATTCCAACTTAGTAGGTCAGGGGTGGGCCTGAGATTTTGTATTTCTAACCAGCATGAAGGTGACTCTGATGCTGTTGATCTGAGGACCACACTCATTAGTAAGCACCTGGATTAAAGGTAGTGAGCTAAATACAATGGAGAACTCAATTCAATAGAAGAAACTGGGTGTCATTGAAATGATGGACACTTAGCATGACGAAGAAAGGAGTTAAAGGAGAAGGGAATATAGGGTGGAGAAGGATGGACAGCAAAGAAGCTCTTCCTCTACATCAGCTAAACAAGGATGCCTTTCATCTTGGAATCCCATGCCCTAAACAGGGGCACATCCTGAATATGGCACTAAAAGCATTCCAAGCCTATTGGCTGTCATACCATCTGTAATCCTGGAGCTTGCCCAATACTATTTCTTGTCTCTGTAACTTTCCCTTCTGGGGGATCCTGATGGTAGCCCATGGGTCCTGTAGTGCTCATCCCACCGCCTTTCACCTTGTTTACAACCCATTCCTTCCTGGGGGAACCAGAGGCTCCAATTCTGAACTTGACTTGTCTCTGCACACCATTTACTCTTTTGGTTCAGTGGTCTTCCAGAGGAGACTTTGCAGCCCAGCGCTGGCTGTTATCTCCGTCAGACATGGAGGAGACACCATAAGTCTCTTGGCGATATCCACTCACCAACTATGACAGTTCCATCTTCTTTGGGCAGTCCCTGTCATCAGTTTTCCTCTCACTCTTTAGAGATTCCTGTCCTGTGTAGGATAAGAATAATAAACATATAAGTACACGTTTCTGATTCTCCCTTCTCTTGATATCTGTTTTTATTTAATTAATAAAGATCTATGTGATTCAGAATAAATTTTTTACTAGTTTTACATTTCTCAACTGAGTCATAAAGATAAAGATACTTGTACCTTACTAATAGAAACTAGATTTTTTTAAATGCTGTTTTTGCGTTTTTATCATTTGGAACAAAAGAGCTAGAAGCACTAATAAGATAATAAAGGTATTATTTTAATGGGCCATTTTCTCTTGAAAACATTGGCTTCCAAAACAGATTCCAGAAATTTAAGATTAATATGTGCAAGCTGTAGGGTCTAAGGGGTGCTGCTGGGGTGGGAAGTAGAAGGGGAATGCTATCCACGCTGGAGGGAACATTCTGAGGGGAAAGAACTGGCCTCAACTAGATGAATTCCCCTTATTAATATGCTTTCACATTCCTTTTCCATGAAAGGACAAACAGCACTCACCATGGCTGTAATTTTAGCAATTTTATTTGTGCACTGCTTTTATTGTCTGTCTCCCCCATTAGATTAGAGAATTCGTGAGGACAGGGACTTTGTCTTTTTGTTCACCATGTTATCTTTTTCTTTTTTGGCCACACCGTGCGGCTGTGGATCTCAGTTCCCTGACCAGGGATTGAACCCAGGCCATGTCAGTGAAAGTTCCGAGTCCTAACCACTGGACCACCAGGGAAGTCCCTCACCATGTTATCTTTAGCACCCAGTGCTATGCCTGACACATAGTAGATGGTCAATAAATATTGATAAAATGAATGAAGTGAATGGAAAAAATCATGAAGAAAATTATGAAGAAAAAGAAACAGTGGTATTATGTTACGAGATGGAGTTTTAATGTAACTAAGGTTAAAACTATAATTAAAAGTAAAAAATAAAAGGCTCTCAAGACTACAAAGCTGATAAATGGAATATTGACTGCCATATCAGTAAAGAAAAGATGTCACAGTCATCAGCAATTGCAGCCACAGCCAGTGGTGAGCTGGTGAGCCCTGAGGGAACTCTGGAAGGAAAAGTGTACCTGCCATCTAGCAGCCATTAGGCTGCAGCTGCTCCCTACGGTGAGCCCTGAGGAAACTCAGGATGAGAGAACACAGGATACTGGCCCCAGTTAGCTGAAGTACATATCAAAGGAATGATTTCAGTGAGCCCAGACTCTTGCATCTTCCCATACATAGAAAAGCAATAAATTCCTTAACTTGAGATTTCTAGTTTTCTTTAATTAACAGTAATCATTTGTTCCTACTACCTGCCCTTTGTCGCAAAACTCCTATATATCCTAGCTCCCCCCTCACCTCCTCAGAGCAGTTCTCTCAGGGTTATTTGACATGCTGCCTCCTGGGCTTGAAGCCCTAAAAATTCCCACCAAATAAAACATTACTCTCAACTTTTAGGTTGTGAATATTTTTTCAGTCGACAAAGCTTAGCTAAGGAAGAAGGATTCCTGATTGGAAAAGTTGGAGACCCATTGCTTTAGTCATGTGGAAGATTAAAACTCACACCTTATCCCTTTAAATAATTTTGACATTGTTAGGTCATTTTTCTTTGTAAGCCCTATGCCTCTTCCATTTCTAGAGCAGGATGTTTCTCTGTTCCGAACTTGGAACTCTTGTATGGAAATTAATATGATGTCAGAAAGCAAATACAGTGACTCCACCACAGAACAAGGACCTCCTGTGGTCTTTTTAAACTCAAGTAATGAACCAGTAATACATTTTAAATGTTTTTTAAAATATGCTCTACCTTAAGGAGAAGTTGTGGGATTAAATTTTGGTATGCATTAATATAAAATATTCTGAAGTCCTTGGAATAAAAGCACAATATAATATCTAAAACCAGAACATCTCATGCATTCTTTCACTCAATAAACTTTTATGACACCAGAGGCCATATGGCACGGTGGAGCAGGGACCCTGAAGATAGGCTGTCTAAATTCATATCCCAACCATTTTATGGTTGTGCCATTTTGGGCAAATTGTTCCAGTGCTTTTTGCCTCAATTGCCTCATCTGTTAAATGGAACAATAAGACAACCTACTTCCATTGTTATTGTAATTTGAGTTAGTTTTTATTGAGCACTTAGAACAGTACCTGCCATATAGTGAGCACTATGTACATGGTTTTAAATAAACAAACTCCTGTAATGTGCCAAGCAGGTACTAAGCACCAACAGGCTTCCAGGAAATTAGTGAGCTAGTATCTACTGAACACTTGCTATGTATCAAGCACTAATCTGTAGGCAGTTTTGTATCCATTTTTACGACAACTCTGCTGGAGATATCATCCTCCTTCATTCCTTCAGCCAATATTTACTGAGTGTTCACTAGATGTCAGGAGCTGTTTTTGGTCCTGAGACACAATGTCTTGGGATTTATGTTTTAAAAAATTACTATTTTACTAACAAGTGATTTTCAAGAGCTCCCTTGATTTCCAGATCAGCTCAAAACTGTAGTGTGTCACATTAATCTTTATTAAAACATATTCTCATAACTTCTGAAGTTTTAAATTACTACATTTCTAGAGCTTTGTAGAACTATTTTCCTCCCTCTGTCTGTTCTACTTAATTACCATTATTAGAGACTATCTTAATTTTGTATTCTTGTTGTCTCTTTCAAATGTTATTTTTTCAATAAAAACTTGATTTTTTAGGTTATAAAATAACACCTTTGTTGGAAAGTATGTCATTGTTTATTTCTCTATTAAAGCAATGCTGCAATGCATAGTTGTATGTGACTGTCTCTCTTTGTAAACGTGTATAAATGTCTTTAGGATAGATTCCTAAGAGGAGAAATTGCTTGGTGAAATGGTATACACATTTTGACTGATATTGCCAAAATGCATTCTAAGAAAAGGGTTTATCGAGTGACACTCTCACCAATAGTGCATGAAAGTGCCTACCTTACCCTGCACTCTCAACGACGCTATTTTATCCATATTTATAAATATTTTTGTCAGTCTGATGGGCAAAAATGGATTAATTGGTGCGGTTTCAATTTTATAATGAGTATGATTTTTGGTCCATTTATTGGCCATTTGTATTTATTCTTTCCTGATTGATTTCTCTATATCCTTAATTCATTTTTATATCAATACAATGAAGCGCTGAGTATCTACTAGATGTGACTGATAAGCAGCCTGCAAATATTTTTTCCAAGTCACCATACTTTAATTTATGGTGTCTATCGTCAATGTTTTTCTTTACGGCTTCTGAGATTGTGTCGTGATTGGGAAAGTCTATTCCACCCCAGTACTGTTTCAAAAATCTCCACTATCTTCCCTATTTTGTTTGTAGTTTAAATATTTAAATTTCAAAAAATTGCTACAGTGATAGCAATAATGATTAAAAATAGTACTTAATTTTCAGTAATTAACAGAAGTCACATATTCTGGAAATCAAATAATAACAGAGTTTCTTTTAACGTGATAGTTTTCTTCATGTAAATGTTTAATTATATGCTAGACATAAATGACCTGTGAAAGCATTTTATAGAGGCGCCTCTCTTTTCTGGCATATATTCCCATGTTTATAGAAAATGGCTGAGAAAATGGTTAGAGAGAGACCAGGACAGAACCTCTCTGAGGGGAGTGAGAATTTAAAACAAAGTAGAAGTCTTTCGATTACCTTGTTCTACACATCCCTATCCGCAGAGTGAAAGTCCTGTATTTTTTTCCTGTTTTTGCCCAATCAACAAAGATGTGCTTTGGAAAGCAGGTGATCTGGAAGATAGTTATTAAGAATTAATTCTGGATGAAAAAGTTACAGAGATCTGTTGTATACAATGTGCATGTAGCTAAATCTACTGTACTATACACTTTAAAATGGTTAAGATAGTAAATTTTATGTTATATGTTTTTTACCATAATTAAATAAAAAGAGTTAATTCTGCATTAGAGTGTATTTTTTAATCAATCAACAAATATTTGAATGTCTATTATGTACCAAATATCTTGTTGCGGTGCAGGATACCAGGAAATATAATTGGTGGTTTCAGTTCTCAAGGAACTAAGAAGCTATCAAGTTGGAGAAAAAAGTTAAGTATGCATGAAAATGTACAATCTCAGGCAATGTAATGATACCAAATGAGGAGGAGAGACACAAATTCTTATAGGAGTTTAGAAAAAGCAGGAATCTGACTACAGTGATAGAAATATTTGTTAGGTACTTAAAGGGCTTTCAAAGCACTTTAACATATATTTTCCAAATTGACCCTTTTACCAGATCTAGGAGACATTATCTCCATTTAACAGATGAGGAAACAAAGGCTCAGAGGTCGTAATTTTTCCAAGTTCACATGGCAGAACTGGGAACTAGACTCAGGTCTTCCAGTTCTTACTCCTAGTGGGATTTATTTAAGTTGGCACTGAAGTTTTGCTGCCAGAAAGTTTTGAGGGTTACAGCAGAATCCAAATGTGCCAGGGACACTATGGTTATGTATTAGCTAGAATTATGATTATTCTCTCCTCGCTGTCATCCTGCCAAAGAGCATCAAGTAACTTTTAATACAAAACAAGGGATTATTTTTTTCTTGCTAGTTACTGCATAGAGAAACTCAAGTCAAACTGCAATTGAATGAGGACTAACATGCAAGACTTTAATTTCACCACTGTATACACACAGCCATTTAGCCAACTGCAGTCCCATGACAGACATTCCTTACCCATCATGTCTGACATCATTCTTTAAAGTCATAATACATATGGTACAGGTCTGATCTGACCCAGGTGTGACAGAAAGGAAAACTAACACAGACAGCAGAATAAAGTCAGTGAATTCAAATTTAAAAGCAGTTATCAGGGCTAAGACCATATGACTTACACACATTTTTAAAACCACATCCTGCTAGTTCAGTGGACTGACTTCTCCCCAGAAAGTGCAGAGGAGCATTAGGTCTGTTCATACAATAACCCTATCTGATTGCCTAGGGTCAAGCTACTGTTTATCTCTGTCAGACACAACCCATATCCTGAACAGAGCCCATATCCTAAAGCCTGCGTTTTTCACCAATTACTTCAGGGCAATACAGGATCTGACGTTCTTTCTACATAATCACCTAAACAAGAAAAATACTCTAATTTTTTGTTTTTTAAATATTAGGTAAAAGTAAACGCACAGACACAGTGGTCAAGAGCTTTGCTTTTCATTTTCCTTCTCGTTGAGTGCTCAACGTTTTGCAAAAGAAGGGCAGTGCTGCCCTCTACTGCAGGATGTTGCAATGTTCACAGTACACTTCTACATCCACGCATCACCCCGCACTCCACCCCAGACAAGTCAGGTAGAGGAAGACAATCTATTACAAGGTTTTACACTACCCCTTTAGGAGCTGTTTAAAAGAAATGTGTTCTTGGAAAATACATTGAATTTGTTTCCTTCATTATCTCTTCATCTACCTTCCTCTTGTATCAAAGCATAGGACTTTTAGGACATGACCTAACAACAAAAAAAAGGATATTACAACTCGGGGGAAAAATGCTTAAGACATTGCTCTAGAGGTAAGAGGTTGTGTTTTGATGCATTTAGGGAGAAACGGGGCAAGGGGAGGAAACTTTCTTCTGACTTTAAGGTCTGTAGCCTTCTGGTCTTCTGTCATTTGGTGCGTTTTCATCAGCTTTTAGCTAGGGTGATCTATTTCCTTTTCTGTATTTCTCTGACTGGAGATGACAGTCACCTGGGCATGTTAAGAGAGTAGTGGAATAGGGTGTCTAAAACACTCTCTACTCTTCAGAAAAAGATAATATAGAAATACTAAGGGCTATTATTAATATAGCTACATTTTAATTAATTATTAAATGTCTTGTTATCTTTAAATTGCTTTGAGATTTTACAGATCTCTACAAAGATTTCTTGAAGGGTTGAAGATATTAAGAATTATGTTCTGTTTTCTTTTCCATTAAAAAAAATTTCAGAGTACATGCCCTCAAGAGGCCACGGCAGACAGACTTTAAAGATAGTCTAACCATTACCTTCTAGCTACCCAGGAACTAAATTGTAATTTTCATGATAATAATTTCTACAACTGTGTTAAATGCATGTGTGTGTGTGTATCAACACCAAGAAAAAAACCTTTTTCCCCCCAATTTACAGATAAGAATACTAAAACTCAGACATATTAATTTACTCAAACTTTCAAAACTAGTAAGAGGCAAAACCAGAATTTGATTTCAGAATTTGATTGAAAGCCTAGGTATTGTTCTACTATGCAGCTGATCAACGAACAAACTAAACAAATCTCAAAGGCACATGCTTGTAAACAACATCTGTGATGATGACAATGATGATAGTTAACATACTGAGTACTTACTGTGTCCAGTACAATTCAAAGCATTTTAGAGTCAATCATTTAATAACATTAAATCATTTAATCCTCACAGCAACCCCATGAGGTAGAAATATTATCTCCTTGTTATAAGTAAGGAAACTGAGGCATACAGACAAAATCTAGTCCCAGAGGCCACGCTTTTAACCATTATGCTACACTGCTTCTAAGTAAAGTGCAAAAATTATATAGCACAACAATTTCTAAACGGTGCCCTGGAACTTAGTTCTATTAATAAGTAGATAAAACCCATCCATAGTTGTCAGTCCTGTTGATATCTGTTATACAAAGGCCTCAGCAGCTTTAAAAAATGTTCTGCCCATGTAGGTGCCTAGTTTAGAACTAACATTAGAACTTGTCCACCGCAGGCCTCACTAGACATGCCCTTCTATGAAATAGGAAACAGCAAGAGACCTTCACTTGGTCCAATCCATGTGTGCAGGTGGGGAGACAAGTCATACATAAGGGAGGGAGGAGAGAAGTGAGGGAAGAGATGCAAGGGGAGATGGTTCCACCAAGGCACAGCCAGGAAACAAGCCAGTTAAGCTGAAGGGAGTGGTTGATAAGCGATCATTTTCCTTAGCAAGAGTAAACTCAATCCAATCAGAAGCCAGCACCAGCTTAGGGGCTCTACTCTTACTTTCTTGCCCACGATTTGGTCACACGGTGACTATCAAACAGATCTCCTCTAACAGCTTTGGTTTTTTTAAATTTTTATTGGAGTATAGTTGATTTACAATGTTGTGTTAGTTTCAGTCGTACAGCAAAGGGACAGCTTTGGTTTTTAAAGAAACTTTTGTTCAATGCACAACTCAGCTTCTAAATAATATCCTACCCTTAGTGACAACATATACCCAAATATAACCATTCCAAAGCGCTTTGTGCTTAAGTACAAAGTGTGATAAACTCCTCCCTCTCTTGTTGCTAAGCACAGACCTTCTGGGTATCAGCGGCAAGATTAAGTACAATAAGCAGGTGTGGATTTGCTTAGGGGTCCATGCAGTGCCCGCCACTGCCCTGGCCTGTCTCTTATGCTATGCGGCAGTGCTGCCTAGCCCCAAAGGCTTCAGATTTCCAAGCGAGTATATTCTAAAGGAATTCATTCCCGATCAAGCTGTTGCTATGTGGTTCCTACTTCCTCCCTTCCAATTCTTTTGGGAAAAAAAAAAAAAAGGCAGAAGGGAGATGGTAGGGACAGATAGTCATAATGAAGTCAGGAGCCAGGGGAATACCTGCCCCTTTTCCTTCTGATCCTTACTGCCCTTTCCCTGGACACTCACTTTACCTGGCTGCCTACTAGTCTGGGCAATGTTTGCCTCTCAAGAATCTTTTGCTTGAATTATCCATTCAGCAGGGAGGCTGTCTTGCATCCATTCTAAGTCAAAGTGTTAAAATTAGTGATGGCCTGGAAAGCATTTTGTTTACTTCAATACAGGCATTTTGCTTAGAGGGGCACGCTGCAGAGCTCAAGATAGAAGGCTACTGAATTTAAAGTAATCTCCAAGAAACATATTCCCGAGGAAAAAAGTTTGAGACTTGCATCCCACATAATATGCAATCCCTTCCCCCAACACCCAGTAACTGTTTGCCCCTTTCTAAAATTCAGAACAGATAATTATGGGGACATGAAGAAAAACTGCATATGGTACTTTCTATGCCCCTGTCAGCACTGACTTGGTTATGGGGCTGCTTAGGTTGCCAATAAATATTTATTTGGACTTAGCTAAGTTGATAATGTTTAGGTAATTTAGGGTTGTTTTTCCCCCAGGGAATGACGTAAGGTGTGACCATGACATTGTTGGCCAACGCTGTGAAGATCATACTTTTAAATCAAACTTTCGTAAGGCTGGGCTATATAAACATCTCACTCAGCAGTTGCCCTTTGCCTCTGCTTATGGAAGCACCGAAAGTTCATTGTCATCTCACCTTCAGTGTTGAACTCACAATCTTAGAGGAAAGTGTTGTTAATGAAACACTGTTGACAGTTATCTTTAAAACCAGAGGCTGTTTCTGAAAAGAAGCAAATGATACAAAGGTTGGCAGGTGTTGCACAAAGTACTTTTGGCTTATGTTTGTCACTTTGAATGAGATTCATTTTGAGATTTGTCATATTATCCAATGAACAGAGGGTAAGGTATTGCTTTTTTCTGAACCAAAAGAACTGACTCCTCCTGCCACCATTTATTGAATACTTACTAAGTGCAAGAAACTAAGGGAGACTAATACAGGGTTAATATCTCTAGCCAAAGGAAGTTTACCATCTACAAGGGGTGTGCATCTGTGCAATGATGACAATAGCTAACATTTAGGGAGTGCTTACTATATGCAACTAAACACTTCATATGTATTAACTCACATAATCCCCACAACGACCCTAAGAAAAGTACTATTATCTCCACTTTATGGAGCAGGAACAGAGAGGTTAAGTAACTTGCCTAGCTCTGACCAAGTTAGTAAGTGGTAGCATTATAATCTAAACCTAGGTAGTCTGGCTCCAGAACTAGGTTCTTAACTGGGCATTTTGGTCGTTTCCCACAATTGTAATATTGCCAACAAGGGACAGAAGCACAGGAAAGAGAGAGGGATTTTAACCAGAGTGAGGGTTAAGGCAAAGCTTTAGGGAGGAGGCATTTGCTCTGGATCTTGAAGGTCAACAGATGGAGAGAGGGGCTGGGGAGGAAGGAATAGCCTGACTAAAAGAAGAGACAGTCTGAATACCAGCCAGCTGACGACAGCAAGATCTGGTTGAGTGCCTGCGTGGGAGAAAAGCTGGAGGGGGAGGCCGCGCCTAGATTCGTAAGGTCCGTGAGGACCAAGCTCTCTCGGTAAGGACAGGGGAGCAAAAGCTTCAAACTGTAAGAGCGGCAGAAAGGAATTCCTGGACACTTTCTCTTTTAGTAGGATGACCCCCTGTCTGAAACCAACGCAGGTGGCCCACCCACATTTCTCTCAGGGGGAAACAGCCGGCCGAGATGGTCAAGGTCGTCCGCGCGGGCTCCGGAGCTGCGCGTCCTGGCCGAGGACTCACTACCAGTGCGCAGAGGCGGATTTGGCTGCCAGCCCGAGCCGGGCCAGACTGGGTCAGGAACGTGCGCACTCCCGGGCCTGGCAGGGAGAACACCAGCTCCACGGGTACCGGAAGGGCGGTCCTCCATCTACCTGCCGCCAGCCACCTCGCGCCAGCTTGTCTCCGGGCGCCTGAAGGTCGAGAAAACTGCCTTCCGTGTACGCCGCTCGTCTCCTCCCCTCAGCGACCCAAGGAACAACGGCTTCAGCGATAGGAGCACGCTCTGCCAATCAACTCTATCCCCGCCCCGTCCCAGCCGGCGTACGTTGCATTGGTTGCATCAATACCGGCCTACGATAAGATTCTCTTCTTGGATTGGCTAATACCATCCTGTTCCTTTTGCGTCAGAAACTCGCGATTGGTTAACCGCGTTGCCAAGTTCCGGACGCGGCTCGACCATTGGAGGCCGCGGGCCCGCCCCTACCGGCTAGGTGAAGGTGAGAGTCTCCTCCAGTCGCAGCGGTTGGGCCGGACCGAGCGGCTTCAAGCGCAGAGTGGAAGCTTTCGGCCGACTCCAGCTTTCTAGCTATGGCGCCTCCATCAATCTTTGCCGAGGTTCCTCAGGCCCAGCCGGTCCTTGTCTTTAAGCTCACTGCTGACTTCCGGGAGGATCCGGACCCTCGCAAGGTCAACCTGGGAGTGGGAGGTAAGGATGCAGTGCCCAGGAGTGTGAGCAGCCTGGGAGTGGAGCGGGCCTAACCCTGGCTGTGGGGACCGTAGGAGATAACCAGGTCCAGCTTAGCTCCGTCGGAGAGGAGGAAAGATCCATGAGGCTTAGTTCAACCTGCCCATTTTACAGATGGGCATATGGAGTCCCTGGAAAAGGGAGATGTATCAGTGTACACACAGAAAAGGTGTAGCAGTCAGGGCACAAACTCAGTTTTTCCGATTCCGCATTGTGTGTTCTTTATACTGTATTCTTTCGCCTCTTAAGAAATGGGGCGGCCAGGGATTGAAAGGAGAGGGATAAAAATAGGAAGTCTTATAGGCTTGGAGTCCTGGCTGCTGGGGAATGGAAAAAGGAGAACTCTTAGCCCTAGGGAGCTCTGGTCTGGGTCGGTAAATGTTTGAGGTATCAATCAGGTAGTTTACCAAGCCTTGTGCGGGGAAGACTGAGTCTTGGTTTTGGCCCCAAGGAGATTAAAATCAGCAGGTGTTAAGTGATGTAATAGAGATCTAAAATGCTTCTGAGACAGGTTAATGCTCCCTGGGGATCTGGGAAGAATGTTCTGGCTCTCACAGATGTGGTGGGAATGGTAGAAATGGTGGTAGAGATGGTAGAAAAGAGAGGAAAGAGTGTGGACAGTAGAAGCTCACTTTCCACACAT
Source organism: Phocoena phocoena (assembly GCF_963924675.1). Lineage (NCBI taxonomy): Eukaryota > Metazoa > Chordata > Mammalia > Artiodactyla > Phocoenidae > Phocoena > Phocoena phocoena. The sequence continues at coordinate 28,737,651 of NC_089234.1, forward strand.
CCTTGTCATCATTTCTTGCTTGTATTTCTTGGACAGCTCAGAGCATGGGCCTCAGTTTTTCCTACTGCCAAGAAAAAGATTTGGACTGAAATGCCTCTGAAATTCCTTTAACTCTTATCTTAATCTTACCTGGTGAATTTGTTATTTCTGTCACTGTCATTTGGATGTTTGAAACCACACCAACACTTACTCAACCACATAGAAAGATGAGCCAGGGAGAAGAGAATGAATAGGACAATGTTCTGTGCTAGGGAACAGACTTAGAGCAGAAGGACTAGAAATTTCTGAAAGAAAATTGAACTGTTTTGTAGCAGAGAAGCAGTGGCGAGAAGGAGGTGCAGAATCAGGTGTCCCACAGTGACAGTGTCTGTACATAGAACTTGTTAAAGTCTTCACCAAGGAATATGCAGGAGGGGTGAGGAAAAAGCCATTAAAAAGTGATGGTTTGGGCTTCCCTGGTGGCACAGTGGTTGAGAGTCCGCCTGCCGATGCAGGGCGCATGGGTTCGTGCCCCGGTCCGGGAAGATCCCCTATGCCGCGGAGCAGCTGGGCCCTTGAGCCATGGCCGCTGAGCCTGTGCGTCCGGAGCCTGTGCTCCACAACGGGTGGGGCCACAACAGTGAGAGGCCCGCGTACCGCAAAAAAAAAAAAAAAAAAAAAAAAAAAAAGTGATGGTTTGTTGAACCTGGGTAATGGGTACATGGGCATCCATTATATTATTCTCACAACTTTTGTGTATGTTTGAAATTTTCCATAATAAAGCATAAAAAAGTCAATTCAGAATGCATAGTTTCACCCACAGAGGGAAAGTGATGTTTTTAGCAGGCAGCAAAGTGGAAGTAATATTGAAAGATTGCCTTGAATTGAGTTGGAGTGAGCACTATTCAAGCTCTTAATTTAAAACCAATCCAAAACCTCCAAGTATTCCTTTAGGGCCGGATATATCGTGAAGAACTAGTATTGATATTAATCCAAATACATGTTTTTAAAACCTTAGGTTTCATTGGCTCAATTACCCTTGAACTATCTTACAGGATTTTGGTGAGGATTAAATGCGTTTAAAGTGCTTAGAACAGCCTCTGGCACATAAGTAGGAGTTATGTAAGTATTAGCTGTTACTGTAGTTGTTTTCGCATTTCTTTGCATAAAAGATATTGAATAAAAATTTTCAGCTCAAGAACTGCAAAATGAAATAATTTCTGACATTGGTTCAGAAATAAATTGCTAATGCATAGAAAAAGCACCCTGCCAGCCAAGGCCAGAAGTGATTGGCTCAGAAGCATATTCTGCAGCCCGGATAGTGGTCAATTCAACTGTGAAAGTGCCTTTGTCATGTTTTCCTGGAACCGAGGAATTCTTTCTCTTTATTACAAGCAAATGATTTATGCAGTTAATTGCATTTAGTGCTTAGGATGACTCTGGAGGGTTGTTTATTACTATTACTGTTTTAGAGGTAAGAAAGCTGAAGCCCAGATTGATGAAGCATTTTGGTCGAGATCACATGGCTGTAGTTGGTAGAGCTGGGATTCTAGGCCACATTTCTCAGATCCCTAGGTCTCTGCCCCCTTCTCTATTGGGCACCTTCAGGTTGTCCAGAGGGAGCCAGTGTATGGTAGTGGAACAGCCAGGAGACCTGGGTACAGGCCCAGGCCTGCGGTCCAGTGATGTGACCTTGGGAGTGTTATTTACATCCCCGGACCCAGTCTGTTAAATGAGGAGCCAGAACGGAATGACCTCTCTCTAAAATTATACTCTAAGATTCACTAGCATGTTACATGACTGTAGTATAGAATAATAATGTTACTGTCTTCTTCAGATGACTGAGAATTAAATGAATAATTATGTGTGTGAAATATAAATGAAAAGTGTTGTATAAATGTTATTTTCGATGATCACTGTGACCCGTCTTTTTTGTGGATGGCAGGTGCTCAGATAAAGGTCTCATTAAAGTATAGTAGAATAAGAAGTCTCTTTACGGCTTTTGTATGTCCTAGCTCTATTTATACACATACTGAAGTATATCCTTTGTGAAGGAAATGTATTGATAATTAATCTCTGACTTTGGTGAAGATGCCCTTTTTTTTTTCTAAGTTAAGATAAAGCTTAATGGAAGTTAACCAGCTCAAGTTCTAATGATGTTGGACATTTAGAACAAACTGCAACTATAATCTCATTAGCTCATTCCTACTTGCAGATAGTTTCCCCAGAGATTTTCTTCTTGCTGTGACTATTTGCATAATTTCCATATACTTAGAGCAGAGCATCACATTTTTCACTGTTAAACATGATGCTCTTCGAGTTGACTGTTTTAGCGCTTCGTAAAGTTTCAGACAAGTGACTTTAGGGGCAGGGGAGATATGAGTTCATTCAGCCTGATGCAGCCTGAAGCAGGACATTTCTACATAGACTTCAGTCTATTCATCATGTAAACTTAGCTTTCTTTTGTTCCAGGTAGACTGTGCTTGCTTTCATATTTGTTGTTGTTTTTAATATGGGTTCTTAGCATCTTCAAATAAAGTTGTGGGAGCGACATGCTGTATCAGGTGTTTCTGAGTACCCCCGGTCCTCTCCGCAGGACCCTAGTTGGAGAAGGGCCTTAAAGAGGCATATGTGCATGGGCTGTTGGGTAGGGATGGATGGGGGAAGTGGAGATCTTAGGAGGAGGAGGAGAGTGATGGTTTGATCATCTAATTCTCCGTGTTCTTCTGGAAATGAGACTCACCTGCAGCCTGTATGACTCCTCTAAAAGAGCTGGTCCTCAGGGAGAAGGGTGTGGTGTGTGGAGCTGAGGGGCATGCTGGTAGGTAGAAAGGCCCCTTGCACAGTCAGTCCTCTGGGACCTGCTGGCTTCAGGCTTTCCCTAGACATCTCTTGCTCTTTAGAAAAAGCACAGGGATCCATGAACTTAATATTAATAGTATGACAGCCTAACTCTTACAGTTCTTGTGATCTTGGGCGAACTTTTCTGGCCTCAGTTTGCAGATCCCGAAAATAGAGATCATAATATCTATTTTGTGAGTTGTTATAAGAATTAAATGAAAGTTAAAAAAATGTGAAGTATTTAGCACAGTGCCCTGTATGTAGTAAGTATTCAGTAACTCCTTGTTATTACCATGGCTTCAGCCACCGTCCATGTCTATAATTATGAAATCTTTCTTTCCATCCTGGACTTCTTCCCTGGATGCCAGACCCATATTCGCTACAGTTTGCTGGACACGTTGTACAACCACTTCAAATTCAACGTGTTTAAAACAATGCATGGATTCCACCCTCCCCTCAATCTTTTCTTTTCTCTTCTGCTTTGCTCTATATCTTGGTTGCCCTCTCCCCTGCCCCACCCCCACTAGTCTTTATCCAGACTAGAGAGAGACTTTGGAGGTTGTCGGTGACCCTTTCATCAGTCCCATGTATATTTATTTGGTCACTAGGTTCTGTCTTTTTTACCTCATCAATTTATTTTGAATGTCTCCCCTTTTGTTTATCCCCGCGGCTGCTGCCGCTGCTGTGATTCAAGATTTCACTATTTCCTTCGTGGATTATTGCAGCAGCCTCCTGACTTCACTGTCTGCTTCTGTCCTCCTTCCAGTTTATTTTCCATCATGTCACTCAAATGATTCTGTTAAAATGTACAGCTGTCCATGTCACTCGCTTGCTTAAATGCTTTCAGTGGTTTCCCCATTGAGACAAAGTTCCTTAGAAGAGACCCCAAGACTCCCTGAGCCATTCCTTGCTGTTTCTCCATGGATCTTACATCCGAGCCATGAAAATGCAGATCCTCAAGAACCTCATCTCTTCAAGCCTCTGGAGCCTTGCACAAGTGTTCCCTCTGTCTGGAAAGTCCTTTTTCCTGTCTTTTAAACTCTTATTCATCTTTTATACTTCATCTTCCCTGCTCACTTACAGGAGAACTAAGGACTCTATGCTCTATGTTTCCTGGAGGGAGGCCAAGACAGTATCTTGTTTTATCTTACCCATCTCTGTGTAGCTACTTCTAGCCAGTACCTGGTTCATGGTGGATTCAATAAGTAGCTGTCAAATGAGTGAGATAATGAAAGAATGAATGAGAAACTCATGGGTCCAACAAAACAGGAATAAAACCCCAGCAGGAATAGTGGTTGTTGGTAATGCTTAACCTCATTGCTCCAAACGCCCAAGAGTAACTGCAGTTCTCCTTCAGTAGGGCAGTGAGACAAGGCATTGGGGATAAATCTAGAATTGAATCTGGGAGAAACTGGGCCGTGAAGAAGGAAGCAGAGGTGTGAATTGGCCATTTTCTCTTTTGTCACAATATGGACACAATGCCTCCCTGCCTCCAGTCCTATCACAGGATTTTTTAGAGTTGCACAGAGTATACATTACTGGTAAGAACAGTGGTACTATGGCTTTATCTTTCATATTTTATTTATTTATAATACATGATTTACAAATGACATATCATAAATATATGTAGCATAATTATATATTAACCATCCAAACACAGATGGGAAGCATATTAGAACTAGTTTTTCACAAACACCCATATTCTTGTACATCTAAACAGTATCCCCTCTGTGTAATGTAGTCCATATATACTGCTATTGCTCAAAGTTTTCCGAAAACCCTCTTTTAGAATGGCCTTCAAAGCATGTTAGACCCATGTAGGAGGCCATCTTTTTATAGCTGTTCTCCATTAATATTATTCAGTCCATTCACCCACCTACTTTGCTGGACATAATACAAGTACCATTTTCAAAAATTAAATTTACTTTCAAAGGACAAAGATTTGGCATCATTAAGGATATTCAAAATAATGAGATGTCTCCTCTAAAAACAATTCCAAGAATATTTTGAACAATGGTAGCATTGTGATCATAGATGGGGTGATCTACTTCAGGGAAAACGATCACTTGGGAGTCATTATTTTGGTATCTCTTTGAAAAACCAGACCAAATCTCAACTGATAAAGTAGACTTTTTGAACTTGTTGAGAGGGAGGGACTTTGGTGGGCCAGGGGGTGTACTGGGAGTGATTTGACAGCATTGTGAGTCAGATCCATCTACCCAGAGACTGGTTGTTGGTTAGTGGCTGTCAGTCTGGAACTCTCTCCACATTTTTATTACTAGCTTGATGTGCTTTTCAAATTTGCAGATGACACATTCCTGGAAGGTAGGGTTAGTTGATGGAGTAGAAGACAGATGCAAAATCAAAATATCTTATAAAGTCTTATTTGTTGTCTGACTTTTGATCTAGTGATTTTACATCTAGAAAAAGTTTTCCTAAGGAAGCACTCATGAATGTGTAAAGTATAAGAACATTAATTACAATGTTTATATTAGCAAATAGTCAAAAGCAACATAGTTAATAAATTATACATAGAAAGGAATATTGTCTAGTCACTAAAATTGTGTTGTAAATGGCTCATACATATGAAAAATGCCCAGTTGCCTCCACAATAAGAGAAATGCAAATTTAAACTACCCTGAGATAGCATTTGGATTCTTAAATTGGCAAAAATTCACTCAGTGGCTGTGGCTGTGGGGAAGCAGACACTCTTGTACATTGATGGCAGTGATGTACACTGATAACACCCCTGCCCTATGGCAGCAATGTACACTGATAACAGCCCTATAAAAAAGGCAATGTGGATATATCTGTCAAAACTACAAATACACAAAGTATGCTTAAAAGTAATATATTTGCATTTAAACTTTTCATTGATTGCCACCAGTATTCTTCCAATCAGTTGTTTTAACCATATTTGTCCTACAACCATGTGTTGTAAAATGAAAATCAGTTGAAAGTAGTAAACTAATGTATACCCTCAAAAACAACAACAAAATTACACATACACGTACTTCTCAACCTACTCTTCCATTTTCAACCCTGCCTCTTACAGCTATATTTACATACATGTAAGATGACATATGTACAAGGTTCACTGAAGTATTATTTTCTAATAGCCAAAGATTAGAAACAACTCAAATGTCCATCGACAGGAGACTCACAAAACAAATTATAGTACATTTATCAGTTATGCAGCTCTAAAAAGAACAAAGACAGTCTGTGTGCACAGACTTAAATAGTTGATGATGATGAAAGGTATTCATAATGTATATTTAATAAGTGGAAAAAAGCATGTTGCAAATTCTATATAAAAATGGCACAATTGATAAAAGAATATACTCATGTAGAATAAAGTTTAAAAGGCTGTACACCGAAATTTTCATACTCCTTATCTCTGAGTGCTGGAATTACATGTTAATCATAATGTTTATTATTTTCTTTCTGGGCTTTTCTAAATTTTCTACAGTCAACATGTGTTGTTCAGTAAACAGTATCAACCACCCTAAAAAAGTGATTTAAAAAAAAAGTCAGGGATTAATGTTGAGCAGAAATCAACAAGATAAAGAAGAATTACTTTAAAAATTTGTTTCACTGTCACTTGCCAAAGTATAGGCTTATTGGAGACCTAAACAGTCCAGCAGAAGCAAATCCCTGTCAGGAATCCTGCTCAGAGAAGTCACTGGCTTGGATGCAAGCCAAAGCAGCTGCCCTCTCAAGCTATACTCTCAAAATGATTATAGGGTAGTATAGGAAAAAAAATCTGATAGGTTAACTCAAAGTAGACTAAAAATACTTTTAGCATAGAAGAAATGCTTAGAAATTTGCTGTAATCAAGATTAAAAATTATGAAACAGGTAAACTTAGATCCATAAAAGTGTGAAGCAGAGGAAGTGAGTGGTAGGAACAGTCAAAATGGTAAACACTGACTGATGTCAAAAAACAGCAGGAGGACAAAGATGTGTTTAAACTTGTTGTTCGATGATTGTGTAACCAGTTGTGGGAATCTTCAGTCACAGGTGTTTCCTTGCCGTTTGTCTCATTTCTGTTCTTACAGGACAAGAGGAGGAGGTGGACGTCCCTCCACCCTCCTCTCTCTCCATGTTTATGTTTGAAGGTGCAGCGTTCATGTGAAGTAGCACCGAACCCTTTTCTTGGGGAGATGCAGAAGGAAGGCGATTACTGGGCCAGTGGTCGTAGAGACCTCAGTGCCCTAGTGATATTGACATAGCATTTGTAAGGTATTTTTAATTTGTGGAGTGCTTTTGCTTGCACTTTCTCACTCAATCAGGCTCTTTGATGTCCCAGTTTTATTTCAGCATTCTACTTTTTGGAGGTCACATATTTAAGAACTATAATTTCCATAAGGATAGGAAACTGTCCTTCTGCCTTCCCAGCACCTAGCCCGGTGCCTGGCCCAAAGCAGGCAGTCAGTAAGTGAATGAACTTTAATTTCCCTCACAGTTCTGTTTGGATTGGAAGGTGGTAGAACTCTCCCTGTTCACAGCTCCGAATTCTTCCTTGGACGAAGCCTAAGACTCCTCCATTGTATGTCTCTTTCCCGTGTCCCAGCTTATCGCACGGATGATAGCCAGCCCTGGGTTTTGCCAGTCGTGAGGAAGGTGGAACAGAGGATTGCTAATGACAGCAGTGTAAACCACGAGTACCTGCCCATCCTGGGCCTGGCAGAGTTCCGGACCCGTGCTTCCCGCCTGGCCCTTGGGGATGACAGCCCAGCTCTGCAGGAGAAGCGGGTGAGTTTTGGGTGAGGATCTATTTTTTTCTAGAAACTGTGAGGGTAAAAAGTGGTTAAAAATTAGGTGTTATGTCTATTGAACTGTCAGTGAATAAGGGTTTAAATAGTGTGACCTCAGGGACTTGATAGCACGAATAACATGCTTTTGTATAAAGCACAGCTTCTTCAGTTGTTCACTTTTGCCCAAGAGATGATTGGATTTCAGCTGCTGGGTTTGAAGCAGTCAATGGAAATGCCAGCCAAGGGAATTTAATGGAATGATCAAGAGATTAGGGTCTGGACCCAGCTCTGCCACTACTTTTGACCAAAGGCAAGTCATTTGCCCCTCCAGCCCCTATGTCTCATCTATATGTTAGGAGAAGACTAGTTTATGGTTCATGGTCCCATAAGGAGCATTTGCATAGGGGATCATTCAAGGGGCCTCTGAGCTCCCTGAAATTTTAGGCAGAATTCTGTGTGTATGTGTATTTCTGGAGAGAAAGTTCATAACTTTTATCAGATTTTCTGAAGGAACCTATGGCCCCCGAAAGTCCAAGAGCCACTAGTCTAGATGCTCTCTGAAGATCCTGCCAGTTCTAATATTTGATTCTTCTAGCCTTGATCTCAGCTTCTCTTCATTTAAATGCTTCCTGGTATGTAGTCTATGTATAACTAGAGATACATGGAAGAGAAATGCATTTGGGGAGAGTCTGTATGTGGCAGAAAGTGGTGTGATAGAGATTATCAGTGTTGTAGGAATTCAGAGAGACTGACAAAGGCTGGAAATGGGACTTGAGCTGAACCTTGGGGAATGAGGCCAGGACACTGGTTCTCAACTGTGACTGTATCACCTGGGAGGTTTTAAAAACATTCTGATGGCTGGATCCCATACCAGACCTGTTAAATCAGAATCTTGGAGGGTACCACCTTTCTCTGCCCTTTTATTACCTTTCCCTACAATTCCCTTCCCTTCATGGGTATTTTTTAAAAGCTCCCCATGTGACTGCAAAGTACAGCCAAGGTTGAGAACCGCAAAGTACAGAGGAAGAAAAAGGAGGGGTATTTTGTTTGGAGCAGTAGGAGTCCAGGGACAGAGGTTGGAGGTGAGCAGGTCTAGGTTGTAAAGAGACCTACCTGATATGGGCTGGGAACATGCTGGATAGATCAGGGAGGCTGATTTTGGCAGCCAGGGCAGGGGAAGCCCCTTGAAGTTTTGCGCAGAGAAGTTACCCAATAAGAGTGTTTGAAGAAGATAAACCTGGCTGGATGAGTAGGAAAGGGAAGAGCTCAGGTTTTTGCAATAGTCCGATTAGGTATTGTGCAATTTAAACCAACTTCCCTAATTGCTCTGCTAGGCAGTGTCAGCCCCGCTGAGCAGCCTTCGTGCATGAAAGAGACCACATCTTGGAGTCACTGATTTATTTCCATGCTGTTACCCAGATGCCCTGATAAGCAGAATGGGCAGGGTAAAATGAAGGCTGCACACAGGCACATTCTTATGTATATCAGGAGACCTGGAGGCTCTGCGTGAAGGTCTTGGAACTCAGATCAATGGTTAGATAAGTAATTAACTTGATGAGGGTTTTGTCTGGATTGGTATAAGAGACTGTAACTGACTTGCCTCTAGGAACAGAAGGAATATGGGTAGAAATGGTAGACTTTAGAGATTATGGGTGGCATTGGGAAGTTGCTCTGAAAATCTAGGGTTTCCACTGAGGGAGAGAGAGAGTCCTGATGAAGTTTGAAAATGGGGAACTTTGGCGACTGGAGGTGATCTTCTGAGACGTTGTTGATAAATTAGTTGGAATTCCATTGCTGACAAATGAAAACAGAGGTTCTGTGTTGGGGAGCTTCTTCCTCTAAGACTATACATTTCTTATATGATGCTTATTAACTATGTTGGCAGATAGATGCTTGTTCCTCTGCCCAGGAACAAAATGCTCGCTTAATACTGAGGCTTGGGGCTATTGCTTGTGGCATAGAGCCCTTCCTCTTAGTCTAGTTCATCCTGTGTTATGTTTTTGATCATAGAACAAATTTAAATGGCAGTCTGTAAATATTTGAAGATTTTTACTTTTTACTTTGTGTGTGTGTGTGTGTAATGGTTTAGGATACCATCTTGGCATCTACAACACCCTGGGTACCAGTTGATACTGAGCTCTGAGCACTTGCTCTTTCCCTGGACCATCCCCAGGTGACTATCTTAGCTCAGCCCACCATCATCTCATTTGGATTCTTATAATAGCCTCTTGCCTCTAGTCTCTTCCCCATTCTAGTACATTCTGCACAGTGCAGCTAGAATGATCTTCCTCAGCAAAAGAAAAAAAAAGAGCTAATTGTGTCACCTGCTTTCCCTCTCACAGACACACAGTAGCTCCTCCATTATCTACAGGGTAAAATGCAGACTCTGACCTGGGCATGCAGCATGTTTTGTAGCCAGGTGTCATCCTGTTCTTGCAGTCACTCTTGCTCCCATCCTCTCAGGGGCCTGCCATCCTAAGAGCCTGCTGTTTTCTAGACCTTCCGAGCCTTGCCATGACTTGGCACCTTTGCCTCAGCTGTTCCTTCTGCTAGGAATGCCCCCTTCACTTCTCTGACTCCCCAGTCCCCACCTCCAATTCCTTCAAGACCTGAGCAAGGGTCACTTCCATGCTGAATCCTGAGCTCTCTTAGGCAGAGCTAGTTGTTGGAGTGCTCTGAGTCATCACAGGACTGTGCATTGCTTGGGAAAAGCAGTACTTACTGTGTTTAATGTACAATTTTGTAAGCCTGTCCCTCCCGCAAGACCCTAGGTTCCTCCAGGGCAGGGGTGATGGCTTATTTACTTACTTAAAAAAAAATTTTTTTTGTGTGTGTGTGTGTATGGTGTGAAGTATGGTTCTTTTATTTATTTATTTATTTGGTTGCGCTGGGTCTTAGTTGCGGCCCATGGGCTCCTTAGTTGTGGCACGTGAGCTCTTAGCTGCGGCATGCATGTGAGATCTAGTTGCCTGACCAGGGATCAAACCTGGGCCCCCTGTACCGGGAGCATGGGGTCCTATCCACTGTGCCACCAGGGAAGTCCCAATGGTTTACTTATTTACCTCATGAATCTTCAGCATTTAGCTCCTAGCCTGGCACTTCAGAGATCTCAGATGTTTTAATTCACTCATTCGTTCAGTCAGCAGATGTGTGCTCACCACTAGGCACTGTTCTAGATGCTGGAGCACAGTGGTGACCAAAACCACTGCCCGGCTTACAGTTTTGTGGGGAGAAACCGACAGTAAACATAATAAATAGGAACATTATATAGTGTTTTGAAAGATGATAAATGCTACAAAAACAGAGCAGAGGAAGGCATATTAGGAGTGCTGAGGGTGGGAGTGAGAGTGGATACAGTTTTAACTAGGGTGGTCATGGTAGAAACAGAAATGACATTTGAGCCAAAACTTGAAGGAGGTGAGGCATGAATGAAAGAATGAACCAGAAAACAAACAGTAATCATGTCCTCTCTTAGATTTTTCTTCTCAAGATTTTACATTACCAGGTCCATCAACCATTTTGAGGAGACCTGTCTTCTAGACTCGTCACTGCCGCCTTCTGCTTTTCCATCTTCAGATCTTAGAATCCAGACCAAATGTCCAATTGTCATCTCCTGCTTGGTAACATTTCAGCTTCTGAAATTACTGAGCCACTGCAGGTAGGAGGGCTTGTGGCGCATGAGATGGCGTCCCAGTTTCCTGCTCAGACCGTTGCCTCTGGGAGACTTGGGGCTTTCTCTGTGGCTCTCACCTTGTCAACACTGTCTTCTTCTTCATCTAGTTCAGCCCATGTTTCTTTAGTGCCACATGCCAGATACCACATGAATTGCTAGGAGCACCCAGATCAATGCATCATAGCCTTGGCCACAAGCAGCTCCTAAACAGCTCTCCTGCTCCTCACAGGGAAGTCATTGCATCAGCAAATTGTGATCTCAGACAAGTGTTCTAGAGCCCAGCAGGGATTCCTTCAGGCAATTCATGGCTAAATTGGGAATACAGATTGCTGGCATAGCTTTCTGCCAAGTCTTACTGGATTTCTCTTGTTCTGGATACTCCTGTTTAGCCACCCAGGTCCAGTTGCCTGGCTCCCTTTGAAGTTTGTATTTATTTCCTTTGCTATTATGATTTTTTCCCTTCATCCCAAATACAGGATTTTCTTGAGCTTTACAGCTATTTGCCAAAAATCAGTTCAGAGAATGACCGAATTGACATATTATTGATTCACCAGAAATTCATTTCCGCTAGTTGCTGATATAGTTTAGAGCCACCTGTGTTTCACTGAAGCCATCTAGTGTAAAATATATTTTTAGAGGGAATGATAATTTCTTGGGAATTTAATATGTCAAGTGTCATATACATCATGAATATCAAGAATTAGTTACAGGGGATTCCCTGGTGGCGCAGTGCTTGAAAGGCCGCCTGCTGTTGCAGGGGACGCAGGTTCGTGCCCCGCTCCGGGAAGATCCCACATGCCGCAGAGTGGCTAGGCCTGTGAGCCATGGCCACTGAGCCTGCGCGTTCCGGAGCCTGTGCTCTGCGACAGGAGAGGCCACAGCAGTGAGGGGCCCGCGTACCGCAAAAAATAAAAAAAAAGAAATAAAGAATTAGTTACTGTTAGTGAAGTGGGTTTATCTCTTCCAAACACATTTCCAATCTAGTCTACTGACTTTGTGACTTCTTTTAGTTAATGACTTTGCTTTTTGGAGTGGGAGAGAAAGGGTGGAGTTAAAAGCTGAGCACAGGAGAGGGCAGACAACAGAAGCAAGAAGAACTACAATCCTGCAGCCTGTGGAACAAAAACAACATTCACAGAAAGATAGACAAGATGAAAAGGCAGAGGGCTATGTACCAGATGAAGGGACAAGATAAAACCCCAGAAAAACAGCTAAATGAAATGGAGATAGGCAATCTTCCAGAAAAAGAATTCAGAATAATAATAGTGAAGATGATCCAGGGCCTCGGAAAAAGAATGGAGGCAAAGATCAAGAAGATGCAAGAAATGTTTAACAAAGACCTAGAAGAATTAAAGAACAAATAAACAGAGATGAACAATACAATAACTGAAATGAAAACTACACTAGAAGGAATCAATAGCAGAGTAACTGAGGCAGAAGAATGGGTAAGTGACCTGGAAGACAGAATGGTGGAATTCACTGCTGCATAACAAAATAAAGTAAAAAGAATGAAAAGAAATGAAGACAGCCTAAGAGACCTCTGGGACAACATTAAACGCAACAACATTCGCATTATAGGGGTTCCAGAAGGAGAAGAGAGAGAAAGAAAGGACCAGAGGAAATATTTGAAGAGATTATAGTCGAAAACTTCCCTAACATGGGAAAGGAAATAGCCACCGGAGTCCAGGAAGTGCAGAGAGTCCCATACAGGATACACGCAAGTAGAAACATGCGGAGACACATAGTAATGAAATTGGCAAAAATTAAAGACAAAGAAAAATTAATAAAAGCAGTAAGGGAAAAACGACAAATAACATACAAGGGAACTCCCATAAGGTTAACAGCTGATTTCTCAGCAGAAACTCTACAAGCCAGAAGGGAGTGGCATGATATACTTAAAGTGATGAAAGGGAAGAACCTACAACCAAGATTACTCTACCCAGCAAGGATCTCATTCAGATTCGATGGAGAAATCAAAAGCTTTACAGACAAGCAAAAGCTAAGAGAATTCAGTACCACCAAAACAGTACTACAACAAATGCTAAAGGAACTTCTCTAAGTGGGAAACACAAGAGAAGAAAAGGACCTACAAAAACAAACCCAAAACAATTAAGAAAATGGTCATAGGAACACACATATTGATAATTACCCTAAATGTGAGTGGATTAAATGCTCCAACCAAAAGACACAGGCTTGCTGAATGGATACAAACACAAGACCCATATATATGTTGTCTACAAGAGACCCACTTCAGACCTAGGGACACATACAGACTGAAAGTGAGGGGATGGAAAAAGATATTCCATGCAAATGGAAATAAAAGAAAGCTGGAGTAGCAATACTCATATCAGATAAAATAGACTTTAAAATAAAGAATGTTACAAGAGACAAGGAAGGACACTACATATTGATCAGGGGATGCAAGAAGAAGAAATAACAATTATTAATATATATGCACCCAACATAGGAGCACCTCAATACATAAGGCAAATGCTAACAACTATACAAGAGGAAATCGACAGTAACACAATAATAGTGGGGGGCTTTAACACCTCACTTACACCAATGGACAGATCATCCAAAATGAAAATAAATAAGGAAACAGAAGCTTTAAATGAAACAATAGACATTAGATATTTATAGGACATTCCGTCCAAAAAGAGCAGACTACACTTTCTATTCAAGTGTGCACGGAACATTCTCCAGGATAGATCACATTTGGGTCACAAATCAAGCCGAGTAAATTTAAGAAAATTGAAATCATATCAAGTATCTTTTCTGACCACAGCGCTATGAGATTAGAAATGAATTGCAAGGAAAAAAACACAAACACATGGAGGCTAAACAATATACTACTAACTAACCAAGATATCACTGAAGAAATTAAAGAGGAAATCAAAAAATACCTAGAGACAAATGACAATGAAAACACGACGATCCAAAACCCATGGGCTGTAGGAAAAGCAGTTCTAAGAGGGAATTTTATAGCTATACAAGCCTACCTCAAGAAACAAGAAAAATCTCAAATAAACAATCTAACCTTACACCTAAAGGAACTAGAGAAAGAAGAACAAACAAAATGCAAAGTTAGCAGAAGGAAAGAAATCATAAAGATCAGAGCAGAAATAAATGAAATAGAAACAAGGAAAACAATAGCAAAGATCAATAAAACTAAAAGCTGGTTCTTTGAGAAGATAAACAAAATTGATAAACCCTTAGCCAGACTCATCAAGAAAAAGAGGGAGAGGACTCAATAAAATTAGAAATGAGAGAGAAGTTACAGCAGACACCGCAGAAATGCAAAGCATCCTAAGAGATTACTACGAGCAACTGTATGCCAATAAAATGGACAACCTGGAAGAAATGGACAAATTCTTAGAAAGGTATAACCTCCCAAGACTGAACCAGGAAGAAGTAGATAAAATGAACAGACCAGTCACAAGTAATGAAATTGAAACTGTGATTAAAAATCTTGCAACAGGGCTTCCTTGGTGGCACAGTGGTTGAGAGTCCGCCTGCCGATGCAGGGGACATGGGTTCGTGCCCCGGTCTGGGAAGATCCCACGTGCCACGGAGCGGCTGGGCCCGTGAGCCATGGCTGCTGAGCCTGCGCGTCTGGAGCCTGTACTCCGCAACGGGAGAGGCCAGAGCAGTGAGAGGCCCACGCACCACAAAAAAAAAAAAAAAAAAAAAAAATCTTGCAACAAACAAAAGTACAGGACCAGATGGCTTCACCGGTGAATTCTATCAAACATTTAGAGAAGAGCTAACACCCATCCTTCTCAAACTCTTGCAAAAATTTTCGGAGGAAGGAACACTCCCGAAATCATTGTATGAGGCCACCATCACCCTGATACCAAAGCCAGACAAAGATACTCCAAGAAAAGAAAATTACAGACCAATATCACTGATGAATATAGATGCAAAAATCCTCAACAAAATACTAGCAAACAGAATCCAACAACACATTAAAAGAATCATACACACCATGACCAAGTGGGATTTATCCCAGGGATGCAAGGATTCTTCAATATATGCAAATCAATCAGTGTGATACACCATATTAACAAATTGAAGAAGAAAAACCATACGATCATCTCAATAGATGCAGAAAAAGCTTTTGACAAAATTCAACACCCATTTATGATAAAAACTCTCCAGAAAGTGGGCATAGAGGGAACCTACCTCAACATAATAAAGGCCATATATGACAAACCCACAGCAAACATCATTCTCAATGGTGAAACACTGAAAGCATTTCCTCTAAGATCAGGAACAAGACAAGGATGTCCACTCTCGCCACTATTCAACATAATTTTGGAAGTCCTAGCTACAACAATCAGAGAAGAAAAAGAAATAAAAGGAGTACAAATTGGAAAAGAAGAAGTAAAAGTGTCACTGTTTGCAGATGACATGATACTCTACATAGAGAATCCTAAAGATGCCACCAGAAAACTACTAGAACTAATCAATGAATTTGGTAAAGTTGCAGGATACAAAATTAATGCACAGAAATCTCTTGCATTCCTGTACACTAATGATGAAAAATCTGAAAGGGAAATTAAGGAAACACTCCCATTTACCATTGCAACAAAAAGAATAAAATACCTGGGAATAAACCTACCTAAGGAGACAAAAGACCTGTATGCAGAAAACTATAAGACACTGATGAAAGAAATTAAAGATGATACCAACAGATGGAGAGATATACCGTGTTCTTGGATTGGAAGAATCAATATTGTGAAAATGACTATACTCCCCAAAGAAATCTACAGATTCAATGCAATCCCTATCAAATTACCAATGGCATTTTTTACAGAACTAGAACAAAAAAACTTAAAATTTGTATGGAGATACAAAAGACTCTGAATAGCCAAAGCAGTCTTGAGGGAAAAAAATGCAGCTGGAGGAATCAGACTCCCTGACTTCCGACTATACTACAAAGCTATACTACAGTAATCAATACAAAAGACCCCGAATAGCCAAAGCAGTCTTGAGGGAAAAAAATGCAGCTGGAGGAGTCGGACTCCCTGACTTCTGACTATACTACAAAGCTATACTATAGTAATCAAGACAATATGGAACTGGTACAAAAACAGAAATATAGATCAATGGAACAGGATAGAAAGCCCAGAGATAAACCCATGCACCTATGGTCAAGTAGTCTATGACAAAGGAGGCAAGGATATACAATGGAGAAAAGACAGTCTCTTCAATAAGTGGTGCTGGGAAAACTGGACAGGTATATGTAAAAGAATGAAATTAGAACACTCCCTAACACCATACACAAAAATAAACTCAAAATGGATTAGAGACCTAATTGTAAGACTGGACACTATGAAACTCTTAGAGGAGAACATAGGAAGAACACTCTTTGACGTAAATCACAGATCTTTTTTGATCCACCTCCTAGAGTGATGGAAATAAAAACAAAAATAAACAAGTGGGACCTAATGAAACTTAAAAGGTTTTGCACAGCAAAGTAAACCATAAACAAGACAAAAAGACAACCCTCAGAATGGGAGAAAGTATATGCAAATGAATCATTGGACAGAGGATTAATATCCAAAATATATAAACAGCTCATGCAGCTCAATAGTAAAAAACACAAACAACCCAACCTGGAAATGGGCAGAAGATCTAAATAGACATTTCTCCAAAGAAGACATACAGATGGCCAAAAAGCATGAAAAGCTGCTCAACATCACTAATTATTAGAGAAATGCAAATCAAAACTACAATGAGGTATCACCTCACACCAGTTAGAATGGGCATCATCAGAAAATCTACAAACAACAAATGCTGGAGAGGGTGTGGAGGAAAGGGAACCCTCTTGCACTGTTGGTGGGAATGTAAATTGATACAGCCACTATGGAGAACGGTGTGGAGGTTCCTTAAAGAACTAAAATTAGAATTACCGTATGACCCAGCAATCCCACTACTGGGCATATACCCTGAGAAAACCATAATTCAAAAAGACACATGCACCCCAATGTTCATTGCAGCACTATTTACAATAGCCAGGCCATGGAAGCAAGCTAAATGCCCATCGACAGATGAATGGATAAAGAAGATGTGGTACATATATACAATGGAATATTACTCAGCCATAAAAAGGAACGAAATTGGGTCATTTGTAGAGATGTGGATGCATCTAGAGACTGTCATACAGAGTGAAGTAAGTCAGAAAGAGAAAAACGTATATCGTGTATTAACGCATATATGTGGAACCTAGAAAATGGTACATATGAACCGTTTTGCAGGGCAGAAATAGAGACACAGATGTAGAGAACATACGTATGGATACCAAGGGGGGAAAGTGGCGGGGGCGGAGGTGGTGGTGGGATGCATCAGGAGATTGGGATTGACATGTATACACTGATGTGTATAAAATGGATGACTAATAAGAAAAAAGAATAAATCAATTAAAACAAAACAAAAAACCCTCCCCAAAACAAAAAAAAAAAGCTGAGCACAGGAAATATAAAAACTATGCTTGGGAATGTCTTTACTGATATCCACATGCACCTGTCACATATCCATGATAACTTTAAGTCCCTGCTTTAAGGGAGACCTTGCTCATTTGTATAGGAAGTATCAACATTCCTATACAAAGTGCTGAGGTATTTGAAATGTGAAATAATGAATAAAGTTGACATTCAGCTTAGCTGATGACAAATCCATAAAAAATGAATGTACATTTAGGTTACATCACCTTGGTCGAGATTTGCGTAAGGAATCCAGGTAAGTCACAGTGTAAAGCCCAAACCTTTAAGGTAATGGGAAGCAACAGGTACACACTGCTATATTTAAAATAGATAACCAACAAGGACCTACTGTAATAAATGAATGAATGAATGAATGAAATTATTAAAATAAAAAGAAAATAAAGTAATGGGAAGGGACCAGTGCTCAGGGCGGACCACTTTGAAGAACCACATCTGATGCACAGTGACCTTTTCCATCCCAGTCCACTGCCTTTGCTCCTCTCTGCAGTGGATGCCGTGCTCAGTCCCTCGTTTTCCTGAACGTCAACTTCACTTCTGTTTCACGTTTCAGGCGATGTTCTTTCACAGATGCTCAGATCTCTGAATATAGATAGAGCAGTGGGGAATAATAGTGATAATTGGTATTATTGCCTAGTTCCTAGCTTAAAGGGAACTTCTGCTCGTGATTCAGTGTTCTTCATGAAGCTGACTTACTCATCATGGCTGGATCTTATTTTTTTTTCTTTTTAGTTATTTTTAGGAAGTCTCATTGCTTCTTTTTTTACCAAGCATTTATATCAGAAATAGCTATATTGTTTTCTCCTGTTATGATGATCATTTGGGTGATCATTTTCTCTATCTAGCAGCATGATAAATTTTATATTTCTTCTCTCTTTTTTTTAAAATAGGAGAAAATCAAAGTTTAATAACACATATACGTGGGAGAGGTCCAGGAAAACTGACTCACTCCTATATTTGTTAATAATCATGCATTCATGGGATGACTAACTTGACCAAGGGAGTATTTTTATATGCACTATTGGATTAATACTGTTCATCAGTATTTAGGAAGTTAGTATCAATATTCATGAAAGAGGTCTCTTTTTTTCTCTTTTTTCCCTTTGTCATCTTTCAGCATTGGTGTTGACGTTAGTTTTTGTTTTTTTTTTTTTTTACAGATTTTGGAAGCTTTTCTTCTTTAGGAAGATTTTTTTTTTTACTTTATTGTGGGAAATTTTAAATATATACAAAAGTAGTTAAAACTGTAATGAACAAACCCCCATGGATCCATCAGCTAGCTTCAACAATGATCTGTATTTGGTCAGTCTTGTATATTCCCCCACCCTCCCTGCCAAAACTGAATTATTTTATAGCAAATTACAGACATCTAAATATATTTTTTAAATTATTAAAAAATTTTCCAAATAATACATGAATACATTCTCCTTATTTTTTAAAAAAACAACTTGTAGATTAGGCCAAAGTCCCTTTGACCACTATTCCCACATCCTAGGCCCCTCCCCAGAGGTTGCTGCTGTTATCACATTGGCGTGTGTCCTTCCTTTTCAGTAGACATTCTTATGTGATCTTTCTCTTTCTTTCTCCTTTAGACATATTAAGCAACACGTAATTAATGACATTTCTCTACTGAAAGAGTTACGCTAAAACCTAATTAGAAGTGTGAAGGGGCAAAAGCAAAGATGTTTAGGCAGAACAACAGAAGTAGGGCCTAGTGACTAGATGTAGAGTGAGAAGGTCTGGATTTATACCCAGCTCTGCCGCTCACCAGCTGCGAATCCCTTGGCGAACCACTTCTCTGAATCAATTTCCTCATGTATAAATTGGGGATCTAGAACTTACTTTACAGGGCTGTGTGAGGGTCAAACAAGAATGTGTGTGAAGGTATTTTGTAAACGGTAAAATGTAGGACTTTTATTATTGCCCAGGTGAGGCCATTTTAAGATAAGAGGAAGCTTCAGGAGAGGAGAGTAGTATTTGCATATAACCTTTGTTCTGTGAGAACATTTCTAAGGATTAATAAGCCTTTGTCATAGCGATGAGAAAGGGCATTGCAGACTGATGATAGCAAGCTCGGAACATTATTTTACCGGCTTCTGTTGGAGGGCAGTTTTGATCTTGGGATGGGTGCAAAGGGATGAGTTTGCTTTGCAGGGCACACTCTAATGTGCCCGAGGTATGTCCTAGGGCCTAGGTATGTCCTCCACCTCTGTGTTCAGAGGGACACTCCTTTGGGGGCCAGACTTCCAGACTTCCTGGGTGAAGACCTGACCTTTCTGCTGAGTAGCTGGTAACTTTGAGCAAGGTGCTTCACTTCTTAGCCTTAGTTTCCTCGTTTGTAAACATGGGCAAATAATACTTTTTCATGTAGTTATGACATTTTATAGAGATAACACATTTAAGGAAGTGCTCATCATTACCATATTTTCCCTAATATTATCTGACCTCACCATTAAATAACCAGTGACCCTGCTTCTTCTCTTTCAGGTAGGAGGTGTGCAGTGTTTGGGGGGAACAGGTGCACTTCGAATTGGAGCTGAGTTCTTAGCGCGATGGTACAATGGAACAAACAACAAGGACACGCCCGTCTATGTATCCTCACCAACCTGGGGTGAGTCCTGTAGCTGTAGCGAGAGGAGAAACAGAGAAGCCAGAGGCATTCTCACATACTGTGAGACAGCTATATTGATGAGGTCCTATGGAGGCACATAGCCCAGACTCTGGGGAGTGTGTGTGTTTTGGGAGGGCTGGTGGTAGCAGAGGAAGCCTTCCTGGAAGAAGTGGTTTCCGTGTTTAGACTTGAAGGATGAGGATGGGTCGGGGCCGGCAGGGAAGGAATTATCCTCATGAGTCTCACTGCTTACACTGAAAATGTAACCCAGCCCTGGATCAACTAACATGGGAATGGCTTGAGCAGTGGATTATGGTAGTACATGGGTAACCTGATGCTTAAATTCAGATTGGGACTACTTTATCCCAAGACTCTTGGTGAACTTGTGTTTTAGTGTATATTGAGCCTTCCCAGAGGAGGGAGGTCCCACTGTAGTAGGATGTAAGTCAGCATGACTAGACTGGTCAAACTTGTTCTTGGTCACAGTCATTCCTCTCAATCTTAACCCCTCACCTCCATGTCACCCAGTGGATGTTGAGCCTTTGAGGGCCCTGGAAGCTGCCTTGAGTCCCTTCTGTTCATGCCTCCTTGTGTTTGTAAAACATTTAACATTTTACCCCTTTGCTTGCAGAGAATCATAATGGTGTCTTTATTGCCGCTGGATTTAAAGAAATTCGGTCTTATCACTATTGGGATGCAGCGAAGAGAGGACTAGACCTCCAGGGTTTTCTGAATGATCTGGAGGTGGGTTATTAGAAGAAAAAGTAGACAGAATGCTATGACGTCAAGAAGAGCAGGGAAAAGTCTTTGGATCAGTTGATAAGTGAGAGAGTCTGAGGCACCCTACTCAGGCCGGATGGTGGTTTCTGAAATGGCACGTAAGGAGGGAGTACCTGCCCTCTGTGCCCCTGACTCTGCCCCCCATGTCCCTGCTGGTGTCAGAACTTACATAGCTTCCTTCTCCCCAGAAAGCTCCCGAGTTCTCCATCTTTGTCCTCCACGCCTGTGCACACAACCCGACTGGGACTGACCCAACTCCGGAGCAGTGGAAGCAGATTGCCTCTGTCATGAAGGTAAGTCTTTTCAGAGCATCTCTTAAAATAGTGTGTATTAATATTTGATGTATTCAACAGCAGTACCTATTTACGGAAGAATTTGGAAAAATGGAGAAAAGCCCAAAGAAAAAAATAAGTACTAACTATAAATTCTATTACCCAAAGAAGGCCACTGTTAACATTTTGATATACAGAATGTCAGGCTCTTTTCTTTTTAAATTTTTTTTTAGTGTAGTTATACATGACATGCATGGCTATGTCACAGTACAGATTGATTAAATCAGTTGATGGCCATTTCGTGCCCAGGTTTCTTACTCTTGTGAACAATATATGTAATAAATCTCCTTTTTTTTTTTTTTTGCGGTACGCGGGCCTCTCACTGTTGTGGCCTCTCCCGTTGTGGAGCACAGGCTCCGGACGCACAGGCCCAGCGGCCATGGCCCACAGGCCCAGCCGCTCCGCAGCATGTGGGGTCCTCCCGGACCGGGGCACGAACCCGTGTCCCCTGCATCGGCAGGCGGACTCCCAACCACTGCGCCACCAGGGAAGCCCCTAAACCTCCTTTTTATTATTTCTTTGGGATAACTTTCTACACTGGAATTTCTAGCTCAAGGTGTATATATTCTTCATTAACATGTTTAAAGAATACTTCTTGATAAACTATTATGTACCAGGTGCCATAGGAGGACAATAGTGAACAAAGCAGAGGTGGTCCCGCCCTCAGAGCATACAGCCGGTTTGGGGAGACAGCCACGTACTGTGAGACAGCTGTGTTGATGGGGTCCTATGGAGGCACATAGCCCAGACTCTGGGGAGTGTGTGTGTTTTGGGAGGGCTGGTGGTAGCAGAGGAAGCCTTCCTGGAAGAAGTGGTTTCCGTGTTTAGACTTGAAGGATGAGGATGGGTCAGGGCTGGCAGGGAAGGAATGTTTCCTGCAGAGGGAAGAGCACCATCAAAAGCCCAAGGCAGAGGTCATGGTCCATATGAGGAAGTAAAAGTAATTCGTGGTACGGGCTGGAGTTCCAGGGGAGGGGGCGAGTGAGTGATGAGGCTAGAGAGGTAAATGGGGGCCAGGTCCTGTGCTGAAGCCTCGGACTTTATTCTGAGGGCAGTGGGGAGCCCCTGGAAATCTTTGATGTCATGGAGTGACATGATCAGATGTGCCCTTGTTGGCAAAGCAGCATCGTGACACTCTAGGACAATATACTTAAAAAAATAAGGTTTACCGAAGTTAGATTTGTTGGTTGGTATTTAGGTGAACAGAGAAACAGATGTAAAGTGGAGTTGGATGCAGAAAGGAAAGAGGTAGGAGAAACGGACAGGGTGAGACATTCCTTCCAGGCACCAGTTGGGGAAGGAAGGCCGGTGTCTGAGGTTGGTTCCAGGAGGATTTCCTGCCCTGACTCACTTTCCTTCCTCACAGCGCCGGTTTCTGTTCCCCTTCTTTGACTCAGCCTATCAGGGCTTCGCATCTGGCAACCTGGAAAAAGACGCCTGGGCCATTCGCTATTTTGTGTCTGAAGGGTTCGAGCTCTTCTGTGCCCAGTCCTTCTCCAAGAACTTCGGGCTCTACAGTGAGTGCTCTCATGAGTTACAGACCAGCTGCCCCAGCCTCGCCGCCCCCGGAGCCCCAAGGCTGATTCTCCTCCTTCCTTTTAGATGAGCGAGTGGGGAATCTGACCGTGGTTGCGAAAGAACCTGATAGCATCCTCCGGGTCCTTTCCCAGATGGAGAAGATAGTGCGAATTACGTGGTCCAATCCCCCTGCTCAGGGAGCACGAATCGTGGCCCATACCCTCTCTGACCCTGAGCTTTTTAATGAATGGTAAGGGGCTCAACGCCGATGGGCGAAGCGTGGGGATGCAGAACAGCGATTGTCCCATTACATTTAACTGTCTCTTCCTTTTATGCTGGCAGAGGCAGGACAAAAATACTTGAACCTCTTTTGAGTGTCAGTTATTATTTCTGTAAAATAGGGCTGACACTTACACATGTGTGTAACAGAGCACTGGGAACATAGGAAGGAGGCCCTCAGTGAATGGGAGTTTCCCCCACTCTCCCACCACCCAGGCTTCTTCCCCTTAAAGTTGGGAAATACAGGGAGGAATTTCTGATAGAATAGAATATCTAACTCCAAGTTAGTGCAACAATTTTGGGGCTCTTCATTCTTATCTAATTTATATATTTTTCGTCTTATTTTGAAACAGTAATTTTTTTGTAGTAGCTAAATCTGCAATCTCTACCTAATTATACCTGATAAAATATATTATCCTGTCTCAAGCAGCACCTAGCTGAAGAAAATATATTATCCTGTCTCAAGCAGCACCTAGCTGAAGTCTGAGTTAAAACATAAGTGGTATTACAGCCAGTATACCTAAGACTAGCCATAAACTCCATCAGTAAATAAAGTCCTTTCCTTCTGCCTAGTAAGTCTATCTCTCTGGTCTCCTTATCCACCCATCCAGGCATCCACATACCATAATAGGCAGGTTGTGATCATGTTTTCAGCTTACAGATTAAATTACATTTAAAAAATGTTTCTGTTTTCGTGTACCATCTCTCCTGTGTGGATTGGTATTCATATTGCTGTCCACTCAGGACAGGTAATGTGAAGACAATGGCTGACCGCATTCTGACCATGAGATCTGAGCTCAGGGCACGATTAGAAGCCCTCAAGACCCCTGGAACCTGGAACCATATCACGGAGCAGATTGGAATGTTCAGTTTCACCGGGTTGAACTGTAAGTGGCCCCACCGCCTCGAATGCTCACTGTTGGACACAGCACTCCTCACAGCCAGTGTTCTTGGGCTTGGCTCCCTTAGCTGTTGCCCATTTGGTCAGCTATGACTTTGAACCAGAACAAGTTAGATTTTCTCAGTGTGCCCCGCCCATCTCCTGGACTGCTTGGGTCTCAGAAGAGCATTGTTGTGGTCTACCCTCCAGAACATAACTCAGATATTTTCATTTTTATGGGCTTGGGAAGTGGCTCAGAGCCAGCTGGGAAGTAACAAGATTTGTACCTTGGAGCCTTGATTTATGAAACATCTTTTATAAATGCTTAGGCACCTTTTGGGTTTTCCTTAACCTTAAGTATAAATATTACATATGATTATCGAAGAACCTAATTTCTTAACAGGTCTTTCCTAGTCTCCAAGCATTGCCTAGGTTACAACATTCTCTTTTCACTTCATAAATAAGAATTTAGATTGGTAGTTGGAATTAAAAGTCAGTTGACAGTCTAGCAGGCAGCCATGCACGATCTTGGTCAGCCGTCAGTAGGGTGTATCAGTGATTGGCCATCCCTTCTGATGATAGAGGACTCATTCATTTAATAAGTAATTCCTGAGCACCTCAAGCCAAGCCACTGGTTGCGTGGTGCAGATATGACCTCCCTGTGGAGCTTGTGTCTGAGTGGCTCAGGGGACAGATGTGTGCCTTTGGGTAGTCAGTAGAACCTCAGGTACTGGGAGGTACTATAAACCAGGGCCATCAGAGTGCCTGTTTGAAATGGGCTCAGAAAAAAGCCAAAAGAAAGGTGGTAAAGATTGTATATTGCAGACTCACTGAAACACTTTGGGGTAAAATGAGGCTAACCAAGAAAGTAAACGGATAGCTCAGTTAGCCTTTGGTGTTCTCACAGTTCTGGAATGGGGAATTAGTTCACTTAATTAAGGAAAATCATCCTTATACAATTTTTAAGATATTAAGTGTAATGGAAATGGTGTTTAGTAGTAATATTCTTTTTTTTTCCCCAGCCACATTTCTTTTATTTTTTTAAATAAGTTTATTTATTTATTCATTTATTTAATTTTTGGCTGCATTGGGTCTTCCCTGCTGCACGCGGGTTTTCTCTAGCTGCTGAGAGCAGGGGCTACTCTTTGTTGCGGTGCGCGGGCTTTTTGTTGTGGTGGCTTCTCTTATTGCAGAGCAGGGTGTCTAGGCATGCGGGCTTCAGCAGTTGTGGCTCACGGGCTCTAGAGCGCAGGCTTAGTAGTTGTGGCGCATGGGCTTAGCTGCTTGTGGCATGTGGGATCTTGCCGGACCAGGGCTCGAACCCATGTCCAGTGCATTGGCAGGTGGATTCTTAACCACTGCGCCACCAGGGAAGCCCTTTTTTTTTTTTAATTTATTTTTTTATGCAGCAGGTTCTTATTAGTTATCTATTTTATACATATTAGTGTATACATGTCAATCCCAATCTCCCAATTCATCCCACCACCACCACCCCACCACTTTCCCCCTTGGTGTCCATACATTTGTTCTCTACATCTGTGTCTCTATTTCTGCCTTGCAAACTGGTTAGTCTGTATAATTTTTCTAGATTCCACATATATGTGTTAATATACGATATTTGTTTTTCTCTTTCTGACTTACTTCACCCTGTATGACAGTCTCTAGGTCCACCCACACCTCTACAAATGACCCAATTTCGTTCCTTTTTATGGCTGAATAATAGTCCTTTGTATATATGTACCACATCTTTATCCATTTGTCCGTCGATGGGCTTGCTTCCATGACCTGGCTATTGTAAAGAGTGCTGCAGTGAACACTGGGGTGCGTGTGAGTAGTAATATTCTAAGAGCTCACAAGGTGGGGATGTCCTCCCATGAAGTATCCATATTGTCCCACTCTCCAGAGTAGGAAATTAGTTTTATTATGAATTGAAAAGTGGTGAGAATAGACCTGGGCTTATAACATAAAGTTATACTTTTAGAACTTGGCATTATTTATCCTTTTTAAAAACAGGGTTTGTTTTTATTTCCTTCCGACATTTTATTAGGAAAAATTTTAAACATACAGAAAAGTTAGAGGACTTGAACCCCATGTGCCCGCCACATAGTTTCTACAATTCTCATGTTGTGGTACTTCCTTTTCTACATTTTATCTATCAGAACAGGGGCTTTCATCCTGAAATATTTTTAAAATTGGGTATGCCTATATTGGCCTTTTTCTAGGGAAAGAGTCCCTAACTTTTACTAGCTTCTCAACTGTGGTACTCCCTTTCCCCATAAAAGTAGAGAAGTTTCATTTCTATTTAAGAAAACGGGGCGGGAGCCCTGTAACCACAACATCTACATCTGGGGCATAGACTTTACAAGGTGCTGTGCCCGTGGCTCTGTTGATGTCTGAGGTTAGGCGCTCTCTCCTTGGATGGCTGTAATTCACATAGTTAAAGCCGATCAGGGCTACTGTGAAGGTGGCTTTGTTTGGAGGGGCCCAAAGGTAGCACTGAGTACAGGGTCTAGGTTTTTCACTTCCATACAGAGGCAGTATAGTATCCTGGCTAAGAGCTGAGAGCTGGGAGTTATACTGCCTACCTTAAAATTCCAGATTCACAGCTGACTAGCTGTGTGACATTGGGAAGGTCATTTAACTTCCATCTATGCCATCTGTAATATGGGGGCGATAAGGTTATTATCAAGATTAACTGAGCTAATATAAAGTGCTTAGAACACTGCCTGGCACCTAATGTTTGCTCCTCTGATGATTATGATTTTATTACTGTCTGAGTCTGCTTGGGCTGCTATAACAAAATGTCATAGACTGGGTGGCTTAAACAACAGAAATTTATTCCTCACAGTTCTGGAGGCTAGGAGGTCTGAGATCAGGGTGCCAGCATCAGCAGGTTCTGGTCGGGTTTCTCTTCCTAGCTTGCAAGTGGCTGTCTTCTTGCTGTATCCTCACATGAAGGGGGAGAGAGAGAGAGCGAGCTCGTCATGAGCAAGCTCTCTGGTCTCCTCTTATAAAGGTCACCATTCCCATCATGCATGCTTACCCTCGTGACCTCATCTAAACCTAACTACCAGCCAAAGGCGCCGCCTCCTAATACCATCGCAATGGGGCTTAGGGTTTCAAAGTATGAACTTTGGAGGGACACAAACATTCAGTCCATGACAATTATTATTATCCTGATCCCTCAAATTGATGGTGCCTTAAGGGTGCTAATTACTTAGGGGAAAAAAATCAGCTAAAATTCTCTCATGGTTTTGCAATAAAGCAAAAAAAGCTCTAGAGATTGTGGCAGAAGGGAAGTACAGGCAGTCCCTTCCCATTTCATACAGCAGCGTTTCTGCAAACTCATGGGAAAACCCTCCTGTGTGTGTGTGCGTGTGAATGAGAGCTGAGATGTGCCAGGCCCGAGAGGTCTCTGCAGTGTTCAGCCTGCGGGTTCACACACACAGCATTTATCCAGCAACGCTCATCTCAGGGCCTTGTCCAATGTACTGTGAAAATGAAATGTCAAAGGGAAGTTGCTCTGGGTGCTCAGGCTTAAACAAATACAGGTGAAGGAAGAGATAAACAAAGCACTTCTTAACCAGTTTTTCATATCAATGGATTGTTCTTAAGTCTATGGGTTTGGTTGAGTGGATAGGGTGTCCCGGTGAACGTAACCTCCAAGGTTTGGTTGGGAGGTAGTCCCAGATTAAAATTCTCATCAGGAAGAACCATGTTAAACTTGCTGGGGATTAGGAAGTTCGCTCATAAGAGTAGTTTCCAGAATCTGCTGAGCGTATTTCTCACTGTGTCAGGTGGACAAAATAACTCCTATTGTTTTGCTTCTCTGTGTTAGGGGGAAGAAAGGAAATTGTCATTGTAATGGACTCTCTGGACCTCCATTACTTAAAGGATTCCTACTGCTCTGATTATGTATCTCTTTTGGTTTTCAACAGCCAAGCAGGTTGAGTATCTGGTCAATGAAAAGCACATCTATCTGCTGCCAAGTGGTCGGATCAACATGTGTGGCTTAACCACCAAAAACCTAGATTATGTGGCCAGCTCCATCCATGAAGCAGTCACCAAAATCCAGTGAAGAAACACCACCCAAACAAGCACCACCAAAGCGGTCCTCTGTCTCGTGTATTCCCTGCCTGCACAAACCTGGCTGTACACATCACAACTAGATTAGAGACTACTGAGGGACAGAAAAGCTGTTCTGGTGAGGTGATTTCTGTTTAAGCTGGCCCCACGGGAAGAGAACATCTCTTGAAAGGAAATGGGCATCTGGGATTAGAGCCCGTTTGGAGGCCAGAGCAAATTAAGGCTTTTATTTGAGAAGAATAAAAAGGTACTTTGATGATGAAATGTAGATGTCTTGCCCCCTCGCTGGAAGCAGGAGTATTGCCCATGTCACTCGTGTGCTCCTGTGTGTTGCTTTACTCTGTACAAATTCGAGTCCCAAAGATCAAGTTGTCTGAAGAGCCAGGTGTGATTGTGGGTGTCATTTGTGTCATTAAAACTCGTCATCTCGATCCAGAGTGTCTGTCTCCCTGCTCTTTCTGCATGGTTGTGTCCCTGTCCCTAAGCTTGAGTTCTTTAGAGTGACCAAGGTAAGAAATTTATTTATATCTCACCCACACATTTAACTGACATGAAAGTTTCACAAAACAATATTTACCCTTGCTATGTGTAATGCATTCTGATATTTTCTATTCTATTCTATTCTATTCTATTCTATTCTATTCTATTCTATTCTATTCTAATTCACTAAAGTAATAAAGTGAAAGTGCTGATTGAGGCCCATGGACTTGATTTTGTCATCCGCTAATGGGTTGTAACCCATGATTTAAAGTGAATGCTGGGGCATACAAAATGGACTTGAGGACATGGGGAGGGGGAAGGGTAAGCTGGGATGAAGTGAGAGAGTGGCATGGACATATATACACTACTAAATGTAAAATAGATAGCTAGTGGGATGCAGCCGCATAGCACAGGGAGATCAGCTCGGTGCTTTGCGACCACCTAGAGGGGTGGGATAGGGAGAGTGGGAGGGAGATGCAAGAGGGAGGGGATATGGGGATATATGTATGCATATAGCTGATTCACTTTGTTATACAGCAGAAACTAACACACCATTGTAAAACAATTATACTCCAATAAAGATGTTAAAAAAAAAAGTGAATGCTAGAGTGGGATTTACCAGTTGCCAAAGAAAAAACTAAAATGTATTCCTGCAATCTGCCTCCCTTTAGTGAACTCACCATAACACAGCCCTTTGACAGTTTTGTCCTTCAGAGGCCAGCCATCTTCATATGTTACTTAAGAAACTGAACTTCATGGATTCATAGAAGGGTTGACATCACTCAGGGTGATTCTAGAACCCAGTCCCTCCCACTGTAGTTGGAGTACCTCTTAGTCTATTGAAACGATTAGAGCCACTTAAACATAGATCACATTTTCCAAGGAGTCCAAGGGACTCTCCAAATGATGATTTAGTAGAATTTGAGTCTTACTTAAAACAAGAGGGTCTACTAATTGGTGTCTTAAAATACTGAAAAATAATTCTTGTTATGTTAACAGGATCTGCCCCTTTTTAGGATGCCTTTGAGTTGTTATAAAATCCTACAGTCTTTTTTTTTTTTTTTTTCCAAACTGGAAGAATATATTTGCCATGCACATAATAGACAAAGGATTATTATTCAGAATTATAAAGAATTACTGTTATACAGGATTACTATCTGGGATTTTTAATTTTAATTTTTAAAATCCTACAAATTAAAAGAAAAATACAGATAACCCAGTAGAAAAATGAACAAAGGATACGAACAGGTAATTCAGAGGGAAAACTCAAATCAATTATAAACAATGAAAATGTTCTGAACATCGCTAGAAAAAATGGAAATGTAATGAAAGTAACAGGATACTATTTTACACTTAGATTGGGGAAATGGGAAATATGGGACAAATGTGTTGGAGAGCAATTTGGCAACATTTTGAAAAGCTGAGGATGTGTGTACTTCACAATCAAGGAATCGTATGCACTTTATGCACGTTAGAGAAACTCACTTGTGCACCTGGAGAGAGCCATGAGAGTGACCAGGGAACAGTGTAACAGTGAAGAGATGAAAACACAAGTGTGCATCAGTAGGGGGTACATCACCCCACATCCAGTACAGTCACAGGACTGGACATGGCACCAGAGCTGTGTGTGTCAATGAGGGTAAAGCTCACACATAATTTTGAGCGGATGAAAGGTGAGATGAGATGCCGTTTATGACACCATTTCTTAAAATGGGCTGCATATTGCAGTTGCTTATGAATACATACATATGTAATAAAAATTTTAAATATAGGTAGGAAAGGTACACATCAATCTCAGGAAAGTGGTTACCAGTGAGGAGAAAGGGAGTGAGACGGTGAGGCGCTTAACCTGTAACTGTGATATTTTCTTTAAAAATTATGTATCTAAAAGAAATACGAGGAGAGGATTTATTAAATGTTAATAAATGTTAATAAAATTAACATTTACTGAATACAATTTGCCATTGTCAGGCACTATTGTAAGCCCTTGTATGTATCGGTTCACTTAATCCTCAACAATAAATCGGTGTGGTAGGTACTAATGTTATCATCACCCTTTGCAGAGGAGAAAAGAAGCATAGTAAATCAAGTAACTTGCCTAATATTAATATTAGTCACATGACTAGTAGGTGCTAGGATTTGAACCTAAGAAGTCCGGGTCCAGAGTCCATAAGTTTAAGCTATTACTCTACCCTGTTGCTGTGCCTTATTCTCTCTGAATCTCCTAAAGCAGGAAGGGCGAGTACAGAGCAGTTCTCAGGAGCTCAGAGCGTAGCCTGTGATTCGCTCAGCGTCAAGGGCAGAGTAGCCTACATGGCCTTCTCTGTCAGAATTCAGTCTTTCTAAAGCCTAATCTGGAACTCTGTGATTCCAAAAGGTACAGGGTGGCCATGTTCATCTGAGGCCGCCTCCTACACCTGCCTCTCCCTTCCTCAAAATACCTGTCTGTTCAGTCTTCCACTCTTCCCTGTCAGGAAGAGGGAAGACACTCCTCACCAATTCCTTCTTCAGGATCTGCCAGGAATGGGACACCATATATCTCCTCATGGCTCCTGAGTTGGCAAATGGCACAACAGCCCCTTTGCCTTTCAAGGGTAGAACCACAAATCTTTCCCCAAGAATCCAGTTGTACTAGAAATAAAGTTTCCTTAGTGGCAAGGTAAGAGCTCCTCTCCATTCCTCATATCTGACCAACAGTGGCTGGAAGCCTTGTTTGGACAGATCTCATGTCACAATGGAGGATTCTGGAAGGAACAGGGGGCAGTGGGAAATAATTGGAATCTGGGAATCTAATGTTTACTGAGAACTCATAGGCATTATCTTAGTTAATCCTCACGACTACTACAAATAACCCAGAGGGACTTCACACCCAGTCCTTACATGAGGCTGAGGCTCAAAGTAGCTAAATGACTGAGTCATGGGGCCATCTTAAAGTGGGAGGCTTCTGGACTGGAGGTGGGGGCACCCAACACCTCAGCCTGGGGACCACTCTGAGGCTTAGAAACGAACCCCTGGAGTGTAGGTACAAGGCACTATCCTGTAAATCTTAAGTCGGCAAATCAGGAACACTCCGCGTTGGGCTGCCACACCACAGGCCTGCAAGCCCTGTACTTACCCAGCCTCAAGACCGAAGAAATAAAATCCTAGTCTTGAAGGACGATCAGGGTCTTAGAAATCATTAACTCCAGCCTCTCCCAGTGCAAGAGTCTCTTCTATATTGTCCCTGACTCATCACTTTTAACTGGGGTGGGTTGGGTTCTTTCTTTTTTTTCTTTTCCCACAGCACGTTTTACATGCTTACATTAAATTATATGTTCATTTATTTATTTTTAATTTTATTTATTTTTTATACAGCAGGTTCTTATTAGTTATCTATTTTATACATATTAGTGTATATATGTCAATCCCAATCTCCCAATTCATCCCACCACCATCCCCACCCCCCCACCACTTTCCCCCTTGGTGTCCTTATGTTTGTTCTCTACATCTGTGTGTCTATTTCTGCCCTGCAAACCAGTTCATCTGTACCATTTTTCTAGGTTCCACATATATGCATTAATATATGATATTTGTTTTTCTCTTTCTGACTTACTTCACTCTGTATGACAGTCTCTAGATCCATCCATGTCTCTACAAATGACCCAATTGCGTTCCTTTTTATGGCTGAGTAATATTCCATTGTATATATGTACCACATCTTCTTTATCCATTCATCTGTCGATGGGCATTTAGCTTACTTCCATGACCTGGCTATTGTAAATAGTGCTGCAGTGAACATTGGGGTGCATGTATCTTTTTGAATTATGGTTTTCTCTGGGTATATGCCAGGTAGTGGGATTGCTGGATCATATGGTAATTCTATTTTTAGTTTTTTGAGGAACCTCCATACTGTTCTCTATAGTGGCCATATCAATTTACATTCCCACCAACAGTGCAAGAGCGTTCCCTTTTCTCCACACCCTCTCCAGCATTTGTTGTTTGTAGATTTTCTGATGATGCCCATTCTAACTGGTGTGAGGTGATACCTCATTGTAGTTTTGATTTGCATTTCTCTAATAATTAGTGATGTTGAGCAGCTTTTCATGCTTTTTGGCCATCTGTATATCTTCTTTGGAGAAATGTCTATTTAGGCCATCTTCCCATTTTTGGATTGGGTTTGTTTTTTTACTATTGAGCTGCATGAGCTGTTTATATATTTTGGAGATTAATTCTCTGTCCGATGATTCATTTGCAAATATATTCTGAGGGTTGTCTTTTCGTCTTGTTGTAGTTTCCTTTGCTTTGCAAAAGCTTTTAAGTTTCATTAGGTTCCATTTGTTTATTTTTGTTTTTATTTCCATTACTCTAGGAGGTGGGTCAAACAAGATCTTGCTGTGATTTATGTCGAAGAGTGTTCTTCCTATGTTTTCCTCTAAGAGTTTTATAGTGTCCGGTCTTACATTTAGATCTTTAATCCGTTTTGAGTTTATTTTTGTGTATGGTGTTAGGGAGTGTTCTAATTTCATTCTTTTACATGTAGCTGTCCAGTTTTCCCAGCACCATTTATTGAAGAGACTTTTTTCTGTTGTATATCCTTGCCTTTGTCATAGATTAGTTGACATAGGTGTGTGGGTTTATCTCTGGGCTTTCTATCCTGTTCCATTGATCTATATTTCAGCTTCTGTGCCAGTACCTCATTGTCTTGATTACTGTAGCTTTGTAGTATGGTCTGAAGTCAGGGAGTCTGATTCCTCCAGCTCCTTTTTTTTCCCTCAAGACTGCTTTGGCTATTCTGGGTCTTTTGTGTCTCCATACAAATTTTAAGATTTTTTGTACTAGTTCTGAAAAAATGCCACTGGTAATTTGATAGGGATTGCATTGAATCTGTAGATTGCTTTGGGTAGTATAGTCATCTTCACAATATTGATTCTTCCAATTGAAGAACATGATATATCTCTCTCCATCTGTTGGTGTCATCTTTGATTTCTTTCCTCAGTGTCTTAATATTTTTCTGCATACAGGTCTTTTGTCTCCTTAGGTAGGTTTATTCCTAGGTATTTTATTCTTTCTGTTGCAATGGTGAATGGGATTGTTTCCTTAATTTCTCTTTCTGATCTTTTGTTGTTAGTGTATAGGAATGTAAGAGATTTCTGTACAGTAATTTTGTATCCTGCAACTTTACCAAATTCACTGATTAGCTCTAGTAGTTTCCTGGTGGCATCTTAGGTTTCTCTATGTATAGTATCATGTCATCTGCAAACAGTGAGTTTTACTTCTTCTTTTCCAATTTGTATTCCTTTTATTTCTTTTTCT
This sequence comes from Phocoena phocoena, assembly GCF_963924675.1. Classification (NCBI taxonomy): domain Eukaryota; kingdom Metazoa; phylum Chordata; class Mammalia; order Artiodactyla; family Phocoenidae; genus Phocoena; species Phocoena phocoena. Next base: position 28,771,664 of record NC_089234.1, read on the forward strand.
TCTCTGATTGCCATGGCTAGGACTTCCAAAACTATGTTGAATAATAGTGGCAAGAGTGGACATCCTTGTCTTGTTCCTGATCTTAGAGGAAATGCTTTCAGTGTTTCACCATTGAGAATGATATTTGCTGTGGGTTTGTCGTATATGGCCTTTATTATGTTGAGGTAGGTTCCCTCTCTGCCCACTTTCTGGAGAGTTTTTATCATAAATGGGTGTTGAATTTTGTCAAACGCTTTTCCTGCATGTATTGAGAAGATCATATGGTTCTTCTTCAATTTGTTAATAAGATCATATGGTTCTTCTTCAATTTGTTAATATGGTGTATCACATTGATTGATTTGCATATATTGAAGAATCCTTGCATCCCTGGAATAAATCCCACTTGATCATGGTGTATGATCCTTTTTTTTTTTTTTTTTTTTGCGGTACGCGGGCCTCTCACTGCTGTGGCCTCTCCCGTTGTGGAGCACGGGCTCCGGACGCGCAGGCTCAGCGGCCATGGCTCACGGGCCCAGCCGCTCCGTGGCATGTGGGATCTTCCCGGACCGGGGCACAAACCCGTGTCCCCTGCATCGGCAGGCGGACTCTCAACCACCGCGCCACCAGGGAAGCCCTGTATGATCCTTTTAATGTGTTGTTGGATTCTGTCTGCTAGTATTTAGTTGAGGAGTTTTGCATCTATAATCATCAGTGATATTGGTCTGTAATTTTGTTTTTTTGTAGTATCTTTGTCTGGTTTTGGTATCAGGGTGATGGTGGCCTTGTAGAGTGAGTATGGGAGTGTTCCTCCTCTGCAATTTTTCAGAAGAGTTTGAGAAGGATGGGTGTTAGCTCTTCTCTAAATGTTTGATAGAATTCACCTGTGAAGCCATCTGGTCCTGTATTTTTGTTTGTTGGAAGACTTTTAATCACAGTTTCAATTTCATTACTTGTGATTGGTCTGTTCATATTTTCTATTTCTTCCTGGTTCAGTCTTGGGAGGTTATACCTTTCTAAGAATTTGTCCATTTTTTCCAGGTTGTCCATTTTATTGGCATAGAGTTGCTTGTAGTAGTCTCTTATGATGCTTTCTATTTCTGCAGTGTCTGTTGTAACTTCTCCTTTTTCATTTCTAATTTTATTGATTTGAGTCCTCTTCCTTTTTTTCATGATGAATCTGGCTAAGGGCTTATCAATTTTGTTTATCTTCTCAGAGAACCAGCTTTTAGTTTTATTGATCTTTGCTTTTGTTTTTATTTCATTTATGTCCGCTCTGATCTTTGTGATTTCTTTCCTTCTGTTAACTTTGGGTTTTGTTTGTTCTTCTTTCTCTAGTTCCTTTAGGTGTAAGGTTAGATTGTTTATTTGAGATTTTTCTTGTTTCTTGAGGTAGGCTTGTATTGCTCTAAACTTCCCTCTTAGAACTGCTTTTGCTGCATCCCATAGGTTTTGGATCATTGTGTTTTCATTGTAATTTGTCTCTAGGTATTTTTTGATATCCTCCTTGATTTCTTCAGTGATCTCTTGGTTATTTAGTAACGTATTGTTTAGCCTCCATGTGTTTGTGTTTTTTATGTTTTTTCCCCCCTGTAATTGATTTCTAGTCTCATAGCATTGTGGTCAGAAAAGATGCTTGATATGATTTCAATTTTCTTAAATTTACCAAGGCTTGATTTGTGACCCAAGATGTGATCTATCCTGGAGAATGTTCCGTGCACACTTGAGAAGAAAGTGTAATCTGCTGTTTTTGGATGGAATGTCCTGTAAATATCACTTCAATCTATCTGGTCTATTGTTTCATTTAAAGCTTCTGTTTCCTTATTTATTTTCATTTTAGATGATCTGTCCATTGGTGTAAGTGAGGTGTTCAAGTCCCCCACTATTACTGTGTTACTGTCGATTTCCTCTTTTATAACTGTTAGCAGTTGCCTTATGTATTGAAGTGCTCCTGTGTTGGGTGCATATATATTTATAATTGTTGTATCTTCTTCTTGGATCGATCCCTTGATCATTATGTAGTGTCCTTCTTTGTCTCTTGTAATAGTCTTTATTTTAAAGTCTCTTCTTTCTGATATGAGAATAGCTACTCCATCTTTCTTTTGACTTCCATTTGCATGGAATATCTTTTTCCATCCCCTCACTTTCAGTCTGTATGTGTCCCTAGGTCTGAAGTGGGTCTCCTGTAGACAGCATATATATGGGTGTTGTTTTTGTATCTATTCAGGAAGCCTGTGTCTTTTGGTTGGAGCATTTAATTCATTCACATATAAGGTAATTATTGATATGTATGTTCCTATTACCATTTTCTTAATTGTTAACAGGTTTTTTTTTGTAGGTCCTTTTCTTCTCTTGTGTTTCCAACTTAGAGAAGTTCCTTTGGCATTTTTTGTAGAGCTGGTTTGGTGGTGCTGAATTCTCTTAGCTTTTGCTTGTCTGTAAAGGTTTTGATTTCTCCGTTGAATCTGAATGAGATCCTTGCTGGGTAAAGTAATCTTGGTTGTAGGTTCTTCCCTTTCATTACTTTAAATATATCGTGTCACTCCCTTCTGGCTTGTAGAGTTTCTGCTGAGAAATCAGCTGTTAACCTTATGGGAGTTCCCTTGTCTGTTATTTGTCATTTTTTTCATGTTGCTTTCAATAATTTTTCTTTGTCTTTAATTTTTGTCGATTTGATTACTATGTGTCTCAGCGTGTTTCTACTTGGGTTTATCCTGCCTGGGACTGTCTGTGCTTCCTGGACTTGCGTGGTTATTTCCTTTCCCATGTTAGAGAAGTTTTCGACTATAATCTCTTCAAATATTTTCTCTGGTCCTTCCTCTCTCTCTTCTCCTTCTGGGACCCCTATAATGCGAATGTTGTTGTGTTTAATGTTGTCCTAAAGGTCTCTTAGGTTGTCTTCATTTCTTTTCATTCTTTTTTCTTTATTCTGTTCTGCAGCAGTGAATCCACCATTCTGTCTTCCAGGTCACTTACCCATTCTTCTGCCTCAGTTATTCTGCTACTGATTCCTTCTAATGTATTTTTCATTTCAGTTATTGTATTGTTCATCTCTGTTTGTTCTTTAATTCTTCTAGGTGTTTGTTCTTTAATTCGTCTAAGTCTTTGTTAAACATTTCTTGCATCTTCTCGATCTTTGCCTCCATTGCTTTTCCGAGGTCCTGGATCATCTTCACTATCATTATTTTGAATTCTTTTCCTGGGAGGTTGCCTATCTCCACTTCATTTAATTGTTTTTCTGGGGTTTTATATTGTTCCTCCATCTGGTACAAAGTCCTCTGCCTTTTCATCTTGTCTGTCTTTCTGTGAATGTGGTTTTCCTTTCACAGGCTGCAGAATTGTAGTTCTTCTTGCTTCTGCTGTCTGCCCTCTGTGGGTTGGGTTCTTTCAATGCTTGGTGAAACATCCCATTCTACTGATGGAGTAATTTCATTACAAAGATCTTTTCCCTTGATCCAGAATTTGATCTCCAACTGTCCTACTCACCCAGTCCCCCTCTTCTCTTCCTTTAAACCACAGACACTAATTGTACTGGCACTTCTAATTGATGACTTTTCAAATATTTGAGAATAGCGGTTGTTATCCCTTGTTTTTGCTTCTCCCTGTGAAACTCCTCCCTCCAAGATTGTGCAGTGTTTGAGCACAGATTATGGTTTCCAGATCCTTCACCACCCGGCTGGCTCCCTAGCAGTCCTTCAGAAAACATGTGCAGGTGCATGATTGGGTCTAGTGGATGGGAACAGATTTCAAGTGATGAGATGACCTTTCACTCAACTCTTCATTACTTTCATTCTATTTTTCTTTCTGTCAATATTTGTTCTTCCTATTTAAATATGCTTGCCCTTCATTAGGGAAGAATAACAAAACTGGAGTCGAATGATTCTACATTTTGTCAGTCTTCTATCATTCTTCTGAAACACAGCTTTAAACCATGAATTCTCAACAAGGGTGATAGTACCCCTTAGATAGGGGCTAAAAATTGGTTCATGGGGACAAAGAAAGTCCGAGATATTAAAGTGGTTTTGTAGTTCTGCAAAGCACAATCTTACTTGACAAAATCTTATTTCTGGGTACTTAATTTCTCTTGTTGGGGAGAATTTGAACTTAATTTTTGTCTTTAGGGGGATTGCTAATGAAAAACCGGTTGAAAACACTTCTTTAAGTCAAAGTATACCTACCAAAGTTCTCAAATGTTTTTAGTATTTAAAAAAGCCCCAATCTCAGGAGTTCCCTGGTGGTCCAGTGGTTAAGAATCTGCCTTCCAATGCAGGGGATGTGGGTTTGATCCCTGGTTGGGGAACTAAGATCCCACATGCCATGGGGCAACTAAGCCTGCCTGCTACAACTAGAGAGAAGCCCATGTGCCACAACTAAGACCTAACTAAGCCAAAAATAAATAAAAGCCCCAGTCTCAATAGGAATCTGCCTTTCTTCATTCTCTTCTTACATATATTCCGAACAGCGTGTTCTTTTTCCCCACGAGCAGGGGCTCTCAGCAAGTCTGGGAAAAGCCAGGCTAAGTGAGTTACACAGGTTTCTTTGCTGCAGGGCTTCTCGGCACCTCTCACATGCAGGAACGCTCATTTCTTTCTCAAAATCACCCTGGAAAGGAAGTTTCACAGCCTGCCCTCTTTTACAGTCTATGAAATAGGCTGGGAACAGTTAGGTGAATTGCTCAAGTTTCCATGGCCAGGAAGTTGCGGAGCCTAGGGGTATGAGTGCTTCCTCGCAAGCGTGGACCAGTCCTACCTCTGAGGTTCACAGTGCACACCTGCTTAGCACAAGACCTGGCACATAAAACCCTCAGCAAAATAGTTGTATCATTTATTTACTGTTAATGAACTTAACAGCCTATGGAGGCTCCTGGGAAGAATCATGGGTCATACTGGTGCAGGTCACTCGCTAATTATCCTGTGTGGTGGTTGAAGACTTTGGTAGTAGGTGTCAGATTCCAACCCTCTGCAAAGACCTTAAAAACCCCAACACCTGTGCCCACCTGTCTGGCTGTCCCCTCGCTCCTGCCTTGGTTTAAAACTCATCAATAAGCTCTGCCCACTCCCTCGTTCCTTTTTCCAGCCTTTGGTTGGAAAGTGCTGAAATTAGGCCACCTTTGCTCCTCTCCAAAGGGCCTACAGAAGTGAGCCAGTGTGACCAGCACGTTGTCTCAAGTGCTAGACTGGGTTTTGGCCTCCAGGACCTTGAACTTAGAAGGCACCCAGCCCAGTGCCTTGCACATCACGGGGCTCTGGCAAACGCCAGCCCTTCTCGTTATCATCCTTGTGCTTCTTCCTTGTCCAGAAGTCACACTCTTGCTTCTCATTTGGCTTTTACTTTCCATCCCTGGCATTTGTTCTTGCAACATCTTACCCATCTGATATCCCAAAGCAGAATGCGAGGGCTTTTCTGTAACCTTACCTGCAACCTCACACCTGGTCTCAAGAGGGGTGCCTCTTTAGGCAGGTGGGCCTCAGGTAAGATAATTATGTGTGCACCACCCACCCTGCACCTCAAATGAAACCATGTCAGAACACTGAGATGCCGGGGCAAGGGAAACAGCCACATTCCAGGAAAAGCATTTTTATTTTATTTAAAAATTATTTACAGTTTATTGAGCCTTCACAAATGCTTTATTTTAAAATCCTCTTTTTTTTTTTAAATCTGAAGAAAATCTTGGGTTGGGGTGGGGAATAGGGACGGGAGTGGTGACAGGCTCCTTAGGGATTTTGCAAAGGGATGGATTAATGCAACAGCAGTGGTGTAAGGGGTAATGAAAGGAAGACTAGACAGGCAGGCCCCCTCGGGCCAGTGGCCAGCTGGGCAAGATGACTGCATGATGGCAGTCGTTGTTTGAAACTCACTGTATACTGGTTTGGGTTGGAGCACCCAGCACCAAGGGCTGACACTTTGCCTATTTCTACCAGGCAAGAGTAGGTGTTGGGGGTGGGTGGTAGCTGTGAGTTATCTACAAGAAGTCATGCACTGCTGAGCCTCAGGCAGAGCCAGGCAAGGGATGTGAAGTCAATAATACATTGATGAAAGAGGCATTTCCAGCTGGAAAGTCTACTTCCACATGCTGTGTCCCTCCTGTTGGCAACACCTGCTCTGGTCTGGTGGGGGAGGGGGACCAAGTTATGTCGGGTGTAGGCTGTACAGCACCACAGGGTGTGTCAGGGGTTTCTGACGACTTCCACGTGGTGGGTGCCAGCTTTCCCTATCGATTTGATGGACACTTGAGAAGAATCTGTCTCAAACTAACCAGTATTCACTTCACTCTGCACTGCAGAAACTCTGGGCTGAAAGTTCCACTAGTTAAAATAGTGGGTTTTAACACTTTGTGGGTCTGAGACCTTTGAAAATCGTATGAAAGCTTTAGCCCTCTGGAAAACACACATAAGAATGCAGACACTAAATTCTGACAGAGTCAGGGGTTTCATAGACCCTCTGAAGTCCAACAATGGACCCCCTGGAGCAATGGACCCCCAAGTTAAGGACCCCCTGAGTTAAAGGTTCCTCTGGATATTTTTTTTTGAGATGCAAATAACCCAGAGGAATTATCAGCCTCCCCGCTCCCCATGTGATTATTGATTGAATGGGTGGGGGGAGGTGAGAGTAATGGTTTTGGAGGAAGGGAAGGGAAGCCTGAATAGTATACCCCAGAGAAAAGTTAGGGAATGGTTTGGAGATCAGCAGGTAGCACTGGATCACTGGATCCCTGATCTAGGGGTGGGATATACATCAGAAAGGGGGGCAGGTGTCCCAAAGACAACCTTCACTTACTTCCACATTTTCCCTAAGGCTGGCTGTGTGGTTCCGGATCAGAACGAGTTTGTTCTTCAAGTAGGTCTGTGCAGTCATCCTGCCATCTGGTGGTGATGCTTGGAATTGCACCTGCCCCAACATCAGGTGAAAAACCAGAGATCTAAGATCAGTACGTTCTTAGAATAAAGTACACTCAGCTGACTTGCTGGAGTGGAGTAATGGGTGGGGGTGGGGGGAATGGATGAAAAAAGAAGAGTGATTCTTCAGTGTTCCAGTGTAATATACACTGAAGTCCCATGAGAGCTTGCATCCTTCTTGGCCGACCTGGGCACTCTTTGGTTTGTCATGGCTAAAAACTTTCCACATATATATATTTTTTGAACTTAAAACCTGAAGTTCCATCTCTGGCTCCCAAATGGGGTTCTCTGCTCCCTGCTCCTCCTCTTCCAGAGCAGATATATTGTTGGATTGATGAGTACTGATCAGGAGCCAAAACAGATGTGTCCCTGGGAAGTAACAGTGACTTGAGGTTCCATCTCACATTCTTTCCATTCCAGCTGAGACACACCTCCCGGCTGCTGGAACCCTTATCTAACAGGAAACTGGTCACTGACAGTTTTCTGTCCTGTAACTTCACATGCCAACGTGACTGTCCCGCTGCTCTAACGTTCTGGAGGAATTCTTGGTGCATCTCCTGAACTAATCTTCCTATCTGCTGCTCCAGCCTCCTTTGTGCCCGTCTGCCAGTGGCACCTTTTGACCTAAGCTAAGTATGAAATATGGTGCCAGGGGACACCAAAGAACAAAAAAGGGCATCAGGGATCCTCGAGTGGCACTGTCAGCCTGGGGTCATTTCTTCTCCAGTCCCAGACTGTGCTGTGGATAAAACCATTTCTAGCATGTTCCACTGAGGCACCTCCTTCCGTTATGGCTACCGCAAGGCTCTGAGTCAAACTGGAGGAACGAGGGAAAATCTGCCAAACTGACAGCTAGGGGTGAAGAGGTGGTAAGGAAAGCGGAACGCTCTGTCACCTGTGGGAGGCCTTGGGGAGAAGCAGATGATGGGAGGACGGGTTCTCCCCAAAGCTCTGGAATCTCACGCACCCAGCGAACGCTGACTGCCCTGTCATGTGATGAGAGGAGTTAAGTTGGAGTTCTCCTCAGAGGTTCTCTCTCCATCTGGTGACCTCTTCCTTTTTTGACCACCTGAAAAACACAGCTTGTAAGGATCAATCTTTAAGACTGGGAGGACATTGATACTCTCTCGGTGGTCTAAGCTTTCTTCAAAATAGAAGCAGGAATGGAGACAAAGCCCTTGATAGTTTGTCGGAAGTAACCTGCATTGTCTCCTGGAGCTGACATCAGCATATTTACATCTTGAAGGATCAGGATGCACCTTCCACCTGAGATGACATCTCCAAAAAGCCGCACACCCAGGCTAGTGCCAATGGAATGGAGATTTCCTGGAGGGGACTGAGTGAAGCCCACACAATGCTTCAGGATCACGCCCCACCATCCCCAGCTCGGATGACTGCCAGACACCCTCTGAGAGAGGGCTGGTCTCACGGACTTTGATGTCCCTGAGCCAGGGGTGGTGGGTGTAGCTAGGAGCCAACCCCCACACCGGGGACCTACATTCTCTAGATCAGAGGCAACCTTCCTTCTGCACTGGGGTACGTGGGGGTAATTATATAACTGCCCTCAAGGATGGAAGGGCACTCTGTTCCCAGCTCCACTGTTTTTAGGAAGAAGTATTTTTCACCTTGTTCTCTCTCCCATGGACTTCTTTCCACGGAGGATATTGCTTTCCTTTTTATTGAGCGTCCCAAACACAAATTCTTTCCTTAAAGGACCAGATTGTAAATGTTTTAGGTTTTGCAGGCCATTTGGTCCCTGTTGCAACTACTCAACTCTGCCATTGTGGCCATCAGTAACAAGGGGGTTCTATGATCCAGTAAGTCTTTATTTTTTACAGGAATGCGCGGGGGAGGGAGGTCAGGATTTGATCTGTGGCCATGGTTTGCAGACTCCTGTCCTAGACGATCACCAACTGAGTGGGACAGCTCCCCAAAGTATCAAAGGTGCAGTACTGCCTGAGCCCTATTATGGGTTTCCACAATTGTACCTCATTAGGGTTCCCAACAGGAGTCAATGGTTCCTCCTCCAGGAATAAGATCCTAACATGTTTTTTGTACTAACCAGCTGGCGTGCCGTTTTCATCTGGGTGAAGAGCTACTCACTCAAGGTTCTCAGCAACTTCTGGCCCATGGTTTCCTCAAAGCTGCTGCTGCAGCGGCTGGTCTCTGTGTCCAGGTTGATATGACAACATTCACTATCTGATGCTGAGAGAAAGGGAAGAAGAAAGAACACAAGCCTTTCCCACCTACACACCCAGGGATCCAGGTAGGGTGTTTTGGTTGAGGTTCCTCAGCAAGTGAAAGTTCAAAACCAGCTTACTAGCTAGTCTCTGGGGCCCAAAGGAAGGGACGAACCTTGTCAGTAAGAGTGATGGCTGACCTCAGTTTCCTAATGTGTAAACTAGGCCTAATAATAACTATTGATACCTAACATTTAGGAAGCATGGTACCAAGTACTATGATGTGCCCTCCTGTAAACATTGTCTCATTTATGCTCAAAGCTACTTCATGAGCTAGCCACTGTGATTTATATCTACTAATATAAGGAAACATATCTATTAAGATAAGGAAACCTAGTGTTAGGTTAAAGTAACTTGCCTAAAGTTGCAGAGCTCCTAAGTGGAGAAGCCAGGATCGGAATCCAGGTGGAAACCTAGCTAACAGTGTCCTACACACTGTTTTCCTAGGAGAATGGATTAAGATGGGTCTGACGCATGGTAGGTGCATAGTAAGCCTTAGTTTCCCTTCCCTGGTGGAATAAGGAGGTGGGAAGTTTTACATGGGGACAGGGGTCCCAGACTTCCCTCACATGGCTCACCCTGGGCCATCCCAGCACCTGGTGGCCTTGACACCCACCCCCACCTGTTCCTGCAGGGCCCAGTTTCCCTCCCTGACCTGCTCTCATGGGAACAGCTGCAGGAGACAGTGAGAGTTGCTGCGTGCTCTGCCCCTCGAAGTCTGTCATCTCCTCCTGGGTGAAGGCCATCTCCTCCATCCTCAGGTACATGACCTCACTGGGGCTTCTCAGCCCATCTGAACGGCTGCCTGGGGAGGACAGTGAGTGCGTCACCTCCCTGCTTTGTAGAAGACCTGGGGCCCCATGAGGACAAGATGGCAGCTCTGGGCAGGACTGAGGAGGAAGGTAGGGCCGTCCCTACCCCACGGTAGCCCGGCCCATCATCCTCCCAGCTGACTTACACGGCAGGCTGTTCCTGTTGCTCAGGAGGGTGACGGCAGGGTCATCCTTGGGGGTCTGGGGTGTGCCCCGAGTCATGGGGGCCTTGGTGGAGTCTCCGTCAGTGAAGGCCTCCACGTCGGGGGACTGAGGTGAGCTGTCCATGCGGCAGGCGGTGAGCGCATTCTGGTACTGCTGCCGTGTGATCTGGAAGGAAGGGGCGGAAGCTCAGGAGGAGCTGGGCAGAGCCCTCCCTGGATGTAGTCTGCCTCTCTGAGCTCAGAAGCAGCCCCATTAAGGTGCTTGCGAACGCCTGGCCTTGGTGGCCCGGGATCTATGATCTGGGGGCCTTACCCAAGTTGTACCAGCCCAGCAGTTAAGGGACAATGAGGGGACCCTTTTGCTTGTTTGCCACCAGAGCTCCCTCTGTTCATTTTTATTGGCTCTGGACTCTAGCACCTGGCGGAGCCAAGCCTTCTCCCGAGACCCAGGAGAGGATGGAGGGCATCTTCAGTTAGCAGGGTGGTCGCCCACTGAGAGGTTTAAAACACAGGCTTATACTGTTGCCAAGGACCCTCTTCCTAAAGGGCAGTCAGTGGGGACTCGGCAAGAGCAAGACCCCCAGCTTGTGTCAAGGGCTGAAATAAGAAACCTCCAAATGAAAAACATAAACTGGCAAAACCACTGATGAAGCCAATTTATTACTCTTATTTTTTTCTGATGCCTTCCATAGTCATATAGGAATCCATCTGATAAATCCTTCATGAAATTAGTGCCAGGAATAAGCTCCTTTCTCTAGATGAATTATATACTTTCTTATATTGGATGAGAACTCAAATATCCACTAGGTTTCTCCTTTTTCCTTTTATGACCAGGAAGCTCACAAATAAATTTATTTACTTGCAGTAACAAACTCATTCCTGATAGCGTTTTCACAAAATTGGTTTGCAATTTCTTTTCAATTTTTTATTTAAAACATCGTTGGGTTATTTCTTTTGGGAAACCCTACGTATTACTGAAAGTTCTACAAATATCCTAAAGAGATGGAACTGATGATTAGATTTTCAGACGCTGGTGAAAGCTCTAGTGCTAATGTTACCCAAGAGAGCTTGCTTTTGCAGACAGATGTTGGGATATGAGGATGGAAACTTCCAGCCATACAGTGCATTATGGCTCACAGAGCACTTAGGAATGTGTTGTCTCCTTTGGTCACAATGACTGCATGGGGTAGGCATGAGAGGTCTCATGATGCCCATTTTACAAATAAGAAAATGAGGTCCAGAAAGATGGGGGACTTGCCTAAGGTTTGACAGTTAGCAAGCCTTCAGAGTCCCAGCCATGTGATGTGTGTTCTGCCCGGGAAAGTGCTATTCATTCTTGGGGGCCAGGGAGATGGAAGATGGAAGTGGGAATGTGGAACTCCAAGTTCTCAGAGGGGAAACTCCAGGGTCTGATAATGGCACCCCTTGCAATCTGGGCATTTCACTTAAAAGGGCCTTTACTCTTGCTCTCCAGGGGAAATCATCTGAGCTCAGCTCTGTATACTGCAAACACACCTGGCTGCATTAGGCTGCCTTTCACATGCCCACGGAGGCTGCCTTTCACAAAACTTTAGGGGAGGTCCCCCCAAAACTGCTGTTTTTTGGGGGTCCATAGGCATCAGATGACTGAAGAGAAGCTGGCACATGGTCTGAGCCAAGGTTATCGTCAAAACTCAATTTTCTAATGTGCCCATGGGTTTCTAAAGGTGAAGCTTTCTTTGGAGTCTTGCAGGTTCTCCTGGCTTGAACAGGAAAATTTCCTAAATGACACTTCATAAGCCCAACAAAGCACCTGATATTATTGTTTGGGTTCTTTTAACTAGTTAGTTTAGATTTGGCTTCCAGTTTAGTTAAAGAAGACCCTTCGCATAGAAAATGTGGTGTGAAACACACTGCCTATTCAAGACAAAGGCACTGCCCATTGGTTACCTGCTCTAGGCATCTCACAGCCTTGCTTTCACACTGCTTCCTCTTTTTAAGCTAAAAAAAAATATCACAAATACCATGTCAATGTGTCACCTTGAAAGAAATTTGAGAAGGGACCTCTCTGGAAATGTATTCAGGTAATCTCCCCAGCTGCACTTCTAGATTCAAGCATCACTTTTTGTCAGTTCCCTCCCCTTGTTCACCTATGAAGCCTTTTCTACGTACTACAGTACTGTCCAAGAGAAAAATAATGTGAGTCACATAGGTAAATTAAAATTCTCTAGTTGTCACATTTTTAAAAGGTAAAAACAAACATGTGAAATTAATTTTAGTAATACATATATTTCATTTGACCCAATGTATCCAAAATCACTTCAACATGTCAGCAATATAAAATAATTAATAAGGAACCTTACGTTCATCTTTGTACCAAGTCTTTGGAATTCAATATGTATTGGGTTGGCCAAAAAGTTTGTTTGGTTTTAAGTGAGACTAAAAGACACACTTTTCATTTTCACGGAGAACTTTACTGAACAACGTATTCACTAAACGAATGAACGTTTTGGCCAAATCATTATCTTACATTTTACCAAACATCAATTTGGATGAGCCACATTTCATGCGCTCAGCAGTCACATGTGGCAACTGGCTACTGTATCAGACAGTGATGGTCCAGCAGATCAACTAAACGGCTCTGCCCAGTTTTGATAATACAGGCTCGCATGGCCACAGTGTCCCACTGCTTGCCAGTCAGAACCACTGGTCCAGCTCAGCTCCTCTTTCATGTTCCTTGAATGCGCCATGTTCACTTGCCTTCCATACCCCTATTTATCAGTGTTCCCCACTCCTCGCTCTTGGCATTGCCTTCACTCTCCTCTTATTCTTTCCTAATTCTTAAAGGTCCAGTATATTCTCTAGACAAATTAGTGCTTAAAATAAAGTGCCATGCGATTTTGTAATCAATTAGACACTACCCTGCATTGGTTACTGTCATCTGACTTACGTTTCTTCTCCCCAGCTGTATTTCTTGAGTATTGGTCATGTTGCCTAGAACCAGCTTTAGTGCTCAACAAATACTTACTGATTGGCACTGAGGGAATCTAACCACTGTTCCAGAGACAATATGTTCTTATTCTTTTTTCATTTCTGTAGCTACAACCATTTCTTAACAACAGCTTGAGTTAAAGTTGCCTTATACTCTGGCCAGTTAAGAACTCAAGCATCCTCTAAATTACATAGGAAGTGGAGACCTGTTTATCTTGAAACTAATAGGAGTTAAGGGTACCCTTTGGGACATTTTGACTTAGCAGTCAATGTGTCCAGAAGTTAACCTTTCAGCCAGTGTGATGTTTCCCATCATTTTGTGATGTTCCGTTTACATTTTCAACTTTCAGGTGGTTTATTCATCCCTCAAAACACGATTCTGCAGTTTAGGGATTCTGCCACCAGATGGTGATGGGGCATCTTGGCCGTGGTTACACAGTTCTGTCTACACGACATCTGCCAAATATTCTTAATTTAAAAATGATACTTACAGAATACACTTAAAAAATTCATAAGGATTCTTTGGTACCTTCATAACTTATTAACTACTATTAATCGTGGCTTTAATACCTTTCCCAGATACTCACTGGATACACCTTTCTTTCTAATTTTATCTTGAACTCAAATTACTACTGGACTTAATGAACAGTTCTAGAACTTAGTCTGTTGGACAGGAAAAGCCCTTGCAGACAGTCACGGGGGCTTTGGCCAGTGAAATCACCCCTTGAGCTTCCTCAAAAACTCTCTAAATGTTAAAAAAAGGCGGGTTTGAGGAGGCGAGTAAAAGAGCAGCCTTAACATGGCCGTAAAAGTCCATTCAGTCAGGAGGAAAAAAATCTCAGCGTCAGTTTACTGTATCATCTTATTGATAACTTACATTAAAAAACAAAAGAGGTCTTCCCTGGTGGCGCAGTGGTTGAGAATCTGCCTGCTAATGCAGGGGACACGGGTTCGAGCCCTGGTCTGGGAAGATCCCACATGCCACGGAGCAACTAGGCCCGTGAGCCACAACTACTGAGCCTGTGCGTCTGGAGCCTGTGCTCCGCAACAAGAGAGGCCACGACAGTGAGAGGCCCGCACACCGCAATGAAGAGTGGCCCCCGCTTGCCACAACTAGAGAAAGCCCTTGCACAGAAACGAAGACCCAACACAGTCAAAAATGAAAATAAATAAATTAAAAGAAGGCTCAACATTAAAAAAAACAGAAAAACAAAAGAGAAAATCAAACCCATGTGTTAAACAAGAGCTTGAACTCACAATGTCCCCTTCTGTAGAACAAGCCATTGCAACTGAAGTTTTTAAGAGACTAGAGCCACAAGTTGAAAGAGGTTTCTGAATTATGCTTTAACTGTTTCTGTCCTCCCCTCAACTTCTACTTTTGACATGTAGTCTTCTCAATTTCAAAATATCTAGGTAGAAAAACGGACCATGTGCTGTGATGCTCAGCTGCCCTAGTCACAGCAAGGTCCTCTGGCCTGAGAAAAAGGATGACACCTGCACCTGAGAATTGACCTCAGATTTGGAGTTCTCAACACCTCACTGGCTCACGTCAGGAAAGAGACTTCCCTTTTATGCTCCTTGTTATTTATAGAATGTTCCCTTTCCTTATGTTTTAGGGGTGGATATATGAGATCAACTGTAAGTTTTAGGAAAATCCTTACAGTCTTAGTGTCAGGTATTCATCCTAACACATTCCTCTTGGAGGAGTTGCCAGATCCATCTCCTGAAAGCGCTCTCCAATCGATGCCCAGAGGTGTTTCAAAAAACTCTGGGCTCATCACAGTTGCTCATTAAACACCACTCCTCAAAATCTCATTCACTTTTCTCCCCAAAGCCTCATATGGATTTTCTCAACTTAAGATAAAAATGGTGTTATGGACTGAATGTTTGTGTCCCCTCCAAAATTCATATGCTGAAACCCTAACCCCCAAGGTGATGGCATTAGGAGGTGGGGGTAATTAGGTCATGAGGAGGGGGAGACTTCACGAATGGGATTAGTGTCCTTATAAGACGAGAGCCTTCAGGCTTCCCTGGTGGCGCAGTGGTTGGGAGTCCGCCTGCCGATGCAGGGGATGCGGGTTCGTGCCCCGGTCCGGGAGGATCCCGCGTGCCGCGGGGCGGCTGGGCCCGTGGGCCATGGCCGCTGAGCCTGCGCGTCCGGAGCCTGTGCTCTGTGACGGGAGGGGCCACAGCGGTGGGAGGCCCGCATACCGCAAAAAAAAAAAAAAAAAAGAAGAGAGCCTTCTTCTTCTCTCTCTCCTCCCCGCCATATGAGGATACAGAGAGAAGACAACCATTTTCAAACCAAGAAGTGGGCTCTCACTAGACGAGACACCACCTGGATCTGCCAGCACCTTGAACTTGGAGATCCAGCCTCCAGAACTGCGAGAAATAAATGTTTGTGGTTTAAGCCACCCAGTTGATGGTAATTGTGATAGCAGCCCAAATGGACTAAGACAAATGGAAAGACCCGAGAAACAAACTTAATAAAAATTCCCAATGCACTTAAAACAGAATCCAGACACCATACTCTGGCCTAAAGATGCCAGGCAACATTGCTGCCGGCGCTCCATCCCCAACTCACATCGGCCTCATCTTTGCACATAACGCGCCAGAACAAAGATCCTCCTTGGACCACCAAGCTCTTTCCTGCCTCTGTTGTTTCTATCTTGAACATTCTCTCCACATCCCCTTCCAGGTCTCAACAAAAGAGACCTGCTCTCTCAGGCTGCTCTGACAACCATTTCTAAAGCAGCTTCCTTGCCAACTCTGCCCAATCACTGTTTATCCCATGATTCAGTTTATTTCCTTCATAGCCTTCATCACTCCCCTAGATTACCTAGGTTATTTATGTAGTTACTTGTTTATCATCTTTCTCCCCCTAGGAGCATGGAAGCTCTAGAAAGGTAGGAGCTTGCTGTCTTGTTCACCATGGTATCTCGCTGATACCTATACAGTGCCAATCACGAGCAAGTAGTCAGTAAATACCTGTTGAACCACTGACTCATATAGCGACATTCAGTTTCTTTTCCCACAAACCATATGCACAGTACTACAAACCACTAAGAGTTAGTTATAGCAGAATTTCTCTTCTCCCATTTTTTCCTACCTCCACTTCTGAGGAAGGTCTGCAATGAGAGGGCTTCAGGGCTGGAAGCAAGAGGGAGGAGAATCGTGGGCTGCGGTTTTCTGAGGTTCATTCTCACTGTCACGATAGACTATTAAGTGTCCACAGTCATACACACCGTGCGTGTTGTTGGGTTAGTGCCTAAAGCACTTCTCCCGGGCTCTGTCAGCTCTGATTTCTCTAAACTCTCCACAAAGCCCAAGGACTCGAAGGCTTGGACTCTGGAGACAGAGAGACTCAATCTGAAGTTTGGCTGTGCCACGTCCCAGTCATGAGACCTTATACTCCTCAAGCTCCCACGTCGTCTATAAAGTGGGGATGACACAGTACCTACCTGTTAAGGTGGTTGTAGGACTCAGTGGGAAATTCGTTCAAGGACTTAAAAGTGCATGGCACACAGCACCCCACCAACAGTCATTGTCCCAGCCCACCCCCCAGGAGTGACCCCTCTTCTCCACGGTTACTTTTCTCAAGGCTCTTGAGTTTCAGTTCAGGGTGTTTGCAGAGTTCTGGAACATAGAAAGCCAGCCAGCACACACCACCCTCAAATAATCAGGGTCAGTGTTCTGAACAGAAGGAAAGGACCTCCTCCCACCTTTGTGATTTCCATACACCTCTCACCCGGCCTGTAACTGGGATGACTGTTACCAAGTGAGTGCGTTGGGTGTTTAGTTGGACTCGGGTAAATGGGTTCCCTTCTGATCTCAGGCCAAGTGTGTAATGGTTTGTGGAATGTTAGCAAACAAAACAAACAAAACCTATCGAAGCAAGAGAAAGGAGGGAATCTTAGAATGTTTCTGTCCAAAACCAATCTCAATGAGGGGTATGAAGAAACAGCTCTCCTCCTTAATTACAAGGCGATAAGCACTGCTGCCTCTCTCTACTGCACTTGCAAAGCGGCTCTCTTCAAATAGCTCAGTGACAGCAAGGGGGTATAATAATATTTACAGGCTGAATTGTGTTTTAGACTTTAAATATTAATACGTAAAATCTTACCCACATGTAAAATCATAGCAGGGTTTCTTCTATACCCTTGGTTTATTAATCACCTGCAGAGTTATCTTGAATAAATAAAATCAACCTGGTGCCAATGGCGGGGCATCCAAAGGAAACAGTTCTGCCGGCAGCTTGTCTCGGGCAAGCTAATTCCCTATCGCTTCGTGCCTCAGTTTCTCCACAATGAAAAATGGGGATCAGGAGATCTTAATGAACAATCATGGTTCAAACGAACAAAGGGACAATAATGGTGACAAATAATGAACAGAATAAAGCTGCCCGAAACCAGGGCCTTTAGAAAGCCAGGGAGCAATCGCCACGCAGCATTATCTGGGAACAGGGGGATCAGGACGCTGCTGGCTGGGAGTGAGGGGACAGCCCTCCCTGCGGAGCTACCTTCACAAACTGCACGTCGCTGAGGATGTGGACTGAGTAGTCGGGTGTGTAGAGGTTGTTGCTGCTACTGCACAGCTGGGTGTTGCTTCCCCCAAAGTCGCTGCGCTCACGGCTCGGAGACTCGGAGCGGTTCAACCCGCTGCAGCGGGAAGGGGACCGGTTTACTGCAGAGGGTGAGAGAGGAGAGGGAGGAAAGGCAAGGAGGGAGGGGTGGGGAGGAAGGAGAGGGGAACAGAAAGAGGGAGAGAGAGAAAGGGGTGTCGTTTACCGAGGTCTCGCGGTATGTTTAGGTGATGGCAACACCGGGTGGCAGACCGGGCCCTCTCCCCTCCCGTCAGAGCCCAGGAAAATGCCTGGCTGCTCCATTTATGAGGAGCAAATGCCTAAGGCCTTGTGGCCCCACTCAGCTCAGGTTCCTGCTCCCCACGACCTCTAGCAGCGGGAAGCTGGGCGGGCTGCTGCCTTTCTCGGCTCTGGGGTACGTGCAGGAGATGAGGACCCTTCTATGAGTGTGGGTTGCTACCCCAGACCATGAGACCCTCTATTGGGGTGAGTTCTTTTATATAAACTCCATTCACAAACCTTCTTTTAGGAAGGCGGAGGCCTTAGGTTTGCCCTAAAAAACACCTGTTGCAGCACAGGTAAGCAGCCCTCACCACGGTGAGGCATTTCAGAGGGGATGACGCAGGTCCCAACACTGGCAGGGCCGGGGACAAGCGGAGGCCCATAAACCATGTGGATAGATATTTAAATCACGTCAATAAACTGTTAAAATACGTTCTATCCTTGTCTTTGACAAGTATAACTTCTGAAAAACCTAGCAGGCCAGATGGGGCTCCTTAAGAGTTTTGTGCTGGAAAATGGGCTGTAGAGGGAGAACCAGCTCTGCCCTAGGGCTTTCTGGCCCGGTCTCCCAGAGCTGTTTGGGTGGGGAATTCCGTACCTGAAACGTGGTCTAGAAGGAAGAACACAGCTCTGGGTGGTACATCCCTTTGGCTCTGTTAACTACTCACCCCACAGAGAGGTGTGGAGCTGAGGAGGGCCAAAGACAGGCCCCCTAAAGGGTGGGTCTAGGGCAGGGCTCTTTCTAGGCTCAAAGGCCGGAGGCTGGAATAACCCTCCAGGCCTTCTGTCAAAGGCCTCTTAAATGTTCAGAGCCGGCTTCTTTTTCCATTTTCAAGAACCACTTCTTGGGAAAGTTCAATTAAGACCACATCACTTGGTTTCAAAATGGACTGTGTGAACTACCCTCCCAGGATCAACAGAAGAGAAGAGAGGTTCTTAAGGTGACCCTAGCATTATCTCCAGCACAGAATAACCCTGAATGAGAGACCGCAAAGCCCCTCCCACCCCTCTGCTTCCCAACTGACGCCACTCTTCATTTCTTCCCCAAAAAAGAGAAATGGGAGGCTGTCAGCCTCTCCTAACACAGATTCAGTTCAGGGGCTCCAATGAAGAGTCTGATTCCTCAGAGATTCTGCTCCTTGGTTCTTTCAGGGAAGAACCTTGGGAATTTAATTCTGTCTCTTAAGATAATGCTGCCATCCATCAAAATGATTAGCATCTACTTGGAGTGACTTCTGAAGGTCTGTCGATGTGTTTAGCTGCCAGGCTGTTATTGTTGTCTGGCAAACCATGTAGTAGTGGAAAGACGAAAATGACCATAGGTTGAATCATTTTCTCATTAGAGCCAGAATAATCACTGTCTTGATCAGATTATAGAATTAAGGGTTCCACCTCCAGTTTTCTCCTTCTCAGTAAGTGTCATTCACATACATGCTGTTACTTAAACCAGAAACCTGGGAGTCTCCCGTGACTCCTGACAATCTGTCAGCCCCACATCAAGTCTCCACTTCCCCAACATAATAAACGCATCTGCCCTTACCTCTGTCTCCACTCAAGTCCCAGTTACCATCACCCTCGCCTGGACCACAGTCTGATCTCCCCAGTTATAATCTCATAATCTGTTCTCACCTCAGCTGCCAAAAGCACATTTTAAAAACACAAATCAGCTTCCTGTTGAATCTCAATAAAATCCATACTCCTTGCTGTGACCCCTAAACCCCCTATGACTTGAGCCCTGCTTTCCTGTCTGATCTCATCTTGGGGCTCCCTCTCCTCGCCTGCTTGTCCTGCTCTAGCTTACTGGCCACCTTGGGGATCCTCAACCATGTAAGCATACCCACCTCAGCAGATGCCATTTCCCCTGCTCCCCCTCCCCCCATTTTAGCACCATTCCCACCCCTGCTCTCACTTCTCAGTCATTAGGTCTCAGCTGAAACACCGCCTTCTCTGAAGACCTGGTCTGGCCACCCTAAGAAGATTACCCCTATTTTCCTCTATCACTGTTCCCTGTTCATCTCTTTAAAGCACTTTTCACAAGTTTTACTTAATTACATGTTTGTATTTATTTGTAATGTCTACTCAGTTCAATGATAAATTCTATGAGGGCAAAGACCTTGTCTTTTCTGGTCATTGTTGTACATCTGGTACCTAGCACAGTGCCTGGCCCAGAGTAGGCACTCAATAAAAATGTACAGAATGAACAAATCAGCACCTAAGAATCCCTGAAGGAGTTTTTATTTAGAATCTAAATTTTGTTTTAAAAAGGTTTCAGGGCTCTCAATCACCCTGGAATCAGAAGGCTTTCCCCCTGCAACCTAAGTCATTTTAGGGAAGCTGACTTCTTGAAGTGAGGGGTGGGTAGAAGTACACTCCAGAAATGCACTGGAGTGTTAAATAGTGTGCAGTGAGAATCCAGGGGCACCAAGAAGCCTCAGGCCTTGGCCCATAACTTGAGGAAGAGGCCGCAGCGAGCATCAAGACCTTCTGTCTGTCTGTCTGTTTAATAAGAGCATGTGAAACGGGGGGTCCTGGAGTCAGGTCTCCTACTTATCCGCTGGGTGACACCAGAGTGACCAGGGACCAAGAGGGACAGTGATGGTGCCATGGAGAACAGAGTGAAGCACCAAGGTGACTGTAAACAGCAGTAACGTTGGGCAGAGAAATACCCATTTCACGTCTGGTCCTGATCCCTTGAAAACAAACCTATGAGGTCTGGCTTGCCTAGGCCCACTGTGGCTGTTCTGAGGCAGTGACTGACTAAGTCAGTCGGTGGTATTTCCTCAGGGCTGTTGGTTGTGGAAAAGGGGGGCAGGCAGTCCTGCAGGAGTGCAGCTTCTTTGGTGTGAGCAGAGTCTGGAAATCACACCTTGATCTGGTGGGTTTTATTTTCAGCTCAGTTTGGAACGAAGAGAGAGAGTGTGGGCAGGCGTTTGTGGTTTCATTTACCCTGAGGAATGACCATTGCTCCTTGATAATCCTCCACCTTGCCTGGTGGGACATGTGCTTCACATACCCCACATCTGCTGTTCTACATCCTCATCCCTTATGTCATAATTCAAGATAGGGTCAGGGAGGCTGATAGGGAACCACAACCCTATTGTATCTACTAAACAACTTCTGCCTGAATCACTTCTACTCCCTGTTGGAAACAGAGGAAACGGCTTCATCCCTGATCTCCCCAAAGCTCTCATCTTCACTGGCACCCAGCACAAGCATGTCACCCTGCTGTCACTCACAAGGACCCACGTGTCAAACACAAGTGACATCACTGTTGTGCTGGGAGGAAAAACATGTCTTTTTAAAAGTAAAAACAATGCTATTGAAGCTTTATTCATAAAATCCCAAAGGATTCCCAACACCAGAAGATACAACTGTCTTACAAAGGTCGGGTATAGAAAAGCAATTTTTAAATGACAAAGGAATCCTCATTTCATGACAAAGAAAGTCCCAGCTCATCTGAGTGTTGTGCAAGATCAATGCTTTTGTGTCCCAGAGGCTTACATTCCTCAACAGGTAGGATGCTGATGACTCGGCATTTTGGTAACCGTGCACATACACTCAAGAGGTTCCCGAGCAAGGGAAATGGAAATACTCTTAATAAAAAAAAAGAGAAGAAATCAGTAACAGACGAGTGTCCCAGCAGCATGGCAAACTACTTCAAGTTGTATAATTCCCCCTGGCATTTCCTAAGAGCACAGAGGCACAGCTTGGGGGAGTGAAGAGAGAAGGAGAACCCTAAGCACAGTGCAAAGAGGTCTAAGAGGCGACAGATGAGCATGAAACTGACCACAGGACCCCTCAACAGGGCCCAGGCCAAGCTTCCGACATATCCCTTGCCCACTCGTGCTCTTACATCATACCCTCAAGCTGGCCCTGGAGAGACTGGCAGGAGGGCAACCCTGGCGGAGGGCAGGGTTTCCTGCTCTAGACCCCCAAGTGCTGTGGAGAAGTGTGGCGGACCTCATTCCTGCAGACTTCACATGGTCAGTCTGCAAGAGATATCTGTCCTGGATGGCAAGTTGGAGTTACTGAGGTTGGGTGGAGAAGACACCGGGGTAAAATTGGGTCAGGGTGGGAGAAGGGGAGGAAGAGGATTTTAAACTGCAATTAGGACTGGATGGAATCTCCCCTCATTCTGCACTGATGGGCAGGGACCCTGAAAACCTATGCACAGTTCTGCTTTACTCATGACACCTCTGTCTGGAGAGCTTTCGCAACTCTATCACAGGGGCAGGACCCACGACACAGAAGAACATCCCACTCCCCTTTTCAGTCTGGGGATTTGAGAGGAGGTAGGGCTCAGCAGCTGCTCGCTTACATCTTTCAAAGCCTCAGTGAGGGATGGGGAGGAATAGCTCACTCTGGTCACTGTCACTGTGCCACGGGGCATCTGTGTTCTCTAAACTGGATGGGGGAATTTAATTACATAGGCTTACAGGATTACAAACTAGGATTATTAAAATTCATCATTCTGGGGTAATATTCAACATCAGACAACCAAATGCCAAAAGCTCTCTGTCAAAGCTACAATGTGAACCCTGCAAATCAGCCCAAGTTAGGAGTCCAGATGAACTCACTCAAGTTACATGGAGCTTTAATGGTTCCCAAATGTTTACTATGCAAGAGCCGACCCAAAGGAATACTTCCACTTACCACATTTCACAAAGTAAAAAGATTATTTTTAGGTACTCCCTTTATATTCTGGGGAAGATCTAACCTCACTGATCTCAGAGTACATCACAGATGGACAACTGGGCATTGTAAAAGGACCCTTGCTTGGGACCTCTCTCCTGCCTTTGTGCTTTTGTGGAAGGACTGCCATGGGGAACTTGGAATCATCTCCACCACTAGGAGAAGAAAAAAGGGATGAATCTGGGGAGATCTGCAGTGGGGCCGTGTACTCTCAGCAGTTTTCTTTTTAAATGAAAGCACCTGCAAATCTGGCTAATTACACCACACTCTGGAGGTAATCCACACACCACTCTGCTCTCCTTATTTCAAATAAGGCTCAAATAGAAGGAAACTGCCTATGGGTAATGGTGGCAATATTTGGTGTAGGGACCACCGGCCTCAACCCAGAGGGAGCACCTTAGTTCATTAGCACAGCTGTTTTCAAAATGCAAACAAGTCACAGCCCTCTAGAGGGCACAACACGCCCACGTTCAGAAGGGCAGCAAGGTCCCGGCCTAGAACAGGACCTCAGAGACTTGGACACCAGTCCGCATCCCTCTACCTTCTTACTACACCTTTGACAGTGACCCAACGGCTTAATTTCTCAGAGCTGCTTCCTTACCTATTGTTGCCCAGCAATAATTCCTAACTTCCAGGGTTTATCTAAGATGGGGGTAAGACATAATATATGTAAATTAATGTATCTGGATCATAAATCAAGTATGGGACCAGAGTGTGCCCAGAACTGCTTTCCATAAAAATCCAGTGACTGAGGCTTCTTCTGCTGATATGGAACAGAAGCAAGAGCTGCTGGGAAATACCAAATTATAGGTCCTGGGGATGTCACCCAGTTGCTAGGAAAGCTTGGCTGTTGGCTACAGAAAGAGGTGAGACAGAAGATGGTGGGAAGAAAAGAGCTGAAGGAGAAGCAGAACGTCCCCATCTCTCATTTTCTCCTGCTGTGCCCATCACTGCTCCACTCTGCAGAGTTAAACCAAGGGTGGGAATAAGCTGGCCTTGCCCTCCCCTGCTTCCTATTGGGTTGAACACACACAGTCACGGAAAAGTGGGGGGAAGGTTAAAAGAGCTCTCAGGAGCACATGGCACCAGCCAGAGTTGGATCGGAAGACTCAGTACCTCCTATAGGGGGACTGCACACCAGAAATGAGTCACCTTAATTTTCATAATAAATACCGATGAACTAGAGCTAACCTTCATAAGTATGAAGTTATAATTAACTAGGTTGTCTGGTTAACTAAGGGTTAATTAAAAAAAAAAAAAACTCCTGCTCTCATGCTGTCATTCTTTTTTTTTTTTAATGCTTTGATCCTTTTCGTTGAAAATCTTTTAGAAATGTCCATCTTTCCTTTCTGCTGAAGCTTCCTAGCATGTTCTTCATTCACCAAGAGTCCTCACATTGGAAGGATCTTGAAGGTCCATGATGTGGTCATTTCTAATTTTATGGGCATGTGGGGGTGACCACTTAGCTGGGGAGGGTACCAGACTGGCATCTCCCATTGACAGTACTCCTGTAGTCATCATGAAGGCATGAGCTCTCACAAAGCAAGAAAAAAATTTATTTCTTGGTGGAAAACCTCCACTAAGTAAGAGAGAAAACTTTGGTGAAATTTGAGAAGGTGATTAAGTCGTCTCGTCCAGATAAACATGGGAACCAGATGGGTTTTGATGGAAAAATGTGATTTGTGAGAAAGTAGAAATCAACATAAGTAGTTCTGAAGTTGCAAATTTGGGGGTTTGAGGTCCCAGAACAGAGCCTTTTGAATGTTCAGGGTCTACAATACAGACAGTGAAACATAACTGGATTCTTGATGCCTGAGGCTATGGTGGGGCCTCAGAATCATCGCCAAAGCATTGGGATAAGGGAGACAGATGTAGAGGGTATGGGAAATTGGGCTGTGCTTTAACTTCAAGGTAACTTAACAAACGAATTCTTAGTTTGGTCATTACTTGCTCCATGACCCTAAGAGATCAACATCTAGGGATGAAAACAATATAAACACTTAAGTGATTGTTCAGATTTATTACATTCTACTCAATCCTTGAGTTACTGTGTGGCTCTGTGAGGAGCTACTTTACCTGATTAAAAAAAAATCCAGTAACTTTTATTTAATTAACAAGAGAGGTTAAACCTGATGAAAAGTTGTTTTGAAAATTTTACATATAGCATCCTTTGTATGAGCAGAGCTAGAGGGAATATGGTCACTACACAGTAACATTACTAGAAAGATAAGGAGGGGTTAGTGGGTTAGCTAAAGGCAGAGACCACATAGAAGAAAAGATGGAGGAAAAATAGGAATAAAGCGTAGTCTTTCCTATTTTTCTTCCTATTTTTCTTCTGCTGCACCCCTTATCCCTCCATTCTGCAGTCAGACAAATGATAAGGAAAAATTCACACCATTCCTCACCCCACCATTTCTCCATCTACGTACACAGATATATCCTTCGGGGCTAAGTTCACACGTGACACCATTGAACCAGCAATGCCTGGTCAGTGAGTACAAGTGAGTGTTAGCCGTGCAACGTGCTGTGCCTTGGTCCTGGGAGAGACTAGCTGGGAGAGACTAGTTTTCATGTGGGACAGTGACAGAGACCAAAGGCCTCTTGCAAACCCCATGGATCTATGGAGATCGAGACCCCATGCATGTTTACCTGGGGAGCCTGCCAGAGAGTCCCCTCTGCTGAAGATGAAGGTACGAGACACAGAGACGGGCACTAAAGAGTCAAGGATTTGTGAGTTGCGTAAGGGAAGATAAACATAAAAGGAGAGAGACAAAGAGCAAAGCGTGTGAGACAGTCTGTTCCCGGATCTTCACAACATCACATTTCTCTGCCAAAGTGAATCTTGCCTCTGGAAACATGAAAATTGCATCCTCTCACAAAGTCACTCTCCAGAAAGAAGAAAATAAAATAGACTTTGCTGAAGGTCTTCCAAAAAGATGCACAATAATTTCTGAGGGGATCAGACCCGCCAATGACAAGAACAGGCAGTGCCCCAACAGGGAGTGTGTGTGGGCAGCGTTCTGTCTGAGGCGCCTTTTGGAGCCAGCAAATGTGCTGGGAGCCCAGCACTGTATTCCCGCCGGGCTCGCCCAGCTGCCTCAGGTCTCCAGCTCACCTGTGGGAGGGGTGAAAGCAAGTGCATGCTCCTACTAGGGGCATCCTCGAGGAAGCTGTCTCCTGCCTCAGACTCCTACGAGCTCCCTCTGTGGTCACAGTGCTGGGGGAGAAACTGTGCGTGGCTAGAGCCTTGGGACACAGGAAGGGCAGCATTTCTCGCAATCTTAATGTAAATCGACTTGATAAACTAAATCAGTCATTTCTTTGCAAGTACAAGTGCTCCAAACCGCCTCTCTTCCTATCCCCTTTTCCTTCTCTCTCTTTCCCCACAGAGCCTGAAATGGTGCTGGCTATCGCTTGGGGCCTGGGTGGGGTGGAGGGTGTAGCAATACTCCAGTCCTTTCCCGACCTTGACCCTGATCAAGTAGTGTTTCTGCATAGGAACCTGTTTTCATCTCTCTTATCTGGTCATTCCCAGAGTCTCTTCCAAGGAGCTAAATGAAGTCAGAGTGCAGGTGACAGCGCACGAAATAGGCGGCTTCCATAGTCTCAACTGCTGATCCCGATGGCCTGCCTGAAATTACCCAATAGTACAAAGGAGTGGGGAGGGGAAAGCCTTATACCTACTTGATAATCATTTGCTTTGTCAAATAATCATATTCTTTGTCAAAGAATATTTTAACAGGCCCCTAGTGTCACGAGACACACTGGAATAAGAAACCCCATTGTCTCAAGAAGAATCCTAGCACTTCTGGGCCACAAATTACATGTATACCCAGCCAAGCAGATAGGAGACTTGTTCTCTCTCCAATTGCACACCACTGTGGGCATCTGTTCTGGTCACGCTGAGCTCAGGCCCCGTTCCTCCAGAGTGCCAGGCTCACCACGGTCCTCCTGGGTTCCCTGGCAATCAGAACCAAGACAAAGGAGATAGTGCTGACTGCGTTCCCTTTGCCCTGCACAGGAAAACCAGAGGGACTTACTTGTAACCTCGAGTTCAACTGTGAGGCATTGGTCACAGGGCCAGTGTTCTGGCAAACTCATTGTCTCCTTTATTACCCTCAAGGCTGACAAAGCTCTAGGCTGGCATCAAGGACAGAGGTAGTTTGGTAGACTGAGACCCTACGAGAGTTTACTGCCTTGTGGCTCAGCTCAAGCTCTTCCTCAACCTACACGTGAGGTCCTTGGCTAGTGAAAGATGCTGGGTGGCTGGACCTGGGCTGAGAGTGGACCTGGAACAAGGGGGGGGCAGGTGGTGGGGTGGTGGTCTTTGGAGTTCTTCACGCTTTGCTGTATTAGGTAAGGAGGGCTTGGGGGGGAGGATGGAAAATGTCTCCATACCCCTACAGGCTAATTTAATTTCTTTTTCCTCCTGAAGATTGATAAAGATGCTCAGAAGTGTGGGGAGGGAAAGAGAGGTTAATATTTCTTTTTAGTTAACCAGTTTTGAAGGAGAGATTAATGTTGCAAATTTACTGTGTCTCACATATAAAATGGAAGGATTTTGATAGAAAGAACTAGAGACAGGAAGGAAAGAAAGGAGGAAACCAGATGACATCTTCTTACTACTTAAACTTTTTTTAAAAGAAAGAAAGTCATCTAAATCAGATGGGCTTGGGAGCTTTAGGTAGCTCTTTTCCCCTAGAGTTCCCACATCTTTTGGTCTTATGGAAGAGCCAGAATAAGGCCAACATGTCTAGGTAACATTTCATATCCCAGGAGTTACTCTACCATGAGCACTCCCCAGTGTGATGGATGGTGGAAATCTCCTTTAGAGAACCAAGGTTTACCAGGTCCTGTAGACCATCCCTCTCCCATCTAGATTTCTTGTTCTGAGAACTGACACTTCCTTCATCAACCTTAATTGAGATTTGTTGGTTTATATAAGTATAATAATGTACGAGGATGTTTTATTTTACAGCTCTCCTTCAACTCATCTTGGACCACCCCTTGGGTGTGGGCAGCTACTTCAACTTCATTTCAGACATCTGCTGGGCTAGGATGTGAAGTTACACTGCAAATTGTTCCAATATTTCCACATAGAAATTACATTCTGGAACATGATGGATTTAAAATCTCTATTTCATTGTGCTGTGTGAACTAGTCAGGACACCGGAATGCATCTAGGTAAATCACCAACCTGCTGGGTGATTTGGAGCAAGTCATTTCTTTAGTTTCTCTGTGTTAAAATGGTATCTACTTTTCATGTGCCATGGATTGTGATATCAAGCTTTGAGTCCCTCTGATAAACCCCAGTAAAAAGCACTATGTAAAATCTTTCTTATGATGAGAAAAAACACCCCTTTGGCATTAAAATGGCCACCATAAACACTAAGAGCTGAAAGCAATGCAAAATTCAGACCGGTGAATCAAAGAGAAATCTAGAGAAATAATGCTTTCTGGATCACACTTATATCACAATAAATGCCATGCTCTCTAAGCACAAGTGCAATAACTTATGCAGGAAAGAGAGAGAAGGTAGAGCACAGAAGGCACAGAAGACACCCGCCAGCAGCCCCGTGCCAGCCCCCACCAGCATGCACGGCCAGCTGCAGACACTTCTCCACCAGCTGAGATGTGGTAAACGAGGAAAGAGAAGCAGATAAGCAACATACGCACCAGCCTGGGACTTACATCCTAAGATCTTGCAGTCACTTCTTACTAACCGCCACAGACACAATAATAGCGTATTAGGGTTTGCAAGTAAAGGACAGTGGGTGAATTATCACAGCAGCAAAGGAAAGGCTGAACCTCCAGCAGAGCACACAAACCACCTGCCTGCATTCCCTGGCAGGTGACAATAAAAGGTGCCTCCCCTCACAACCTCCCTCCCCTGTCATTCGTCATTTGCACTTGAGCAGAGAAGCAGCAGAAAACATTCCAGACACGCAGAAACTAAGCCCCCTGTGGTCCGTGGGTACCTGGCAGAAAGCAGTGTTCCTGGCAGAGCATACAAAGAGGCTGCCAGCATTTGTGTTAGCCCTAGCCCAGGCTGAGTGCTCGGTCCAGGTCCCCAGAGTGGGCTGAGGCAGGACCACAGCAGGGAGGATGAGGGAGGGGTTTGAGAGATACATACGAAGGACAGAGGATCCAGCCAGACTTCCAACCTTCCGCACATCGTTATCTAAGGACAGAAGGATGCAGTGTGTTTCAGAGGCAATTCAGAAAACACACCTTCTTAAAGGAATTCTCCCTCTTCCACCCCACCCACAGCACCAATCAACCCTGTAAAAACAGGGCAATCAGGTGGAAGTGTAAAAAGTAAAATAAACTTGTCTTTTCATATTGAAAATTACCACTATCCATCCCTAACGCTGGGTAATGTTACAGTCTACCACGTACTTCCACATCTAAAGCCTGGGAAGGTAAAAGGCTTGTTCAGGGTCCATAACGGGAGTCACAACTTGAACCCAGATGCATTTTCTCCACTGTCCCACTGCTTCCCCAATAAGCTATGGCTTGGAAACTGGAATACCTGAGCAAGCAGTGGTCATGATGGCTGGGACACCATAGTAGGTGAAGGCTCCGTTCTCGAAGCGAAGGCCTTCCTTACCAACCTCCACCTCCACTTTACCCTGGAGAAAGAAGGAAGTGTACTAAGGGTGTGGACAGCACTTCCAGATCTACTAGTGATTACGACCCTAAGCACTTCTGCTTGGATAGTAAGTGGACTTAAATTCTTATCACAGGGAAATGTGAATTCTGTCTGGATACGTTTCAGAAACAGCAACTCCAACTTCAGAAGGCCTTGGCAGTAAATTACTTGCTTAGTTCATAAAGCAGCATCCTGTCATGTACATCCAAGCTTTCCTTGCAGACTGTAATGGCTCTTCCATGATGCGGGTCCAGGCACCAGCTAGCCCAGAACCCTGTAAACTGCCCCACAGGTGTAGTCTGAGACTAAACCATCTCTAAGTCTGGCTGAGATAAAGCCTGATTCTGTGAGAAGCTTGTGCATATAAGTGTGCGTCTATGGGCCTGAAATCCACTGCATGGATCCGCCCACACCCTATGAAGCCTGTACTATTTTTATCCCCAGTTTATAGATGAATCATTTCTGAGGCTCAGAGAGGTTAAATAGCTCGGTCATGGTTAGTTAGACTTTAAAGCTAGATCTTTCCAATTTCTGAACCTACACTCTTGCCACTACATTTTACGCCTCCAAGATTTATTTGAAAATGGTTAAGTTTATATTAGGCATAAGACTCTATGTGTTCCTTGTGTTATATAAACGATGTAACAGGACACTTCTCCATTTCCAACAGTAAAGAATGTAACTCCATTTCTGGAGAAGAGAGGGCATTTTACTGAGGCTATCTGGAAGGATGGGTGTGAGGCACACTACCGAGTCTGAGCAGACAGGCTGCAGGGGAACTGTTACAGAGAGGCCCTTTCTAAGTCCATGTGAGTTTAACGAAGATTTTAAGACAATCACTGTATTTAGGGTTCACCAGATTCTGTTGGAAAGAGACAGGGAATAGGGGCGGAGTTAATGGTGGAGCCAGGCCAGGACACCAGCACTACCTAGTGCTGGAACCATGCCTGACACTTATTTACAGGCCTTTCCAGGCACCCAGGGCAAAGGGTGACTGTACTCCTGTGAGTACCGGGAAGATGCTGCCCCTCTTTCATTTGCTCGTTTGTTCCCTTCCCAGTCTTCTGAAGGAGGAGAAGATTAAGGGACTGCAAAGGCTGAAGTGTGGTAGAGAGAGCGGATGTGTTCTGTGCGCTTTCAGAGAGCAGAGCAAGGACCAGTGGGTGGAAATCAGACATGGTGAGATTTCAGCTCAACAGAGAGAAGGGCCTGAAACAAGAAGTGCCTGAAGTTTGGGAGGCAGTGCACAGTTGCATTCCCGGGCATGGCCAAGCAGAGACAAGGAGGTGTTAGGGATTCTGTAGGGCAGCAGGTTCGGAAATTCAGTGGCAGAACCCCTCTGCTGGGAGGTACCCACTGCATCCCACCACAAACATCGCTGATGTCAGATTAAATGCCATCAAGATCCCACCACTCCAGGACGCCAGCCAGTCACACCTGTCCCCTCTGAGCGTCGCGGACAAACACCCACACCAACTGGCCTTGCTCCCAGGGCAGCCAGCCGAGCCTTGGAACCTGGCACAGAGGAGGCATGGCCGTTCCTCTCCAGTCTAGAGAGGTCCTGTCTTGCCCTTGGGGGGTCCGTGGCTTTCCCACTCACCTGCAGAAGTAGCACAAAGTAGTCCACCGGGCGGTTGCGCTGGTACAGGTAGTGTTCCGGGGCCTTCTTGTTCTTCTCATCACACTTCAGCTCCTGGATCACGTTGGGATGTTTCAGGAGCCGCAGCAGGATCTTCTCCGAGAGGTACAGAGACTTAAACGGCTCCACTTCTAGGGGAGACCGGGAGGCAGGAGGATTGGCAGCTGGGAGGAGTCAGGATGGGCACAGCCAGGGCCATTCATGCTCTCAGGCACCAAGCTAGCAGGATTCCTGCAGTTCCCTTGGGTGGGTGGGGGTCTTAAGCCCACGTGTGTGTCTCAGGCCCTCTGGGGATGTGTGTCCCTGCAACTGGCACCTCAGGAGAAACAGGTCACCATTTTGGCAATGTCAGTTTTGTTATTATTTTTCTCCTTGACTTTATTTAAAGCTGCACATAAACTTAAAAAAGAAGAAAATCCTGCCATTTGTGACAACATGGAGGAACCTGGAGGATGTTATGCTAAGTGACATAAGCCAGGCACAGGCACAAATACTACTCGATACCATTTATATGAAGAATCAAAAATAGTAAAATTCATAGAAGCAGAGAGAATGGGCTGGGGGAAGGAGGTAATGGGGAGGTATTAGTCAAAGGGTACAGAGTTCTGGTTATGCCAGATGAATAAATCCTAGAGACCTACTGCTCAGCCTAGAGAGCCTAAGAGCAATACTATCCTGTATACTTAAAAATTTGCTAAGACAGTAGATCTTGTTTTTTTTTTTTTTTTGCGGTACGCGGGCCTCTCACTGTTGTGGCCTCTCCCGTTGCGGAGCACAGGCTCCGGAAGCGCAGGCTCAGCGGCCATGGCTCACGGGCCCAGCCGCTCCGCGGCATGTGGGATCTTCCCGGACCGGGGCACGAGCCCGTGTCTCCTGCATCGGCAGGCGGACTCTCAACCACTGCGCCACCAGGGAAGCCCGGACAGTAGGTCTTATGTTAACACACACATGCAAAAATAATAATAACAAATAAAGAGGGTGGGAGGAAACTCTTGGAAGTGATGGATATGTTTATGGCATAGATTACGATGATGGTTTCCTGGTGTATGCTTATCTCCAAGCTCATCAAGTTGTATACATTAAATATGTACCGTTTTTTTTGTATATCAATTATACCTCAATAAAGTTGTTCAAAAAGCAATAAGAGGGACTTCCCTGGTGGCACAGTGGCTAAGAATCTGCCTACCAATGAAGGGGACATGGGCTCGAGCCCTGGTCCGGGAAGATACCACATGCCGTGAGCAACTAAGCCTGTGCGCCACAACTACTGAGCCTGTGCTCTAGAGCCCATGTGTGACAACTACTGAGCCCACGTGCCGCAACTACTGAGTTGGACGTGGATAAGTAAGCCATGTAAACATGGCTAAAAAAGTTTTAATGCTACAATCAAATGAAATACAGAGAATTTAATCTGACTTATTTGTATGACGTGTATCTGTTGAATGAAATGAAATTTCAAGTTAACAGGAACAGTTAATTATTTAAGTGGGAAGTTCTCAATAATGAGAAGCATCACTATCATATTTACATATTAATAGATATTATTATTCATATTGTTATGTTATACTACACTATTATGGTATATCATTATATTAACAGATACAGCTGTTTTGTTCTAGGAAATCAGACAGCCAGTAATTAAAGGAAATCTGTATTCAGAACTAGATAACATGTTGAAAACCCTAAAGAAGCTCCAATTTATTTATGTATTGATTTATTGATTTACTGATTTTCTTTATGACCTGAACTTTTAAAAAATTTTTATTGGAGTATATTGATTTACAATGTTGTGTTAGTTTCTGCAGTACAGCAAAGCGAATCTGTTGTACATATACATATATCTACCCTGTTTTGGATTCTTTTCCCATATAGGCCATTACAGAGTATTGGGTAGAGCTCCCTGTGCTATTCAGTAGGTCCTTATTAGTTATCTATTTCATATATAGTAGTGTGTATGTGTCAATCTCAATCTTCCAATTTATCCCTCCCCACTCTTACCTCCTGGTAATCAAGTTTATTTTCTACATCTGTAACTCTCTTAGAAGCTCCAATTTAAAAATTTCTACTTTTTAGTAACTGGAACAGTACTAGCACTCATTATATACTCAATAAATACATGTTAGATTAATTACATATTGAACTTAGTAATGTGTGTGATCGTTCTAGGTCAGCACATTCATTAGGCATGGGTGAGAATGTTAGACGGTTCAAAGACAAACTACTTTCTTCACAAGAAGAAGTTTATCTTTGGATCCTCTCTTTTTTTTTCCTTTCTAAAGATTCCAGTATTCACAATCCACATCTGTATTTGAAGAACTCGTAGCTCACAGGCCTACATGGCCCCTGGAGGGTCTGGGCCCCAGGGCCTCTGTGGCTGCACAGGACATCGCCTGTCCCTCCCTGAAGAACCCTCTGGGGCCCACCAACTCCTGCCTTGAAGCAGGTGGAGGAAGGGAAAGTGCAGCGGTGAATTCCTCAGCCCTTTTTTCGAGTAGAAGAGAGAAAAGCAGAGTAGCATTATGCTCACTTCCCCACCTAGAAGATCAGGCCTGAGGCTGAAAATGACAGTATGTGGAGTCCTGTCGCCCCACCTAAGATGACCTCCTCTCCTGGAACAGTGGTTCTCAGTCCCAGAATTGGAATTAGGTCGTAAGGTATTAAAAGTGATTGGTGCCTGGGTCCCACCCTCCAGAGCTGCCTTGCCTGCCTGCGGTGGAGATGCGGGCGGGCAGAGTCATCATACCTGTGGCCATGAAGCGGTGCGTGGCCAGCAGAAGCTGCGGAGAGATCTTCACCCTCATCTCCGAGTCAGAAAGCTTAAACAAGGAGAAGTCGTGCCGCTTCCTCTCCCTGTGTGGGACCCTCTGCTTTTTCCGGTTGTCGGCTGTCGGGACAGGGGACACATTGCAGCTATCTCAGAATCGCTAATGGTTTTTGGAGGTTTCACCATAGCCACCCGAGACAGAGAGCTCCTTTGGGGCCACAGGGATTTCTGGAAAGTGTCAACTGTAGGTGACACCGCAACATCTCTTTCCCAGAGACTGGAAGGATGTGGATAAGGGATAGAAGGTGGGAGCTGCTGCCATGTCTCAGTGTTACTTGCACTGAAGTGGTGAACAGTGGAAAAGGGGAAGGCCAGCCTGGGGCTCCCAAGTTCAGGCTTCTAGGGCTGGCCTCCCTGTTTACGAGCTGTGCAAGCTCTCTAAGCATCAGAGTGTTGGTGTGTTTTAATCTATACAATAAGGTTAGTGATTAATCATAGTTTTTCTGCTTATCTCAGGAGTCTCTTATTATGAGACTCCAATCGGAACCTATCTGTGAAATGCTTACAAAAAGGCGTGCAAACGCGAGGAACTTGCACGCTTAGCCTCAAGGACTTTGGCAGGGCCCAGGGGGTTTCTGCCTCTGCCTTTCTCCTGTCCCCAGAGCTGAGCTCACCTGGTCTCTTCCTGCTGATTTAAACCACACTCTGAGTGGTACCTGAGGCATGCCACCCAAGGGAGGAGGGCAGTCACCCCCTCTCCCCACTGACAATTCTCTTGCTTCAACCCTGGCCCCTCCACGGGGAAAGAACTGGGGGAAATAAAGGAAAGAAGGAAAAAAAATGGAAATAGCTCTGTAATCCATAAAGGTGTGGCCTCTGGGTGGCGGCCTCAGGCAGGACTATTGTGATTACTAATTGAGAAAATCTCTGCTTTTTCCAGTTTAATTTTTTCTTCCTGCTTTTTAAAAGCTTGTCTTAAAAAACATGTTTAGGGGGTAAGGGGAATGTTTTCTTTGGTCATGTCTCTTTTGCTTTCCCTTAGTATTGAGTAAAATTTTGAAACTTTAGTCTATCTTAACCTGTGTTAAGGGGAGCAAAGAAACAGATTTGGGTTTTCTCCAAAGTTGGCCTAGAGAAAAACAGGGCTGCAGGGAACTTTCAGTGCAGGCTGAGAGGACACAGTGGAAATGAAAGGGAATGAACTCCAGGGACAGGGTTTCCTTCGGACTCTCCCCCTCCCTTTGGAGCTCACCCCACCACACGACTGGGGCCCCCTTCTAGAGGGAGAAAGGGCCTTCCACCGCACTGCTCTCTTGTGGGCCTGCCTTGGACTCTGGGCCCTGGCTTTAACACTCCTTGTGTCTGGCTGCCACAGTGGTGAGATCCAGGCCCAGCTGCCCTGGGGGGTCAGGGTCCAGGGAGAAGCAACACTATATTCCTGGCTCCTTGGTCTTCTCAAAACGCTTAAGAATTCACGCCGGAGTGGGAAAACCCTCTCTGCAAGATGGCAGCAAATATATGTATCAGACCAGTCCTTTTGTGCGACTAGTGAGTAACGTTCCGATTTGCATGACACGTTTGTCTAAATATCCCCTCTCCCTCCTCCATCAGAATGCCACCGAACAGTTCATTGTTGGAGAATCAGTATTCTGATCTCCCTCTTCATTCCTTCAATTCTATTAGTGTGCATTCGGAGTATCAGGTCGTTCAAACAAAGGCCCTCGGAAGAGCTTACTCATTTAGACCCCTGTCACTACTATCAGCCACTAACACTTTAGTGTGAATGTTTTCACCACTATATCTATTGAGACATTTGGGAATTCTAAATCATGAGCCATGGGCAGAGGTGGAGAAGGGAGAAAGGAATGGGGGAGGGAGAAATTAACCCCTAACTCAAGAAGATGAGCCCCCTCAGGGCTCCACAGCAATAGCAGACACTGGGACACTCCTGCTATGTTTCGTTAAGGCCTGACCCACCTTTTAGGTCTCACCCCAAAGTGAAGCACTCTCTCTGTACCACTCACTGCCTTAGAGTCTCAAAACCTTTTCTACAGGGAGCTAGTCTCTGAACAGCTGCCTCTAGCAAACTAAGGATAGGGGTCCGGAATGGGTTATCTGAGGGGAGGAAAAGGGACTGCTGTCCCAGGTGATGAAATTCATTTGGGAGGAGGAAACACTTCCTAGCCTAGGGACTCCCACGGATTTAGATAACACTCCCATCCCTGAGGAAAGCAGGCCTTTGTAATGTTTGCAAGCAAAGCTGTGATAAGCTCAGTAACCGAAAGCAGTCACTATCTGCAAGAAGGAGTCCGTGTTGTTCCTGAGGGGGAGTGGGGAGGGGGGGGCGAGGAGGCCAGAAAGGAGGGAGCAGGGACCAGAGCCGGGGGCGGGACGGGGGGAGAGGGAGAAACCAGGCGGCAGGGCTGAAAACGCACAAGGGACAAGAGCGACTAAAAGGGCGACTTCAGGTTTAGCTTAGGTTGTGGTGGGCAGTCTCGTGAGTCTCTACGGCTCACGGATGTTTTGAATGAGTGGATCCTGAGTGGAACCCCAGGGGGTGCTGGGGTCTGTGTCTAGGTGGACGAAGAGACAAACCAGGAACAGCACAGGGGACAGAAACAAGGGCAGAGGGGTCATCCGAGGTGCACTTTATTTCCTTTGGTTCCTTTTCCATCCAAAGGCCAGGAGGTCTCCTTTTCATAGTCTTGGCTGTGTTCCTGAAGGTTCCCTCTGGATAAACATTTAGCTAGCACACTCTCAGTGACTCAGGGATGGTTCAAGTCAGGGCATCTTGCCGTGCTGGCTCCTGGCAGGAGGGGGCTGACACACAGCAATGCCTGGGGCTTGTCCTGACCCCCTTTTACACTGTTCACCAAACTAAGCCAGCTCTGAGAATCTCAGAGAAAAATATGATGGCCTTGGACAAGAGCCAAGGCTGTGCACTTACTGTAGAGGTCAGTTTCATCCAGGATCTCCGACTTGATGATCTCCTCTATGATGTCCTCCAGTGTGACAATGCCCATCACCTCATAGAAGGGGTCTCCTTCTCCCTCATTATTCACCCGCTGGACAATGGCCAGGTGAGACTTTCCTAGAGACGAAGGAAGTCACAGTTAAGCATCTGGGACATTTTCAGAGAACTTTCCTTGTGAGAAAATTGTACTAAGTTTACCTCTGACCAGTCTTGGGACTCAACCCATCCCACGACCTCTTTAAAATATGAAGTTTGTGTACAAGTTCTTATAAATGCAAACTTTATACTTTTACATCACCGTCTCTTCTTAAGAAAGTTACCTAATATACACAATGTATTTTAAATGTTTTTTTCTGTAACTTTCCTATGTTAGCAAGTATATCTAAGCTGAAGGACAATGAATAATCTAATTGAGAGAACAAGAATTTGGCATCAGAAGAATTAGGTTAGAAGCCTTTTTCCTCCAGCAAACTTCCCTGCCCCCACCCCCTACTATCCCAGTGACTATCTGTGCAACTGATCCTGGATAAATCATTAAACCTGTACTGAGCCTCAATCTTCTCATCTAGAATTAGGGGATAATACCAGTATGGTGATTTTCAAACACGGCCCCCAAATTCTTTGATATGCCTTCTACTGAGAGGTGTGGTCTAATCCCTTCCCTTGAGTCTGGGCAGGCTTGTGACTGCTTCAACCAATAGAGAACAGGGAAGTGTCGGCTATGAGGCTTCTGAGGCCAAAAGGCGTGTATCTTCTGCTGTAGAAACACTCTAAGAAGTCTGACAACTATCGTGAGGCCACCATGGTGCAGAGGTCACATGTAGGTGCTAAGGTGACAGTCCCAGCTGAGCCTGGCCTTTCCGCCATCCCACCAAAGCGCCAGACAGGTTAGAGAAGAAGCCATCTTGGCAGTGGATCTAGCCCCACCGCTGGTGTCCTCCCCAGCCATCCAAGATGTCTCCAGCTGGGGCCACAGTCACAGAGAAGCAGAGATAAGCAACTCCCACTGTACCTTGTCTGAATTCCTGACTCAGGAATCTGTGAGCATAATAAAATGATTGTTGTTTTATGCTTCCAAGTTTTGGGGTGGCTTGTTAGCAGCAGTGGTAACTAGGACAACCAATATCCATAAGGTAATTGTGGAGCTCAGATGACTTGGTGGATGTGTGAAAACGCTGTGTAAACTATGATGTGTCATAGGCAGTTAACTGACTGCCCAACCACTGAATAATAGTTAACATTTATTGAGCTCTAACTACAAGCCAGGTACTATTCGGAGCACTTTACAGTATTAGTTCATTTAATCCTCTTAACAACCCCTGAGACAAGTACCATTATTATCCCTATTTTACAAGTGAAAGAACTGAGGCACAGATTGGTTAAGTAATAAGCCTAAAGTTACACAGCCTGTAAGTGGCAGAGCTGGATTGTGAACCCAGGTAACCAGGTTCGGTCCTAACCGAACGACTGAGTCTTACCTAACAGTCCTGCTTCACCTTGATTTGTTTTCAGTTGCTGACAGATGCATTTCCTGGATCTGTTTCTAAAATGTCAACCTGGGTGGTTCTTTTCCTTGGCTAAGAGAACATCTCTTTAAATTAGGAGAATATCTAGGGTACTGACTCAGATGTTATTCTTGCCAGAAAAAAAAAAAAAGGAAGTTCATGCCTTATCATTACTACCCTTTATAAACTTTTGCTTGGCCATTGCTAAAAATATCAGATAAGAGGAGTAGTCAGTTTGCCAGAGGCATAATTAACCATTAACATTTAAACAAATGAATTTCTGTATCAAATACCTCAAATCACAAGATAGCTACTTAGTGGGATTTTTAATAATGGGAAAGATGGTATCCATATCACTCAAGAATGGTCTCTAATTTCCTCTCTACCTTCAACCCATCTCTCCCAAACTGATCTGATCAGGCCACTGCCCTGCTCAAACACCCGCCAAGTCTCCCTAGTGTGCACAAAATCAAATCGAGGCTCCTTAGTTCGCTATTATCAAGACTGTAAAATGTAGCTCTTCCCCATCTTTCTGACTGTGTGCCTGCTGCATCCTCTAATCATCCTGGACTCCAGGTGCACCAGGTTACCTCCAGCTCCTCAACTTCCTCCACGTCCACTCTCCAAGTCCTCACTCACACTGCTTCCTTCTCCTACTCTGTCTCCACTGACCCTTTGAGTTCCAGCTCAGGTGCCAGCTCCTCAAGAAAGCTCTCCCAGATTTGCCCCATTTTGTATCTGAATCAACCTCTCCTTGCCTGTGTTTCTAAGCCCTTGATAACTCCATTAGCGCATTGATCACAATTTGCCGCTTCTCGTATCTTGCAATGTGTGTGTCCTCTACTGGACCACGTTTCCTCCTCAGATCATAAGCTTCTTCAGGACAAAGGCTCATACACTGAGACAGGGTTCTCTCCATATAACAGGCAGCCAATAAGTGCCTGAGGAACTGAAGTAAGACTGAATAAAAATCCATAGTTGATGTAATAGACGGTATTAAACCCAGACACTAAAACCTTTCTAAAAAATAAACTACAGGGGCTTCCCTGGTGGCGCAGTGGTCGAGAGTCCATCTGCCGATGCAGGGGAAACGGGTTCGTGCCCCAGTACGGGAAGATCCCACATGCCGCGGAGCAGCTGCGCCCGTGAGCCATGGCAGCTGAGCCTGTGCGTCTGGAGCCTGTGCTCCGCAATGGGAGAGGCCACAACGGTGAGAGGCCCGCGTACCGCGAAAAAAAAAAAAAAAAAAAACCAATGTGTTTAAATTAACATTTAAAATGCATCAGTGGTTCTAAAATTATCCTTTGAAACAACTACATCCTGCCCAATTGGACTGAAGTGTTTTGTAGCTTAAATAAGATTATGTTAACTGTTAGTATGTGCTCAATTTAAAGTTGTTTTTTTAACACCTGTTCTTAAACTTCTGGCACCTGTTCTCACTTTTCTGCTAACATGTGCTAGCAGATGACAAAACAAATGACTACCATAACGGAAGAAACTGGAAAAGTGATTTCTTAAAATTATTTTCTTTCTTTTTTAATTGGGGTAGCATTGTTTTACAATGTTGTGTTAGTTTCTACTGTACAGCAAAGTGGAGTTCCCTGTGCTGTACAGCAGGTTCTCATTAGTTATCTATTTTATACATATTAGTGTATATATGTCAATCCCAATCTCCCAATTCATCCAAAATTATTTTCTATAATTGGATAATTTTTGTTATGTGGAGCCCAGAACATATATAATATAGCCATACTTCCTGCCACTAAGAGATTAGTTCATATAATGGGATTAAATAAATTAACATCTTATGTTGTTTCACAAAGAGTGCCATAACTTCCATGTGAAAATCCACCATTTGTGTACACCTTATAAGGTCAATTTGAGGACAAGCTATGTGATCACCAGGCAGTAGAGATTTTAAGTCCTAATTGTAATATTCAAGACAATGTACTTATGTAATCTATTTAGAAACATTTTAAATTCACAATCAGCCTTTATGATTCCCTCAAATGCCTGTAGGGATCTACAAACAAATGAAGGAAGTCATTGTTTCTTGGGGACAGACTGGAACAGGAATCAGCAGTCACATAACCCTGTTCTGAGCTGACACCGGGACAAGAAAACCAGCTGTTCCCATGACACACATACCCGAGGTCCTTCCCTCAAAAAGGCTGGCCTTTAAGAGACTACCTCCTGGTACTCCTTCTCCTCCTGGGCCCCAGAAGTGTTGGGGAGCTGTGGGCCTGGGGCATAATAGGTTCACGGCTTTATCAAAGATCTTATCAACCCTGAGGGATGACTCACAAGTATTTAAAACTGGGGCAGCGGGGTCTCAAATTTCCCAAGTGTTTTCACCTTCTTCTGGGCAAAAGCTGGTTTCCAATATGCATTATCTCTCCTCCCACGGAGGAGTGTTGTGTTTACTTCCTAATGGCATACTTGAGGGAGTGGCTTAAATCTTGGCTAATCCCCTCTTCTGCCCTTCTATAAGGTTCTGTGAATGGGAACTGTGGCCTTTTCTGCTGAGCTGTCCCTCTACAGACCAGCAGAATTTTTCAAGTTCCTTCTCACGACTACTAGTCTATTGATTTCAGTTTCCTTCCAACTTACTAGAAAAGCGGGATATGTCTGTGAAATAATTTAGGCTGACAATGATGATCATTAACATTTATATGGAACTTAACAATTTGTTAAGAGGTTCCACACAGGGTACAGGAGAGTCATGGAGATTGTGAGCAGATGTTCCTGAGAATTGTGAGAAGCCCTCATTTTGTGAATTAGAAATGTTTGGCCAGGTCCCCAGCTTTCTCCAGAATCTATTGAGAGACAATAAGAACTGATGTCTTATGCATGTTTCTTGGGTAGGTCCTGTTCCAAGTGCTGATGATATATCAGTGAGTATGACGTAGGAGGAACAGTAAAGGAGACTGAGAAGGAGTTCCAGAAGGTAATGAGGTCTCATATTTCCCTCCTTCCAATTTTGGGTGTATAGTTCTTAATTTCCATGCCCTCATTGTATCCTGGATGACTGCACTAATATCCTAACCAGTCCTCCTTTTGTTTTTTTTTCTGTTCTAAGGCATACTATCCACTAAAACCAGATTGACTGCTCCCAAACATTGCACTTATGAAGTTATTCCTCATCTCAATAACATGGACCAATAACCACGGAGGGTCATTTCTGAGCTCTTTTTCCTGTCATTAGAGGCCTCCATGGTTTAGGGTATATACCTTGCCTTCTTTCCCACTACTCTATCAAAATATAGAGTATTTTGAATGCTTTTGAAAATATTTCTGAATGCTTTTTCCCCATTCAGAAAATAACTGGTCCAAGGATACTCAGCCAATAAATGGTGGAGTCAAAATGTGAACTCAGGGACCTGAAGAGGACCTACCCAGCTAGGATTTGTGGAAATCTCTGAGACGAACTAAACAAGACTGGATATTTTAACCTCAGGCCTTTTAGGCACAGAACTGGCCTAGGAGGCTGCCCATGGGGTCGATTTGACTCTCTCCAGGTTCAGGCTAAACATAACCAGGATCCTCGGCTTAACAATCACCACTGGCTAAGCTTTGGCAGATGGTGTCATTCTCAGGCCACAAAGCAATCTCAGATATGAGGAGGATACACAGAAGGGCCTTTGTTGTCCAGCAGATCTATTAGTTCTGAGCCAGCCCAGGGGCTATGGCCAAACTTGGCTAGTCTCTGGGAAAAGAGAGAGATGTGGCTCTGGGGGCCCTATCTGAAGGAAGCCAGACACCTGAGGTGGCCTGAAAACCCGCTATTCTGAAGGTTCTCATTCCAGGTGAAGAACGCCTACAGCTACTCCGACGTTCTCCAGACTGTTTCTGATCTAAACCAAGCTGACTCCTGAGAGCACAGGTCAACATCCACTCGATTTTCCAGTTTTTGCCATGGTGGTGATTACCACACCTACTGTAAACTGGGCTCATATGTCACCTCTGGTCTTCACCATCTCTTTGCAAAATGGGGATTGTTATTACTAATATGGAGATGAGGAAAATGACACTCAGAAAAATAAGTGACTCACTCAAGGCCGAGAATTAGTACGCCATAAAGTCAGGAAACAACTCAGGTCCGTCTGCCTCCATAGCCTGTGCTTCTCCCAGTACACCTTGCTGACTCCACATTTCAGGCCAGATCTCAGGTTTCCTGTCCCAAATGTGTTAAGAGAAACTTAACTTATTTTGTAAATGGCTGAAAGTATGCTGAACTTATTTTGTAAATGGCTGAAAGTATGCAGAACTAATGCCCAGCACCTCACAAAGGCAGAGGAGGGCTTTAGACTGTGAAGGGGAAAGGAGGAGTCACTGTCCCCCCACTCCCCGGCACAATACGTCTGCCTTCCGGCTCAACCCTTCCCACATCCAGCCTGATATTTCATTTTGTGGACTGCTTGCAGCTTTAAGGGGTTTCATTGATCTGGCTGTGATATTTGTTTGTAGGTTAGTTTTTTTTTTTTTTTTGCCTGGGATGTCTGAGGAAGGGCAGAGTGATACAGGAGGAAACTGAACTGATGACAGGATAAAAGAAATATAAGGAAATTTCCACAATCAATTTTGGTCTCCTGGGCCCTATCCAAAGTAAACAGCTCTCACTTTTATTTTCTTATTATATGCAATGACTTCTACGTGGGCTG
Organism: Phocoena phocoena; assembly: GCF_963924675.1. Classification (NCBI taxonomy): domain Eukaryota; kingdom Metazoa; phylum Chordata; class Mammalia; order Artiodactyla; family Phocoenidae; genus Phocoena; species Phocoena phocoena. The sequence continues at coordinate 28,814,473 of NC_089234.1, forward strand.
AATCAGAGAAAGCACTTGTTATACAGAACAACTAACTAGACAGAATTCATTTAACTAGATCAGTGAGGAGAGAGGCAAATGGTGGAATGTCTTAAATGCTGTACAAGCATTATCTCTAGCCTTTGCATTAAGCTTACAACGTAGGATCAATATTGCTATTTTAAGAAGAAGGAAGGTAAGCCTCATTCAGAGTGGTAGAGTGGCCTGCCACAGTCACACAGCTCGTAAACAGATGAACTGGGCCCGGACTATGTCTGTGGCTCCACAGTCTGAGACAGCAAGTCACAGATGTGGCTTCCTGTTCTGCCTCAGTCACTAACACTGAGCAGGACACTTGTGTCTCCAGATTCCATGTGCCTTGTACAAAATGGGGATAAATTCTACTGACTTCACATGCATGGTGAGCACAAAATGAGTTACTGTTTGGAACGATCTTTGCAGAGGTAAATGCTTTGCAACTATAAGGGATTATCATTGCAATTTTATAATTTGTCTTTTCTGGGCCTCAGTTTTCTCCGCCTTAAAATTAAAGGATGGGATCAGGTGATCTCCAGCGTGCTTTTTTCTGGCTCTAAAATTCTATGCTTTTATAAGGCTAAACAGCCCCGGGCTACAAAAACAGTTTGGCTTAACAGGACGTTTCTTTGTGATGATGTATGACATACCAGAATTTTAACAGTGCCAATAGTTACAGCCTCTTGAGTTTACAAAGGAGCTTGAACTCCTAATGTTTGTATTTTAATTTTAAGAATAAAATGAGAAAAATTACCTTGACACATACTAGACTTTAAAAAAAAATTTATACAATCAAATCAAATCACTTTCTATGAAATCAGGAAGAGAAACACAAAAAACGTTATCCTACCAGTCCTGCAGCAATCACCTAAATTTGGAAAAACAAAACAGTCCCTTTCTCTAGCTTAAAAAAAAGGCTGTACTTTGTAGTAATCCTGCTCTACTTCATCAGAAATAGAGTAATCAATGCATTTATCACCAAAAATTTCTCGAGCCACTAAAAGGCAATTATAAAAAAAGCCAGGCATGTCACCCAGAACACCATGGTAACCAGCATCACCAGGGCATGAAAAAATAGTTGTTAGTCACTAGACTCTAAGCTGGTTGGCAGTTTGGCTTGCTAAGCAACGCTGCAAAAATAGCAGAGTAACGACCCATTATCTGGAGGTCTGACTTTGCATGGTCTTGAATCTGGCCCCAGAAGGAACTATCCCAGGTCTATATATCAACCCCATACCTGAGGCTCCCAGTCAAAGCCTAATTAATAATTTATTCAACAAATATTTATTGAAGCCTATCGTACACCAGGCACACAATTCTCAACGTACGTATTTACTTGGTTTCTCAGTTAAATAGAATTGACACAGAGTGGTTTTGTGATGAGTGAGGTGAGGGTAGGGATTTGCTTGAGGCCGACTCAAAGAGGACTAGAAGCTGACAGCCAGAGGACAGAGAAAAATGTAAAAGTAGACGGAGAACTGCTTTATAATACAGCATAAAATAACTACACTCTCATGACCATGATCATCAAGAAAAAGATTGTTATATTTAGGATCCTTTGTTAAGGAAGGCAGGAATGGGTATAAAACATTTTAGAAATATCATCACCAAAAATAGTTAAAATATACAGTTTCGGCACTTGGAGGGAATGTAAATTATGTTTGACAAATGCCTCAATCTGCCTAGCTCCCCATTTAGCTGGAAGAAAAGCAACATTATAATCACGGTTTTACCAGCTTTTGAATGTTGTCTCGGTTCCCTGTCTGCCTTTATTTTTCTAGCTCAAGCTCCCGCCTCAGCTAAAATGCCCCTTCCCTTCCTAACTGCTTATCAGAGTCCCTCTTCAGTTACTTCCTCAGAGAAGTTTTCCCAGGTCCTTCCAGGGAATTATTTCTCCCTTGCCCCCTCACCCATAGATGTTGTCTGGATGCCCTTCCCTGTACCCCAGGCTGCTTTGTATCATTTTCATCCCTCTTTTCAGCTCCTGGATATTTATATCCATGTGCATCTCCCAGAGCCCTGGTAGCCCAGCACTCAGATAATGTTGGCAGAGGGAAGGTTGGTGGCAGAGGTGGCGCTTTCCCTAATGGGTGTTAAATGGCCTAGGAACCCTGCATGGCACGCACACGGCCCTCTTTCCTCAGAGCCTTTGGATGTCTGTTCCCTTCTCCCGGAAAGCTCTGGCGAACTCCTTTCCACACTTTAGGATTCAGCACAAATATCTCTGAGGGGAGAGGGGGGAGTTTATCCTAACCTATAATACCAGGTCAGGCCCCCCTATTATAAGCTCTCATAGTTCCCTATACTTTTTATTCAAATCACCTGTCTTCACTTGTAACTGTTTATTGATTCGTGTATATCTCTCTACTTGACTCTAAGCACCAGGAGGGCTGGAGGCCTCACACAAGATAACGTCACATGGAAGGAAGGAAAGGAGGGAGGGAAGGAGGGAAGGAGGAATTGAGAAGAATCTCAGTTTGGAAAGGAATAGACAACAGAAAATAGAGGATTGAGAGTTGTTATTGAAGGTCCAGGGGTGGCTAAACGTGGGCCTAGAGGTAAACCAATTGAAGAGAGTACTAGGAAAATCCACAGGCCCCCTGCCCTGAGACACCAAATGCTTTAAGGGAGCCAGAAACCCAACCAAATGTATTTGGTTGTTAAAAAATGGAATTGAGGTGAGCTACTATATTCTCCAAATAAAAGAGGACTCACAAAGCATGATAAAAAGAGGAAATGGAATTTGACTGCAGCCTGTGGGATTTAGATTAGATAAAAAGAGAGTCTGATAATAAAGGCTGTTATGTCCTGGAAAGGATAACTAAATGTAAAAAAAAAAAAAAAAAAGTGTGAATTAGATTCTCTCTCAGGTTTCTCAGTGCCCCTTCCAGCTCAGATTCTCTTGTTACCTGGTGTTTCTATTGCCAGGCTAAGAAAAAACCAAATATTGCATAACAATATTACAACAATCATAATGAAAAATTGTAAAGAAAGAAATATAAACCAGCAATGTTAGAACCTTGTATAATTTACTGTTTTTCACTTTTCCTTGTTTCCTTTTGTTCTTCCTCCCTGTAGGGGAGCATGATGGACTGTGCTTTGCTTACTGTCTATTCTAATTATTGTTTAGAAGGTAAACATCTCATTCTAAATTTTACTAATTATTATTTAGCAATGTTTAACACATTTTAAAGCATATTACATCTAATTATACCAGTGAAATGTAACTTTGAGTGAAATAACTTTTTATTTTCTTTTGTAGAAGACAAAGAATGGAGCACTAATGTTTTGGCAGCTTTTTATAGAATTAAGCAGTGGGATGACTTTCTGCTAAAATAGCTCACACTGGAATTTGGAGTGATAAAGCAACACACCGACTGAAAAAGTGGTCCACATCAAAAACATCTTTAAAAAAAAAAATCCCTCTGAGGATTAGAATGGGATATTTGATCTGTGCAAGAAGGCAAGACCATAGGGTTTTTCTTTTTTTTTTTCTGTTTAAGAATTTGATTAAGGTTGTTATTGCATGCAATATATTTTTAACATGACAGAGTATTAAAAGTCATTATTTCAGGACAGTGGGATGATTATCTTCAGGTGATTTTCATACTTTGTTCTATATTTTTCAATTTTCTATAATGAATAAATATAGAAATTTATAAACTTTAGTATAAATTTTATAAAAGCAAAATAACCCTATCATAATTTCTCTCTTCTCCATGTTCTCATTGCATGTTAGTATTTCTATTATTGCATGTTTGCTTTAATGATTTAGGTACCAGTCTGTCTTATCCACATTCTTATATGCTGAGCTATGACTTGCGAAATGTAACATTGTTGGAAGTTGGGGGGAAAGGTGAGTCCAGCCTGCCTTCTAGCTTTATAAAGGGGAAAGCTATTCTCCCATTAGGCTGAAGGCTCTTTGGGAGCAGGGACTGTATCTCGTACACCCAACTCTTAGCACAGTGCTTTGAAAAGGGCTAAATAATTGTTTCCTAAAGAAGTAAAGAAAGATAATACATAACACTTTTCTTCTAACATTTAAAATTTGACTTTGGCCTTCTGCGTGGTCCAAAATGATTGGGCTGGAGATAACGAATGGTTCATTTACTAGAGCTCTGCAGATCCCTTCCATTATATTAAAGTTTAACCCCTTCCAGTCATTCATTCAGTCATTCAATAAAGATTTATTGAAAACTTACTGTGTTATATCCATCGTTAAGGGCTACAGCTACAAAGGTAGATAAGACAGCCTCTGTCCTCCAGGTGCTCATTATATGGATGGGCAGCACTTTCCATCACATACTAATAATACAGCCTGTTAGTTCAATAATATAGAGATATTGAACAATTAAGTTGGCCAAACTGGGGTTTATAGGAGAAGTTTCGCAGAGCAGGTGGCCCCTGTGCTGATGTTAAAGGAGGGGCTAGACTAGGGATTAGTCGGGTAATGTATATTCCTGACAAAGAGGACAGCATGAGTAAAGGGACAAAGCCAAGAAATAACACAGTGTGGCTATGGAGTTCGGCGTTGCTGGAGCGTAGCTGTGGTAGTGATGAGTGATGAATCTGCGGGGGAGGGCGGGGAGCAGGTCATGACCGCACAGTTTAGACTTTATCCTGCAGGCAGAAGTGTTTGAAGCAGGGGATGATGACACCAGGGATTACTTATTGGCACTGGAGAGGATGGATTTGAGGGTGAAAATAACTGGAGGAAGTAGAACTTCTCAGGGGACATTTGCACAAATGAGTATGTAACAGATATGTGTTTATATTTTAAAATGAAAGCTAACATTTATTTAGCATTTATTATGTGACAGTTACTAAATAAGCAGTATTATGCAATATTGTCTTAATATTTCAAACAACCCTGTGAGTAAATACTTTTATTACCCTTATTTTACAGCTAATGAAGCAAAGAGTTAAATAACTTGCCCAAGGCCAGGATGCAACCAGAGCAGTCTGGTACCAAAGCTTATGCTCTTAATTTCTATCTCATTTGTTTAATTTCTGCCTCCTGTATTAGAATGAAAGCTCCATTCAGACAGGGGCCCTACTGGTGGTGTTCTCCACTGTGCCTACACAATAGGTGTATAGTAACGATTTGCTGAATAAAATTAATGAATAACCTAAGTGGAAGAAATAGCAGCCTAAGTTATGTAACGGTACAAGAAATATGCAGTATTGGCAAATTTTTTGCAGACTTTGTTCCAAATATTTGGCCGACTTTGGAGATTATTACGGACTGAAAATTTGTGTCCCTTCCCCTCTCCAAATTGATATGTTGAAGCCCTAATCCCCAGTGGCCCTCTAAGATTAAATGAGGCAACAAGGGTGGGGCCCTAATCCAAAAGGATTGGTAGTTTTATAAGAAGAGAGACTGGAGCTGTTTCTCTCTCTCTCTCTGTGCTTGTGCACTAATGAAAGGCCACGTGAGGACACAGTGAGAAGGTAGCTAGCTGTCTGCAAGCCAGTAAGAGAGGTCTCACCAGAAACCAAATCAGCTGGAATCTTGATCTTGGACTTCTAGCCTCCAGAACAGTGAGAAAATAAATTTCTGTTGTTTAAGCCATTCAGTCTGATATTTTGTTGTGGCAGCTGGAAAAGACTAAGACAGTGATTAGTAGGATGAGGGTGGGGAGTGAAGGAGAGGTTTCTCCCTTGGTAGACTGGGGGCACAGGTGTGCCACTAATTGGGGTGGATAAACTGGGAAGAGGAAGATCGATTATGGTCAATGGAATAACACTAATTATCCTGTACTTAAGGTTCACCTCACTCAAACATAGAAATACAACTGAAATTAGCTATTTAAGATCACTTGTTCAATAAATATTTATTCATCCTCTAGCCACCAAGGTCACTGTGTTTGTCCTGAGTGTACAAAGTAAGTAAGATTCATTCTCTGCCCTCAAGGAACTCACAGTCAGGTGGGGAGAAATATTGTTCCTTTTTGTAAAACTAGCATGCTTGCTTTCCTTTTCCCTTACTTCTAAAGACCTGGAGCTCATAAGAAATATATATGTATAAAATCCCATATGGATAAGAGCTTTGGAATCACAAGACCAGGACTTGAATCTGGGCCTTGGAATAGACCAGGTGAGTGATGATCTTAGGCAGCACAAGTAACGCTTCTTATGGTCCTCACCTATACCTGCAGAGTTGTTTTAAGAATAAGAGAGGTAGGTAGAAATGTTTTGTAAAATGCAATATGCATGTTAGCAATTATTGTAATTATAAAAAGCTACATTTCCAACCTGCAGAAACTCAAGGGTAGCAAGTCATGGGCAGCAAGTCAGAGGTGAAAGGACAGCTTTGAACCGTTTGGGTGGCAGGAGTTTTGGGATGGGAGATGGAATAAGAACAGGCTTTGGGGTCCTGTGATCTGGTTCAAATCACAGTTCAGTCAGTTATTAGCTGTGGAAAGTTGAGCAAGTCATGTAATCAATCTGAGCGTTAGTTTCTTCATCTGTAAAATGGAGGTAATAATACCTCCCCAGGTGGGTTGTTCTGAGTATGTCAAGGGCTTGGCATTGGGCCTGGCAGGGCTGTTGCTCAATTAATGGTAACCGTTGTTCCTATTAAAATTACTATTTTCCTCTCCTACCTCCTAAGGGGTTTGTTTAGGTGGTTAAGTTCCTTGAAGTGCAAGGAAGTGAGGGAAATGGAAGGGCTATTACGACTTGCTTAAAACGTTATTTTTAAAGGTAAAGAAAAGTAATTCAACTCAGCTTTCCTCTCCTAACCTATGATGCACACGTAACTCTTATAGAAAATGACCACCGTATTACATGGCTTGGAGCCAGAGAACACCTACCTTGATAATTATACCTTGTATTTATTCTATTCTAAGTTAATCTACGAATCATTGTTAATAAGGTTCTCTGAAGACAATGCTTCTGAAAATTTAATGTACACATGAGTCACTTGAGGGTTTGCTAAAATGCAGATTTTTATTCAGTGGATTTAAAGTGAGGCATGAAAATATGCATTTCTAAAAAGGTCCCAAGTGAGGCCCATGCTGCTGGCTCGTGGACCACACTTTGAGGAAAGAGCAAGGCTCTACAGGGGCATGGAAATCTCTTGGGGTGGTGTAATGGCCTGCTTCTCTTTAGGGATCTACCTAATTGCAAACTAACCACTTACTGACAGAACGTTACCGTGCCTTTTTTTTTTTCTTTTTTTTTTTTTGCGGTACGCGGGCCTCTCACTGTTGTGGCCTCTCCCGTGGCGGAGCACAGGCTCTGGACGCGCAGGCCCAGCGGCCACGGCTCACGGGCCCAGCCGCTCCGCGGCACGTGGGATCTTCCCAGACCGGGCCACGAACCCGTGTCCCCTGCATCGGCAGGTGGACTCTCAACCACTGCGCCACCAGGGAAGCCCTACCGCGCCTTTTTTTAGACCAGATTTAGAAATTCTGCAACAGGACTCATTTCTGATCAATAGTGACTTTTTCCAGCAGCCTACTACATGGGAGGCACAGTGCAAGGTGCTGGAGGTACAGAGGTTAGTAAGACACAATTTCTGCTTCAGAAGACTGCCTTTATTCTAACACTGTCCACCCGTGTAGACTGTTAATTTTCTCAGGGCAGTCTTATTGTTTCCCCTGTTGCTTAGCACTATATGGATGCCCGTAAGTACTAAATGAATGAGTTCCCAGGAATTTCATTAAAAATGTCTGGCAGAGCAAAACAAATGCTGTATATCACTTATATGTGGAATCTAAAAAATAAAACAAACTAGTGAATATAACAAAAAGAAAGAGACTCACAGATATGGAGAACAAACTGGTGGTTACCAGTGGGGAGAGGGAAGGGGGAGGGGGCCCAATAGGGGTAGGGGACTAAGAGGTACAAACTACTATGTATAAAATAAGCTACAAGGATATATAGTACAACACAAGAAATATAGCCAATATTTTACAATAACTATAAATGGAATGTAACTCTTAAAAACTGTGAATCACTAGGTTGTACACCTAAAACTTAAATAATATTGTACATCAACTATACCTCAATAAAAAAAAATCTTGTCTGGCAGCGCGTGACAATGAACTCTATCTTAGCTATCACGCATAAGAGGTGGTTAAATTAAAAAGGGGCTGATAGGGTAAGCCTTAATCCAATCTGACTGGTGTCCTTATAAGAAGAGATTCAAATACAGAGAGACTCCAGGGCTGAGCACACACACACTGAGGGGCAACCACGTAAGGACACAGCAAGAAGGCAGAGCCATCTGCAAGCCAAGGAGAGTGGCTTCAGAAGAAACCAAACCGGCCAACACCTTGGTCTTGGACTTTCACCCTCCAGAACTGTGAGAAAAGAAATTTCTGTTGTTTAAGCCACTCAGTCTATGGTATTTTGTTATGGCAACCCTAGCAAACTAATATAGATTTTCATAGCTTTTATGCCCAGAACCAAGACTCCCTTCTGTAGGGTACACAAAATGTTAAGAAAAATGCTAAAAGTGTATGGATGAACCTCTGAATGCAATGGGAATGAGTCATGGAAGGACTGGGGGGAGACAGACAGAAGAGGGTGAGACAGTAGCCAGACTGGGCTAAAACAGCTGCAGTATATATACATTTCCTTCCCCTTCTCATGATATCAATACAAAGCATAGGGCTGTTCTTTCTCCAAATCTGAGAGACTGAAAGTAGGTTTTTGACTTTTTCCCCTTTCTCAGGTTACTTTTTGATATTTAACACAATTTCACTTGTTTTAAAATATTGTGGCAGGAGGAAGACCCCAGATTTCTCTCTGTATGCAAAGTCTTTATATACAAAGAGTACCTGTGCTGATAATGAAATGAGATTGAATTTTTGACAAACAAAGAAATGTATCAAAAACACATAGTCAAATGAGATTCCTGCTAGCCACAGGGAAGGTACATTTGAAACCTGATTCTAAAGTCAGGGGATTAATTATTTGCTTTGTTTTGCTTTCAATAAACATGCCAACTCGTAAGTACAGATGAATGCCTCTTTCAAAATAGTTATTCTGGGAGGTTCTACACTTATTCTAACCATGTCACTGTTCTCAAATCATTTCTGGAATTGCTTTCAGGGTCTGTGAGATAGTTTTCTGAACGCTCTCAACTGTGACTCTGGAAGGTAGATTTGATTTTCAAAAACAACCAAGGGTCCTTCTGGGTCAACTCTGGTTACTCGGGGGACCAGTCAAACTGTGTAATGTCAAGAGGATCAACCCTAAAGTATTCAGGCTGATTTTTCTGGAGTGAATTGTTCTCAACCTCAGAAGACAGTTTCCAAAGGCAAACCCCAGAAATGGAGTAAACATGTTATAGGCATGACGTCAAGGGCAGAGGATGTGACCGCTCTGAAGGAAACCCCATTCATTTGGATATGCAGGTTTTTTAGTGATTCCCTTTACCAGAATATTTCCTCAGGTCTAGATCTACCTTACTTCATGGGACCAGAGTTCCCAGAAGTACAAGGACCTCACTGCCTTAGTCAATTTTTAATCTCCAACCTGGGTACTTGATGTGTGTCCAAGGCATAGTTGATGGAAAGATGAATATGGGGGAAGAATGGCTAAGGTGTCTGGGGCTTACTCTATGTGATTCAAAGGGCAGAACTAGGGCCCACAGAGAAGCTCTGGAGACATAAATTTCTGCTCCTTGTAGGAAATACATTTTCAGCAGCTGGAGCTGTCCAGCAATGGAGTTTGCCCTGGAATTGGAAATGGTGAGCTTCCCACCCAGAGAGGAAGCAAAGACTGCTTGTTATGGGAACCCTTAGAGGTACCTCCTGCAATGGGGAGCTACGCAGTGCCCTCCAAGGGCTATCTCCTGAGTCCTATCCGCACAATACCCGGCAACTGGTAGGCCCTGAAAAAATACTGGAATGCAATGAATGAGGAATGCAGTGCATCCTGTGAGCCAAGTAAACGGGAAGAGGCAGGGACTCAATCAGCCTCAAGGAAGGTAGGGAGAAGTGAAATGAAAAGACCCAGGGAGCCATGAGGTAGGGCCTTCCTTGAGTTTTTGGTACCATAGGAGAGAAGCGGCTTTGGGTACCTGAAGCCTCACGTGTTTATGAGAGGGTAATACTTTTTAAGGGGGTAGGAGTTGAGGGAGGAGATTAGACCACATGCTCACCCTTCTTAAACTCCTCCAGCACCGTGTCCAGCCGGGTATCATTGAAGACGCAGTGCAGGGGCCGGTTGTAGAAGCGGGTGACCGTGAGAAGCGGCGTGCAGTCGTCGGGGTCCACGAAGGCCAAGTCCTTGACAAACAGAATGTCCACAATGTTGTGCCGCTGGTCGCCCTCGTACACGGGGATGCGAGTGTAGCCGCTGCGCAGGATCTCGGAAACAGTGGCGAAATCCAGCACAGCGTCGGAGCGCAGCATGAAGCAGTCCCCAAGAGGGGTCAGCACCTCTTCCACCACCTTGGTGCGCAGCTCCAGGGCGCCCTGGATAATGTTGAGCTCCTCTTTCACCAGGTCGCTGTAAGGATCTGCGGCCCGCAGCGTCTCCAGCAGCTTCTCCCGCGTGTAGAAGGTGCTGATCTCCTGGCGCAGCGCCCAGTCCAGCAGGCGGCTCAGCGGGTAGCACACGGGGAAAGCGGCCGCCATCAGGAGCCGGGTCAGGCACACGCTGTGGGAGGCGATGGCCAGCCCGTGCCGCGAACACACCGAGTAGGGGCAGATCTCTGCGCCCAGGAACACGGCGCCGGTGCACACGAGCGCCGGCAGCCAGGGGAAGTGAGTCCCCGCGTCGCCGTAGTCTTCCCCGGTGGACCCGACGCCCGGCGGCAGCGAGGCGCACAGCCAGCCTGCCAGAGCCGCGTTGGCTCCGGCTTGGCCCAGGAGCAGGGTGCAGAGCAGATGGGTGCCCCTGCCGCGCACGGCCTGCACTCGGCGCGCCTGCTCCTGCTCGGCGGCCGAGCCGCTGTTCCGCAGCACCCGTAACTCCACCGGGTCCAGCGAGAGCAGGCTCAGGCGCAGGCCGCTAAACAGGGCAGACAGGGCGAGCAGCAGGAACGCTCCGAGCGCCCGCAGCCACGCGGGGGGCAGCAGGTCCCCGCCCGGGCCATAGAGCCGCGGGCGTACGCGCAGCAGGAAGCCGCCGGCGGCGCCGTGGTGGTGCCAGGCGCGCCCGTCCCAGGCGCACAGAGAGAAGAGCTTCCCGCCACCGCTCGTGCCGCCTCGCTCTGCCTCGCCCTTACGCAGTTCCCGCACCCGCACCTGGACTAGAGCTGAGCCCGCCACGCCTCCGGGGCGCAGGGGCCCCAGGACCTCCACGTCCGATGCCCAGTCGCTCTGCTCGCGGCAGCGCTGCGACCCCGGGGGGCGCGTGGGAACAGCGCTGGGCGCCGCGCCGCTCCCGCCCGGAGGCTCCTCGATAAACACGAGCCGTGGAGCCCAGTCCCCGGTGCCATTCTCCCCTGGGGAAAGGGTGGGTGTGGGCACCGGCTCCACGGGCGCCGCGGGCCCGGGCTGGAAATAGACGCGCAGGAGGAAGCTGGTGCCTTCGGCGGCGCGCAGGGTGCCCCCCTCCAGGGACACGCGGCCTCCAGCGGTGTCCTCGGGCCGCAGGCCCAGCAGCCAGGCGGCGGCGGTCGGGGGCCGAGGGGACAGGGAAAAGAAGAGCAGGAGCACAGCGCCCCTGCTGCAGCAGTCTCGGAGCCTGACACCCACCGCTGCTGCCGCAGCCGCCATCCTGCCCCCGGCGCGGCTGCACGTGATACTGCAGAAAGCCTAACGAGAGCTGGAGGGAGGAGGAGCCGGAGCCGGGAACCCGGCCCCAGGCAGGTCACCACGTGTACGCACCCCTGCGCGCGTGAGCTGGAGGCGGTGGGGGTTCAGACCCTGCCCGGGCAGTGGGTCCCGGCGGGAGGCTGGAGATGGTCACGCATCACTGCACGGTGCGTGACCCCGACGCACTTGAGTACGGCAGAGTTGCAGCCTCAGGAAGGCTTGTCTTGAAGCACGGCCTCCTATTCCAGCAGTAGGGCGCCCCTCAGCGAACTCCTACCGGGCAGAATTTCCCGTCTGGTCCTGCCACTTCACCATTGGCCAGGGAAATTTCCCAGCATTTCGCCTCTCCTCCTGCCTCTTGCATTCCCTCTTCTGGTCAAAAGATATTCTGGAGACGAGTCCTGAATCTGTGTTTGGTCTCAACTTCAGCTGACCTTTCATGTTTTAAAATTTTACAAATTCTTAGGTTAAATTCCTTGTTAAAATCCAAATATGTATTAATAAGAAACCGTTGAATTAAGTTATTATACCACTGTGCGATCGAATACTATGCAGCAGAAGAAAATAATGATGTGGATCCATGTGTTTGTGATATGGAAATATCTCCAAAGTAATAGCTGCAAAATATCAAGGTGCAGAACAGAGTGTAAAATATGCTACTGTTTGTATTAAAAGTATGTAAGTATAAATGTATATGTACATATATACATATATAAAATATTAGATTTAATATGCAGAGGATACACAAGAAATCTGTAATAGTGTTCACCTCTGGGGAGCAGGCCTATATTGTACAATGCCAAAAGCAGGGAATTGGCCCTGGTATAATGTGTGTGTATAGTTTTGTCTCATTTTACTACATGTATAGATTTATATAATCATTGCTGAAATCAAAATGCAGAACTATTCTATCACCATAAAGAGCTAGGAGGGAGACATTTTACTGAATTCCTTGTATTGTTTGAACTTACCATGGGCCTGTTACTTTACTTTTATGCATTTATTTAAGAAAGTTATATAGTAAAATTCACTTCCTGGCGTACTGTTCTATGAGTTTTGGCAAATATTCATGTAACGATCACAATCCAAAATAGTGCCATCATTCTCCAATATTCCCTCTTTCCGTCTCTTTGTGGCCATAGCTCTCCCCCCATTTCATCCTCTGGCAGCTATTGATTTGTTCTCTCCTACAGTTTTCCGTTTCCAGAATGTCGTGTTAATGGAATAATACAATACGCAAGCTTTTGTCTCTAGCTTCCCTTACTTAAGTTAGCAATAATGCATTTGACAGTCATCCATGCTGTGTTTATCAATAGTTCATTCCTTTTTATGGCTGGGTAGTATTCTACTACATGGATATATCACAGTTTATCCATTTACCAGTTAAAGAATTTTTGAGTTATTTCCAGTTTTGGGCAATTATGAATAAAGCTGCTATAAATGTTTGTGTGCAGGTTTTTGTGTGAACATATATTTTCATCTCTCTTGGGTAAATTTACCACAGGTCTGTATTACTTTTTAAAATAATTTTATTTTATTTATTTATTTTTTTATATTTTTTGGCCGCACCGCATGTGGGATGTGGCATGTGGGATCTTAGTTCCCCGACCAGGGATGGAACCTGCGCCGCCTGCCTTGGAAGTGCAGAGTCTTAACCACTGGACCGCCAGCGAAGTCCCTGTATTACTTTTTAAAATAGAAAAATAACAATAATTAGGCATACTACCTTTGACATCTCTAATTAAAAAAAAATCATATGTGAAATCTTATTTTTCATAGAACTCCAAAGATATTGACTGAGAAAGACTTGCAAAGGATAAAGCTCAATACAAATGGTCCCAGCTAAAAGTTACCTTCTTTTCATAACAAACTCTTATCATCCAGAGTGGAAATAGCCACTTCCTAGTTTGAGACTAAACAGGCCTTAGTGGGTTGCTGCTCACATAGGCTGCCTTTCACGCTTTCCGACAGGAGTGTGAAACAAACCTGCCACTGCCTTAAAATACACCAGATCTTGTGCACTACAAGTTGCCTCTTGCATGGGCTGCTTAAGAGACGGAAGGAAGGTTTAATCTAGAGAGAGAACATTGAGGCATTTATTGGAAATGTAGGGGAAAGAGCGAAGAGGTGTCAGGCATGTGATTGCTTCTGTTAAGTATTGGCAAAAAAATATTCTCACTTTTGTCCTGACACTTAGATCTCTCTCCTCTCCCGGCCTAAGCTCCTCAGCACAAAGGTACCTGTTATCCTAAGGGTTCTCCCACTTCTTTTTTTGTTTTTGCGTTACGCGGGCCTCTCACTGCTGGGGCCTCTCCTGTTGCGGAGCACAGGCTCCGGATGCGCAGGCTTAGCGGCCATGGCCCATGGGCCCAGCCGCTCCGCGGCATGTGGAATCTTCCCGGACTGGGGCACGAACCCGTGTCCCCTGCATCAGCAGGCAGACTCTCAACCACTGCGCCACCAGGGAAGCCCTCCCACCTCTTTTTGGTCACAGGACTTAATCATCCTTTATCAAGGATGATAAAGGATCTTTATCAACCTAACACCTTTATCAAGCTTTAGAGTTACAAAGGGATTTCATATCTATTGCTTCATATACACACACAGAGCCCTGTGAAGTAGATATAACAATAACCATTTTACAGATCAGGTGAAATGACTCGTAAAACTTCTTTGGACTCTAGGTTTATGCTCCCTCACTCCACGGGGTTGATCTGTACCAAAACAGAAGCTTTCAAAAATATTCAATTAGGAATTTAAAAACCTAAATTTCTCATATAAAGTATTACATTCCTATTGAAAATAAAGTTTTAATGCAGAAAAGCTTACGTAAAAATAAACTATAACCCCACCAACCAGAGATAAACACTGTTAATATTTTGACACATTTCTTTTTTTATCTTCTACATAGATAACCGAGAAACAAACACACACACATATATAATTGAATACATATTATGCATACAAGTTTAGTCTGCTTCTGTCACTTAACATATCAAGAACATTTTCCCTAATGTAATAAAAATTCTTTCATAAACATAATTTTTAATGACTGATGCTGTTACATTATTGGATATATTATATTGACAGAGAGAGAACTGTAAGGGTGATATCATTTCTAGTTATACCAGCTCTATTATTAACAATGTTAGGCTTTCAACTCACTTTTCTGGACCCACTTTCTTATCTGTGAAATGAAAGACAGTTTTAAGGTCCCTACCCTTTCATGAGACAGTGAGTAAGGACTAATGTACACCAGGTGAAGATAATCTAGAGAGACTGAGTACTTTTCCTTTTCTGAGCAGGAGTTAATCTGGAAAAGTACTGGGTTTCCAAAGCTCTACTGTAGCTGAAAGGATTCCTGGGGACAGGTTCAAGCAGTGTGATTCTAGTAAGGAAGAGCTGCCAAAAACAGCTCCCCAGAATCTGAATGTTGACTATCTTCCTATCTTACAAAATGAGCAACTCCTCACTTCCCAGAGAGATGAAGGAAATGACACTTGCCTTTAATCTCATGACTCTGCTATTTCAGAACGTATGTATTTAAATGCTTTTGTTTACTTCATTACCTGTTCATTCATCAATAAATACTTGTTAGTCAACAAAGGGCTAGGCCCTGTGCTAGATGTTGTACATAGACAGATACCATCCTTGCCATCACTGAGTTTAGATTCCACTGAGGATGACAGACGTGAACCGGAAACTGCTTACCTATCTAATTAATTAATTACTCCCATGAAAGAGATGTCAAAGTGCCATGCAAGTATATAACCTGAGGACAAAGAGGAAGGTCTGGGCAGACTATTCCCAAAATGAAATGAAATGAAAATGGAAGAATTTATACATTAGGAAGAACATGAAAAATATATTTTGTACCTTCTATTCTTTTTTGTAATACTTTTAAAACTATGACAATGTATTAATAATATCCCTAATAATATAACCTGTTGACATTTATCAAGTGCTTTATCATGTGCCAAGTATATTATCCCTTTTAATCCTCACAATAGATGAGAAAACTGAGGCTCACGATAGGTAACTTTGTGAAAGTCACGTTGCTGGTGGGTAGCGGAGCTCAGTTGGATACACAGTCTGAATCCAGAGACTATAGTTTAAAGTTAAGAAAATAATGCCAGCTAACCCTTACATAAGGTTTACTACGTATTAGGCATAAATCAACTCATTTAATTCTCATAAGAACTTTTGGAAGTACGTGTTATTATTATTTTCACTTGATATGAGGAAGCTAAGCTACAGAGAGATTAAGTACCATGGTGGCCAAGATTATGCAACCAGTGGCAGAAGCACTGCCACTATACCCCACAATTTTACATGATACTGTACTATAGCTACCTGTCATATTTTTGCCCATTTACATACATCATCTTACATAGTTGCACATATAATATTCCTAAAACTGTTGTATTCTATTTCTTTTCATTCATCATTATAGCATGGTTTCCCTCATTAAAACTACTTGTGAACATGTTTTTCCTTTTTTTCTCCCCACCCCCATACTCTGTTGTTATTGTTGTTTATTGGTTGGTTTTATCACAGGCACAAAGGATTGAGTTAATCAACTTCCTCAGTCCATGGGCTTTGAAAAGGCCTCCTCCACTCCATCCTAATCCCAATCCCATCCCCTCCCCTTTCAGGCAGCCATTCCAACTTTTTGATATGTCCTTAAAACAAGTAGACAATATTGGTTTGTGTGTATTTTTTCTTTTATTGCAACATGATTCACATACCATAAAATTCACCCTTTTAAGCTATACATTTCAGTGGTTTTTAGTATATTCATAAAGTTGTGCAGCCGTCATCACTTCCTAATTCTAGAATATTTTCAGGCACCCCCAAAAGAGACCCTTACCCATTAGCATGCTTCTCTTCCCCTGACCCAGCCTTTAGCAACCACTGATCTACTCTGTCTGTGCTTTTAATTTTCACTTGTTCTGTTTATCACATTTTCACTCAACACTATGCTTGTAAAATGTGTCCATGTTGCTGAATGTACGCCTGGTTTGATATTTCTAAATGCTGGGTGGTCTTCCACAGTGGATAGCCATAACATTAATTTAATCCATTCCCTTAGAGATGGACACTTAGATTGCCATCAACTTCCCACTACCACCAATAAAGCCACAGTGACATCCTTACCATTCCCTACTGGACCAGTGGGGGATTCCTGTGGGATGTACCCACTGTGGGACTGTTGGGTCACAGTATACACATACACTTAATTTCACTCAGTACAGCCAGATTACTCTCCACCAATAGTGCCTGAAGTTTCCTGTTTTCCTACATCTTAGCCTACACTTAGTATTATTCACTTTCCAAATTTGGCCAAGCTAATGGGCGTGAAGTGCTATCTCATTTAAAAAATTGGAATGTCTCTGATTTCTAACAACTTTGAGCATGTCTTTATATATTTGTTAGCCTTTCGGGTGTGAAATTGAATTGAAAGGGCTAAAGTTTGGAGCTGGCATTAAAAGTACATCTGCTCTTTTATAGGACATATATTCAACAGTTCTACATATCTGAAAACGTTAACGCATGCTTTACTCAGCTTGAAGCCCTGGACCAACTCAGACGGAAGCACGGAGATGGAGCTTCCTGATAGAGCAAGGGTAAAACGGCCTGCACTTGTTAATGTCTACAATAAACAGTTGTTTGTGGAGACTTCCCTGGTGGCTCAGTGGTTAAGAATCCACTTGCCAAAAAAAAAAAAAAAAAAAAAAAAAAAAGAATCCACTTGCCAATGCAGGGGACACGGGTTTGAGCCCTGGTCTAGGAAGATCCCACATGCCGTGAAGCAACTAAGCCCGTGCGCCACAACTACCAAGCCTGTACTCTAGAGCCCACGAGCCACAACTAATGAAGCCCGCGTGCCTATAGCTCGTGCTCCGCAACAAGAGAAGCCACCGCAATGAGAAACCCGCGTGCCACAACGAAGAGTAGCCCCTGCTCACTGCAACTAGAGAAAGCCCGCACACAGCAACGAAGACTCAATGCAGCCAAATATAAATAAATAAATTTAAAAAAATTATATAAAAAAAGCCTACACAAACAGTTAATTGTGTGCACAGCATTTCTCAGATATAGGAATTTCTATCAGTTAATAAGAGAAGCCCCTGCCCAGGGCAGGGAGACTTTTTTCCACCAAAAATGTCAAGAGCTTTTTAGGGGAATGATTACTCTCTAGCATCTGGGCAGTCAGAAGCTCGGCCCCACTTCGGTCACGAACTAATCAGTTCATTCAACACCTGAATCAAGAAATCCAGTGGGGCGTACCAGCCTGGGTCACAAAGGGTTGAAAGCGGGGACAATAACCTCCAGTCAAACAGAAAAAAAAAAACCACTGAAGATGTTTTCTTTACTGAGAGGGGGTGGGAATTGAAAGCTATTAATATGTGATTGGCTTGTGTATTGTTTTCCGGGATAATTTGGTTCTCAGATGGGCAGGAGAGAAAGTCAGTCTTATTAAGACAGTCTTTAATTCAGGCAAACATTAATTTTTTTCTTTGTAGATCAATGATTCTCAAATTTTTTATGCATAAAAATCATGAAAATCACTTGGGAGTTTTTTTTTTTTTTTAACAGATTCTAGAAGGATACACAGGAAACTGCTAACAGTGGTTGCCTCTCTGAAGAGAAACTGGTAGTTGGGCAACAGGGATAGAAGAGAGACTTTTCCCTTTTGATCTTTTAAATTTTGTACCATTTACATTTCCTATTCAAAACCAATTTACATTTAATTTTAAAATGCACATTCCTGTCTCTATTTTGATTCTGTAGATCTTGAATAGGACCCAAGAATCTGCATTTTAACAAGCATCTCATGGGGTTCCAATACAGCTGACTGTTGGTTCACTTTTTGAGAAACAATGATATAAAAGAGTGGTTTTTAAACTTTTTTGGATTTACACACCCCTATGAATTCTAATGAAAGCTACGGGCCTCTCCCTAGAAAACTGCACATGTACTCAAGGACACAATAACGTGAATATGTTGTGAATACAATTGCAGGCATTCATGCCATCCAGTGGCATTGTGCCCATCCATGATCCTTATGTTAGGGACCCCTGATATAGAGATTTTGTTCTATATAATGGCAAGGAGTTTGTTTGCTTTTTTTTTCAGAGAGGGAAATTCATAGAATTGAGAAGATTTTTAAGCGGGTGAATGCGTGTGTGCATGTGTGTGTGGGTGCATATGTGTAAGAAAAGAGCAGAGGCAATTTCTACTTTTGATGACGGGGTTCCTTCTCCATTTCTAGAAGCAGTTCCTAATTAATAAAGGAACAGAAGATGGATCCCTCAACAATTCCCTTCCAGCTACATCCTGTCCACAAATATGCTAATGAAATTTGCAGATGACCCCAAAAGAGGATACACTCCAAACACCAGGAAAGCCAAAGAAATTACATAAAACATTAGCAATATGGCAAAGAGAATGACACTCAACTTGAAAAAATTTCAAGTTGAGGCATCTGGGGAAAAGTAATTGGAAAGAAAATTTTTCATGGGGAGGGCAACACCTGGAAAATAGTAATGTCTGTAAGAGGCCCAAGGGTGACGCTAAATGGCGAACTAGATACATGTCTGTTGTATAATATTGTGAGAAAAATATAACACTGACCTTTTGTCACAAAGCACGGAGATAATGGCTCTTTCTGTTTGGCCCTAGTAAGATAGCACCTGGGATGCTGTTTTTGGTTTTGGACACTTCATTAGTGGAAAATTGTTGATTAGCATTTGGGAATTTGGAGGCAAGAAACAAGAAACAATTAAAAGCATACATTTGACACGATTAACCCATTCAAACAACAGCACAGAGCAAAAGAGGAAAAATGAAACTCCGCATTTAAATTGTGTTGCTGAGAAATCAAATTAATCAAAAGTCTCTTCATTTCAACTTCAGCATAGAACCACTGATTGTTGGAGCTGCGAGGGACTTTGGAGACGAATTTTGCTAGACTTTAATTAAGTTCCTTTAATTAAGTGTCCTTTCATTTCAGCTTAAAGAAACCACTTTAGCAATTCTTGCAAGGAAGGTCAGTGGTGATCAATTCCCTTAGCTTTTGTTTGTCTGGGAAGAGATCCATACGTATATAACAGAAATCTGATTATATCAATCCTCTGCTTCCAATGGCTCTCTATTGCTTATGACATGGCTTATCAAAATCCTTCATGAACTGCCTTCTCTCTATTCATCACCTTGCTTCTCAAGGGTGGTAAGTGGCAGCGCTGGGATTTGAACTCATGTAATTGACTTTCAGAGCCAATATTCTTAACTGCTTGCTTGCATTGTCCCAGCAGTCAGCCATATTGAATGTCCTTCATCGTCTCCCATGAACTATGCTTTTTCGTCTTTAGGCTGCTGTAGCTTATGCTTGGACTTTTCTCTGTCCACTCTTTTGGCTTGGAAAACCCCTCCATATTTATCTTTCAGATCTTAGCTTTGAAGTTTCTTTAAGAAGTTTCACGTGATTCCCCAAGTCTGAGCCAGAAGCCCCTGCCCTATAGTCCTATAAATTCTTTTTCTTCCCCGACATATAACTTATTTGTTGTATTATAATTGCCAGTTTATTTACTTACCTCTTTGACAAAAATTTGAATTCTGTGATCTCAGGGACTGTGATTATTTTATACATCATTATATCCCCAGTGCATACAGTAGGCACTGGTAACATATTTGTTGTATAAACGAACAGAAGATTCCATTCTGCAAGTTTTAGAGCTTAATACTGGGGGTTGGGAAGAGAATACTATAGTCATCTTCCTGTTTGGATCTCTTGCGGGGGTGATTCAAAGCACAACCTAAAAAGAACTCAAAGGCAGTGGAGATACTCAGGAGAGATAGAAAAAGAGGGACCTGGGATGAGTGGAACCTGGTGCTGCTTTGCTTCTACTGTTTTCCTCTCCACAGCTTTTCTTTGCAGGTGTATCAAACCCCTATCAAACCTATTTTGGCTGGGTGGGGCCAGGTGCTTCTTCACAGCCGGGAACATCTCGCGGCGCCTCATCATCGCGAGAGCGGCGCGAAGCCGCCTCATAGCCCCGAAGGCTTCCTTGCTGGGTCATTGAAAGTTCAGGCACTTTCCGTAGGTCGTGGAATGTGCAGTGATCTCCCAACAGATGTTCCGTCTCTGCTTGACTTTCTGTGGGGCCCGGAACACGGGACTGGAACCGACGAAACCTGCGGAAGAATGGTGGTCGCCTGACTGGAGCCCCCTGCGGGGAAGAACCTCCGCGAGTGAGGAAGAGCCGGCAGAGCCTAGCGGGCGTTGCCGGGAGTGTCCACCACAGGCCCGATGTGGGCCTGTGCCCTCTGACAGGCGGAGGAGGAAAGGGAAAGACGGTGTTGGGGAGCGAGAAAAGAGGCACCCAGGAGGGGAATATTTTTCTCGGTCAGCAGTGGAGAAGAGTCCCAGGGTCGGTGGACAGAGGAGGCCACGGAGTCGACACACGGCCCTGGGCTGCGGAACCCTGGGCTGAGGTCGGAGAGCATCAGGCGGCGGCTCAGAAGACAGGTGAGCAGCACCCCCTTTTGAGGACTTGTGGAGGAGCTAATGTAGGAGGGGGTATCCTGAGAAAATATGGACTTCCTGCTAATGAAGGGGTAGCTGAGAGCACAATATTTGGGGTATGGCCCTGAGGGGATCAGATTTATGCTCACTGTACTGGAAGACCATGGAAAATACTGGTTGTATTTGGACTTAGTAGACATGATGCAGTCGGGTGACCCTTTATGGGACTGAGCGGGTGGGACTCAGCTGAAGAAACTACTTGTTATAAAATGTAAATATAAAATCACCATAGAAATAACTCCAGCACTGGCTGCGAATCTCCAAGCTTATTTGCTTAGTCTGAGTCCAGAGATGTAGCTGTATTTATTTCTTGCTCGCCCTCATTCTGTTCTGTCCCCCTTCCCTTCTTCCCTTCTTCACTTTTCACTCCTCCCCTTGCTTTGTCTCCTTATCACTACCTCCTTCCTTCCATCAAACCAGGAGTTCTTAACCTTAGAATTATGGTGGTCCGCGAACCACAACGGAAAGAAAATCATATTTGTTTAACATCTAAATAAAAATTTGCGTCTTCGTCAATTATGAACGTGATCGTAAACCACAGGAATATTAGCAGTACCCATGACTCATCAATAGAAATCAAGTGGTTTTGACAGTACCTGTACCTTTGCCACCAGAGAAATCACAGATGTCATTCACATTGTGGTATGTAGAAATATTTTTGCTCATTGCTATAAAATTATGAGTTATTTGATTGCCACCTGATCTTGTATTCAGTGCATTAACACTGAAGCATGCTATATCATTAACTTAAAAAAATATTTTGACAACTGTAGTACAATATAATTCATTTCCTTTGCATACTTCTTATTCATTCCTGATTTTGCTATGGTGCATAGAAGGAAAACTGGTGCTGATCTTCAGAAAGTGAATGACCCAAATCACTGGGCCACAAATCTTTTTCCAATTTAAGTGGTTTCCAGTTCTTCCTTTCAACAAAATAGAAGGAGGACCTAATGTAGTTGTTAACTGATAGATAATTAAAAGTAATTTTTAGTAATAGGTCAGTGTAGCATTTTTGTCAAATAACTCTGGAGATCAAAGAATTATGTGCTGTTACCATAGCAAAATGATTATTCCTAATTACTTATTTATGTAAACAAGCTTCCTCAGAATTTATATTTAAAAATAAATAAATATAGGAAAGGGATTGATTTTGTACATCTACTATTACTGTCAGTAAAAGCATGGATCCATAAAAGCCACATTCCTCTCACTGAGGGATATGATGTGAATACAATTATTATGTTTAATATTTATATAAATTTTATTATGTTTACGCTGTTTTGCTCAGTTGGGTGCTAATACTAATTATAATGACAGTGCAATTAAGAAGAAATTTTTTTATAGTCTGAGCCTCCAGAACTATGAGAGGATAAGTTTATTTTCTTTTAAGCCAACAAAGCTATGGTAATTTGTTACAGCAGCCAGAGGAAATTAATAATAGGGTTTATAGTGTATGCACTTGTTCAGTTTTAGTAGATACTGCCAAATAGTTTTCCAGAGTGGTTGTACCAATTTACACTCCCAGTAGCAGTGTATGAAAGTTCTGGTCGCTCTACATCAAGGGTTGGGGGTTAGATATTGAAGAACCAGATAGTATTTTAGGCTTTGTAGGCCATATGGATTTGTGGCAGTTACTCAGCTCTGCTATGGTAGCGTGAAAGAAGCCATAGACAGTGCATAAATGAATAAGCAGGGCTGCATTCCTATGAAACTTTATTTACAAATAAGGTGGTGGGGGTCTTATTTTGCTGACCCTTGCTCTGTGTCTTCTTCAGCCCTGTAATTTCTGTCCTTTTCATTTTAGCCATTCTTGTAGTGTGCAGTGGTATCTCATTATGGTTTTAAATCACACATCTCTGATGACAAATGAGGTTGAGCATCTTTTCAGGTGTTGACCACTTAGATATACTCTTTTGTGAAGGGTCTTTTCAAGTGTTTTGCTAATTTTTAAAATACAGTAAGTCCCCTACATATGAACCTTCAAGATGCGAACTTCCAAAGATGTGAACGTGCCTGCCAGCCCCTGTATGCCAGCTGTTGTACTGCACTATTGTACTTTTCAAGGTACTGTACTGTAAGATTAAAAGTGTTTTATTTTTTGTGTTTGTTTGGTTTTATGGACGAATTGTTTGTGTGAAAGGTATTATAAACCTATTACAGTACATTACTATATAGCCGATTGTGTTAGTTGTGTTAGTTGTGTGAGATGTAATCCACATACTACCAAATTCGTCCTTTTAAAACTATACAGGCCAGTGGTCATAAGTATATTCACAGAGTTGTGTTACCATCACCACTACCTAATTACACAGCATATTCATCACTGCCTCAGAAAAGAAAACCCCATGACCATTAATAATTACTCTCCATTCCTTCTACTCCTAGCGCCTGGAAACCACTAGTCTACTTTCTGTCTCTATGAATTTGCTTATCCTGGACATTTCATATAAGTGGAATCATAGAATATGTGATCTTTTGTGTCTGGCTTCTTAGCATAATGCTTTCAGAGTTCATCCATGTTGTAACATAGTCAGTACTTCATTTTTTTCTTTGTTTAACAATTTCATTGGAGTATAATTGCTTTACATTGTTGTGTTAGTTTCTACTGTATAACAAAGTGAATCAGCAATATATTTACATATATCCCTGTATCCCCTCCCCCTTGCGTCTCCCTCTCACCCTCTCTATCCCTCCCCTCTAGGTGGTCGCAAAGCACCGAGCTGATCTCCCTGTGCTATGCGGCTTCTTCCCACTAGCTATCTGTTTTACATTTGGTAGTGTATATATGTCCATGCCACTCTCTCACTTCATTCCAGCTTATCCTTTCCCCTCCACATGTCCTCAAGTCCATTCTCTATGTCTGCGTCTTTCTTCTTGTTCTGCCCCTAGGTTCTTCAGAACAATTTTAAATTTTTTTAGATTCCATATATATGTGTTACCAGATGGCATTTGTTTTTCTCTTTCTGACTTACTTCACTCTGTATGACAGGCTCTAGGTCCATCCACCTCACTACAAATAACTCAATTTCGTTTCTTTTTATGGCTGAGTAATATTGCATTGTATATATGTGCCACATCTTCTTTATCCATTCATCTGTCGATGGACACTTAGGTTGCTTCCATGTCCTGGCTATTGTAAATAGTGCTGCAGTAAACATTGTGGTACATGACTCTTTTTGATTTATGGTTTTCTCTGGGTATATGCCCAGTAGTGGGATTGCTGGGTCATATGGTAGTTGCATTTTTAGTTTTTTAAGGAACCTCCATACTGTTCTGCATGGTGGCTGTATCAATTAACATTCCCACCAACAGTGCAAGAGGGTTCCCTTTTCTCCACACCCTCTCCAGCATTTATTGTTTGTAGACCTTTTGATGATGTCCATTCTGACTGCTGTGAGGTGATGCCTCATTGTAGTTGTGATTTGCATTTCTCTAATGATTAGTGATGTTGAGCATCCTTCATGTGTTCATCGGCGATCTGTATGTCTTCTTTGGAGAAATGTCTATTTAGGTCTTCTACTCATCTTTGGGTTGGGTTGTTTGTTTTTTTGATATGGAGCTGCATGAGCTGCTTGTGTATTTTGGAGATTAATCCTTTGCCAGTTGCTTCGTTGGCAAATATTTTCTCCTATTCTGAGGGTTGTCTTTTGGTCTTGTTTATGGTTTCCTTTGCTGTGCGAAAGCGCTTAAGTTTCATTATGTCCCATTAGTTTAGTTTTGTTTTTATTTCCATTTCTCTAGGAGGTGGGTCAAAAAGGATTTTGCTGTGATTTATGTCATAGAGTGTTCTGCCTATGTTTTCCTCTAAGAGTTTTATAGTGTCTGGTCTTACGTTTAGGTCTTTAATCCATTTTGAGTTTATTTTTGTGTATGGTGTTAGGGAGTGTTCTAATTTCATTCTTTTACATGTAGCTGTCCAGTTTTCCCAGCAGCACTTATTGAAGAGGTTGTCTTTTCTCCATTGTATATTCTTTCCTCCTTTATCAAAGGTAAGGTGACCATATGTGCGTGGGTTTATCTCTGGGCTTTCTATCTTGTTCCAATGATCTGTGTTTCTGTTTTTGTGCCAGTACCATCCTGTCTTGATTACTGTAGCTTTGTAGTCTAGTCTGAAGTCAGGGAGCCTGATTCCTCTGGCTCCATTTTTCTTTTTCAAGTTTGCTTTGGCTATTCGGGTTTTTTTGTGTTTCCATACAAATTGTGAAATATTTTGTTCTAGTTCTGTGAAAAATGCCATTGGTAGTTTGATAGGGATTGCATTGAATCTGTAGATTGCTTAGGGTAGTATAGCCATTTTCACAATGTTGATTCTTCCAATCCAAGAACATGGTATATCTCTCCATCTGTTTGTATCATCTTTAATGTCTTTCATCAGTGTCTTATAGATTTCTGCATATAGGTCTTTTGTCTCCCTAGGTAGGTTTATTCCTAGGTATTTTATTCTTTTTGTTGCAGTGGTAAATGGGAGTGTTTCCTTAACTTCTCTTTCAGATTTTTCATCATTAGTATATAGGAATGCAAGAGATTTCTGTGTATGAATTTTGTATCCTGCTACTTTTCCAAATTCATTGATTAGCTCTAGTAGTTTTCTGGTAGCATCTTTAGGATTCTCTATGTATAGTATCATGTCATCTGCAGACAGTGACAGTTTTACTTCCTCTTTTCCGATTTGGATTCCTTTCATTTTGTTTTTTGTCTCTGATTGCTGTGGCTAAAACTTCCAAAACTATGTTGAATAATAGTGGTGAGAGTGGGCAACCTTGTCTTGTTCCTGATCTTAGTGGAAATGGTTTCAGTTTTTTACTATTGAGAACAATGTTGGCTGTGGGTTTGTCATATAGGGCCTTTATTATGTTGAGGTAAGTTCCCTCTATGCCTACTTTATGGAGAGTTTTTATCATAAATGGGAGTTGAATTTTGTCAAAAGCTTTTTCTGCATCTATTGAGATTATCATATGGTTTTTATCCTTCAATTTGTTAATATGGTGTATCACATTGATTGATTTCGTGTATTGAAGAATCCTTGCATTCCTGGGATAAACCCCACTTGATCATGGTGTATGATCCTTTTAATGTGCTGCTGGATTCTGCTTGATAGTATTTTGTTAAGGATTTTCACATCTGTGTTCATCAGTGATATTAGCCTGTAGTTTTCTTTTTTTGTAGTATCTTTGTCTTGTTTTGGTATCAGGGTGATGGTGGCCTCCTAGAAGGAGTTTGGGAGTGTTCCTCCCTCTGCTATATTATGGAAGAGTTTGAGAAGGATAGGCGTTAGCTCTTTTCCAAATGTTTGATAGAATTCACCTGTGAATCCATCTGGTCCTGGACTTTTGTTTGTTGGAAGATTTTTAATCACAGTTTCAATTTCAGTGCTTGTGATTGGTCTGTTTGTATTTTCTATTTCTTCCTGGTTCAGTCTCAGAAGTTTGTGCTTTTCTAAGGATTTGTCCATATCTTCTGGGTTGCCCATTTTATTGACATATAGTTGCTTGTAATAATCTCTCATGAGCCTCTGTATTTCTGCAGTGTCAGTTGTTACTTCTCCTTTTTTAATTTCTGATTCTGTTGATTTGAGTCTCCTCCCTCTTCTTCTTGATGAGTCTGGCTAATGGTTTATCAATTTTGTTTATCTTCTCAAACAACCAGCTTTTAGTTTAATTGATCTTTGCTATCGTTTCCTTCATTTATTTTCTTTTTTTTTTTTGTGCGGTATGCGGACCTTTCACTGTTGTAGCCTCTCCCGTTGCTGAGCACAGGCTCCGGACGTGCAGGCTCAGTAGCCATGGCTCACGGGCCCAGCCGCTCTGCGGCACGTGGGATCTTCTCGGACTGGGGTACGAACCCATGTCCCCTGCATCGGCAGGCGGACTCCCAACCACTGTGCCACCAGGGAAGCCCCCTTCATTTCTTTTTCATTTATTTCTGCTCTCATCTTTATGATTTCTTTCCTTCTGCTAACTTTGGGGTTTTTTTTGTTCTTCTTTCTCTAATTGCTTTAGGTGTAAGGTTAGGTTGTTTATTTGAGATGTTTCCTCTTTCTTTAGGTAGGATTGTATTGCTATAAACTTCCTTCTCAGAACTGCTTTTGCTGAGTCCCACAGGTTTTGGGCCATGGTGTTTTCATTGTTATTTGTTTCTAGGTATTTTTTGATTTCCTTTTTGATTACTTCAGTGGTCTCTCGGTTATTTAGTAGCGTACTGTTGAGCCTTCATGTGTTTGTATTTTTACGGTTTTTTTCCCTATAATTGATATCTAGTCTCATAGCGTTGTGGTCAGAAAAGATTGATAGAATTTCAATTTTCTTAAATTTACCAAGGCTTGATTTGTGACCCAAGATATGATCTATCCTGGAGAGTGTTCCATGAGCACCTGAGAAGAAAGTGTATACTGTTGTTTTTGGATGGAATGTCCTATAAATATCAATGAAGTCCATCTTGTTTAATGTATCATTTAAAGCTTGTGTTTCCTTATTTTCATTTTGGATGATCTGTCCATTGGTGAAAGTGGGGTGTTAAAGTCCCCTACTATGACTGTGTAACTGTCAATATCCCCTTTTATGGCTGATAGCATTTGCCTTATGTATTGAGGTGCTCCTTTGTTGGTGCATAAATATTTACAATTGTTATATCTTCTTCTTGGATTGATCCCTTGAGCATTATGTAGTGTCCTTCTTTGTCTCTTGTAATAGTCTTTATTTTAAAGTCTCTTCTGTCTGATATTTCTTTTTTTTTTTGGTTTTTTTTTTTTGTTTTTTTTTTTGGTACACGGGCCTCTCACTGTTGTGGCCTCTCCTGTTGCGGAGCACAGGCTCTGGACGTGCAGGCTCAGTGGCCATGGCTTACAGGCCCAGCCGCTCCGTGGCATGTGGGATCTTCCCGGACCAGGGCGCGAACCTGTGTCCCCTGCATCGGCAGGCGGACTCTCAACCACTGCGCCACCAGGGAAGCCCTGATATTTCTTTCGATTTCCATATGCATGGAATATCTTTTTCCATCCCCTCACTTTCAGTCTATGTGTCCCTAGGTCTGAAGTGGATCTCTTGTAGACAGCATATATACGGGTTTTGTTTTTGTATCCATTCAGCCAGTCTGTCTTTTAGTTGGAGCATTTAATCAATTTACATTTAAGGTAATAATCAATATGTATGCTCCTATTACCATTTTCTTAATTGTTTTGGGTTTGTTATTGTAGGTCTTTTCGTTGTCTTGTGTTTCCCGCCTAGAGAAGTTCCTTTAGCATTTGTTGTAACTTTTGCTTGTCTGTAAAGGTTTTAATTTCTCCATTGAATCTGAATGCAATCCTTGCTGGGTAGAGTAATCTTGGTTGTAGGTTTTTCCCTTTCATCACTTTAAATATGTCCTGCCAATCCCTTCTGGCTTGCAGAGTTTCTGCTGAAAGGTCAGCTGTTAACCTTATGGGGATTCCCTTGAATGTTATTTGTTGCTTTTCCCTTGCTGCTTTTAATATTTTTTCTTGGTATTTAATTTTTGATAGTTTGATTAATGTGTGTCTTGGTGTGTTTCTCCTTGGATTTATCCTGTATGGGACTCTCTGAGCTTCTTGGAGTTGATTGACTATTGCCTTTCCTATATTAGGGAAAATTTCAACTAAAAGCTCTTCAAATATTTTCTCAGTCCCTTTTTTTTCTCTTCGTCTTCTGGGACCTCTATAATTCGAATGTTGGTGCATTTAATGTTGTCCCAGAGGTCTCTGAGACTGTCCTCAGTTCTTTTCATTCTTTTTTCTTTATTCTGCTCTGAGGTAGTTATTTCCACTATTTTATCTTCCAGGTCACTTATCCGTTCTTTTGCGTCAGTTATTCTGCTATTGATTTCTTTCTAGAGAGTTTTTAATTTCATTTATTGTGTTGTTCATCATTGTTTGCTCTTTAGTTCTTCTGGGTCCTTGTTAAACATTTCTTGTATTTTCTCCATTCTATTTCCAAGATTTTGGATCATCTTTAATGTCATTACTCTGAATTCTTTTTTAGGTAGACTGCCTATTTCCTCTTCATTTGTTAGGTCTGGTGGGTTTTTATCTTGCTCCTTCATCTGCTGTGTGTTTTTCTGTCTTCTCATTTTGCTTAACTTACTGTGTTTGGGGTCTCCTTTTTGCAGGCTGCAGGTTTGTAGTTCCCATTGTTTTTGGTGTCTGCCTCCAGTGGGTAAGTTTGGTTCAGTGGGTTGTGTATGCTTCCTGGTGGAGGGAACTGGTGCCTGTGTTCTGGTGGATGAGGCTGGATCTTGTTTTTCTCGTGGGCAGGACCGCGTCCGGTGGTGTGTTTTGGGGTGTCTGTGAACTTATTATGATTTTAGGCAGCCTCTCTGCTAATGGGTGGGGTTGTGTTCCTGTCTTGCTAGTTGTTTGGCATAAGGTGTCCAGCACTGTAGTTTGCTGGTTGTTGAGTGGAGCTGGGTCTTAGTGTTGAAATGGAGATCTCTGGGAGAGCTTTTGACGTTTGATATTATGTGGGGCCGGGAGGTCTCTGGTGGACCAATGTCCTGAACTTGGCTCTCCCACCTCGGAGGCTCAGGCCTGACAACCGGCTGGAGCACCAAGACCCAGTCAGCCTCTTGGCTCTGCCTGGGGGCAACCTCGGAAAGTGTCCTGCGTCCCCCACCGCCTCCCCCGTCTCTGGGGTGCCACCCGCAGCTGAGTCACCAGCCCAGCTGTGTCTCGGATGTGTGTGCCTGGCCCCAGCTGGCCTCCCCTCGGAAGACCCCCTCCCCCCAGTGCAGCTGCCTGCACCCTCCCGGACCACTGCTTCTGGGTGGCTAAGCTTCCTAGCTTTAGCTTTTATTGTGGAAATAGTGTGTGGATGGGGTGATAGTAGTTACCCATGGGCCAGGGCTTCTGTGGTTTGGAACTTCTTGCCAGTGCCAAAGCGGGGAGCATGCAGGCTCTCTTGCTGGCTTGCCTTTTTGTGAGGCACGGAGGTAAACAGGAGCAGTGAGGCTTGAAAGCTGCCCAAAACAGAGTCAGACTTTTTATTCCAGTGGATCTTTGATCAGTTTTAGAACATCCTCCATCGTTATCTCTTCAAATATTGCTTCTGCCCCATTTTCTCTCTCTTGCTTTTCTAGAGCTATAATTACATGTGTGTTAGATCTTTTGGCTGTGTTCCACGTCTCCATGTTCTGTTTATTCTTTCTCTTTCCCTTCATGTTCTCTTTCTCTTCTCTACTACCCCCAGCAGTCTTTTTTCTTTTTGTGCTTCAGTTTAGATATTTTCTATTGATTTCTCTTTGAGTTTCCTTCCTGAGTTTGGCTAGGTCAGTTTACTTTTAGACACATCCATTGAGTTCTTACTTTCATATATTTTATTTTTGGTTTTAGAATATCCGTTTGATTCTTTATGTAAATTTCACTTTGTTGAAATTTTATGTCTTTCACCTCTTTGTCCATCTTTTCCTTTCTTTTATTTAATATATGAATCATTTAAAGTCCTTGTCTGCTCAATCCAATATCTAGATCACTTATAGCTCTGCTTTTATTGGTTACCAGTCAAGTGGTTATGTTTTCATATACCTAGTAATTTTTGTCTGAATTTCAGATGTTTTATATTAAACACACACACACACACACACACACACACACACACCAGTAACAACTTTAGAAGCTTCAGATACGAAGCTTCAGCTTCTCTTTTACCAGAGAAGTAATATTCTAAGATGGTGGAATGG
This sequence comes from Phocoena phocoena, assembly GCF_963924675.1. NCBI lineage: Eukaryota > Metazoa > Chordata > Mammalia > Artiodactyla > Phocoenidae > Phocoena > Phocoena phocoena. The sequence goes on from NC_089234.1 coordinate 28,845,484, forward strand.
TTGTTACCTTAATCCTGTTGTAAACTTATTTAGGTCAAGACTGGTTTGCAGTTTTGGTCAGATCTAGTCCACCTTTGTTTTCCTTATTCCTAGGACATGGTCCTTCACGGTTTTTCACTGAGAGCATGAGGGGAAGGGGGTAGTCCTCTGTTTAGAACCAAGACTCTGAAGAAGTTTTCAGTCTGCTTTCCAGAGGTACTTGGATTAGCCTTCCACCCCATGAAGCTTCAAAATATCTCACATGTTTGAGGAGGAGAGTGGCTGTGGGCTTCAGGTCTCTCAAGTCTCCAGTTTTGGTGCTCTGGTCCCCCACAACTGCCAGGACTACTGGTTTCTCTATTTTCTAGGAGCAGCTTTCTGAAGCCTGAATTCTTAGCCTCTAGCTGTGTCCATGTTGAAAAATGCAATGAGGGAAAAAGTGATAGTTGATGGCAGCATTAATCTATCATTCCCTCCAGGGCTTTTACCTCTCAGTGGCTATATTCAAGGCCCTTTGTCTCCTAAGTATCCACAGACACTAGAAAATTCTACTCTGCTTTCTGGAAGTTTTGGCTTATCTTCAGAATTCAGCAGATACCTTGAGGAAGAAACTGGCCTTGTGTTTGAGACTTTTCAAATCTTCACTTTCGTCACTCCATCCCAAGCAATTGTCAAAGGTTTGGCTCTTTTCTCTGCCCTATAGTAGCATTCCTGTGCTTGCCCCAATTCCAGATCTCAGCCACAAGTTTGTGCCCAGAAGTGACAAATGTCCCCCAAACACCGTAGATCCTAAGATTACCTCTGAATGGTTCTCTGCTCTCAGAAATTTTGTCCCTGATATTCCTTATTGTCTTTGCAGCTCTTTTTATTTTTTTGGCCACACTGCAGGGCATGCAAGATCTTAGTTGCCTGACCAGAGATTGAACCCGTGCCCCCTGCAGTGGAAGCTTGGAGTCCTAACCACTGGACCACCAGGGAAGTCCCACCTTTGCAGCTCTTTGATGCCTTTAAATATATAATTTTTGTAATTTATCCAAATTTTAGTTGTTGTTAAGTGGTAATATTTACCTGACTCAGACTACTTCATCCTACATGGAAACGTAAGTGTTCAGAGGCCCATATTTAAAAAAAAAAGTCTTTTGGAGGGCTATGGAACAACCTTTGGAAGACCACTAAACTAGAAAGTGATTAAATAGATAATACTGTAGTGTGGTAAGTATTGTGGCATGTTTAAGGGAGTAAGTTCTACCTAAGCCAAGGTTAAAGGAACTAGATTTGGGGGGTCAACACTGGAGGCAGTGTTGTCTAAGATGATAACCTAAATATTAAGCAGGAGTTAGTCAGACATAGTTGAGGGTAGATATTTTGAAATGTTTTTGGAATCTCTTACCTTAGCTAACAGACTGCATCTGGCCAATACCTCAGACTTTCCGGATAGTTAGTCCTTAGCACTTGGAAACTGTATACCATGCTTGCCAGTGTTCTGAGGTCTGGATGTACCCATATCACACTTCCTGTCTGCTCTTCACAGTTGACCCACCTTTCCTAAAATCCTTATTATCTGACATAAATTTAGACATAAATTCTTGGAAACAGTGCATTTTAAATTGGAACTGCCAGTGGACTCAACTTTGGCTTCTAATTCCATGAGCCTAGGATAGCATTATTTTAAAGGAACTTTACTTCGCAGTGGAGTAGTTGACTTTTGTAGGACACTGGAATAGGGAGAGGAAAGGTTTGCTAAGGTCCCTTACCTGACCTTTGCTGTGTCAGAGAGGATGCAGCTTCTTTCAGAAGTCTGAGAGAGTGAAAGGTGTTTTCATAGTCCTTGAGGCTGTGAAGTTGAATATGGTACCTGGGAAGGTTTGATTGTAAATCAGCTTTTTCTATATGTTCAGATACCTGTGTTCATCTTTCTGTTCTTACAAGTTAACTGGGATGGCCATTGGTAAAGCTGTTAAGTCATTAGTAACTTCAATGCCAAAGACCTTTCTTCTAAATTCCTTTCTCTTCTCAGTTTTACTCTTTCACCATAGAGATCAAAGAAAGGAACAATAGCTGTCTTTACATCCAGGTAGCCCACCAACACTTATAAAGCATTTTCATGTATACTTTCTTTATAATCATCTTGTAAGTCTGGCATTTTTCTAGTGCAAAACAGCTCAGAGAAAGTAAGGGACTGCTTAAGGGACAATGATGGGCTTTTCTCTGTGTCCTTAGTAGGACCAAAGTGGTCTGGTGGAGTCCAGAATATGTTAGACCCCATTTGGAAGATTTACTTTCATTGTAGTTTCTCTTATTCTGCCATTCCACAGCCCAGTGTTCTTAATGCATCTTCTACTGCTTTAGACCAAAGTTTGATCTGCTATCAGTCATTTATGAATTTGAATATGCTGGCTCAGCGGGGACTATTAGAGATCTGTTCCCAGAAATTACTTGGTGAGAAGACCTTCTGTAGATTTTAAACTGCTTTATATTTGTTGGTGTTTTTATTGCAGTCATACACAATTTTAGCAATGTGGATGACTAGGAGTTAACTGCCCATTTACGTTTCTGTAGGAGAATGTATTTGACTTTAAAACAAACCAATAAATACAGTTTATTTGTAAATTTTAAAGTGATCATAATTAAGGTTTTTTTTTTTTGTTTTGTTTTTGGTAAATATCTTGATTTCTAATGGGGATATAACACCTTTTGTGTAAGTCAGCCTGGATGCAGAGAAGGCTAGGGGAATTATGATCCTCGTAATACTATGTTCCTAGTGGTTAGGGTTGAGGAGGAAGTAAGGTACTGTTTGATATACAGGTAAAACCTCAGTTTGGCTGATGTGCAGATCACTTTTCAGGGTTGGCATGGTGGGGATTATCTGGATATGGGAGAGAGATCTCTTGGGCTTTGAGGCCACTGAACTAGAGAAGTAAAAATGGGCTCACATAGGGAAAGAGGAGAGAGATTTGCAGCTCAGCTGACCTGGAGAGGAGGAAGAAATACCTTGATCAAGGCTAGTAAATAATACCAAAGTTCTTTCCAATTTATTTTCACCTGAATTATCTTACTTGACCTTCACAGTACAGTTGACCCTTGAACAACATGGGTTCACTGTGTGGGTGCACTTATGCGCAGATTTTTTCCAGTAAATATGTACTACATGATTTGTGGTTGGTTCAGTCTGCAGATGTGGAACTGCAGATACAGAACAGAGGGCTGACTGTAAAGTTATAGGCAGAGTTTAGACTGGGGTAGGGGGTTTTGGCACTTCTAATCCCCAGTTGTTCAAGGGTCAACTGTAATTGTAGGATTTGTTTATATTCCCATTCTACAGATGAGACTACTCTGACTTGAAGGAGTTAAGTGAAATGTTTCAGGTTTTTCAGCCCAAGTCTTTCAGTTCCAAAGCCATAATCTTTATCTGCTCTACCTTGCTGCCTTATTATTGTTATTTTTTTATATATAAGATTTTGAAAATAAAGTGTATCATTGGGATCTCTCTCTCTTTTTTAAAATATATTTATGGCTGCGTTGGGTCTTTGTTGCTGCATGTGGGCTTTCTCTAGTTGTGGTGAGCGGGGTCTACTCTTCATTGCGGTGTGCAGGCTTCTCATTGTGGTGGCTTCTCTTGTTGCGGAGCACGGGCTCTAGGCATGTGGGCTTCAATAGTTGTGTGGCACATGGGCTCTAGGCACGTGGGCTTCAATAGTTGTGGCACATGGGCTCAGTAGCTGTGGCTCATGGGCTCTAGAGTGTAGGCTCAGTAGTTGTGGCGCACAGGCTTAGTTGCTCTGCAGCATGTGAGATCTTCCCGGACCAGGGCTTGAAGCCATGTTCCCTGCATTGGCAGGTGGATTCTTAACCACTGCACCACCAGGGAAGCCCCCTCATTGGGATCTGTTAGAAGTATGGGTGTACTTTTCAGTTGTCCCTTGTTTCAAATAAAAACTTAAATACAGTATTATAATTTGGAAAATATAGAAAAGAAGAAAGAGGTAAAAAACCCATCTTTAATCTTTTTTCTTGCCTTTTTTACATAGTTCAAATAGTAACTGAGTGTTTATGTATAATTTTATTCTTGCTTTTTCCACTTAACATTACAACATAAACATTTTCGGTTTTAATAAACCATTCATAACCTAATTTTTTTTTTTTTTTTGCGGTACGTGGGCCTCTCACTGTTGTGGCCTCTCCCGTTGCGGAGCACAGGCTCCAGACACGCAGGCTCAGCGGCCATGGCTCATGGGCCCAGCCGTTCCGTGGCATGTGGGATCTTCCTGGACTGGGGCACGAACCAGTGTCCCCTGCATCGGCAGGCGGACTCCCAACCACTGTGCCACCAGGGAAGCCCCATAACCTAATTTTAATGGCTATTTGATAGTCCATTGTGTGGATATACTGTAATTCCATTTTGCTGAGGGACAGTATGTATAATGGTTAAGAACACAGAATATGGATTACTTGTGTTTTAATCCTGGTTCTACCACCTTTTAGCTGTCTGTATGACCCTGGACAATTTAATTTAGGTACATCAACTTCTCCATATTAGATAAAGAATCTAATGGAGTAATAGAATATACTTTTATTTCATTAAAAAGAATGAAATAATGCCATTTGCAGCAACATGGATGGACCTAGAGATTATCATAAGCGAAGTAAGTCAGAAAGAGAAAGACAAATACCATGTGATAGCACTTATATGTGGAATCTAAAATACGACACAAATGAACATCTCTGTGAAGCAAAAACAGACTCACAAATATAGAGAACAGACTTGTGGTTGTCAAGGGGGGTGGGGGAGGGAAGGATTGGGTGTTTGGGATTAGCAGATGCAAACTATTATATATAGGATGGATAAACAACAAGGTCCTACTGTATAGCATAGGGAACTCTATTCAGTATCCTGTGATAGACCATAATGGGAAAGAATATGAAAAAGAATGTATATATGAATAACTGAGTCACTTTGCTGTACAGCAGAAATTAAACACATTGTAAATAAACTATACTTAAATAAAATTAAAATTTTTTTTTCCATTTTAAAATTGAGAACATAGTATCCACCTGTTAGAGGATTAAATAAGTCAACACGTGAAAAACCCTTCAAATATTGCCTAATACAAAGTAAATGCTATTTAAATAAGGGATATTATTATCGTTAATTTTCTGCTCATAAATATTTAGCTTATTTCAGTTTCTCATCTGATAAATAATGCTGTTACAAACATCTGTTCTTATAGATTTTTGTGGGACTTTGATTACTTAAAATAGATTGGATTGGAATTATCAAGTTAGAGTATATATATTTTTTAAAGTTTTGGTAGTTTTGTTGTTTATTTATTTATTTTATTTATTTTTGGCTGTGTTGGGTCTTAGTTGCGGCACTCAGGGTCTTCAGTGAAGCATGCGGGATCTTTCATTGTGGCGTGCTGGCTCCAGAGCACATGGGCTCTGTAGTTGTGGTGCACAGGTTCCAGAGCATGTGGGCTCTGTAGTTTGCTGCATGCAGGCTCTCCAGTTGAGGTGCACGAGCTCAGTAGTTGTGGCGCGAGGGCTTAGTTGTCCTGCAGCACGTGGGATCTTAGTTCTCTAACCAGGGATCGAACCCGTGTCACCTGCTTTGCAAGACGGATTCTTTACCACTGGGCCACCAGGGAAGTCCCCAGAGTATATTTTTTAAAGTTCTTGAGACATCTCATCAAATTGCTTTCCAAGTGTGTTGCTAATTTACAGTTAACCCTCCCACTTGCGGTGTTAGAATGGTTGTAGCTCTGTCTTGTGAGTGCTGTTGGTAAAAGGTAATAAATATAGCACAGCTTTTCCTTGACACACACACACACACACACACACATATTTTTAATTAGATTTATCTTCAATTAGAAATAGAGCCCCAGGAACTATCATATATATATGAAAAGCCATTCTCTTGTAGATAGACTAATGTAGAAGCCATGTTTTCTGAGCATAGACCCAGAAGAAAGGGAGTTGATGGACAAAACAAATGTTTTATGTCACTAGGCTGCTATTGCCTGATATATCTATCTCCACAATGGAGATCATCATGTCAATGGAAAAATAATGATAATAAAATCACATTGAGCGCTTACTGGGTGCAGGCCCTTTATATATGATAAGTAATTTATACCTATTGTGTTATTTGAGGCTGTCAACTTTAACAATATAATAGCTAGTTATTTTACCACCAAAAGTGAGTCTATTTGGAAATAGCCAGAAGAATTACATTTTGGGATATGAGAACTATGGGGACCATTGGCAAATCCAGAGAACAAGGAAGGGGAACTTGCTTTTATAGGAAAAGGGGGGAGTTGGGAGGGGCTGTAATAGCCAAAGAGTCCATTAGAAGAAGCTAGGAGTCCAAAGTATGGAGAGGCTTCTCTTTGGTTAGGCTGCTACAATCTCTGGCTGGACTGCCCTCTGGTGGAGAGTAGTTTTCTTCTTCCTGCTTGATAGTAAAGTAGGCAACACGTTCCTGTCAGAGATGTAAGTATACCTCTCTTCCTGTTTGGAGTAGTTGATCTTCCTGTTTGGAGTAGTTGATCTTCCTGTTTGGAGTAGTTGATGAGGGGCATGAGAACTCCCCCTGCAGGCCAGTTCTGACTCCAATTTTTAGCTGACATTTCTTTAGTTAATTCCACAGGACTACAACAATCTATGAGGTAATATTATTCCACTGTTTTACACATGTGTAACTGAAGCTCTGACAGGCTAACTTTCCCTGCAAGTGTAATGCCCATATCTGTGTTCTTTACCACTGCCCTATTTTGAGTATTGAAAATTGTTAGTTAAGAAAATTGTTAGTTACTCTTACTTGATATAATTTAAAAAACATAATCCACTGATCAGACAGTACTGTTGCATCCACCTGAGAGAAATATCCCTAGGGGTATTCTTGCTCTAAAAAATTGTGCCAGGAGGTGAAGACTAAGAAGGAAACCTGGAACCTCATTTGGAGTTTAAGGTGTTAGCTTTGCCCATCAACAGTGGGCTTGGACAAGTATTTGTCCAGTCATATTGGCAAACGTTTTGGCTGGTGGACTTGGAAAATCACAGGGATAATCAGGGTTTGGACTGAGAGAGTAAGACATTGTTACGTTTCTCTGATCATATTTCCCTCTCCTTTCCGTCTCCTGTAATTGGCCATAATCTGGGACTGAGGTTTAAAAAATTGTAACTGTTATATTGTTAGTTAAAATCTAATTTTATGTTTTCTTGATCAGTTTTTCAATTATTCTTCTGTGGCTATATACGGTTTTACGTTGTTTAAAGATTAAAAAATACTTTTGCAGTATCTGTGTTTTCTTTTAAAATTGGAAGCTGTAAAAAAAAAGTTGTTTTTCACTTGAGCATGACCCTTAATTGACTCACCGCCTCCCTTACCCCTCTTTTTATAGGAGGAACAAAATGTTCTTATCCCCTTCACAGAAACATACTTTAGGACTGGGTACACAGTCTCCTCAGATTTTTAAAAAATACCTTTTAAGTCATGGCTTGCTCAAGTTTTCAAATTCTTATTTTTGTATGACAAAGGCAGAGTATTTTAAATTTTATTTCTATGTGCATTATTCATCTTTCAAGACACAGTTCAAGTTCCATTCCCTCAATAAAGCCTTGCCTGGCTGCTCTGGCCTATCCAGTATTTCTCAATCCCAGCTCAACATTTGCTGTATAATCATGCACTGCTTTGTGAAATAGTTTACATAGTTTGCCTGTTTTTTTTTTTGCTATTTACATCCTACAATAGTAGCACTATCTTATTTTATATTTGTGGCCCTTTAGATTTAATGGTGGCTCTCAGATAGGTGTTGTATCTATGTGTGTTGGTAGTGGTGGTGGATGGTAGCTGCTTATCAGACCTTACAGATGAAGAGGGTCACATCTTGGAAGAGCATAGAACTTCTGGCCTTCTGCTTTAGCAAGTAAAGTAGAGATTACCAAATGAGTGGGGATAGACAGGGAAAAGTGAAAATGGAAAGGGGATTCCTCCTTGAACAAGGGTAGGGGGGAAGTGGGAACAGGGAAGATACATATCAGAAACTTCAGAGGTATGTGAGATATTTAGGTTTATTGAAAGAAATTTGAGAAGTATCACTTTAGAACTCTACTCTCCAATAAGGTAGCTACTAACCAACCACGTGTGGCTTTTGAGCACTTGAAATGTGGCTAGAATGAATTGAGGTGTACTATAAGTGTAAAATAAACACTGGATTTCAGACAGTATGAAAAAAAGAATGTCAGATATAGAATATCAATACTTTTTATATTAATTACATGTTGAAGTGATAATATTTTAGATGCATTGGGATAATTGTATTACTAAAAGTAATTTTAACTGTTTCTTTTTACCTTTTTTAAAAATGTGACTGCTGGATAATTTAAAATTATATATGTGACTCATATTTGTGGTTCTCATTACATTTCTGTTGGGCAGTACTGCTCTAGAATGCAAATTCTGTGAGTACAGGGGCTGTCTCATTTATCTCTGTAATACCTAGCACCTAGCACAGTGCCAAGCACATGGGTGAGCACTCCCTGAATGCTTGCTTAATCATATGTCTTTCCCTCCAACTAGATTACAAGCTTCTGACAACTCAGAATTGAATTTTAATGTTTTGAATACCTCCCCATAGGCTTAGTAGAGTGTTATACACATAGTAGGCATTCAGAACATATTTATTATTAGATGAATGAATAAAATAACACTTTCTGATGGAAATTTCCCAGATGTTCACTTCCTCTGGTATTAGTTGGTTCCTAGCTGGTTTTCAAAAATTTCCAATGTGATATGTCTGGCTACTTGCCCCCCTTCCTTTCCCATTTCTTCTCCTTTTCCCTCTCCCTGTCCCTATAAACTCTTCTTTTTTTGGACATCTTCCAACCAACATGGTATGTAGGTCCTGACAACCTTTTATTTATTCCTTCTAAAGCCATTTAGTCAGCCCCCTCCTGTTTCTAGATTTTGTTCCTCCTTGCAAATTTCAATTAAAGTTCACTGGATCTTGCCAAGGGCTGAGAGGAAGATCTAGCTTTCCTCTCTCTCTGCCCAGACACCTGCACAGCCCTTTCTCAGTGGAGCTCACTACAGTGTGATTTACTTGGCAGCTTGGAACCCTCTACAGGCCATTATCTTTTATAAGTAAATAACTAAATGGGACTGAGAACAAGAGAGAAAAAAAGAGAGAATGTGAGCCAAGGAAGAAAATGCACACAAACACACAGATAGTCTGAAGATCTGGGTGGTGGTGCCAGCCCTAGTCCTTACTAGGAGTGTAATTTTGGGGAGATCTCTTCTCGGAGTCTCAGATCTTCATTAGAAAAAATTAAGGTGATAGGGTGATTTCTGTGTTCCCTTCTGGCACTAACACTCAGTGATTCTCTAGCCACTAACCAGAGAGGGCAGAAAGAGAAACAAATGAAGATCAGACCATTGTGAATTCAGGATGGGAACTCCATTGGTTGATCCACCTTTTGTGACTTTGTGTGCTATATTATTCTAGCATCAATGTTGTAAGTTCTCTTACTCTTTAATCCTACTTGTTATTCTTTCCTCCCTAGTATTACTTCTGGAAACAGAATATCTATAAGAAGGGGGCTCCTCCAGGGTTCACTTTAGCTGTAATTACTTATGGTTGTTCAACAATTGCTTTTTTTCCCCTCTTTTTAAAAAAATTATGAAAACAAAAAAATAGGGCTTCCCTGGTGGCGCAGTGGTTGAGAGTCCGCCTGCCGATGCAGGGGATGTGGGTTCGTGCCCCGGTCTGGGAGGATCCCACATGTCGCGGAGCGGCTGGGCCCGTGAGCCATGGCCGCTGACCCTGCGTGTCCGGAGCCTGTGCTCTGCAATGGGAGAGGCCACAACAGTGAGAGGCCCGCGTACCGCAAAAAAAAAAAAAAAAAATTATGTTAAAATATATATAACATCGTTTTTTTTTTTTTTTTACCATATTAACCATTTTAAAATGTATAGTTCAGTGGTATTAAATACAATCATATGGTTGTGCAGCCATCACCACCATCCATCCCCATAACTCTTTTCATCTTGTAAATCTGAAACTCTATACCTATTAAACAGTAACTCCCCATACTCCCCTCCCCCCAGCCCCTGGAAACCACCATGATATTTTCTGTCTTGATGATTTTGACTAACTACCTCATATAAATGGAATCATACAGTATATTTCTTTTTTGTGACTGGCTTATTTCACTTAGTATACTGTCCTCAAGTTTCATCCATGTTGAAGCATATTGCAGAATTTCCTTCCTTTTTTAAGACTGAATAATTTTCATTTTGTAAACCACATATTGTTTATCCATTTATTTGTTGATGGACTCTTGGATTGCTTCCACGTTTTAGCTATTGTGAATAATAGTATTGCTAGGAACATGGATATGGATGTACAAATATCTCTTTGAGACCTTGCTTTCAATTCTTTTGGGTATATACCCAGAAGTGGAATTAGGGGTCATATGGTAATTTTATTTTTAATTTTTTGAGGAGCCCCCATCATATTTTCTACAGTGGTTGTACCATGTTACATTCCCACCTACAGTGAACAAGGGTTCCAGTTTCTCCACATCCTCAGCAACACTTGTTGTTTTCTATATTTTTTAAAATATTAGCCATTCTAATGGGTGTGAGGTGGTATCTCACTGCAGTTTTGATTTGTATTTCCCTGATGATTAGTGATGTTGAGCATCTTTTCATGTGATTATTGGCCATTTGTATGTCTTCTTTGGAGAAATGTCTATTCAAGTCCTTTGCCCATTTTTGAATCAGATTGTTTGTTTTTTCATTGCTGAGCTTTCGGAGTTCTCTAAATATTCTGGATATTAATCCCTTCTCAGATACATGATTTGCAAATATTTTCTCCTATGCTGTGGTTTGCTTTTTTACTCTGTGGGTAGTATCTCTGAACGTACAAAATTTAAAAATTTTCATGAAGTGCAATTTGTCTGTGTTTTCATTGGTTGACTGTATCTTTGGTGTCATATCCAAGAAATCATTGCTAAATCCGGTCTTGTGAAGCTTTCATCCTGTGCTTTCTTCTAAGAGTTGCATTGTTTTAGGTCTTACATTTAGGTCTTTGATCCATTTATCCATTTTGAGTTAATTTTTGTATATGGTGTTAGGTAAGGGTCCAATTTCATTCCTTTGGATGTGGATGTTCAGTTTTCCCAAAACCATTTGTTGATAAGACTGTCCTTTTCCCATTGAATGGATTTGGCACTCTTGTAAAAAATCATTTGACTGTATATGTGAGGGTTTATTTCTGGGCTTTCTATTCTATTCCAGTGGTCTATATGGTCTTTATTCCAATAGCACACTTTTTTGATTACTGTGGTTTTATAGTAGGTTTTGAAATAAGGAAGTGTGAGTCCTCCAGGTTTGTTCTTTTTCAATATTGTTTTGGCTATTTCTGGTCCCTTGAAGTTCCATATGAATTTTTTGCAAAAAAATTCTGCAGAAATGTCATTGGGATTATAATAGGGATTGCACTGAATCTGTAGATTGCTTTGGGTAATATTGACATTTTAACAGTATTCATTCTTCCAATCCATGAACATGGGATGTGTTTCCATTTATTTATGTTTTCTTTAATTTCTTTCAGCAATGTTTTAACTACAAACCATTGTAGTCAAACATTGTACTAGTCTTTCACCTCCTTGGTTAAGCTAATTCTTAGGCATTTTATTCTTTTTGATGCTATTGTAAATGGAGTTGTTTTTGTAATTTCCTTTTCAGATTGTTCATTGTGTATGGAGATGTAACTGATTTTTGTTTGTTGACTTTGTATCCTGCTATTTTGCTGAGTTTATTTATTCTAACAGCTTTATTGTGGAGTCTTTAGGATTTTCTATGTATAAAATCATATTAACAGCAAATAGAGATAATTTTACTGCTTCCATTCCAAGTTGGATGCTTTCCCCCCATTTTTCTTGCCTAATTGCTTTAACTAGAGCTTCCAGCACTATGTTGACTAGAAGTGGTGGAAGTGGGCATTTTTTTTCTTTATTCCTGATCTTAGAGGGAAAACTTTCAGTCTTTTACCGTTGAGTATTATGTTTGCCGTGGGTTTTTCATATATGGCTTTTATTGTGTGGAGATGGTTTCCTTCTATTTCGATTTTATGTAGTGTTTTTTAAATTAATTAATTTATTTTTGGCTGCTTTGGGTCTTTGTTGCTGTGCGCGGGCTTTCTCTAGTTGCAGCAAGTGGAGGCTACTCTTCATTGTGGTGCATGGGCTTCTCATTGCAGTGACTTGTTGTGGAGCACAGGTTCTAGGTGCGCAGGCTTTAGTAGTTGTGGCACGCGAACTCAGTAGTTGTGACTCGCAGGCTTTAGAGTGCAGGCTCAGTAGTTGTGGCATATGGGCTTAGTTGCTCTGCGGCATGTGGGATCTTCCTGCACCAGGGCTCGAACCCACGTCCCCTGCATTGGCAGGCGGATTCTTAACCTGGGAAGTCCCATATAGTGTTTTTATCACGAAAAGGTGTTGAATTTTGTCAAATGCTTTTTCTGCATCAATTGAGATGATCATGTTTTTTTTCCTTTCATTTTGTTGATGTGATGTATTATTACATTGATTTTTATATATTGAACTACCCTTGCACACCAGGAATTAATCCCACTTTGTCATGGTGTATAATTCTTTTAATATGCTGCTGAATTGTGTTTGCTAGTATTTTGTTGAGGATTTTTACATCATTGTTCATAAGGGGTATTGATCTGTAGTTTTCTTTTCTTGTAGTGTCTTTGTCTCGCTTTTATATCAGAGTTACGCTGGTCGCAAAGATTGAGGTAGGAAGTGTTCTCTCCTTTTAATTTTTTTGGAAAAGTTTGAGAATGATTGGTATTAGTTTTTCTTTAGATGTTTGGTAGAATTCACTAGTGATGCCATCAGGTCTAGGGCTTTTCTTTGTTGGGAGATTTTTTTTTTTTTTTGCGGTATGCGGGCCTCTCACTGCCGTGGCCAGTCCCATCACGGAGCACAAGCTCCAGACGCGCAGGCCCAGTGGCCACGGCCCACGGGCCCAGCTGCTTCGTGGCATGTGGGATCCTCCCGGAGCGGGACACGAATCCGTGTCCCCTGCATTGGCAGGTGGACTCTCAACCACTGTGCCACCAGGGAAGCCCTGTTGGAGATTTTTGATTACTGATTCAGTCTCCTTACTAGGTATAGGTCTATTCAGATGGTCTGTTTCTTCATAATTTAGTCTTGGGAGGTTTTGTGTTTCTGGGGGAATTTTTCCATTTCATCCAGGTTATCCAATTTTTTGGCATACAGTTGCTCATAGTGCTCTTATAATCCTTTTTATTTCTGTAGAATTGGTACTAATGTGCTCACTTCCTGATTTTAATAGAGTCTTTTCTCTCTTTTTTTTTAGTTAGTCTAGCTAAAGATTTATCAATTTTTTATTTCTGTAGAATTGGTACTAATGTGCTCACTTCCTGATTTTAATAGAGTCTTTTCTCTTTTTTTAGTTAGTCTAGCTAAAGATTTATCAATTTTGTTGAAATTTTCAAAGTATCAACTTTTTGTTTCATTGATTTTCTCTATTGTTTTTCTGTTCATGGTCTCATTTATATCTAATCTTTATAATTTCTTTCCTTCTGCTATCTTTGGGTTTAGTTTTTTCTTTTTTGTATTTCCTTCAAGTTGTAAAGCTAGGTTATTGGTTTGCGGCCTTTCTTGTTATTTATTTATTTATTTATTTATTTTTGGCTGTGGTGGGTCTTCATCGCTGTGCATGGGCTTTCTCTAGTTGCGTTGAGTGGGAGCTACTCTTCATTGCATTGCGTGGGCTTCTCACTGCAGTGGCTTCTCTTGTTGTGGAGCATGAGCTGTAGGTGTGTGGGCTTCAGTAATTGTGGCACATGGGCTCAGTAGTTGTGGCTCTTGGGCTCTAGAGTGCAGGCTCAGTAGTTGTGGCACACGGGCTTAGTTGCTCCACAGCATGTGGGATCTTCCTGGACCAGGGATTGAACCTGTGTCCCCTGCATTGGCAGGTGGATTCTTAACCACTGCGCTACCAGGGAAATCCCTTGTTTTTTTCTTTATTTTATTTATTTATTTATCTTTATAGAGCAGGTTCTTATTAGTTATCTATTTTATACATATTAGTGTATATATGTCAATCCCAAACTCCCAATTCATCCCATCCGCCCACTTTCTCCCCTTGGTAAGTTTTGGTATGTTGTGTTTTCATTTTCATTCAAGCCTAAGTATTTTCTAATTTCCCTTGTGATTTCTTCTTTGATCCATTGGTCTTTTAAAAGTGTGATGTTTAATTTCAAAATTTTGTGAATTTTCCAGTTTTCTTTATGTAATTGATTCCTAACTTCATCCTGTTTTGGTCAGAGAAGAAACTTTTTATGACATTTATATTTTTAAATCTATTGAGACTTAATTTGTGGCCGAATATATGGTTTATCCTGGAAAATATGTCATGTATACTTGAGAAGAATGTGTATGTTGCTGTTGTTGAGTAGAGTATTCTGTATATGTCTGATAGATCTGGTTGGTTTATTGTGTTACTTAAATTTTCTGTTTTCCTTACTTTTGTTTGTTTGTTCAATCTATTATTGTGAGTGGGGTATTGAAATACTGTCAGTTTTTGCTTCTCATATTTTGATGGTCTGTCATTAGGTGTATAAATGTTTATAATTGTTATATCTTCTTGCAGAATTGAACCTTTTATTAACATATAATATCCTTTTTCTCTTGTAACCTTTTTGTCATAGTCTATTTTGTCTGGTATTAGTGTAGCTACTCTTGAACTCTTTTGGTTACTATTTGCATGGAGTATAGTTTTCCATCCTTTTACTTTAAACCTTTTGTGTCTTTGTGTCTATAGTGAGTCTTTTATAGACAGTATATAGATGGATCATGTATTTTTAAAATCCATTCTGCCAATTTCTGCTATTTAATTGAAGAGTTTAATTCATTTGCCTTTAAAGTAATTACTGATAAGGAAGAGCCTACTTTTGCCATTTAGCTATTTGTTTTTTATGTGTTGTATGTGCTTTTCATTCCTTGATTTTTCCACAGACCTCATATTGTGGAGGAAATGAAAGTATCATGGTTTTAATACATAAAAGTACTTTTGGAATGTATACACATTATATGATTCAGTACCAAGGTGAGAGAGACTAGTTATCAAATGTTAAGTAGTCTTTAAGGGAAGTGGAACATTCTTGAAAAAGATGAAGTTATTTAAGAGTTCATTTTAAAACAACCATTTATACACACTTAATATTTACAAAATACAGTGCTTGGCTCTGTAGAGATATAACATAAAATAATAATGGCAGCCTCCATTTGTTTAGCAAAGACAAGCACAACGTTAAGCCATTTAAAATGTGAGTTTATTTGATCCTTACAATTACCTTTTGGTGTTAGGTAGTGTTATTATTCTCTTGTTCCCTCGCTACATCAACCAGTCTTCTTGGCTCTACACTTCCAAAATATATCCCATTTCAGTCTACTTCTTGGCATCTTTACTGCTACTATTATAGTCCAAGCTCAATAATTTCTCATGTGACCTGCTGATCTCCCTACTTGCATTCTTATCTCCTTGCTATGATACTCTGGCCACATAGCAGTCATCATGAACTTCCAGTAAGTTTCTAAAAGGTTATGTCATTCTTCTGCTTAAAACCCTTCAATGACTTTCTGGTACATGTAGAATAAAGTCCAAACTCTTTACCATGATCTACAGGGTCTTATACAATCTGTTCCTTGCTATCAATCTTAATTTAAATGAGACAAACTTTTTAAATAGGGAATCAAACAGAGTCAAAAGATTTATTACTTTATTGATTTCCTTTAATGATAAAGGAAATTCCAAAGCTCTTGTTCTTACTTATAAAAGAACTCCCCAAGTACTATACTTTTCAGAAAACAGATAACAATTCAAATATTATTACAGGGCAATGAATTATTAAATGAAACAATCAGAAATGGAGAATTTTAGAACTTACAGGTTACATTCACAGGACAAGGGAACAATCAACTGATTTCTTATGTTTTCATGAGTGATACTTTTATAATAACAGAAAACAGATGATACTATATATTTTCAAAGCCTCACAGTAGATAGCAGAGTAAGTTGGATATATATTTTTAAAAATTTATTTATTTAACTTATTTATTTTTAACTGTGTTGGGTCTTCGTTGCTGCACGCGGGCTTTCTCTAGTTGTGGCAAGTGGGGGCTACTCTTCATTGCGGTGCGTGGGCTTCTCATTGTGCTGGCTTCTCTTGTTGCGGGGCACAGGCTCTAGGCACACAGGCTTTGGTAGTTGTGGCTCATGGGCTCAGTAGTTGTGGCACACGGGCTTAGTTGCTCCGCTGCATGTGGGATCTTCCCGGACCAGGGCTCAAACCCATGTCCCCTGCATTGGCAGGTGGATTCTTAACCACTGAACCACCATGGAAGCCCTAAGTTGGATATTTTTGTGAGTGTTCTCAATATAACACCTTGTTAAATATAGTAATTACAAAAATAATAACAGTGATAAGTAACTTAGGTTATGTGCTGGGCACTATTCTAACTTCTTTATATTTATTAACTCTTAATCCTTCCAACAACTCATGAGGTAGGTATTTTTTTTTAATGTGTTTAAATTTTTTTTTTATCATTTTACGGAGGATAAACTGAGGTAGCACAGGGAACTCTACCATGCTGTACAGTAGAAACTAACAAAACATTGTGAAACAACTATACCCCAATTTAAAAAAAAAATAAAAGAAAGTTTATATAGCTTTTGTAATACTTTAGAGCCTTCTTTTCTTGTGGCTGTAAGGTAAGAGAGAACACTTTTCCTTATTGCCTTTTTGAGACTTCCTTCTCAAGTAGTTTTGAGGGACCATAGCTTCAAGGCTAAGCACTGGAATTCCATTAGAACTGAGAGAAAAGAATCAGATAACTGAGACCTGAGAATCGTAAAACTGTTGGTACAGAAAAGGGCCAGAACAGAATTGTAACAAATACTTGTTGAGTGAGTGAATGGAATCTCATTTAACAGGTAAAGAAATTGAGGTTTAGGGAATTTTAAGTGCCTTGTTCAAGTTCTCAGAGCTATTAAGTGTAGGAGTTTGGATTTTGAATCCAGAGCCGGAATTTTAACAACTGCCTAGCTTGCAACATGAGAGTGGTATACTCACAGTTAACCATAACACAAGGAGAGAGGGATGTATTACATATGCAGGTAGGTAGTGGTGGTAGGGAATGGTTCCTTTATTTGGCCAGAGGTTCTTTTCTTTTATACTTCAAATTGTGGCTGTTTCACTGTTCCCCAGAGTCTGGGAATGGTTAAAGGGAAATTTTGTCATTGTTTAACTGCTGATGAAAGATGTGAAAGAGAGGTTGAAGTAATTATTAGATAGTTGAGATTTTGGAAATGAATCTCAAATATCCATTTTGTTTCTTTTCTATATAACAGGGGACATTTGAGGCTCTACTGTAGATGTTGAATAAATACAGGTGTGTTTTAAAAGATGTGGTGGCATTCAGTACCCTTGGCGATTTTGCCAAACTTCCCTTTTTGTCCATTTCTTCCATTGTTACCCTTCTTCAGATGATTTGGTTCATTCACTGCCCCTCTAATAGACCTTTCATTTTCCCTTCCCAGAGCTCTTGCCTAATGGAGACTATAATCTCTCTTGTGATAAATCTGGAATATTCACAAACTCACCTTCTTGGAGTTGGAAGGGACTTTGAAGAAATTGTGATCCAGAAAGCTGAAGAGACTTGTCCATCCAGGGTTGCACAGCAGTTAATGGCAAGGCTAGTCAAGAACCTAGTTCTCCTGAACTTGCAGTCACAGGCTCTGTGCACAGCTCCACTCTGCCTCACTTTTGGGTTGCTAGGAGCAGTTTCTAAAGAATATGCTGAGAGGGCCTCTGGGTCTTCTCTGACATCAACTTCAAAATATGTGCCAGTGTGATTTTCATATACAGAGTATGGGATTTTTCAAGAAAGTCACGTCTGTTTTATTTACTCAGTGTAGTCCCTGACAGCAGTATGCAAATATAGAATTTATTTAGTCTGCCTCCTCTGGTGACTTGCCAGTCGCTGAGCGGGAGGAACACATTTCATGTTTCCCATGGGTTTTGTTTGTCATAGCTTGGTTTCCCATAATGAAAAGAGCCCTGGGTAGCCCCATATGGGATGAAGCTGGAGAGTATTAAATGCTTCTGTCTTATGTACATTGGGCATTCATATTTACTTATGAAGTTCCTCTATGTATTAAATTTAGAACTTGCCAAAATCTACCACTCAAAAATTGGTTTCTTGGGTATTCTGATGAACCACAGTATTTGACAAAGGAAAGTTAGCCTTCTAGTTACAGTGTAAGCAATTGGAACCTGGGTTTTATTTGCAATTTAGGAATCTTTCTTAGCGAAGTGTACTCCCTTAGGTAAAGAATAAAAGCCTTGATTCTTATTGAAAGTTATGAATGTTTTTACCTCTGTTTTTCCAGTACCATATATTCTTTTTCAGAATAGATGTTCTTGGTCCAAAAGTCCAGCATCATCCTACCTTTCTGTAAGTTGCTTGCAGCATTTTTCTGAGACCTCATTTATGTGCTATCACTTTCTGTGGTATCAGTAAAGAACAATGCAACCTTTTCATGAAAAGAAGCCATTTCTTCCTCATTTCTAATTGGTTCTGTCATTTATCAAAAAGAACAACAATTGCAACTCTGTTGTTCTGAAATGAGACTTTTTTCTGATGATAATCGAAGATCCAGGGAATTTATATAAGTTCAGTGACTAGGAGAGAAATAGTGGTTTTTATAAATTGTGATTTTGATGACTTAATCAGTTATCTTTGGTATTTTGAAGTCTGGAATCTAAACAGGCATTTCTTTCTTTCTTTTTTTTTTAAAAAAGGGAAATAAGTGCCTAGAACATAGTCTCTTTTAAACATTACACTATTACTCTCTTCCCCTTTTGCAAAATACCTACTTGGTACTTCAGTAAAGGAATGATCTGAACCTTTCATATATTGAACACTACTGTGTGAGAGCCACTTTTACATACTTTAACTCATTTAATCTCCTCAACAACTTTATGAAGTGGTTATTTTTGTACTAATTTTTACTGATGAAGAAATAGATGGTTAGAAAGCCCAAGTAATTTGCTTAAGTTCACATAATGTGATAGAACTCGGGTTTAAACCCAGATTTGTTGATTTCTGTGGCGGTGAATGCTAATTGCCTACTTGGTATTCATCCTCTCCTCTTTCTTATAAACAGAACTCCAACTTTATATGAAGCGGCAAAAGACTGTATTTTTCAGCCTCCTTTTCAGCTAGGAGTTGGCCGTGAGATATAAGTGGAAATTGTTGGATGGGACTTCCAGAAATGACTCAGGTGGCAGTTGTCTTTTTGCTTTTCTCATCTTTCCTGTCTAGAAATTAGATGTGATGGCTGAAATTCTAGCACGAACATGAGGGAACCTTGAAAATGGAAGCTACTTGCCAGTGCTAAGAAGTAGAAAAACAGAGGAGTCTGAGACCCTGATGACAATGTGGTGCTACCATAACAGCTCTGGACTGCCTACCTTCAGGCTACGTTAATGAGAGAGAGAGGGGGAAAAAACCCCATTTGTCAGATCTGTGTAACAAGCAGCTGAATGTAGTTTCCTAATTAAGACAGACTTCAAGAACCATTCTACATTTAGTACACTAGACCAGTATGGCTGGTCTGCCTGCCATTTTTTGAATACCTGAGTGACTAACTTTTTAAATTCAGTACAGTCCAGTGTCTTACTATTCAAAGTGTAGTGGGTGAACTAGAACATTGGCATCACCTGGGAGTTTGTAAGAACTGCAGCATCTCAGGCATGGACCTATTGAATCAGAGTCTGTAGTTTAAGAAGATCCCCATTTGTATGCCTATTAAAGTTTGAGAAACACTGGTTGCCTTATGGTCACAAGAAGTTCTTAACTGAAAGTGAATTTGTAAAGTATACTTATAGATATGCCTTGATTTATGCAACAGATGTATTTATGGTAAACAGTAGGGAAATCAAAGTTTTGTAAATTAAATCATATTAAATACACCAGGACAGAGGGGCAATTCCTTTAAAATTTTTTTGGCTTGATATACTACTATGTGATAATTACTTGCATTAGTTCTTAAAACAATCCAATGAATATAGGTATCATCATCATCATCACTACCATTACCATTTACAAGTGAAGAAACTAGAGATTTGAAAGTTTAAGTAACTTGCACACTCTCCAACAACTAGTTTATGGCAAAACTGGGGCTTAGATTAAAATCTGTCAGATTCCAGAACCTGTATTCTTAAGCATTTAAAGTGATCTCATGGTGTAGTCCTTTGTAAGATCTCTTTCTTTTTTTTTTTTTTTTTTTTTTTTTTTTTTTTTTTTTTTATGCGTTACGCGGGCCTCTCACTGTCGTGGCCTCTCCCGTTGCGGAGGACAGGCTCCGGACGCGCAGGCTCAGCGGCCATGGCTCACGGGCCCAGCCGCTCCGCGGCATGTGGGATCCTCCCAGACCGGGGCACGAACCCGTGTCCCCTGCATCGGCAGGCGGACTCTCAACCACTGCGCCACCAGGGAAGCCCAGATCTCTTTCTTTTTAAATGAAATGCCCTTTGATCTTTTTCCTTACAGATTTTGATACACTGAAGCAAGTTATGTAATAAATATAAGAATAAAATAATGCCATTATTTATTAAACATCAGTTATTATGGCATTAACAGCATTATTTCTGCCAGAACCCTTTAATTGAACTTATATACAGTAATAATGATAATACTCAAAATAAAATCTGCATTTTGGAAGTTCCTGATTATCCTTCTTTGACCTTATAATTTAAATTTTATTTCTTAAAAAATATATATATAGGGCTTCCCTGGTGGCGCAGTGGTTGAGAGTCCGCCTGCTGATGGAGGGGATGCGGGTTTGTGCCACGGTCCGGGAAGATCCCACATGCCGCGGAGCGGCTGGGCCCGTGAGCCATGGCCGCTGAGCCTGCGTGTCCGGAGCCTGTGCTCCGCAACGGGAGAGGCCACAACAGTGAGAGGCCCGCGTACCGAAAAAAAAAAAATATATGTATGTATTTATTTATTTATTGGCTGCATTGGGTTTTAGTTGCGGCACGTGGGATCTTTCATTGTGGTGCATGGGCTCTTCTTTGTGGTGCATGGGCTTGTCTCTAGTTGCGGTGCGTGAGCTCCAGAGTGTGCAGCCTCAGTAGTTGCGGTGTGCGGGCTCTCTAATTGTGGCGCATGGGCTTAGTTGCCCCGTGGCATGTGGGATCTTAGTTCCCTGACCAGGGATCGAACCTCTGTCCCCTGCATTGGAAGGTGGATTCTTAACCACTGGACCCCCAGGGAAGTCCCTAAGTTTTATTTCTTAAATGATTATTTTTTCTGATTATGTAAGTAATATGTGTTTATTATAGAATGTTTTGGAAATATAGAAAACAAAAAGAATAACATAAAAATCCCTTGTAAACCCAGAAATAGCCACGTCTACCTTTCAAACTTTTTTTTTCTGATCTATGTATTGTTTTACACATATTCATTGTCAAAGTATTGTGAAGAATCTTGCTGTCCAAGTTTATTAAGTTCGGAGTTTTATATATCAGTTTTTCTTAAAATGAGATGCACACATATTAAATTGTATTATATGATAGACTTCTTGAAGATTCATCCTCTTCTTAGGAATTTGAGAGTTTATATTTCATTGTATTGTGCATATGGCATTTACACTATTAAGAGTTAGCTAATTGTTCCAAAAAATGGTATTTCTGTTATTAAATGTCTTAGAACATGGTGAATGGGGGTGGTATCTAAAGTACCCTCAGAAGTGGAAGGGCTTGTAGAGACTCTCACCTAGTGGGGAACCAACCCCCTTCCATTATCCTGTCTTTTCATGGTTTCGTCCAGTGAGACTGAGCTCACTACCTCTTTTCATGGTTTTGTCCAGTGAGACTGAGCTCAGTACCTCAGAAGGCATCCATTTCATTTTTGATGAACAACTTTGCTCGGTAGATTTTCTTTAAACTGGGCCCAAACCTTACTTTCCTTTTTTTATAGTCGATGGTCCTGGCTCTGCTCTCCACAGCAAAAAGAAGTACTTCAGCTTCTCTCTGATTTTTCTCAAAGTGTGGTGGAAGCATCTCAGGAGAATGAGATGATCTACCTTTTTGATTTATGTTTTTGCATGCTTTTAATGTACATTCTTTGGTACAGGAATATATGTATATAATTCATAAATTAATAATGTATATTGATCTGTTAAAATGTCAAAAAGTTTAGAGACCACTCTTCTATCCTTCCAATCTCAGAAGTCTCTCTTTTATAGTCCTTTTTCCAGTTAAATCTCCTGGGGCCTTTCTTCAACTGCCCTTCCTAAGATGCTGATTTTAGACTTCTACCACATGGTTTCTCTCCCCAGAAGGTCTCTAGCTCATCAGTATCGCTCCAGATGTGGCCTACCCTGGTAGAACAACATTTTGTGAGGATAGACTCTAATATTACATTGTACCATGAATTATTTAACTGTCCTTTTATTGCTAGACATTTATGTTCTTTCCAACTTATAAATAATACTCTGTGCTCATATTTGTACTTGAATTCTTATGTATCATTCTGATTATTTTCTTAGGATAGCTTCCTAATTGGAATCATTCTATTAATAAATAACTATTTTAGGCATTTGATATATATTGCCACATTGCTCCCCAGGAAGATTAAATCACTTTATTCTTTCACTAGAAATATATGAGAGTATCAATTATTATAGTCTTGGCAAAAATTATATTCCTTGGTATTAATATTTTATTTTACTATTTTCTAATTAAATGGACAAAATGAAATTCATTGTTGTTTTATTTTTAACTTCTTTGATTCTTAGTGTTCTAATTGTTTCTGTAATGAATTTATATTGCACCAAATTCTGTCTCTTCTGTACATCATTGTAAAAAAATTTAAAGTATTTATTGCATTAGACAGTTTTTTTCCAAAATTAAAAATTTTAAGTTATGAGATTGTTATAGCTAACTTGCTGTAATGTTCATGGCAGCTAAGTAGTACAATTAGAAAAATATTTTCGAACACCAGTTTCCAGAAGTCTGTTTACATAGCATGAGTTTCTTTCCAGAAAGCAGTTAAGATCCCATTTGTTAAGATGTCAACCTTACCTTTAAGGTGGTGTGCATGCGTGTGTGTGTGTGTGCATCTGAATGTCAGCTATGTGTTTGTGTGTTTTAATATATGCAACACATACACATTTAATATGGCTTTTAATAAAAGCCATAGCAGAATACTGATGGCTTTTTTTAATTACAGAAATTATCACAAAACTGGAATACTTGTTTTTTTCTTTTTTATAATACTTTTCAAAAATTGCTTAATTTTTAAAGTTTGACAACATTAAACATGTTTGCCATAGGACAATTGCAAATCACTATGTGATATAAAACATTTTTATATTCATAACCCTTGTTTCTTTTCTATCCCCTTGTGACTTTTAAATTAACTTTATTGACGTATAGTTGATTTACAATATTGTATTAGTTTCAGGTGTACAACATAGTGATTCAAAATTTTTATAGATTATACTCCATATAAATTATTATAAAGTATTGGCTGTATTCTCTGTTCTGAAAATTATTTGTTCTGAACATTATTCACCCTTTGCTAAATACCTTTTTCCTTGATTTAATTTTTGGACTAACAACAAATAAGTGAAAGAGTATTAATTAAGGCATCTCATAGAAGTAGATTTTGTCTCCGTAGGAATAAGCAAGAAGAAGCCTAATATTTGAAGGTTTGAAGCAATGTACCTATGATTTTAAAGTGCAGATTATCTGAAGAGAAGTGCAGGAACATTTTACTGCTGTAAAGTCGGGGTTTACTTTCTTCCAGGATCCTACCTAGAAAAATTGTTTTTCCCTTTGTCACATACCACCTTCTTCTTCTTTTTTTGAAAAAATTATTCGAGTTGCTCTGTAAGCTTTGGGTACGTGTGTGTTGTGTGTGTGTGTACTTTAAATGCCATAAAATGATAGAGATGATTGTTTTTATGCTATTTCTCCTCCCACCTCTTGGGGGATATCTTGGTTTGAATGGGGGATAAATTAACTTCCAGCAGTTTCCCAACATGTTTGCTTTAAATATTTTCCCTGTAATTAGATAAAAACTTACCAGATGATAGTCACTATCCATTTCTCCCTCTTTGTCTTAGTCTTTCAGAACTGACTTGGTGACTTAAAGATTATGATTCTGGGTAATATAGTACTATAATTTAATATTTCTATTCCTAGCACATAATCTTACAATCATTGTAAATGGTTGTAGTCGTCAGTTTTGGCAGGTGTTAGTACATATATCACTGTCACTGGTTTAATAACCCCTGTAGAGAATAGAACTCAATATTGTTTCTTTCTTCCTTTACTAACAGCAGTTATCCTATTTGCCAGTTATGGGATTTTTAAGACTCTAAATACAGATCAAAAAACCCCACAGATTAAAAAAAAACTCTGGAATGCATAAATGAGCATTATAAATATAATTTGGATGAAGCTATAAATGCTCAGGTGAGAGTACAGGGGAACAGAAGGAGCTAACAGGTTAAGACATACATATGTTAAAGGGATTAGTGTGTAGTGAAAAAACCTGGACTGGAAGCAAAATTCCTTTCAAAGTTATGACTAGATAATTGTGCTACACAAGTGCCCAATTATGAAATTTTAACAATTTTTTTGGGTTTTGTATGCCAGTGAAATAAAGGCATTTAGTGATACATAGACTAGTTCTTGGTTTGTAGGTAAATAGGCATTACTATGAAGTACTGAGCATGGTGTCTGGGTCATTGTAGGTGTTAGTAAATAGACCTTGTATGATTATTGTTCTAAGTAGTAATATCATTACATATATGTGATAAAATAGTTCAAAAATTAGTTTATTCATTTTCAACAAATATTTATTAGACATTTATTGTAGGCAAAGTACTACATGTGGTAATAAGATGAATAAGATACTTGATTTTGGACATATAAGCTATTGTTACTAAAGATTACTAATAAAGCAAATTTTTAGTGTCTTTTTTGCTTTTTTTTTAAATATCTGTGTTCATGATACCATGAACTAGTATTCAGTCATTAGCATTATGCACATAGACACACACCTTCCATCCTATAACAATCTATTCCCTTCACTTCCAGGAAAAGGGTTCTCTTATAGTCTCATGTCCTGAGAGAGATTCTGGTCTGATGGAGTCTATTTGGGCTGGTACCTGGGATGAGGTTGGTTGTTCTAGAGGCAACACTACAGTCATTTCGCTGGGGGAGAGAGGATGAACACCCAGGAAGGATGCTGCTCAGCTGGAAAAAGGCAGTATTTTTTTTTAACATCTTTATTGGAGTATAATTGTTTTATAATGGTGCTTTAGTTTCTGCTGTATAACAAAGTGAATCAGCTATACATAAACATATATCCCCATATCTCCTCCCTCTTGCATCTCCCTCCCACCCTCCTTATCCCTCCCCTCTAGGTGGACACAAAGCACCAAGCTGATCTCCCTGTGCTATGTGGCTGCTTCCCACTAGCTATCTGTTTTACATTTGGTAGTGTATATATGTCCATGCCACTCTCTCACTTCATCCCAACTTCCCTTTCCCCTTCCTCGTGTCCTCAAGTCCATTCTCTACATCTGCGTCTTTATTCCTGTCCTGCCCCTAGGTTCTTCAGAACCATTTTTTTTGAAAAAGGCAGTATTCAAAGTGAATGGGCTTTATGTATCCCTGGGATGGACCCTAGGAGCAAGAGTTGGGAGATGAGGATGGGGAAGATGGAGAGGAGGGGTCATTAAGATGGGTCAGGATTAAATAAAAAAGGAAGAAAGGAAGGAAGAGGGCTGTCCCTGGGATCCTTTCTGGCCCAGACATCCTAAGCAGGTAATTATTAGTAGGGTGACCACAATACATTACAGTTTGTCCAGAGGAGTCCAGTTTATACCTTGGTCCTTTTGTACTTATTAATAGTATTCCCTTAGCTCTAAGTGTCCCAAGTTGGGTGATAAACTATATTGTCACCCTAACTTTAGGATGCTAAGGTGTAGGTGTCAAATTTCCCATGGCTCATGCCATCTACAGGACCACCTACAGAGAGAACAGAGACATACTGGGGGAAATGATAACAAAAAGTTAACTGCAGTCAATAAGGTAAACTTTCAAGATTTAACTTCAACTTGTCCTCATCTCAGTAGGAAAAATTAATTGAATTCAAAAGTGCTCCAATTCTTCAAGAACCATAATACTGGATTTTGGAGGAACTGAATTCTAGATCTAACTCAGTCAGTAACTTGCTATATGACTTTTCCTCTTTGGCCCTGCAAGAGCCTATGTTTCCACATCTGTAAAATGAAGGAGTGAATTGAAGAATTTCTTAGGTCCCTTGCATTTCTGATATTAAAGATTATTTTTTCATGAAAAGTGAACTGGAAAATAGTCCCCTTGCAGAATTTTGTTCTAGTTAAAAAAGTTATATCCGTGTAAGTGATATCACTAAGTCAGCTGTTGGTGAAATATATTCCCCAGCTGAGTGTTGTGTGGTTTGACTTTATACTATATGAAGACTTGATTCAGTTTGCTTTGTGGAAATTGAGGAAAAAATTATTTTTCAGACAGTGCCATCCTTGCTAGAGAATTTCATTACCTGCATTTAGCCTCCTAAGAAGTGATCTCAGACAGAAGGGAAGCTCTGAAAACATGTGGCTGCTCCCAGAGATGTTATCTCTTGCCAAGGCAGTTCTGATGAAGGAGGTGAAAGCCCCCTTTCTGTTTCCATGTCCATTGATTGATAGATTTCAGCTCAGGAGCTCCAAGCTTAGTTTCTGTTTCTGTCTCCTTGAACTTCTTGCCTCATACTGTTAAAAGGCATTTAGCTATACTTTATACAAACGGTGTCAGAGAAGTTATATACCCCAGATTGGTTAATGATATGTTTGCCTTTATCTTCTATAAGGGCTTGCTTCAGACTGGATCTTAGAAGTCATGTCCCTGGCATCAGATATAGTGCACATATCCTCACTGGCCAGAGCATCATGGCTTCCTTTTTGTCCCTGCCATTAATGGTTACTCCCTCTCTCTGTAGCATTCATTTTTTAGAGAGTCAGTTACTGGATCATTTATCTGACACTCCATCCATCCATCTATCCATCCACTGGCTATCCGTTCATTTGCCCATTTTACATGTTCCCTACCTAAAGATCTGTGTCAAGTAACTCCAGGAGAGAAAACTTACATCCTTTGTTTCTCTTGGAAACGACTGGACCTGATTCTCCCAGGTTTTAGTGCCTAGATTTGAACTTTATTTTCTTGGATTCTGTTTTCTTTGTCTATAATTTGTTAAGCATTTACCTTTAACCTGCTTTATGATCATTAGATATTTTTAAAAATTTATTTTATTATTATTATTTGGCTGTGTTGGGTCATCGTTGCTGCACGCGGGCTTTCTCTAGTTGTGTTGAGTGGGGGCTACTCTTCGTTGCCGTGCACGGGCTTCTCATTGCAGTGGCTTCTCTTGTTGTGGAGCATGGGCTCTAGGCATGTGGACTTCAGTAGTTGTAGCTCACGGGCTTAGTTGCTCTGCGGCATGTGGGATCTTCTTGGACCAGGGGTTGAACCCATGTCCCCTGCATTGGCAGGAGGATTCTTAATCATTGTGCCACCAGGGAAGTCCATCATTGCATATTTTTCTTTTTACTTTAAAAAACCTTTTAATGGAGAGTTTCCAAAAGATTCCCAGAAGAGAATTATATAATGAACCCCACGTATCTATCACACAGATTCAATAATTACAACATTTTGAGAATATTTTCAGCTATCTTCCCTCTCTCTTCTTTCTTCTAGAGTATTTTAAAGCAAGTCCCATCATGAAATTTTACTTATAAATACTTCAGGATGCATCATTAAATCTGAGGATTTTTTTTGTTTTTTAAACATTACTATGACAGCCTGAGTTTTGTTCCATCTTTAATGTTCTAGTTTTTGCTTAAAGGGAACTTTCATAATGGGAAAAGTTTAAAGAAGGAATGAAGGGGAAGTTGGAGTGTATATGTGGGGGCATGGGAGAGTAGCAGCGAAGGTCAGAGTTGTTGTTAAAGGGAATTTAAATCTGTCTTTTAAAATTAGATACAGGTGATCAGATGATTCAACCCC
This sequence comes from Phocoena phocoena, assembly GCF_963924675.1. Classification (NCBI taxonomy): domain Eukaryota; kingdom Metazoa; phylum Chordata; class Mammalia; order Artiodactyla; family Phocoenidae; genus Phocoena; species Phocoena phocoena. Next base: position 28,873,680 of record NC_089234.1, read on the forward strand.
TAACTGGTTACCTGATATCACCATGTTACAGTTATTATTTAATCTCACTTGTAAGCAGATGCTTTTCTAGAGCTTCTCAACACAGATCCAGAACTTGATTATATTTTAATACATATTCCATTATGTATCTCTAAAAGATAAAGTCTTAAAAGATAACTATAATTATATAGTTATATCACCTGTAGAACGATATCACATGAAAGAATTAACAGTAAGCCATTAATATCAACAAATAACCAGTTTTCCAGTTATCTCATAAATACTCTGGATTTTTTTCATTTTATTTGAATCATGTTGTGATTGGTTTATTTATGTGTATTTATATATATGTGTGTCTGTAATTGAAGTATAGTTGATTTATAGTTGTAAACTAATGTTCCATTAATTTCAGGTGTACAACATAGTGATTCAATATTTTTATAGATTATACTCCACTTAAAATTATTATAAAATATTAGTTATACTCCCTGTGCTGTACATCACATCCTTGTGTCTTATTTATTTTATACTTAGTAGTTTTACCTCTTAATTTCCTTCTCCTATCTTGCCCACCCCCCCCATTTCCCACTGGTAACCACTAGTTTGTTTTCTTTATCTATGAGCCTGTTTTATGAATTTAGTTCACTTGTTTTATTTTTAAAATTCCACATATAAATACATGTTTTATTTATTTTTAAAATTCCACGTATAAATGAAAATATATAGTATTTGTCTTTGTCTGACTTACTTCACTAAGCATAATACCCTTCAGGTCCGTCGGATGACATATTTTTTGTCTCCTTTAATCCAAAGTGCCTCCCCCTTTACAGTTGTGTGTGTGTGTGTGTGTGTGTAGAAGAAACTAGATCATTTGTCCTGTAGAAAGGAAACTGAGTCTGGATTTTCCTGTTTGCATTTCCTTGATGTTTAGTGGATTCCTTTGCCCTCTGTATTTTCCTGTGAACTTGTAATTGAGTTTGGAGATCCAGGTTCTTTTTTTGTTCCCTCAAGACTTCTTCATAGATAACGCTGTGTTCTTCTACCAGGTGGCACATCATATCTGACTGTCTTTCTTCTTCTTTTTTTTTTTTTTTTCATCTTTATTGGAGTATAATTGCTTTACAATGGTGTGTTAGTTTCTGCTATATAACAAAGTGAATCAGTTATACATATACATATGTGTCTTTCTTCTTGTAGTGATATTTTCCCAAGAATCCATGATTCCTCTTGGTAGGGAAATCTCTGCATTAAGGTGCTCATTCCTACTGGGTTGGTCATTGTTTCTAGGCTAGTTCAGTGGATAGAACTAGGAAATAACGATTTTTTTAAAAAAAAGATAAAATACATCCTGAATTCTTAGTAATACTTCTAGTTCAAATTCCATACTATAGGATTTTTTACTTAACCTCATCTTTTGTTTGTCTTTTAATATTACATGATATTCTAATTCTTTTTCCTTTTTTGCTGAGAACTCTGGTTCTCATGAATGCTGGATTTGATGGAATAAAATAGAATATTACATGGAAGTTAATTTGCTTTATCCCACATTACACACATAACAGTCTAAGAATAATAATACCAACACTACTGCCAATGATTATGACTACTATAGATGTATAAATTACTGGGCTTTAAAGTCACTTGAAATAGTTCCTCTGTGTGTAGTTATATCCCTATGTGGATACCTTTTAGGTTGCTTTGTTTCATTTTATTTTCAGTTTTTAATGGTTGCTTAAATTTTTTCTTTTATAATTAGATAAATTATTTACATGGTTCTAAGTCAAATCAGTAAAACAAGCTAATTAGAAAAGTTAAGAGAGAGCGATCAAGATGGTGGAGGAGTAGGATGTGGAGCTTACCTCCTCCCACAAATACATCAAAAATACATCTACATGTGGAACAGTTCTCACAGAACATCTACTGAACGCTGGCAGAAGACCTCAGACTTCTGAAAGGGCAAGAAAATCTCCATGTAACTGGGTAGAACAAAAGAAGGAAGGAAAGTTAAAAAGAGAGAAAGGATTCATGATGGGACCTGAGCCCCTGGGAGGGAGCTGTGAAAGAGGAAATGTTTCCACGCCCTGGGAAGTCCCCTCACTGGTGGGGAGATCAGCTGGGTTGGAGGGGGAGCTTTGGAGCCTTGGAGGAGAGCGCAGCAACTGGTTTGCAGAAGGCCAAATGGAGAGAGATGTGCACAGACAGTTGGTACTGGTGCCCTGCGCTCCCCAGCCTGAGATGCTTGTCTGCTGGTGCAGGCGGGGGCTGGGTGCTGAAGCTCAGCTTTGGAGGTCAGACCCTGAGAGAGTACTAGGGCTAGCTGTGTGGAGACAGCCTGAAGGGGCTGGAGTGTGGTGCAGCCACAACAGAGGGTATACGTGGAAGAAGCCTGGACCCATCAGAGAGGCAAGTTGACATTGTTGGGGGACACATGAGGGGAGGGACAGGACCGCCATAGGAGCTTCTTTACCTAAGCACATGCGCTCAAGCAAGAGCATACTGCCTACATGAGCTCCAGGGACAGGCATGAGCTGCTGCTGCTATCACGAGCCCCAGAGACGGGTGCAGGCTCCCACCATTGATGAGAAAACCAGGAGCGAGTGCCAATTGCTGCCCTAACTGGCATAGGCCCCAGGAGCACACGGAGGCCACTGCATCTGCACACCCCCTATCAAGGGGATAACAGCCACCATATGGTGAGGAAAGAGGTGGAAGGCATCGAAACTAAAAACAGCCCTTGTGCCAAAAATGTTAAACCCACACAAGCTATGCCAGGATGTTCCTGCATATAAATAGCCTTCCAAGACTACAGTAGATAATTGTTTCTCCTAAACTCACAGAATAAGAGAAATATAAGTAAAATGAAGAAGCAGAGGAACCACTCCCACTTAAAAGACCAAGAGAATACCCCTGAAGGAACGAAAAATGAAACAGACCTCTTCAGTCTAATAGACACTGGATTCAAAAAGGAGGTAATGAAAATAAGGAATTAAGAAAGGTTGTCAACAGAAATGCAGATTACTGTAAAAAGGAGCTAGAAACTATAAGGAAGAGCCAAGAGAAATTAGAAAATCCATTTGCCAAGACAAAAGCTGAGCTCAAGGCAATAAATAGCAGAATGAATAATGCAGAAGAAAGAATAAGTGACCTGGAAGACAGACTAGTGGAAATTACCCAATCAAAACAGCAGACAGAAAGCCAAATAAAAGAAATGAAAGCAATGTAAGAGCCCTATGGGATAATATAAAGCATGCTAATCTATGCATAATAGGGATTCCAGAAGGAGAAGAAAGAGAAAAGGGGATTGAAAATGTATTTGAAGAAATTATGGCTAAAAACTTCCCAAACCTAAAGAAGGAAACAGATATCCAGATACAGGAAGCACAGAGGGTCCCAAACAGACCTACGTCAAGACATTATTATCAAGATGGCAAAAGTTAAAGAGAGGATTCTAAAGGCAGCAAGAGAAAAAGAGTTAATTACAAGGCAACTCCAATAAGGCTATTAGCTGATTTCTCTACAGAAATGTTGCAGGCCAGAAGGGAGTGGCAAAATATATTCAAAGGCTTGAAAGGGAAAAATCTGAACCTAGAATACTCTACCCAGCAAGATTATAATTTAGACTAGAAGGAGAGATAAAGAATTTCTCAGACAAGCAAAAACTAAAAGAATACAGCAATACTAAAGCTATCCTATTTTCTCGGACAAGGGAAAACTAAAAGAATACAGCAATACTAAACCTATCCTAAAAGAAATATTGAAAGATCTTCTCTAAATAGAAAGGAAGCAAGAAGATATAGGAAAAAGGAAATCACAATTGGAAAGTAAATCACTTAAATAAGTCAGTATACAGATCAAAAAGAAAAAAAAGTATTTGTGAAAGTGATGATAAACACAAGGAACAGCAAAAGGATAAACATGAAGATGTAAAAGAGGACATCAGAATCATAAAATGTGGGGAGGAGAGTAAGAAAATGTAGATTCTCTCTCTTTTTTTTTATAATGTGTTTGAGCCTATATGACTATCAGTCTAAAGCAAGCAGATATAGAAAGGGGTTAACATACTTGAGAAACAGGATAACCACAAATCAAAAACATACAATAGATTAATAAAAACCAAAAAGAAGAGGACACAAGCATAAAATAAAAGGAAATCATCAAGCCACAAAAAGAAAAAGAAAGAAGAAACAGAATCAACTGGAAAACAAGGTTTAAAATGGCAGTGAATACACTAATATACATTAATCAAAAATTGCCTTCAATGTCAAAGGACTAATTGCTCCAATCAAAAGACATAGAGTGGCAGACTGGATGAAAAATGAGAGTCTATCATGTGCTGCCTATAAGAGACCCACCTTAGGGCAAAGGACACACATAGGCTGAAAGTGAGGGGGTGGAAAAAGATATTTCATGCAAATGGAAATGATAAGAAAGCGGGGGTTGCAATACTTATATCAGACAAAACAGACTTTAAAACAAAGGCCATAAAGAAATATAAAGAAGGAAACTATATAATGATGAAAGGATCAATACAAGAGGAGGATTTTACACTTGTCAACATATATGCACCTAATATAGGAGAACCCAAATACATAAAACAAATACTAACAGCCATAAATGGAGAAATTGATAGGAATACAATAATAGTAGGAGACTTTAACACTCAACTCACATCAATAGCTCTTCCAGACAGAAAATCAATAGCAACAGAGATCCTAAATGATACAATAGAACAGTTAGACTTAATTGATATTGTCAGGACATTACATCCAAAAAAACCCAGAATACACATTTTTTTCAAGTGTACATGGAACATTCTCTAGGATTGATGACATACTAGGACACAAAACAAACTTCAACAAATTTAAGAGTATAGAAATTATTTCAAGCATCTTTTCTGACCACCACAGCATGAAACTAGAATCAACCACAGGAAAAGAAATGAGAAAAAAACAATTACATGGAAATTAAACAACATGTTACAACTCACTATGGAGAACAGTATGGAGGTTTCTCAAAAAACTAAAAATAAAACTGCCATATGACCCAGCAATCCCACTCCTGGGCATATATCCAGAGAAAAGCATAATTCAAAAAGATACATGCACCCCAATGTTCATTTCAGCACTGTTTACAATAGCCAGGACATGGAAGCAACCTAAATGTCTCAACAGAGGAATGGATAAAGATGTGGTACATATATGCAATGGAATATTGCTCAGCCATAAAAAGGAATGAAATAGTGCCATTTGCAGAGGTGTGGATGGACCTAGAGATTGTCATACAGAGTGAAGTAAGTCAGAAAGTGCAAAACAAATATCATATAATGTTGCTTATATGTGGAATACAGAAAAATGGTACAGGTAAACTTATTTGCAAAGTAGAAATAAGAGTCACAGATGTAGAGGACAAACTTATGGCTACCAAGGGGGGAAAGGGGGATGGGATGAACTGGGAAATTGGGATTGACATATATACACTACTATGTATAAAATAGATAACTAATGAGAACCTACTGTATAGCACAGGGAGCTCCACTCAGTGCTGTGTGGTGACCTAAATGGGAAGGAAATATAAAAAATAGTGGATATATGGATACGTATAACTGATTCACTTTGCTGCACAGCAGAAACTAATACGACATTGTAAAGATTCTGTACTACAGTAAAAATTAATAAGAAAAATAATTAAAAAAAGACATGAGACATGATATATACATCCGATGATCTATATGGAGGGGAATTGGACTTCTAGCTTGCTGCCACTCTACATGAATGCCACTTGTGTATAGGGCATTCATGGGCGCAGGTGTCCACTGGCAAAATGAGTCCCAACCTGCTCCCCAACAGGAAGCATGTAATCTAAAAAAAAAAGGTGGAACAAAAGGAAATGACCTGAGAAACAAGTGGTAGATAGAGTAGAAACCGGGAGACACTAAGTTAACCACAACTGCACAAAGTAGGCATTCAGTAGCTGCTTGATGGGTTGAATTATTTGCTGAAAGCTTCATTTTATTTTAAGGAACATTTACTCTCATTTAGTTGGTCTAAATGAGTCTTAATGTAACTGACAATAAACTGTTGAACAGGCTAGCAGAAACAAACTCCTGCCTGTGTGCTCTGATGGATGAGATGAAAAAACAGCGTTCCTAATTAACATTTCAAATTCCTGAGTGAAATATTCAACAAACTGTAATAAAAACCATTAAAAGAGTTCAAATTTCTACAAGCAAATTACCTCTTCTCTTTTTTTTAAAGAAGATGTTGGGGGTAGGAGTTTATTAATTAATTAATTAATTTTTGCTGTGTTGGGTCGTTTCTGTGCGAGGGCTTTCTCTAGTTGTGGCAAGCGGGGGCCACTCTTCATCGCGGTGCACGGGCCTCTCACTATCGTGGCCTCTCCTGTTGCGGAGCACAGGCTCCAGACGCGCAGGCTCAGTAGTTGTGGCTCACGGGCCCAGTCGCTCCGCGGCATGCGGGATCCTCCCAGACCAGGGTTCGAACCCGTGTCCCCTGCATTAGCAGGCAGACTCTCAACCACTGCACCACCAGGGAAGCCCCAATTACCTCTTCTCTTGACCCCCTCTTTTAAATCAGGAGATAATAACTTTCTGTTTTTAAAGTTATTTTTTCTTGCATTTCTCACTCTATAACCCAATATCCAATACTTACTTTTGATACAAATATTGTACAGCTCATATTGATTTTACACCAGGAAAGGCATAGATAATATTTACCAATTTGGCAAAACAAACAAACAACTGAAAACATCAATGGAGGTAAAATGGATAGTATAACACACTCATCATGTGTCTCCTTTATTTGGAGCCTAGGAATGGGCATATGCTTTAGGTTTTCTTGTAATGTTTTGTGGGTGAGGGTACTAATCATCAACTATCCACCTACTTGCATTTTTCAAACTAGGCTTGTTAATGGTTTGGTGATATATGTTATTTACAGTGCATTTCCATACTTTGAAGAAGTGACTTGTGTCTCTTTGGAGTTTGAAGTACTGATTTGAAACAGATTTAACTCTCTCCAAAAAAAAGTGCTACTAAAAATCCAATAGGTCAACGAGGAAATGAAAAAGGAAATTAAAAGATACCTTGAGGGGCTTCCCTGGTGGCGCAGTGGTTGAGAGTCTGCCCGCTGATGCAGGGGACACGGGTTCGTGCCCTGGTCCGGGAAGATCCCACATGCCGCAGAGCGGCTGGGCCCACGAGTCATGGCCGCTGAGCTTGCGTGTCCGGAGCCTGTGCTCCGCAACGGGAGAGGCCACAACAGTGAGAGGCCCGCGCACCGCAAAAAAAAAAAAAAAAGAAAAGATACCTTGAGACAAATGACAATGAGAACACAACCATACAAAATCTATGGGATGCAGCAAAAGCAGTTCTTAGAGGGAAGTTCATAGCGATACAGGCCTTCCTCAAAAAACAAGAAAAATCTCAAATAAGCAAGCTAACCTACCACCTAGAAGAATTAGAAAAAGAACAAAACTGAAAGTCAGCAGGAGGAAGGAAAAGATAAAGATTAGAGAGGAAATAAATAAAATAGAGATTAAAAAAACAATAAAACAAAATCAGTAAAACCAAGAGCTGCTTCTTTGAAAGGGTAAACAAAATTGACACCATTTGGCTAGGCTCACCAAGAAGAAAAGAGAGAGAACACAAACAAAATAAGAAATGAAAAAGGAGAAATACAAACTGATACTGCAGAAATACAAAAAACAGTAAGAGAGTATTATGAACAATTATATGCCAAAAAATTCGACAACCTAGAGGAAATGGACAACTTTCTGGAAACATACAGCCCACCAAAATTGAATCAAGAAGAAATAGATAATTTGAATAGACCAATCACTAGAAGTGAAACAGAATCTGTAAATAGATTGTATGTTTCTAGGAATTTATAATTTCTTCTAGGTTGTCCATTTTATTGGTGTAAAGTTGTTCATAGTAATCTCTTATGATCCTTTGTATTTCTGTGGTGTCATTTGTAACTTCTTTCTCATTTCTGATTTTACTGATTAGGGCCCTCTCGCTTTTTATTGATGAGTCTAACTAAAGGTTTATCAATTTTATTTATCTTTTCAGAGAACCAGCTCTTAGTTTCATTGATCTGTTCTATATTATTTTAGTCTCTATTTCATTTATTTCTGCCCTGATTTTAATGATTTTTTTCCTTCTAGTAAATTTGGGTTTTGTTTGTTCTTAGTTTTCTAGTTCTTTTAGGTGTAAGGTTAGGTTCTTTATTTGAGATATTTCTTCTTTCTTGAGGTAGGCTTATATCACCATAAACTTCCCTCTTAGAACTGCTTTTGCTATATTCCATAGATTTTGGATTGCTGTGTTTTTATTTTCATTTGTCTCTAAGTAATTTTTGATTTCTCCTTTGTTTTTTCAGTGATTCTTTGGTTGTTTAGTAGCATATTGTTTTTCCTCCACGTTTGTGTTCTTATAGTTTTTTCCTTGTAATTGATGTCTAGTTTCATAGTGTTATAGTCAGAAAGATGCTTGATATGATTTCAGTGTTCCTAAATTTCCTGAGACTTGTTTTGTGGCTGAGCACGTGATCTATCCTGAAGAAAGTTCCATGAGCACTTGAAAAGAATGTGTATTCTGCTGCTTTTGGATGGAATGTTTTATATTTATCTGTTAAGTCCACTTGGTTTAATGTGTCATTTAAGGCCAGAGTTTCCTTACTGATTTTCTGTCTGAATGATTTGTCCACTGATGTAAGTGGGGCATTAAAGTTTCCTACTATTACTGTGTTAATTTGAATTTCTTCCTCGTTTGTTAATATTTGCTTTATGTATTTAGGTGCTTCTGTGTTGGGTGCATATATATTTACAATTGTTATGTCTTGTTGGATTGATCCCTTGATCATTATGTAATATCCTTCTTTATCTCTTGTTATAGTCTTTGTGTTGATATCAATATTTCATCTGATATAAATATTGCTACCCCAATTTTCTTTTTGTTTCAATTTACATGAAATACTCTTTTCTGTCCCCTTACTTTCAGGCTGTATGTGTCTTTAGATCTGGAATGAATCTCTTATAGGCAACATAGATATGGGTCTTGTTTTTATTTCCATTCAGCCACTCTTTGTCTTTTTTTTTTTTTTTGTGGTATGCGGGCCTCTCACTGTTGTGGCATCTCCCGTTGTGGAGCACAGGCTCCGGATGTGTAGGCTCAATGGCCATGGCTCACGGGCCTAGCCGCTCCGCGGCCTGTGGGATCTTCCCGGACCGGGGCACGAACCCGTGTCCCCTGCATCAACAGGTGGACTCTCAACCACTGTGCCACCAGGGAAGCCCCTACTCTTTGTCTTTTAATTGGAGCATTTAGTCTTTTGACATTTAAAGCAATAACTGATAGGTATGTACTTATTGCCATTTTGTTCATTGTTTTCTGGTTGTTTTTGCAGTTTTTTGTTCCTTCTTCTTTTGCTCTCTTGTGAGATTTCATGACTATCTTTAGTAACACTAAAGATTTGGATTCCTTTCTCTTTTTGGTGTGTATCTATTATAGTTTTCTGGCTTCTGGTTACCATGAGTTACATATATACTTGTATTTATATTTGTATTTAGTTGATGATTTCTTAAGTTTGAATGCATTCTAACAAATTTTTACTTCTCTCCCCTCACTCCCATTTAATGTTTTTGGTCTCATATTTTACATCTTTTTGTTTTGTGTATTCCTTACCTTCTTATAGTGGATATAGATTATTTTACTACTTTTATGTTTTAACCTTCCTCTAGTGCTATAAGTAGTTGATCTCCTACCTTTACTGCATGTTTGCTTTACAATGAGAGTTTTCCTTTCATAATTTTCATATCTACTTTTGGTCTTTCGTTTTCCACTTAGAGAAATCCCTTTAACATTTCTTGTAAATCTGGTTTAGTGGTGTGAACTCATTTAGCTTTGTTAAAAGTAAAATTCATTTTTAAAAAAATATCTTTATTGGAGTATGATTGCTTTACAATGTTGTATTAGTTTCTGCTGTACAACAAAGTGAATCAGCTATATGTATACATATATCCCCGTATCCCCTCCCTCTTGAACCTCCATCCCACCCTCCATATCCCACCCCTCTAGGTCATCACAAAGCATCGAGCTGATCTCCCTGTGCTATGCAGCAGCTTCCAACTAGCCATCCATTTTACATTTGGTAGTGTATATATGTCAGTACTACTCTCTCACTTTGTCCCAGCTTCCCCTCCCTGCGCCGTGTCCTAAGGTCCGTTCTCTATGTCTGCATCTTTATTCCTGCCTTGCCACTAGGTTCATCAGTACCATTTTTTTAGATTCCATATATGTGCGTTATCATACGGTGTTTTTCTCTTTTTGACTTGCTTCACTCTGTATGACAGACTCTAGGTCCATTCACCTCACTACAAATAACTCAGTTTTGTTCCTTTTTATGACTAATATTCCATTGTACATATGTGCCACATCTTCTTTATCCATTCATCTGTCAGTGGACATTTAGGTTGCTGCCATGTCCTGGCTATTGTTAATAGTGCTGCAGTGAACATTGTGGTACATATATCTTTTTGAATTATGGTTTTCTCAGGATGTATGCCCAGTAGTGGGATTGCTGGGTCATATGGTAGTTCTATTTTTAGCTTTTTAAGGAACCTCCATACGGTTCTCTGTAGCAGCTGTATCAATTTACATTCCCACCAACAGTGGAGGAGGGTTCCCTTTTCTTCACACCCTCTCCAGCATTTATTGTTTGTAGATTTTTTGATGATGGCCATTCTGACTGGTGTGAGGTGATACCTCATTGTAGTTTTGATTTGCATTTCTCTAATGATAAGTGATATTGAGGATCTTTTCATGTGTTTTTTGGCAATCTGTATGTCTTCTTTGGAGAAATGTCTGTTTAGGTCTTCTGCCCATTTTTGGATTGGGTTGTCTATGTTTTTGATATTGAGCTGCATGAGCTGCTTGTGTATTTTGGAGATTAATCCTTTGTCAGTTGCTTCTTTTGCAAATTTTTTTGTCTCCCATTCTGAGGGTTGTCTTTTCATCTTGTTTATGGTTTCCTTTGCTGTGCTCTAGGAGGTGGGTCAAAAAGGATCTTGCTGTGATTTATGTCATAGAGTGTTCTGCCTATGTTTTTCTCTAAGAGTTTTATAGTGTCTGGCCTTACATTTAGGTTTTTAATACATTTTGAGTTTATTTTTGTATATAGTGTTAGGAAGTGTTCTAATTTCATTCTTTTATATGTAGCTGTCCAGTTTTCCCAGCACCACTTATTGAAGAGGCTGCTTTTCTCCATTGTATATTCTTGCCTCCTTTGTCAAAGATAAGGTGACCATATGTGTGTGGGTTTATCTCTGGACTTTCTATCCTGTTCCATTGATCTATATTTCTGTTTTTGTGCCAGTACCATATTGTCTTGATTTCTGTAGCTTTGTAGTATAGTCTGAAGTCAGGGAGCCTGATTCCTCCAGCTCCATTTTTCTTTCTCAAGATTGCTTTGGCTATTCATGGTCTTTTGTATTTCCTTATAAATTGTAAAATTTTTTGTTCTAATTCTGTGAAAAATGCTGCTGCCAATTTGATAGGGATTACATTGAATCTGTAGATTGCTTTGGGTGGTATAGTCATTTTCACAATATTGATTCTTCCAATCCAGGAACATGGTATATCTCTCCATCTGTTTGTGTCATCTTTGATTTCTTTCATCAGTGTCTTATAATTTTTTGCATACAGGTCTTTTGCCTCCTTAGGTAGATTTATTCGTAGGTATTTTATTCTTTTTAATGCAGTGGTGAATGGGATTGTTTCCTTGATTTCTATTTTATTTTTAGTGCACAGAATGCAAGAGATTTCTGTATATGAATTTTGTATGCTGTAACTTTACCAAATTCATTGATGAGCTCTAGTAGTTTTCAGGTGGCATCTTTAGGATTTTCTATATATAGTATCATGTCATCTGCAAACAGTGACAGTTTTATTTCTTCTTTTCCAATTTTGATTCCTTTTATTTCTTTTTCTTCTCCGAGTGCCATGGCTAGGACTTCCAAAACTATGTTGAATAATAGTGGCAAGAGTGGACATCTCTGTCTCATTCCTGATCTTAGAGGAAATGCTTTCAGTTTTCAACTTTATTTTCATATTGAGTCTTCCTGTGGCATGAGCAGTTTTTGCCTCATGGTTTTGTGTGCTTACTCTTCCTCTTTAATTGTATGACTTTGTTTTGCTTCTATCATGGCTTGTACACAGTGGGTACTAGGTAAATATTTGATAACTTTTTTTTTGTCTTCATAGAGTATGAGTAGCACATTACTTGTTTTTTGATTATCTGGTTAAAGATCAGGTGGACCATGCCTAATTTTGTTTTCATGAATCTCCTGATTTTTACCACCTGGACATTCAGACTTCTCAGCAACTGGGAGTTTTTCTGAAGCTGGTGCTGGCTGTTGCTAGGTTTGAAATTGCTGCTTCATCTATCATTACTCTCACAAAGATGCGTAGACATATCCGTATGGATTAATTTTCATTATATTTCTGACTGGTCTATTCCATATTTTACAGTTGCTTATTCACCGTCAGTAACAGAAACTCTGTAACTCCGTATTGCTTGTAGTGTTTACTCAATTTCTATGTTTTTTGTCTTTGGAACATCATTTTATTAATGACAGTAGTATCATATTTTCCTTTCTTCCTTCTTTCCATGGGCTATGTTAAGTGCTCTGTGTTATGCAAAGATGAGTTTTACTAAAATTTTAAAGAACTGAAGAAGTTTCAATACTTAAACATTAAAACATAGATAAATTTAGCCAAGAGGAACAGAGCAGGGCTAGTTCTGGCAACCTCTCCTAAAATAATGGAGCTCAGGTTCTATTTGCTGTCCTGTAAAGTAATGCTTCTCAGACTTTAAATGTGAATTTTAATCACTTGAGGAACCTGTTAAGATGTAGATTCTAATTTGCTAAGTCTGGGTGGAGCCCGAGTTTCTGTATTTCTAATTGCTCCCAGTTTATGCGAATACTGCTGGATCTGTGAACCACACTATGAATGGCAAGGCCTTAAAGTAGAAATGTGATCTGCCTAGATATCCACTGAGCTATTAAAACAAGTTTTGCCTTCCATTTACATTTTTATGGGAATTAATTGTATGAAATATCTTAGAGGCAGCTGATTATTTATATTAAATATAAATATAAAATATAAATGACAGGAAGATCCATTTACAGTTTTTAGCTTCATTAAGGAAGGATTAAGAAACATTTAAATTAGTATTAGGGGTTTAGTTTAGCTGTTAAACATTTTTCTGACATTACTAAGCATTTTATTGTTACATGTGCTCCACAAATTACTGTAATATCCGTGTAAATTAGATTACTGTTTTTTTTCACATATAAAGAAATTGAGATTCAGCGAAGTTGAACTTAACGCTTCTTAGTAAATTGTAAAGCTGAGATGAATGTTAAGTCTGACCTTGAAGCTCATTTGTTTGGCACTGTAGTAAGCTGCCTTCCTAAGATTGTTTTCCTGGGAAATGGGCTTTATATAAATGTTTAAAGATGTCTTACGGACCTCTCTAAAGGAGTTTATATGTTTATCTCTTTGGGAAAATTAAGATAGTTTAGCTTTGTGAGTCTTTACAAAGTTCTATGAAGCTCATAGAGGTGATGAAAGAGGTATGTGAAAATGCACACACACATTTACCTTAAATGAAATAAAATCTTGTAAGGAGATATTTTCTAATCTCTAAATCAAGGACCTGAAATAGATGATCTCTAAGATTCCTTCAAGCCCAGATATCATATGATATGTGTGACATTTTTGTTCTCTAAAATGTATTGTAAGATAGATGGGGGAACTATAAAACATTTCCACCAGCAGATGGCACTCCAACATTTCTACAGCAGGCAAGCCTTAGCTATTCCCAAAGTAGAAACTACACAACACTAGGAACAGATAAAGAGGAAAGAGGAAAAAAGAAACCCCAAAACCCCAACTCATTAAAGTATGATATATTTCAGTCATTATTATGATGGAAAATTACATATACATTAAGTAATAGACACCTATATAAACACAAATTAATGTTAAGTCATAATCTCTTATAGTACTCCACAGCACTTTTCACCAAACTCTATAGGACTTATCAACTGGATTTTTGTTAACTTGTTCATTTTCCCAACTGGGTTGTGAGGTTTCCAAGGGCAAAGATATTCTTTGGATCCCAAGGTGGGGAGGCAGACAATACTACCTAGCCTATAGTCAGCACTCAATAAATATTTCTCCCTTTCACTCTCCAAAAAATAGGTTAAGAATGGCCTTGAATGCAGGAGAACGTTTGTGAACATTGGTCCATGCAAAGCCTTTTGTTTTATTTTCCTCTTTCAGTGATTACCTTATAGGCATCAAATCTAATGTGTTTGATGTATGTCCTTTGATATTTTTGTATGCTTGTAAAATATATTGTTTCGTGTGTGTGTGTTTAATTTGCACTAATGTTATAATGCTATAACTATACTTCTGGGCTTTTTTGTTTGTTTGTTTCTCATGTATCATTCTGTTTAAAGCCCATCCATGTTGTTGTATGTACATTTAGTTTGTCATTTCTAACTGCTGCCTTCCTCATTTTACCTGTCCATTTCCCTTGTGCTGGACATCTAGGTGCCTGAAATTCCTTAGTATTAAAATCAGTGCTTTACTGACCATTCTCATTCAAGTCCTTTTATGAGCCTTTTGTGAGTTGTTTGGGAATTTATGCCCAGAGTGGGATTGCCAGGTTGTAGGGAATACACATATGTAATTTCATTAAATATTGCCATATCACTCTCCAGAATGGCTCAACTGGTTTATACTCGCATCAGCTTGCAAGAAGTTTCCCATCTCCCCACATCCACAATTAGTTATCCAATATTCACATTTTGCCAATCAGGTACTGTAAAGTGAAAACATTTCTTGAATGAATGAAGGAATAATCAGTTGAGAATCCACTAAAGCTACTAGGATATATGGTATTTACTTGCGTAATTTTTCCCCTTTGAGGATGGATCCTCCATATCTGAACTTGCATTGTCTAAACTAGGAACAGAATAGATTCAAAAATTTTTTTTGAATTATCCCTTAGTATTTGAACTCTTGCTCCTCATTATCTGAAACCTAGAAATCAAATAGATTCAAATAATGTGGCATGCCTTATCAACTAAATTTACTCTGCGAAACTAGAAATCAAATCAATTACCAGAATATCTGGGGGTGGGCCCAGGCATGAGTATTTTTGTTTTGTTTTTTTTTTTTTTTGGTATGCGGGCCTCTCACTGTTGTGGCCTCTCCCATTGCAGAGCACAGGCTCTCGGGGCGCGCAGGCTCAGCGGCCATGGCTCACGCCCAGCCGCTCCGCGGCATGTGGGATCTTCCCAGACCGGGGCACGAACCCGCGTCCCCTGCATCGGCAGGCGGACTCTCAACCACTGCGCCACCAGGGAAGCCCAGGCATGAGTATTTTTAAAAAGCTCCTCAGGTGATTTTAATATGCGGCTGAGGCTGATAATCACTGACCTAAACCCTCAAATTGATTTTATATCTTTCTGAAAGGGAAAAACATTTTAAAGTTTTTAAACATAGTATTATGATGGCTAGGCTTCAGAAGGTCAAAAGAGAAAGTTAAAATTTAAGTGTCTAATGAAAATGAAACATACTTTCTAAATGTCATGTCATGTCAATGTCTCTAGGTGACCAAAAGGAGTAGAAGAACTGGGAAATTTGTTGACTGTTTAGGTGGGTAAGGTTTAGCATAACTGGCATTCAACGAGGAAGGACTTGGATCTTCTTATGTGGGGACAAAACTACTCCAAAGAATTAGGGATTAGATGTTAGTTCAGGCAGAGGCAAAATATTCAGCTGAGTAAGTATGTATAGATAGCGTGTATCAGCCGATTTTGATTATTGAGGAGTGAACTGAACCTGTGGTAAGCTTTCTATTGTCATTATTTGTTTAACTCCCATTATTATGAACTAGGCACATTAGGGTATTTAAAAAGGTCAAAGTGTGCCATTAGCCTAGGGACAAAAGAAAATATAATCATAGCTATTTACTTATGTGACACAGTTGTGTTCCAGGCAAATGTTTTATTACAGGCTCAACTTCTCAATGTTGAGACTAAAATAGGAGGTATATTGAGAAAAGTATATATGATTTATATATTTCACTTCCTTAGAAATTACCTTTAGCATTAATTCTTATGATTATCTCACTAAGAAAGTGGTATAGTGGAAACTATATTACTCAGCCATTAAAAAGAAATGAAATTGAGTTACTTGTAGTGAGGTGGATGGACCTAGAGACTGTCATACAGAGTGAAGTAAGTCAGAAAGAGAAAAACAAATACAGTATGCTAACACATATATATGGAATCTAAAAAAAAAAAAGGTTCTGAAGAACCTAGGGGCAGGACAGGAATAAAGACGCAGACATTGAGAATGGACTTGAGGACACGGGGAGGGGGAAGGGTAAGCTGGGACGAAGAGAGAGAGAGAGTGGCATGGACATATATACACTACCAAATGTAAAATAGATCTAGCTAGTGGGAAGCAGCCGCATAGCACAGGGAGATCAGCTCGGTGCTTTGTGACCTCCTAGAGGGGTGAGATAGGGAGGGTGGGAGGGAGACGCAAGTGGGAGGAGATATGGGGTTATATGTATATGTATAGCTGATTCACTGTGAAAGTTCTCAGGTATTTTCAATAACAGACATACCAAAAGTATAGTCAAGTATTCAGTCAGTAGAGCTGGCTTAGTCTCAGGTTCTTCAAGAAATGGCATTTTGAGTTTTTTGACTCTCAGTTTCCTTACCTGAATTATGAGGATACAGCTTGTCCTTCTATGCTATGAGCATAAAATGGGATAGTATAGAAATAAGTTATTATACTATTTTGAAACCTTAGATTTCAGGTGTAGGTGTATAAATTTCTTCCTACCTTATCTATGAAAATTATATTTATTTCCACGGTGAAACCCAATTAGTGACATTGATAGTTGAGTAGTAACTGTGTGTCAGGAACTAATACGTCATTTAATTCTCACAACACACATGGAGGGAGTGTATTTATGCACATTTTATAGATGGGGAAATTGGGGCTCAGCAAGAATAAATGACTTATTCACCAAAGGTTCACATGAGCAGACATTAAGTTGTGAACTGGGTTTTAATCAAAGTTGTTTGAACTCCAGAGCTGGTACAATTTCCAGTATCACATGATGCTTTTCAGGACTTACCTGAATGTACAAAAGGCAGACAGGACATCTCTTCAATGAGTGTGACTAAGGACATGAATAATTTTAATGTATTTTTTTGTTACTTGGTTTTTTACCTATAGCAGTTTCTCAAATATCTGTCATCCCTACCTCCAAAAATGTTAAGGGATTTCAAACTGAACTCATTAATGAGTCAACTACATCTATTAGGGTTACGATCTTCCCCACATAAGTTTACTGCTTTATGGTAACAATGGGAACAAAAATCATCCAGCTCGAGTTTCTTATATAATAAGGTAGAAAAATCATAGAGTTATAAATCCTCTTCCCTTTCAACTTTCCATATGGAGAAAGTGTTGCTATCCCTTGCTCCTCTAAGCAGGATGGAGAACACAGTCTTTCTCATTTCCCAGTACTGTCCTTTTTTCCACTCCTGTCTGCCCTCTCCCAGTGGAAAATTGAAGAAGGCACATAAAACCTACTTAACTTTTCTTCCTTTGTCATATGCTAAACACAGGCAGAAGAGCCTGCAGGGTTAAAATATGTGGTACACACTCATTTTATTACTGCATTTATTGACATATTAGGTAGAGTTGACCTTTTGTTTCAAGTTTGTCACTAAGTTATTTATATATAGCTTAATTCTTGCTCCAGTTGTCAGTTAAGGGAATATATTTGTGGCAAGTGTGGGAGAAGGAATAAGAAATAACAAGAAACAAATAGCACAACTGTATAATATTTTAGGATTTATAAAGCACTTTTTCTATGCATAACTGTATTCAATTCTTACTCTAAGATATTAATTTTACAGAGTAGGCAGCTATGACTTAGAACAGTTAAAAAAAATTACCTAAGGTAACAAAGCTAGAATCTGCCAAGATAGGACTGAAACTCAGGTCTTCCAACTCCTATTCCAAGGTTTTCCCATGAAAAATTGGAACAAGTTGACAAGTTGTTAGAGGGAATGCAATATTTTAGCCTAACAGTAGAGTGTGGTGGTTAACACAGACATAGTCTTTGGAGTCAGACAGCCCTGGGTTTCAATCCTTGTTGCCACTTATTAGCTGTGTACCATGAGAAAGTTGCTTAACAAGTCTGAGTCTCCATCTTCTCATATGTAAACTAGGTGGTAATAATGAATTATATCTACCTCTCAGAGTTATTCAAGAAGATCAGTAAGATAATGGTCCTGAGCACCATGCCTGGACCGTAAGATCTCAATAAATAGTAGTCATCATGGACAAATACACAGGCAGCAATGACACAGTGGACTGGCTGCTATAGCTTCATGCTTCCCAGTCCCAGTTATGGTGGAAGGATTTTTTTTCTAGCTATTAGACATTTAGGTATAGTTCTCTCAGAAGGGGAAAGCGGGCATAGATATAACCATGGCTTTGAATGTTTAATAGAAGGAAAGGGAGTCAATGAGTTTGTGACAAGCTAAAAATGAGAAAAAAGCATAGGAGAATGGAAAGAAATTATTGTAGTCAAGATGACCATCATTAAAAAGTATGTACACTGTATGCTACAAAGTAGAATTTGGCCATAAATACAGGATATATCATTATTCCCAGCCACCAGTCCTAGTACCCATGTTGGTCACTGGCATATTTCCACTGCTCTGAGATGAAATGATAAAACATTATAGTGATTTTTCATGAAGCTAAATTTATACACTTGTTTTTTATTTTGACATATTTCAGCTTTTTTTTTTTTTGGATGTTAAAACGTTCTTTTCTTTTGGGAAAAAATAGTATTAAGTAGTTGACAGATTTAAGGTCCTTACTAGACAAAATAAAAATTTGGCAAATATATGTCAGTTCTTCCACACTGATACTTATTTTGAAATCCTATTGTCTAGAAATCACTGGACCAGTTAATCTTCAAGATTTCTTACAAATCTGGGAATTTAAGACTCCTAGATATTAAAAGAATTTATCTATAAGGACCATCCAGTAACACCAGGCAGAACATTTCCAAGGAGACTTCAGTGCATCTAGTTCCCAATAATTCATATTTTATACAGAGGCCTGATTCTTGTCCCCTAGGAAATTACAATCTAAGGCAGAACAGAGGTACAGACTGTTGTCACCTGGCACACAGAAGATAGGATAGAAGCATCAATCTAATATACACAATAATAAGCTACTTACAGAATATAATTTAGGGTTAGATGAGAAGAAGACAAAAATCATGATATGGGGAGGGAGGTCCTATTTGTAAAGAGTAGCCCATTGGAGAACTACACCCAAACCAGACTAAAGGACAAAACAATCAGGTCATCTCAGAGTCAACCAGGGCTATCTGGAACTCCTTAAATGTTACTGAATCACTCTATTTGCCTTGATGTCCTGAGGCTGGACATGCCTATAGAATTTCAGTGGCCAGACTAGAGAGATGGTTTTCATCAGGAATTAGGAAAAAAGCACTGTTTTATTGGGTTTGATTTTTATACTACATACAGGTTCTGGTGAAAACATTAAATACTGGTTAAAGTAACTTAACTAGGCCACCAAAAAATTACTGAATGGTTAGGTTAGTAGCAAAAACTGTGGATAAAATTCATAATTAAGCAGATTCTCATTATACCCAAGTTCATTCTTAGTCACAAGAGTAGGTATTTTTGAAAGGCACATTAATTATAGACATCTAGTGGGTGAGTGACGTCTTTATTTCATTCAGGTGGTCTTCCTCTGGTCGCAATTAATGTGGCTTCTGAAAATACATTCAGTTGTAATCCAGAGGGTGTTTAGGCCCTTGGAAAATCTGGCTCCTTGTTAAAAATATGTAATTAGTTTTAATTTTGAATATAAGCAATGAACTAATGGCTTCTGAATTTGCAAGATAAGTATTTCCTAAAGGAGATAACCAGGAAGATGCTAATAACTGGGAAAACAACTTACTGAACAGAAACCTAACAGTTTACTGTGACAAATAAAAGTATGTATTTATTTTCACATTCTTCTTGAGAGCAGTATATGATTTTAGTGTGTTGAGCATGATTTGATTTACCATTAATTTAGCTCACTGGCATTTATTGAATGCCTACTAAGTGCCTGGTTCTGGTGATACAAAGATAAACAAAAACCTTTGTTCCCCAGGCTGTCACCATCTCCAGGCAGTGCTCAGTGCACATTTAAAAAATACAATAATTTCTGTTGAAACTCACACCATACCACACACCCCTACACAGAAACGCACACATATTTTAGAGGATCTAGGTATGTTAGAAGTTTTCAGAAACTGAACGAAGCAGGCGTTAGGGCCAGAGCCCACATCTAATTCTTCAGTATACTAACATCTTGGTTTTAAAAATCATTAAATAATATGCTTTGGGTTTTCTTTCTCCTTTGGCCTCATTTTATGGAGACCTTCTAGAAGGTCTTCATGGCACTTCCCCGTCTAACCCAACCTAAGCTCTGTATTTCCTGGTTGCTTAGTTTGGTAGAAGCTCCTCGGGGAACTTCACTTGAAAGTCATCTACTCCAGTCCTTTTCAGATTCCTTAATCCTATCTGAGGGGAGGGAAGGAGAGGCAGGTTGCCATTTCAGTGTTTTTCTGTGGCTGTGATACTGCCCTTGGCTCACGAACCCTTGGGGGAAACCTTAGCTCTGCATTTTAAGAGTTTTGCCTGTTTGATATCAGGAGGCCCTGGAAGGCTCCTGCGTACCCACACTGCATAAAGTAGTTCTCTTTATCTGCCAAGTAGAAGCCCCATTTTGTTCCAGAAATAAGCTGAAAGTGGAGCTCGACGATGTGACTGCAGCAAACCAGGCCTGGCCTCTTTCCCACGCTTTAATTGGGGACCCAGGGCTCGATTTGAGAGGTGCTGTGGGTAGGGGATCCTTGAGCTAGGGTGGGTGGTGCATCGCGCAGCTCCTGGCTGTTCTCGAGCATCCAGGAGCTACGTGCGGGCAGATTCTGGCTTCGGCTCCGGGCCGAGTTTGAAAACCCATCACTCTGTTCTTCTCTAGGACCAGAAAGGCGCAGTTCCCCTCGGGAGGGATAAGCCCAGGGTGACCTAGAGGAGGGTCTGGAGGGGTAGCTCTGCTGCTGCAGTGGAGTACAGTGGGCAAGCAGTGGCTCAGATGGGCGCAGCGCCGGCCAGACTAAACAAGCACAGACAGGGTTGCTTTGACTTGGCCTAAGTCAGCGTGTATTGAACCCCCAAGACACTTTCGCCTCAGCTGCAGGCAGAACGGAGCCACGCGCAGCCTGGGCCCTTTTCCCCTACGGGCGGAAAAACCCTTTGACCTGGTCATTCTGTGTATTCCTTCTGGGCCCTGTCAGGTCAGAGGGCGGCTTCTGTGTTGCTGCCCAGCGCGTCGCAGAGGTCCATACTTGCGTCCACGGAGTCTCCGTCTGTCCTCGGTGCTTTGGCAGGAATCACAGTCGCTACCGCAGGACCCCTCTGCAACTTAACCAGCCTTGCTCTCGCTGCTTCAACCCAAAGGGAAGGGCCTGGAGCAGACGACATTCCTTGACGCTGTCAGGACAAACAGGCGCGCAAACAGGCGCGCGACTGGTGCAGACCCTACTCCAGCCCAGAATTGGCGCAGAGGCTTTCGCGTCGGGGTCGCAGCTAGAACTGCTCTCCCCAGAGCCTTGCCGGGAGGGAAGTGAAAACAAGACGTCCCGCCCGGTACCCCAAATGTTAAAACTGTACAGTTTCGATCCCTCCGTCCGCTTCCCGACCCTAGAGGGTTAAATCAGGAGGGTACAACGCCACCCCTTCCTCCTACTCCCCCCTCCCCCGCCCCGCCTCACCTTACCTTTAAAAAGTTAATGTCTGCAGTTGAAATCTCTTAAAGGGGCGGTGCTGGTGAAGTACTCTTGGCACGAGTCTCTGAGAAGGCTGGCTAGGGGCGTGAGTTCGCTCCACCAGCACCAAAACACTGAAGAAGAAGAGAAAAAAAAAAAAAAAAAAAAAAAAAACGAGAGAGAGGGGGGAAAAAGGAAGGGAAAAAAAGGGGGGAAAAAGGCAGACAGACACACACTTTAGATAAGGACAATTAGTCACCAGCGAGACCCTGTAGGAAGGGAGGTTTAAATCAGAGGGATTTAATGAGGGTGCTCTGTGCCTTTCCTGAAGCCATGCCCTCCAGCAACTCCCGCCCCCCCGCGTGCCTAGCCCCGGTGGCTCTCATCTTGGCTCTGTTGCTCCGTCTCTCCCTTTCCTCCCAAGCTGGAGACAGGAGACCCTTGCCTGTAGACAGAGCTCCAGGTTTGAAGGAAAAGACCCTGATTCTACTTGATGTGAGCACCAAGAACCCAGTCAGGACAGTCAATGAGAACTTCCTCTCTCTGCAGCTGGATCCGTCCATCATTCATGATGGCTGGCTGGATTTCTTAAGGTAAGGCAGGGGCTTCAATGGATCATTTTTTTTTAAAGTAGCAACCCCCACCCCTTCCTATCCCCCCATTCCAAAGGGGGAAGAAGAAGAAAAAAAGCCAAGCGGATCTCTCAAAGAGAAGAAAGGTTTTCCTCCTCCTGGAATATTTGCTGAGGCTGTAACTGGTGATTGAGAAAAGCAGTGTTTTCTATTAAGATGCACATGTTTGCAATGCAGAAGGCATTTCAGAAACTTACCAGTTATGACTGAAAAAATGTTGTGCGTACATATATCCACAATTAGCCTCCCCGTCTACTTCCGAAAAGAAAGAAGAGGTTCAGGGCAGTTACAAAAGTGAAGAAAAAGGTCTTGAACAACAAAGACCCGAGAGGGGTGTGTGTGTGTGTGTGTGTGTGTGTGTGCCTGTCTGCGTGTGTCTGTGTTTAAGCGGGGATCGCACGAAAATGGAATTTTCCACGGAAAGGTCGTTCTATCAGTTCTCTCCCACTCCCAGACAGAAAATGAATCTAAGCAGAGGCTTGAGCGGTGGGCAAGTTGGTTCGGATTTTTAATTTTATATCCTCCGCTGTCCTTTCCAGACTTCAGGACTTTTAAAGATACTTTTTATAGACCGAATGGTCCCCCCCCAGTCCCTAGTCCTTAAATCTCCTGCGATAACTGCATATTTAGTTTTTCTTTAAAGAAAAAAAAAAAAAAGTCCTCGCTCCGGTCATAGCGTATATAAGAAGAGCGGACAGTGTCCTAGAAGTACCCCGGGGATATTTCGGAGATCTGAATCCAGCACTGGTGGATTAGGAAGTCGGGAGTTTTGTGATCACGGACCCTGCATTACTCTAGGGCTTGGACTCTAATTGGGCTCACCCTCTCCCCAGTTGTTACTGTTCAGCAGTAAGGCAACCACGATCCCTTCCCAACAGGGACAGAGTTGCAGGGTAAAAAAAAAAAAAGTCTACAATGTCGAATTCAAGTGTTGAGTTAAAAAAATTTCCCTCCAAATTGGAGCCTCAGCTGTGGGCTTCCTCGAAGAGCTCCGAGAGCTCTCAGTCTCACTTTTCTGTTCTGAGGCCGCGTCCGCCGCGCCTTTCCTGAGTATCTTTCACTCTGGGAAATTCGAGTTTGCTTCTCGCGTGCGCCCGCCCCTCAGCTCTCCAGGTTTCCCTAGCCTCGGCCAGGTCAGCGGACGCGGCAGGTAGCAGGAGGCGCTGTGTGGGGCGCTTCTTCCACGTGGAGCGAGCGTTGCGGGAGGACTAAGTGGTTGCTGTGGCCGCCGCCGAGGCCGTTTTGGTTCCTGCCCGCGCCTCCACTGGGAGGGCGGGAACAGCTCTGCGCGGCCGGATTCCTCCTCGGAAGCTCTTCTGTGCAGCAGCGCGCGTCTGTGAGCTCGTCCGGGAGGCGGGGGGCGACTACACGCCCCACTTGCATGGCGCTTCTCTAGCTACGCGGACTCCTTCGGGGTTCTTTTGCTTCTGACCTTAAAAACAACAACAAACTTTCATGTTCTCGCTAAATGCTTGTCGCAGAAAAGATTGTGGAAGGCGGCTTTTCGGGGAAGAAGCCTTGGTGGGGCGTATTTGCATTGACTGTGCAGGTTTCCGGCTGGAAGGTTGTTGGAAACGCCGTTTCTGCTGGGCCGGACTCGCTCGGATGTCTCCTCGCCCGCCGTGGGCCCACACGACGGCCGATTGCGCCCGCCGGGTAACGCAGTGCCGGAGTCCTCGGCTAAGCGATCCTTCCGGCGGCTACTGGACTTCTCCAGGCGGCCACGACTTTTGCTAGAAACTCTAAAACTGGAGTCTGTTTTTTCCTCTTATCCACCGCCTTTAAGATACTCTTTAGTACCATTTGGATTGGATATTCAGAACCTGAAGCAGCAAAGCGTTAAAAATAACGTAGAGACCCCGAACTTAACAGCTGACGCCCTTAGCATTAAGAGCATCTGATTGCTCCTTCTCTACCCCTTACCGAATTAGCAGCGTTTGGCTTTTGAAAAACCTATTTATGGAACTCCTGAACCTAAATAGGTGTAAATAGTATTCTGATGCCCCTCGAGTCTCCTACTACGCGCAGGTTCCACATTTCGGCAAACTTCATTTTCCACAGAGCTTCCAAATGGCCCCAAGTGGGAAGGAAAAAAGATAGAGCCCAACCCGGGGGGTGGAGAGGAGAACGTTACCTTTCCTGAGATCGGGCTGAATTATTTCAGGGGCCAAAGAGGCATTGCTTTTACTGTGCAAGGCGGGGCTGGGGAGTGTTCTCAGAAAGGCAAGGATTTACCCCGGGAATTTCTCTTGCTCAGGGATTTGGGAGATGCATACAGTTGTTATAAGGTAGTGGAAAAGGAAAATCAGCTTTGGCATTAAAAAAAATTAACTTGACCTCAGGTGCCTGCTCCGAGAGAAAGAAGGCGGGTTTCACCTTCTCCATGGAGGTTGCGATGCCCCTGGGGCAGAGGAGGCAGATCCCGTATTTCAGCCCAGAAGTTTGGCAAAAGTCGGAGCCCGGGGTCCGTACGCTGCGCGTCTCCTCTGGGAGAGCTTTTCGGGCAGGGGCAGAAGCCCCGCAACTGCGCCTTAGTCCCGTGTTCTCAGCAGAAGGGCACCCCCCACCTTATGCACACACTATTAACAAACACAATCTCTAACTCTTTGTAAATACTACCTTGGGTGAGCATCGTCGGGGTGCCTGAGGGAGGGGGCCACGACCATTTGGGCGCGGGAGGCGTAGCTCCCGGAGCCCCATGGCCCAAGAATGGGCGGGCTGGGGCGCCAGGCACAACTCCACAGAGAGTGGGAAGAGGGCCTTGCTGGTGCCCCGCGTCCTCTCGCTTGTCCCCCGGATCCTTTCCTTTCTCCTTCTCTATCCCTGCAGCTCCAAGCGTCTGGTGACCCTGGCCCGGGGACTTTCACCTGCCTTTCTGCGCTTCGGGGGCAAAAGGACCGACTTCCTGCAGTTCCAGAATCTGAGGAACCCGGCAAAAAGCCGTGGGGGCCCCGGCCCGGATTACTATCTCAAAAACTATGAGGATGGTGAGAAACTTGCTCCCCACTCTTGTTGGGTGAGGGAAGTTTGGGGAGTGGGAGCCAGCAATCGGTATGTGTGCGTGTGGGGTGCAGATTTGGAGGAGGGCCAGGTTGAAGCTCACCTGGAGTGTGGGATTCCTGACGTGATTACACAAAGGGAGCTCATCAGGTTGTCCTTGTCCAGGCTGCTGGCCTTTCTTCGGTGGCTGAGTCTCAGAGGCCGAGAACTAGTAGCCAAAACTTATGACTGGCTAGTCCTATAGGGAGAAGGTGCAGTGGGTTTCTTGAGAAAATCCAGTCAGGTTCATAAAGGGGCAGGGTCACGTTTCCTTTCTAAAATTAAAGGAAGTGCCTTTTTGTTTTTCTTATTCTTTGCTTTGCTGAGATGAGGCTACGGAGGGCTTCAGCCTCTTTTGAATCCCACTCTAAAGTTTTCTGGAATAATCCTTTTTAGATTGGTCCATTGTTGGGAAGGTTTGAAACTTTTCACAGTGGGTTCTTCTTTAGACTGCCTAATCTCAGAGTCGCACTCTCAGAGTTGCACTTATTTTTTCTCAGTTTCAAAATGGGATTATAAATGCCAGCCTTTCCTGCCAGGATCAGATGAGTTAAGTGTTGGAAGGGCTTTTGAAAATGCCAGATCCTATTCCAGTGTGAGAGGCCAATCTTTTTACAGTCTTTGAACAGTCTCATTTTTACTAGGGAAAAATGAAAATGGTATTTAAGAAAATTGTTTAGAGGGTTTGGTGTTAATAACTATGAACTTGCTGTGTGGGTAGAGGAACAGAGTTTCTTTCAAATGGGCAAGGTGGCAATTGATGGGTCTTCACCCACTGAAGTTGTTTGGATTGGGTAGAAGAGGCGTTAGTGTCCATTCCTGGAGAGCTATCTCTGCCCTGTTGTCCCTTCTCATACATGAGCTACAGTTTTATTTTTAAAGGGCTCAGGGACATGTTCTCAGAGCTCCCTGGATTTTGTTACATCTTGTCCTTATAAATCAGCAAAATGAGGAAAAGCCCTTGTATTTTCTGGGGCTTTCACTGAATGGGAATTCTGGAGAGTTTGGATCTATTTCAAGGTTGGCTGAGAAACCATTTTTTTAAAGTGCCAGACTGGAGAAAGAGGGCAAGACTGAGGCTTCTTGAGTTTGAATCCTGAATTAGACTTACTCTTTTACAGCATTGGCGAAGTGTGTAGGTGTTTAAGGCTACATCTTTTCAAAGGCAGATATCATTGCTATAAAAATGTGGATTGCCAGTAGATTTTGCTGTCACTCATCATAAAATGCTGAAAGGTAAAAGATAATCCTGAACAGCAGCTCTGATGGTAATTTGACCTGGGGCTTTATAGCTCCCAGGGTCACTGTCAGCTCTGTGTTCGGATACAAGAAGGGAGAATATTAATGGTTTTCCTGATGAAACAGCTCTTCTTTGAGTCCATTTGAACTACTTCCTCTTTAGTTTGTGAAAAAACTTGTAAGAGCCCCAGGAACCACTGTGGGAAAAAAAGGACTATTATAAGTTTAGGAATTAGCCTTTTTCTCCCAAACTTGTACCTTGGATTATATTACCTATTCATTGAGAGTGGGACGTATGCTTAAAATGAAGGATACAATTTGTTTCCCTTTGTACAAGGAGAAAGTGGACATCATGGGGAGAAAGGATATTGGCAGAAGGCCGTGCCCCATAAAACTTCATAGAATTAGGAAAAAACCAGAAATGGAAAAGATCTAAGAGGTCATCTTCAATCCTTCCACCACTTCAGGGTTCAGTACAGGATCGTTCCATATGGAATCCTTTTCTCGTTTTGTCCAACATAGTATTAAATATCTCTAGGAGTGTAGTTTTCACCACTCCTGTGGGAGAGTTTTTTTGTCCCATAGGTTTTCACTGGTAAATTTTTTCCTGAATTTTCCCTTTATATTCTCTAAATATTTGATTACTCCTCTTTGCATTTTTTTAGACATTTACCTTCAAAATAATTTCTTTGTTGTGTCAGCTTCAAAAAAAGGTTTCCTCATAGCTGTTTTTTATCTAGACTACCTGGATTTAATTCTTTTAAAACTTTCTTTAAAGTCAGTCCTTCCCAACACTAATCTGTTTTATTGCTCCTAGCTGAACTCCTTTTGATTTATGTCTCCTTGGTAATAAGATGCTCTGAACTATATCAGTATTTGAGGCCTTAGCACAGTTAAAGAGAGTAGGAATGCCCTGTTTCTGCCCTTTGATGCTCACATATCCTTAAATCACCCATATTGTCTTTGTTGTTGCATGTTGCATTGCAGAATTAAAGGCAAAAATGGTTTTGGTATAGTCTCAGCAATTTTGCAAATGTTATACTTCAGTTGTCACTTTTAATCCAGTGATAACTGTCATCATAATGAGCCTCTTAAAATAATTAGGTCTTCTCAGTAAACGGCCCTGTAATAGGCATTTTGGCATAAGTACCTTATTTTTTAAAAAAGGGATGTATTGGCTTAAACATAATATAGAATAATAACATACATTTTGAATAATTAGATACAGCTACTGGCACATTATGAAATTGAGTGACATAGGGAATAGAATATGGAATTTGGACTCAGAAAGCCTGTATTTCAGGCCTGGCTCTATCACTTATGAATATGTGGCCCTGGGTTTGCTGCTTCTCTGTAATATATGGATGTGATAATACCTGCTCTACATTGCTTCTGTGAGAGGTATCTGTATAAGATATTTTGTCAACCGCAAAGCACTATGAAGGCTAAGTATTCCTACTTTTATTAAAGGCAGCTTCAGGAAATTTATAACATATATGTTTTGTATTTTAAAGTGGGTTTAAGGAGTGAATAAGATGCGGTAGACCAAAGTTTATGCAGAAGAAAGGAGATAGAATTAGGGAATTGTTTGAGAGGATTAAGAGAATGTAGGGAGAATTTTTAGGGAGAATTGTCTTTAAGGAATGGAGGTGGAGAACATAGGGTGGCTATTTTTTTTGTGTGGTAATGAAAGAAGAGACTAATCTTTAGTTTTGTTATATACGAACATTAAAATGAACTGATAGTTCCAGCTTGGGTAACATACACTTTTCTAGTTAATTCATTCATATTGCTACCTCGATGTGATTTTTTGTTGTTTTCCCCTGAATTAATAGGGCAGTTAACAAGTCATGTGGCTTATATTTTCCAAAACCTTTTAAAGCATATTAATGCAGCTGCATTTTCTCTTTCTAAAGTCACTGTTTACATAAACTTTGGGAACTTCTCTAGTTAGTCCTTTAATACAGTTACTTATTCCACTCTTAGCGTAGGCAACTTGAACTTCATATAAACATGATGATGATGGAGGAAATAAAAAATAGGATTGTTCTTCATATTTTGGAGTCTTACCCTTTGCCTGTCTATGTGATGTTATGCTTTTCTTGCTCCTAACAAAGAAATCTTGGGTTAATCTTTTGTTCTTAAGTTTATTTTGCTGCAGTCTGTCTCTTTGTTGTATATTCAGTGTGATTTATTTGTATGCCTGTCTCTTTACTGCCATAACCATATCTTTAATCAAGATATACACCATTTATTATGCACATCAAAAGCCAGCTTAATATTTCTAAAATATCATATTCATCATGTCACTTTTTTGCTGGAAAACTTTGATTATTTTTGGATTGCTTACAGAAAATGTTCAAACTCCTCAACTTGGCATTCAAAGCCTTTTTAAATCTCAGCTTACCTTTTGTACCCTATGTTTTCATAAAACTTTTATTACAGCCCAGCTTTATTTTCACTGTTTCCTTAAAACACCTTTATCTCAACCCCCTTTGTTCAGCCATTCTATCTGTGCTTTAAATGCCTTTTTCTTGGCTCTGTTAAAATCTCACCACCCACTCCACCCAATTCTTGAAGACCCATTGCAAATGCCCCTTATTTTCACAAGCCTTTTCTGAACAGGTCATTTCATAGTTATCTCTTTTTTCTCTGGACTATTGCAGTTCTTTCTCATTATGTTGTTCTTTTGGCCCCTTCTGCCTTGTTTTGCTTTTTAACTTTTCATATATATGTGTGTGTGTGTGTGTGTGTGTGTGTGTGTGTGTATACACACATATATATATGAAAAGTTAACATTTATATATGTATTTTTGTTTTACCTTTTCAATTAGAATGCAAATTCTTTATAGGAAGGGACCATTCTAATTGTTATATATCCTAAAATGTCTAGCATTATGTATGACACATAGTAGAACTTCTGCAAATAGTTTTGGCTGCATACTAGGTTAAGAGCCTGTTAAAGGCACTGGAAAAATGGAGGTTACCGATAAAGAAATGAGTAAACACATACATAAAGATTCCATTCATTTTTCACCTTCAATGCATTTTCACACGAAGTCCATTCTTAATATTTATTTTAATGACATACTTCATTATTTTAACTATGTACTCTTTATCTTTGATAGTCTAAGTGTCTTGGTTTTATACTGTGCATTAAATCAACTTTACCACCTGATTTAAAGCCTTGCACTGGACCCACACTATTTTTTATTGTATCTGTTTCTTCTTTGCCTTTACTTTTGCTTTTCTTGGTTAGCCTTATGTAGTTTCTACACCTAATTTTACAATTCCCAAATTAATAGTGCCTTTTCACAAATTTAAATGTTTTTTCAATCTTTGTCTCCTGAAAATTTTCTCTTCTGAGAGCTTCTGAAATCCTAAATAATGAATGTGGAGTACACTTTGTAAACTTTAAGGCACTATATGACTATTATTATTGTTTTCCTTTCTCCAGGAAGTTCTCCTAGTTTTAGTAGAGGTGAGGTAGTTAATTCTTTATCTTTCTATTCCCATTCCATCAATCAAGACATATGACATAAGAACAGCACAACTGCCAAAATACATATTTGCCTTGAACTTATCCACCTTTCATTATCTCACTTTATTTTACATAAATGTTTCTTGAAATCCAATTACATTTAACAAGTGTTTATTGATTACCTGCTCTGTGTTTAGTTTCATGCTGGACAAACTGCAGATTATCAAATAAATAAAAGATACAGTCCTATATCAACATTAGAGCACAACAATAATCATTGCTATAGGCAAGATCCACTAATCAGTGTTAAAATAAGTAGGCGAGGTTTAAGACAAAGCAGGATATTTGCATAGCCTCAAAGCATCTCTCTCATAATGTTAATTAATTAATTAATTATTGTGGTGGTTTTAGCATAGGACCACCAATTCTTTGATACTTTTAGGATGTGGAACTTCTGTTTTCCCCTTGAGTATGGGCTGGATTTAACAACTTGTTTCTAAAGAAGACAGCCTATAAAGCAGAAAATAGTAACTTTACAGTGGAGAAGCTGTCAGATATCATTTCAACAAAGTGATCAAGGTTAACATCAGCAGATAGGTCATGTTGATATCATGTATTCCCTGATATCATGTGATGAGAAGGGCACTTCACCTTTCTGATATTCTTTCCCCAAATCCATAACTCTCTGTAAATATGAGAAAACACTAATCAAATTGAAGGATACTCTACAAAATACTTGACCTTTCCCCTTCAAAAGACACTGTCTCTGCTGTCAATGATCTAATAGCTTGTTAGTGAGATAACATTTATAATGATAAAACTGAAGAGTAACACAAAGACAATATAGCACTTGTTCCACAAGTGCTAAGTGGAACAAAATAGTTTGCCAGGATATGACAGGAAAAGTAGAGATGAATACTGGCCAGACTTATTTGGGAGTTAGGTTGGGCCTTGTGGAAGATGCCTAGACTTTGGAGAAGTAGAGATGAGAGAGGACATTTCATTCAAGGGAAAGAGCATGAGGCAAAGCCTAAATATGTGTTTGGGTAATAAGGAGACCACCTGCCTAATAGAAGGTACATGTTAGAAATTATATTAGTTCATGTTGCTAGAAGCATAACAGATTCTTTTTTATAGAAGCCTATTTGCATATTTTTTGTTCAGTAATGTTTATAATTTAAAAATTATGAAAAGCACATGTTAGAAATTATTCTAAGAAAAGCTCATATTTCTAGAATTATGTCTAATTTGAATTTTAAGAAGTGCTAATGTATTTCTGTTAGCTCCATAATATGTAATTAAAAAAGAAGAAAGTACATGTGTGAGAGTAAAGGTTGGTTGGGTAAATCCAGATCAGATGATGAGAATGTTGAATTTTAAGCATAGTAAAATGGAATTGGCCCCATAGGAAAATAGAGGCTATTATAAGTTCTTTTACTCCATTGGAGAGGGGAAGGACATGTTTTCAACATGGATAATGACTTTGCCCTCTCCCATTCTTCTTTTCCAAATCATTGCACACATTCATATACTCTAGCTAAAGTGTGTTATAACTGAACTTGAGGAGGTTTGAGTTATGAAGCATGTTTGAAGGACAGATAATTTAAAACTAAATTAATTTGGTTCTTATAGGGTATATAAAATAAAGGTTTTAGAATTTGCTTGATAATTTTTGTTACCCTTCCTTCTTTCACAGAGTAAAAACAGGCTACTACTTTGTAATATTTATTCACTCATGAATTTACTCATTGAGCAGGCAGCTAGCTCCAGGCCCGTTTGATGCTGAGGCTGGGAGGATGAATGAGGCCCAGCTATGGTTGTCAAATTACATACTCCTGACCTCTTATCACTTCAGTAGCATCAGTCAAAAGCAGTTTCTAGAGATTTTTAGGCCAAGAAAAGCCTCCATTCCAACGCCACTATTTGGCTTTTCATGATTTGTCTACCAGCAACTTTAGAAGGATTTGACACAATTTAATATTGTATTAAAGGGTGTCAGAAATCACCTGAAGTTTTATATATGTTTTATTCTGCCTTTTGGAAACAAAGTGGGTGCATTTTCTATAATGTTTGAAATTTGGTACCAGGTCCTGAGTGCTAGTTGCAGCTCACTGTACCCCTGTGAATTTGAATGTCGTATCTAAAGATATAGTTATCATGTCATTTAGTCACAGTTTAGTCACTGTGGATCTATATAGTGCTGGAAGTGGTAGAGAGGAGATCTGGAAACTCTGGTCTACTGCTTGTAGAGGTGGCTTAATTAATTTCAGTGAGTCAAGAAGTCTAGTAAATAGGTCTTTCAATCACAACCACATTTGTATAATTTATCACCTGATCATTGGGGCTAAAGGTAATCCACAAACAGTTATGTGTTCCTATACAACACAAATTGTGCTGCTGTTGCCAATACCAAATATCACTGTTTCTCTTGCCATATTTATTTATATTCTCTCTCCTGTTCTCCCAAGGCCTCCTGGTGGGATGGGTACATCATGGAAGCAAAGAAGTTTCTTTCAAAATTCCCTGGGCCTGTTTAGCCTGCCAGTCACATGGTCTGGGCTCGTAGAGTCAGGAGCCTCTTCTGAGAATCCTTCATCAAAATGGATTAAATGTTAAGACTCTTAACTTCTGTGCTTCTTAGTACCTTATTCAAGTTTTCAGCTGTCTAGATCTATGAGGCAATGGATTGGAACTCTGAACAGTGTGTGTGTGTGTGTGTGTGTGTGTGTGTGTGTGTGTGTGTGTGAGACAGAGACAGAGAGAGATAGAGCATATGAATATATGAGCATGAAAGAATTTGGTGTGTTTTATTTTTTACACTCGTCCATGGTGGTGATGTAGGCAAAGTAAATATAATTTGTAGACTAGAGGCTAGTTCTATAGGATGTATAGATACCTTGTTTAACTCCTTTGTCTTTTGGTTTCATGATCAGTTTTCTTCACTTTAGTACAGTGAAAAGCAGTGTAATTTTGCTTAATTCAATACATGTTTTTTAAATTATAAACCAAATGCCAAGGTTAGTCAAGATACTGGGGCTACCCAAGAGGAATAGAACATGAACTGTGCTCTCAAAGTGCTCTGGTCTTACACATTCAATAGAATTTCTCAATGTTCTTGAGTATCATCACTCTACTTTAGTCAGACTAATCTTTGCCAAGTCTTTCCACTTTGCTCATAGTATACCCTCTACCTTGAACACTCATTTTCTGTCTTGAATTAAAATTTTTACTTGTCCTTCAAAGCTCTGCCCAAGTCCCCTGTTTCATTAAGCCTTCTGCTGAGCCAATCCTCATTAATCCTCTCTCATTCTCTAAATTTTTCTGAAATTCTGCTCTGAATACTTGATCTAATTTAGTCCAAGTGCCCCAGAATTTATGTTTGATTGACATAAGCAGACATCATTTTTGTCTCTAGGAATTTACAATCAAAACACACTGGGATTGACATACACATAAAAATCCATATAGATAACCATCATCACATTGCATGGAACAGACACATTAAGTCAAACAAAAATTTATGTTATTTACAAAGCTTAATGCATGTGTTTTGCTTTTTGTGTGGTGAAGAATGAAGAGTGAAAAATATAAGCTGCATATTTAGAAAAGATGGGGTACATATCTGTATCGTATGTTTGTATTGAGGGAGTTGGGGATTAAACCAGGACCTTATTTTTTACTTGCTTTGGAAAGGCAGAAACACCTTGAGAGATGGAAGATGGGAATGCAAAAGTTAAATTGCTCAGATTTGGGTCATTATCTTTGAAATACTATGGAAGAATGGATGTTCCCCCTGCAGCTTAATAATAGTAATAATATAATAATATTACCTAACATTGTTGGGTGCTTCTTATGTGTCAAGTACTATTTTAAGGAATTTACATAGATTAACATTTAATCCTTTTATCAACCCTATGAGGAAAGTAGTATTTTCCCATTTGACAAATGGGGAAACTGAGGCACAGAGTGGTTAAATAACTTGCCCAAGGCCACCTAGGTAAAGAGTTGGGGAGCAGGGACTCAATGAATGACGTCACCCATTAAACCTGAAGGCTTAAGCGGAGCCTGTGTTAATGAACTTGTTTTTCTACTAACTAAATGTGTCATTGTGCAAGTTGTTAACCTCCTGAAGCCTTCTTTATCCATAAAATGAAGAAAATGGACCACATTATCTGTTTGTAGCATCTAATTCTGAGATTCTGTGAGTCAAAGATCTCAGACATACAAGGCATGTAGGAAATAATAGCAATGGGAACAAGATAGGATATATTCAAAGGTTAAAGGATGTAGAACAAGCTGTAAGGGCTATAGAAGTTCAGAGAAGGAGATTAAGTGAGAGCTGGAGTAGTCAGGACAGGTGCCTAGGAGGAGGGAGCTTGACCTGGCCTTAAGGGTAAATAATAATAATGCTGATAACAGCTAGTGTTTGTTGAGTTCTTACTGTGTTTTACATGTGGTATCTCATTTAATTCTTAAATCAATCTGTTGACAAACGTGTGAGCATGCACGTGTGTATGTGTGTGTATATGAAGAAATAGGGACTCAGAAGAGACATGTGACTTGCTTAAGGTCATAAGAT
Source organism: Phocoena phocoena (assembly GCF_963924675.1). Lineage (NCBI taxonomy): Eukaryota > Metazoa > Chordata > Mammalia > Artiodactyla > Phocoenidae > Phocoena > Phocoena phocoena. Next base: position 28,908,618 of record NC_089234.1, read on the forward strand.
CAGTAGTTAGTACAACCAGGATTAGAACCCAGTCCTGTTCTCTCTTCACTGTGCTTTGATAAGAGGGATCCAGTCTTTGGTTCATTCACTATTTCATTTATTCATCTATTCATGTATCAGGCACTCAAAAGCCCTATACTAAGTATCGTGGAGCAGTAAAAAAAAATGTGTGCCATAGACCCTCCCTCAAAGGTCTAGTGGGTTAGGACACAAAATAGTTGTTAGGGAAAACAGCAAAAGAATAATCACAGGGAGACACATGAACAATTGAAAGAGATGATTGTCACACTATATGACATTTGAAGGAATAGGACAGCATCTGATCCAGTGGAATAGAACTTATTAGTTCTATCCAGTGGGATAGAACTATTTTGGAAGCAGATGAATTGAAAAGAATACTAGAAATGGATCAACAGTGTCATTGATGTAAGGGAAATGGCAGGAAAAAAAGCAGAAAAATAAGAATATTTGAAAAAGTTGTTGGAAAGTTACCATTAAATTATTGGGCAATTTTAGAATTACTTTGTTTTTATTTATATACTAGAACCATACTCTGTATTTTTCTTCTTTCAAGTTCTGAGGCCAGAGAAACCTTGTGAAGGGTAAAGGGAACTGATAAGGGTGAAGTTTCAAGAAAACCCTTCCTTCATACCTTTCTTCCTTATCTTTCTCTTTGAACTGAGAGTTTGTTAAACTCAAGTAGAGATCACTTTTATAGCCATTTACAATGAAGAAACTATGGAGCAAAGAGGTTATATATTCTACACAAAGTAAGTAACTGTGCTGGTAAGTGGCAGAGCTGTGGCTGGATCCAGGACAGTCTCACTACGAAGTTGGTGATTTTCACCACCCCCATTATAGCATAACAGCACAATATTCCTCATTCTTCTACCAAGACAGCTTCAAAGGCCTTTCCTCTGGGGTTTATATTAACTTGAGTCTGATTTGAAAGTTTGAGAAAGGGGCTAAATGAAAATTATGATTGTTTACCTCATGTCTGTTTCCATCTGGTTTGGGCAGTCTTCGTCTCCCATCTATTCTGTCATCTCTGTCTAAGGAAACTGGGTTCCCTTTCTCCAGCCTCTCTTCATCCTCCTGCCTCATTAATCTTTCTGAAGCTCCACGTTCTGTCACTGCCTAGCTAGAAACCTTCAAGGTTATCCCTTGTCTAACTTAAATCCTCGTCATTCTCCTCCAGTTTTCCAAGGCCCTCTAGAGTCAGCCCACCTTCCTTGGCCAGCTTCTTCTCTCCTCTTCCCCACAGGAACCTGAGTTTATTCACAAGCAGATGGTGTAGCTTCCTGTCACAGAGCTCCTACTCATTCTGCTATTCTCTTAATTTCTAACCCTCCGGATTTTGCACTCCATCATCTGTCTGCCCACTTTTTACCCACTTCTAAATTCTTCCTGTCTTTCAGAACCCTGCTCAAATTTGTCCTCCTTCTCTATGAATTCTTCACGATCTCATTTATTCATTCATGAAGTGTTTATTGAGCCTGAATTTCCAAGGTATTTGTTGTATAAAAATCACTCTTTTGGCTATTTTCATATTCTGCCTCAGTGTTCTCAGGTATCTTTTTGTGTATGTTCATGTAGACTTGGCTCAACCCCTAGATTATAGGTCACTGTGACAGTAGTGATTTTATCATTTTTGTTGTTGCTACAACATCTAGTAGCTGTCTTTTGCCTAGTAGTTCTTCAGTGTATACTTGTTGACTGATTATTTGCCATTTATTGGGTAGCTTAATACACTAAAAAGAATAATAGCTCTTCCATTCATTGTTTCTGCTTTTTAAAAAATTCATAGTCTATTTCTGGTTAATGCTTAACTTCCTTATTCATATTTTTACTTTTAAAGTTTTAGTGCATTTCATGCACCAATGAAATGCATGCTCATTAATATAAATTCAGTAATACATATATCATAGATATAACCACTTTCAACAGTCTGGCATGTACCTTTTTAGACCTTTTTCTGTGCATACATATGTATATAAAAATTTAAATGTGTAAGTGGAGTTGCATTTTTGTACAACTTGCTAATCTAGATAACCTTTTAGTCAGAAATTATGGGCTGTTTTTCAGTGGCTAAAGAATAATCCATATGTGGATGAGTTGTAATTTAACCATTCTTTCTAATTCATTGGTACTTTTTTGCAAGAACTTCTCTGTTTGCTATTTGTCTGTAGTTTCTAACAAAGCAGTGCTGTAGAATCATATCTTTTTCGTATTGGAACTTGATCTAAATTATTTATTTTCCCCAATGTCTTTTTAACCACCCTTATCCATTTTAATTCTTTTAGCTATAATGCATTCTTTGAGCAAATGTCAAGAAAACAGTCACAGCAAAACTAACCCTGCGCATCAAAGTACAGTTTTCTTTTGTAAAACAAGTGATTTAAAATGTTTTGGATACAGATAGAAAGTGACACTAAAAATATTTTGACTTTTTTGTTCAAATAGTATATCACTGTGTGATTTGAAAGAAATCCTAGCTGTCACTCATCTTTTAAAGCTACTCTGTGATTTTGAATACTATTCAGCCAAAGAAGAGACACTTATAAAGACCTCACATAATGTTTTGTGAGAAACAGACTAAAGAAGGCAGAAGTAGCCATTTTTGAATAGCTCCCTAATCAGTTTGCAGGAGAAAAATAATCACATTTTACATTTGTAATGTTCTTTAAAATTTAAAGAACTATAGAATTATAGAACTAAAGAATAATAGAACTATAGAATTATAAAAACTCCTCAGATCCTCACAGGAGCTGTGTATAGTAAGTTTATTTTAAATTTTGGCATTTCTATATTATAAATGAGAAAACAGACTCAAGGAAGTTGCTCAGAGTAATACAGCTTTTAAGTGGCAGAACTGGGATTAGAACTCAGTACCTCTGTCTTCAAGTCTGATACTCTTAAATGAGGTATACACAGCTAATGATAATCCCTCCACTCTACTTCAGTGAACCAGGTGGGTACTTGTGTTCTGCAGTGTTGGGCCAATCTGAAATAGGAAGGCTAGAATGGGCCTGTTGTTTCTTTGTGAGAGGCTGTGTTTGCTTGTAGGTGTGCTAGGCTCTAGTTTAGTCCCAGATTCTTTTTGAACTGTTCTTTATTGATAAACTTCTGGACCGGCTTCAGGATGCCATTTTTGTAGATTTGACACCTGAAACTCAGACTCCTTTGAGACTGGAATCCAAACCCAGGGTGAGGTTAGAACTAGTCCAGAGAATGGCACAGAGGGGACTTTTGAGAGTACTTTGTGGGTACCAGTATCACTGAGGAGACTTCCAACAAAGAATTTAAAAGTCTTTTAAGTTCAGACATTCATTAGCTATCATGGTGCATCCAGTGAGAGGGTTTCATTTACCACAGAGGAGGCCCGTACTGAGTAAGCAGAGGAGATGGAAATAGAACATGAGCTTTTGGTGATAGTCACTAAACCATGCACACTTTAAAAAATGTTTGTAATCACCATTGAGGTGAATCTTTGTGTATCTCTCAGTGCCCTAATAGGTACACTCTTTTCATCTGGGTGTTTATTTCTTTGCAATTGTTGGGAAAAAAACCAGATTGTGGACTTATTTCCCTGGCCATTATGAATCCTCTTGGAAGAGTAGACTCAGGTTAAATTCACTGAGCTGTAGATTCAAAAGAAACTGTAGTCCAGGCTTAGCCAAGTTAAAACCCATAGGTGAAAGTAAACATAACTTGAAACCATTAGGAAAATAAATGCTGCTGTTTTATAGAACATTTGTAGAAGCAAATGAATGATACCCTAGTCCAAAGGTCAGGATTTTCAACAGCTTGCAGCAGAAATCTTACACTTATTAAATGTCTTCACTAGGGGTTTTTGTGTTAGTGGATGACTGAGGTCTTTTGTTTCTTCTGTTTCCCTCATGGCAGTAAAGTTGAAATTTAGAAAGCTTTCAAAATGAAATTTCTCATAGAAGTTATAACCACAGGTTTTAAGTTTTCATCACCTAAATGTGGAACAGAACAATTGAAAATTTGGGGGGACGGGAAAAAAAGGTTTGAGGACACATGTGGTGTGTATCAAGAATCAGTGTAAATCAGGAAGGTGTGGTAAGAGGGATTTCCTGTGTTACAGAACTGCTGAAATAGTGCTCCCCCACCCTCCATCAATACATTCCAAATTATGCTGCTGGCCTTTTCTGACACCTTGCAGAGATGGTGCCCCTTACCTGACACATTGTAGTTTCCTTGAAGCTTCAATCAACAGTTGGTTGCTAAGAGAGCTCATCCCGGGGATAATGAATTCTTTGACTGTGTCCTTTCTTTTGTACCTCATGAGTTTGGCAGGTACCTACCTGTAGGACGGGACCAGACTAGTATTTTGAGTCTGTTCTTTTTTATCCCTGCTATAGGACAATTCATTTCCAGGTTTCCAGGTCTGATAATAATAACTACCAATTATCGAGCACTTATACATCCCAAGTACTGGGCCAAACGCTCTTCAAAGGTGATAAGAATTTTTCCTTACAACCCCTTGAAGCAGGTATAAACTGTCCCATTTGATAGAAGCTTAGAGAAGTTAGTCAGTGATTCTGGCTGCATTCCCCTAGCTAGGGGAGCTTTAAAAAATGTTGGGTCCGGGCTTCCCTGGTGGCACAGTGGTTGAGAGTCCGCCTGCCGATGCAGGGGACGCGGGTTCGTGCCCTGGTCCGGGAAGATCCCACGTGCCGCGGAGCGGCTGGGCCCGTGAGCCATGGCCGCTGAGCCTGCGCGTCCGGAGCCTGTACTCCGCAACGGGAGAGGCCACAGCAGTGAGAGGCCCACGTAACGCAAAAAAAAAAAATTTGGGTCCTAGGCTAATTAAATCAATCTCTGGGGGAGCTAAGGCATTGTGATCTTTAAAAATCTCCCCAGGGCTTCCCTGGTGGCGCAGTGGTTGAGAGTCCGCCTGCCTATGCAGGGGACGCGGGTTCGTGCCCCGGTCCGGGAAGATCCCACGTGCCGCGGAGCGGCTGGGCCTGTGAGCCATGGCTGCTGAGCCTGTGCGTCCGGAGCCTGTGCTCCGCAATGGGAGAGGCCACAACAGTGAGAGGCCCGCGTACCGCAAAAAAAAAAAAAAAAAAAAAAAAAAAAATCTCCCCAGATGGTTCTAAAGTGTACATCACGTTAAGAACCTTTGGGTGAAGTGATTTTCCTAAGGTACTTCAGCGCGTTTGTTGTGGAGTTCAAGTCTAGACAGTCTGAATCTAGAGACCAGGTATAGCCAACTCTGAAGTAAAGCCTAAACTTTAATGTGCATATGAATCACCTGGGGATCTAATAGTTAAAAATGAGATTCTGCTTTTCTAACAAACTCCCAGTCTTGCCATGCTGCTGCTCTGGGGACCACATTTGGAGGAACAAGGCTTTCCTACACTGGTTACTAATATTAATACTTATGGTAGCCAGAAGGGGGGAAATGTTCGCTGAAAGGCAGCAGCAAGATCGGGAGCAGGGAGGGGCTTCTCATCCATTTTACTTTAGTAGTGATGGCAGGGATCATGGGTTGATTATGTAAACTTTTCAGGGTTTTCCTAGGGCTAAATAACCTGTTTCAGGTTATTTCCCTGTTCCTGAGATCCTTGGAAGTTTAAGACTGTGGCAAAACTAGTAAAACATCACTTGTTGAGGTGTTTTCATTTGTTAGTCATGTAGGGATGTGAGTTGTAATTGTTCATTTGGTCACCTTTCAAAACCCTTTCCTCCTCTTTTTTTAGGGAGGCCGAAACAGGAGTTCAGGCAAAAAATCCACGAATTTTCAGTTAAATCCTCATTCAGTAAACATTTATTAAGCACTTACTGTGTGCCAGCATTGCAATATGCTCTCCCAAAGGATACAAAAACAAATGGACATAGTCCTTGCTCTGATAGAACTCACACTTTAGTGGGAAAAATGTCATATACAATAGATAATGGTGTGATGGAAATACAAATAGATAAATTACAGAGGAAGAAGCAGTAAACTTCACCTGAAGTAGTTGAGGAAGACTTCATTGGTATCACCGTTATTATTTCTGATTGTTATAAATGTTATTATTTCTGATTGTTTTAAATATTTATCGGAGTTTAGGTTATTAGACCATTGCTGAGACTTCTTAACGTTTCCTCTGTATTACATAATGGTTTTATAATTTTGAGATTAAGAGTGTAGATGATTCTCATCAATTACATGCATGAAAAAATTGACATTAAATGTATTTTCTTCTGGAAACAACAATATTAGTAATATCATCAGCCTACATTTATTGAGCACTTCCAAGGTGCTATAAGAATTGTCTTATTTAATCTTTTTAAAATAGCTTTATTGTTATATAATTCACATTCAATACAATTCACATACCACTTAAAGTATACACTTCAGTGTTTTTTAGTATATTCACAGAGTTGTGCAGCCATCACAGTCACATTTTCATCACTACAAAAGGAAACCTCACATCCTTTAGTTATCTCCCTCAATCTCCCCCACCCCCCAGATGGGGGCAACCACTAATATACCTCTGTCCCTGTGGGTTTGCCTATTCTGGGTATTTCATATAAATGAAATTACACAATAGGTTGTTCTTTGGGAATGATTTCTTTAATTTAGCATAATGTTTTTTTTTTTTTAAATATATTCATTCATTTTCATATTCCTTTTTTTTTTTTTAATTTTTTAAACATCTTTATTGGGGTATAATTGCTTTACAATGGTGTGTTAGTTTCTGCTTTATAACAAAGTGAATCAGCTATACATATACATATGTTCCCATATGTCTTCCCTCTTGCGTCTCCCTCCCTCCCACTCTCCCCATCCCACCCTTCCAGGCTGTCACAAAGCACCGAGCTAATATCCCTGTGCCTTGCGGCTGCTTCCCCCCAGCTATCTACCTTACTACGTTTGTTAGTGTGTATATGTCCATGACTCTCTCTCGCCCTGTCAAAACTCACCCTTCCCCCTCCCCATATCCTCAAGTCCGTTCTCCAGTAGGTCTGCGTCTTTATTCCTGTCTTACCCCTAGGTTCTTCATGACATTTTTTTCCCTTAAATTCCATATATATGTGTTAGCATACGGTATTTGTCTTTTTCTTTCTGACTTACTTCACTCTGTATGACAGACTCTAGGTCTATCCATCTCATTACAAATAGCTCAATTTCATTTCTTTTTAAGGCTGAGTAATATTCCATTGTGTATATGTGCCACATCTTCTTTATCCATTCATCCGATGATGGGCGCTTAGGTTGTTTCCATCTCTGGGCTATTGTAAATAGAGCTGCAATGAACATTTTGGTACATGGCTCTTTTTGAATTTTGGTTTTCTCAGGGTATATGCCCAGTAGTGGGATTGCTGGGTCATATGGTAATTCTATTTGTAGTTTTTTAAGGAACCTCCATACTGTTCTCCATAGTGGCTGAACCATTTCACATTCCCACCAGCAGTGCAAGAGTGTCCCCTTTTCTCCACACCCTCTCCAGCATTTATTGTTTATAGATTTTTTGATGATGGCCATTCTGACTGGTGTGAGATGATATCTCATTGTAGTTTTGATTTGCATTTCTCTAATGATTAATGATGTTGAGCATTCTTTCATGTGTTTGTTGGCATTCTGTATATCTTCTTTGGAGAAATGTCTATTTAGGTCTTCTGCCCATTTTTGGATGGGGTTGTTTGTTTTTTTGTTATTGAGCTGCATGAGCTGCTTGTAAATTTTGGAGATTAATCCTTTGTCAGTTGCTTCATTTGCAAATGTTTTCTCCCATTCTGAGGGTTGTCTTTTGGTCTTGGTTATGGTTTCCTTTGCTGTGCAAAAGCTTTGAAGTTTCATTAGGTCCCATTTGTTTATTTTTGTTTTTATTTCCATTACTCTAGGAGGTGGGTCAGAAAGGATCTTGCTGTGATTTAGCATAATGTTTTAAAGGTTCATCCTTGTTTTACATATATCAGTACTTCATTTCTTTTTATTTCTGAACAATATTACACTGTATGGATATACCATATTTTGGTTATCCCTAAAAGAATGTTTCTTTTAGTTCGTGAGTATAATAAAACCTTTTTGATGCAATGCTAAATGTCCTTCCTGCCTGTTTGACTGCCTTTGGTATTTCTTACTTTTCCTTTGGTCTTACTGTTGCTGTCCTAGTCTAGACCATCTACTAACGTTGCAATCTCTTTTTTTTTATTATTAAATTTTACTGGAGTATGGTTGCTTTACAATGTTGTGTTAGCCTCCACTGCACAACAAAATGAATCAGCCATACACATACAGATATCCCCTCCCTTTTGGACTTCCCTCCCATTGGCAATCTCTTAATTGGTGTCAGTGGCCCTAATTTCTTTGAAAGAAAGACAATAAACAGTTCTTGAGCACCTACCCTCTGCAAGGCACTTTATATTATATCTCATTTAATCCTTACCAGGCAGGTTTTCTCATCACTTCAAGTTGAGGAAGCTGAAGTTCAGGGAGGTTAAGTAACTTGTCCCAGCTTTACAACTAGGACTTGACAGAGTTAGAGTTTATGATTCTAAAATCTGTTTTTTCAACAATACGTGGTTGCTTCCAGTACATTTTAGAATTTTATCATATCTAGTTGTGATGAGTACATAGTGGGTGGTCAAAAATGCTTGCTTACTTGTATTGAATTCCTGTTTTAACACATCCTTACAGCATTTAAAAGTCAGAGAAGGACTAGTGATCCTCTTACTATAAAATAATGATGCCTAAGGACTCACTCCACACTTCATCTTAGAGTAGACCTCTGTCCCTGGTATCTCTGCCCTTGAGTGTGTGGTGGTGTTTTTTAAAATCACTATATACCCTGTGCCAAGCACAGGCCTGGCACATAGTAGGTGCTCGATAAATATTTGTTGAAAGAATAATGAATGAGTTAGGTTTTAGTGGTCTCGAATCCATCAAAATTGGAAACAAAGGTCTTTAATTCACATACCTTGAGGGTAGTTGTTCTTCCAGTGGTTGTTTCTGGATCTGTGTTTGCAATCACCCCAGAGACTACAGAGAATCTATGAATCTAATGTAATAAAATATTCACATGCAGAAAATAGAGATCTTGAGGAGTTACAGCTTGCATGTGAAGAAGGAGCCCTCACATCTTGAGAGTCTTGCTGTCTTAGAGCAAGCTTGTTAATTCAGAAGGAGAAAAAAATACAGGGAGAAACTAAAAACAGACAAAAGCTAAATGGATAGATCTTAGTAATGGGATCATATCCTGGGTTCTGTTCCCAGCCTGGCAGCTGATTTACTTGGCTGCTCCCAGCCCCTGGCTTACTCCCCCAGTAGTCTCATTGGATTTACTAGTATAGGAGAGGGCTGTGGTGAGGGCATGGAGTGAGCATTTTGAAACCTTGATGACATTGGTAGGCTGATGAGTTACCACCATAGAGACCAGTGTCATGCTCATCCTCTGGCAGTCTTGGTTTATTGGAAGTTGGAAGGGCTCTGGAAATACCTGTGAGCATAGTTTGAAAAGTGAAATTTTCTTGAGAATGAAGGAATATAGGGTAGGTTTTTGTTTTATGAATATTAACCATTGATCCCTTTTCTGGGGTTTTTAGTCATGGTCAGGATTATTTGGAGATGAAGGAATGCTATTCTTTTATCATTTGCTTGTTTGTTTGTTTGTAAATGCTTAATATTTGGGAATTGATGAACTAAAAGTAAAGATTATGTGCCATTGGGCCAATACCATTTCCAGTATACCAAGGCCATTTGGGAACCAGTTGTAAAAGGCATTCTTTGAGAGATGAAATTGGATTGGGATTTGGGATTCGATCGTTGAAGGCAATCTGAGAGTTAACTTGAGAGTTAAGTCAAGGAGTTTGGGTTTTATCCTTTAGATAACAAAGAATCAAGGAAAGATTGTGATTAACAAAATTATTTGTGATATTTTAGGAAGATTTATTTCATGGCTTCTCACAGAACAGAACAGTGGTAGATTCCTAGCTGAAGAGGTATCAAGGAGAGGCTAGTGAAGATATCCAGGAGTGAGATGTGGACAGATTACATTAGTGAAGCAGCAGTGGGAAAGAAAAGGAATAGTTAGGGAGTCATTACAAAGGAAAAACTGACAGGACATGGTAATTGATTTGATATGGATAGTATCCTTTGCAATTACTTTGTGCTGTAGTTCTAACATGAAAGGGAGACTTTTTTTTTTTAAAGAGATTCATTGGGATCAAACAGTGTTTATAAACTGAGGATTAATAGCGCTGGCATGAGCCAAACTTAATTTAAAAATATTTAGTCAACGCAAAGCAGGCTTTTGGTTGTCAGTTCAACTGGAAACAATCCCCCTTTTCACTTCTTTTTTTTTTTTTGGCCTGACTTTTCTTTCAAAAGTCAAATAAAGCCAGACAGTTGGATAGTTGAGGATGGGGTTAAAAATGTTTTCTAAGTATTTGTACATAAGCAGAAAACACTTGTATTTTTCAGTCTTCCCCAGGTATTTGTGACGTATCTGTGTGACAGTTACGTATCTAGTTAACATATAGGGGGAAAATCTTTCCTGTAGGTAATCTGCACTCTTAAACCTGCCCTGTTGTCCTACAGTTATATATTCTTGCTTATAAATAGGGACTAGGTGAGTGAGTGGATAGCTCAGTTAATTGTCATCATCATCATCGTCATTGTTGTTGTCATCATCATCTAGTTTTTTTATTACTAATGACTTGTATTAAACATTTAATGTGACTCAGACATTGTACCCACATTATAACTACTATTTTATTTAATTCTTATAACTATCTTATGAGGTAGGCACATTTTTATTATGGGCACAGATGAGGAAACTCAGGCTCAGAGTTGTTAAATAACTTGTTCAAGATCACAGAGCTAGTAAGTGGCAGAGCGAGGACAGGAAAAAGAGATCACTTTAACCCCAAATCTCTGTTATACATGCCAAAACATTTCCAAGTGCATCTCCAGCAGACATGTGGGGAGCATCGGTTTTAGAGCTAAAAATCAACAGCATAATATTATTATATCTCCTAAAGAGAAATCTGGTTATAGGAGCAAGGAATTATTTACAAACTGTTTGACATCATTTTTCTAGGTGCCTATCACTTTGCTATATACCGAACACATTTCAATAAGTCAGTGACTAATAGTAATGAGTTACTATCTGTCCAGGTAGGATTTTTAAAAAAATGGTAAAAAACATATATCATACAAGTTACCATCTTAGAGCTAATATATTTGAATTTAGTAAAGTTGAAGAATTCAAAATCAACATACAAAAATCAGTTGCATTGCTATACACTAACACTGAACTATCCAAAAAGGAAATTAAGAAAACAATCTTATTTACAGTAGCATCAAAGAGAATAAAATGCTTAGGAATAAACTTAACTAGAGAGGTGGAAGATGTTTCACTGAAAACTACAAAACATTGATGAAAGAAATTAAAGACACAAATAAACAGAAACGCATCCTGTGTTTATGGATTGGAAGACTTAATATTGTTAAAATGTCCGTACTACCCAAAGTGATCTGTAGATTGAATGTAATCCCTATAAAATCCCAATGGCATTTTGGCATCTATTTCTATATAGAAATAGAAAAAACTGCCCTAAGAGTCATTTGGAACAACAAGAGACCCTGAAGAGCCAAAACTATTTTGAGAAAGAAAAACAAAGGTGGAAGCATCACAGGTCCTGATTTCAAAATATATTGCAGTAATTAAAACAGTATGGTACTGGCATAAAGACAGACATATAGACCAATGGAACACAGTAGAGAGCCTAGAAATAAATCCATGCATGTACAGTCAACTGATCTTCAAGAAGGGTGCCAAGAATACACAATGGGGAAAGGATAGTCTCTTCAACAAATGGTGTTGAGAAAACTGGATATCTTCTATCCATATGCAAAAGAACAAAGTTGGACCCTTATACTGTGAACAAAATAAGTTCAAAAAGGGTTAGAAACTTCTAAGTAAGACCTGAAACTGTAAAACTTCTGGAAAAAAACATAGGGGAAAAGCTTCATGAAATTGGTCTTGGCAGTGATTTTGTGGGTATAACACCAAAAGCACAGATGACAAAAGCAAAAAGAAAAGACAAGTGGGACTACATCAAACTAAGAAGTTTCTGCAGAGCAAAAGAAACAACAAGGTAAAGAGGCAACCTAAGAACAGGACAAAATATTTGCAAACCATATATCTGATAAGGGGTTAATATCCAAAATATATTAAAAAGGTCCTCACTCAATAGCAAAAACCAAATAACCCAATTAAAAACGGGGCAAAGGACTTGAAAAGACATTTTTCCACAGAAGATATACAGATGGCCAGCAGATATATGAAAAGATGCTCAACATTACTAATTATCAGGGAAATGCACATCAAAACCACAGTGAGATATCATCTCACAGCTGTTAGGATGGTTATTATCAAAGAAACAAAAGATGACAAGTGTTGATGAGGATATAGAGAAACTGGAACCCTCATGCACTGTTGGTGGGAATATAAAATGCTGCAGCTGCTACAGCTGGAAAATAGTATAGAGGTTCCTAAAAAATTAAAAATAGAACTATCAGACCTTACAGCAATTCCATTTCTGGGTATTTAACCAAAAGAATTGAAATCAGGATCTCAAAGATATTTTCACTCCCATGTTCATTGTAGCACAATAGTCTAGATATGGAAGCAACCTAAATGTCTACTGATGGATGAATGGATAAAGAAAATGTGGTATATACATACAATGGAATATTATTCAGCCTTAAAAAGGAAAGAAATCCTGCAATATGCAACAACATGTATGAATCTTGAGGACATTACACTTAAAATTTTAAGACAGTTGATCTCATAAAAATATTTCCGTCTTAAAAATATTACAAAACCCTAAAATTTATTATATGAATACATTAAGGTTTTAAAGTGCTCTCTGTGACTATTTTGGCATCCTTACTCAATTGTAAGATCTATGAAAGTGGAGTCCATGTCTTGTTTCTTCCATACCCCATGTTTTTAAAATGGTAGAGGACTATACAGTAGATAGTTAATATTTTGATTAACGGCTAGATTTATTAAATATGAGGAAGGTCAAGACATTCAAACTAATGGAAACTGATATTTTCAAACATTTACTGTGTGCTAGACAGTGTGCTAAATGTTTAGTATAGTTTGTGTCATTTAATTATTTACAAAATTCAAGATTATGATGTTGATAATGACAGCAACAAGGATGACGGTACTGATTCTGGTGACAGTTAACATTTTTGGGTGCTTACTATGTACCGGGTCCTGTGTACTTTACAGGTATTTGCTCATTAATTTATCATAATAACTCTATGAGCTAAGCACTTTTATTTCCTTATTTTCTGTGTAAGGAAACTGAGGCTTAACTTGTACCATAAATCAGCTATAGTCAGGTCATGAGTGGTGATTTGGTATTTCAATAAAATGATACCATCACATTAAATTGATGATGGTAGTTTAAATTCTGTGGATTTTGGTGTGGGGGGGTTCTTTCTATTTAACTTATAAATTTGTTTTTTGTAGTCGTTAAGAACTATAGGCAGAAGCTGATTTTTATGTTTTTAGATATTTAAAAACATGATGATGAAAATAATTTAACCTAGAGAGTGGTCCATGAGCGTTTCTTTTCCCCCTCTTTGTCCTTAAAAGGAGAGGTATATGTGAAAGACACTACGAGGAAACGTCATAGATATTCTGATGTTCTGTCCTCTGTCACAGCAGCATGCTACTCTCTGGGTCTAGAAATTAAAATAGTGGACTCCCGGCTTTTTTGACAGTGTACTTCTGTTAGTAAAAACTTTTGAACACACCCACAAATTTTGTTTGTGTTTATTTATTTGTAAATTATATATTTGTATCACTGTATTAATTATATGCTATGCTAATATATCATATCAACAAAAACAGAAATTAAAACCAATTAAAATGAATAAATAGATGTCACTTTATCCTCACATTCCTGGTGCACACATAATCCATTATGGAGATTTTGGTGTAGAAGACAGAGTGTTTAACTACGATTCAGAAGACTGGGTTTTATTCCTGGCTCTTTTGCCTCATCCAAGTAATTCCTTATCTCTGGGCCTCTATTTATTCTTAAAACTTGAATGTTATAAACTGTTTTTTTCTGTAAACAGGTTATAACTTTGCTCTTTCTTACCATAGAGTTGGTCTAGGATTGTAGGTAATAACTTGTAGAAGTCAAGACATTTGAACATAATTCTTGCCAACAGTACCGACATTTTATTTGCGATGGGTTAATTCTTTGGGTTTTTTGGCAAAGGATGTTCCCATGATCCTGAATATCTATGAAATAAAGTTTAATTGTCAAATATCTTTGTCAAACAGCAGGTTAAAGCAAGTTAAATAGGTATTTTAAAGGAGCTTTTAATATACTAGTGTGCAGTGTAAATCTCGGAGAGAGGGTTAAAATATGTATTTCATGAGGCTAGTGTTCCACAGAACATGCTTTGAGAAACTCTGGAGTCAATGTGGCATAGCAGTTAAGGATATTGACTTTTAGAGTCAGACCCATAACTGAACTCTAGCTGTATGATCTTGAAAAAGTCATTTAATCTTGCTAGGTCTTAGTTTGTATATCTGTAAAACAGAAATAATAAATAGCTAAAATTTATTGATCACTTCATTTAATATTCACAGAAATTCTGTGAAATAGGTTCTCTCGTTATCTCTACTTTTATAGATGTAGAAACTAAGGAACAAAGAGATTATGTAACTTCTCCAAGGTTACTCAGCTTATAAATGGTGAAGTTAAAAAATCTAGGTCACATAGTCTGACTCTAGATCCTGTGATCTTAATTATTACTCTATACTGCCACGTTGTGTTATTGTGTATGACATGATATTATGTCATAATATTAAATGGGATGATATGTAAAGTATTAACATGGTGCCCAATGCACAGTAGATACGTAACAAATGGTAGTTACTCTCTTCTTTTACATTAGTCATTACATGATTGCCCCATTAAGGGATCTGTGACAGGAAGGACTCTGTACTGAATGAAGTTAGAAAAAAGTCCGTAGGGAGGCAAGCATTGGGGGAAATATGGAGTAACAGAAACATTTACCTAGGCTAGTTCTCAGAGGGTTGGAGGTACTCTCTTTGCTTCTTAAGCTGGCCAGAGCATCTCTTGAGCCTTCTGTGGCTAAGAGAACAGTAAGAACTCCCCATCAGGCAGTGTGGTCAGTTAATTCAGAGGAAGGCAAGACATTCCTAGGATATTTCAAGGGTTTCCCTCTATCTCAAAAAAGACCCACGTGCTACCCCCTTTAGAGCCATAGTCAGATCTCATTAAGAAGAATATTTTCAATATTAACAAAAATAAACAGGCAAACAAAACAACAGAAAAAATCATGCTTGACATGGAATTGGTTATCTGTACCATCAGTTAAGTGAGTTCTTTCAGGATACTAACTTAGGTTTAAGCTGCACTATTCATGTGGGTTTGATGTCATTTTGTGTATAGGCCTCACTAGGCAATCATCAGACATCGCAGCAGAGAACATTTTATTAGAATTTTCGCACAATGTTTTTTTTAACAAGGGCCTCTCCTTTCCTCCCAAACATGGATCTTTTCTTCCTCAATTGTCTATATGATATGTAGAAAAGGAAAGGTAGGTGTCTCTGCCTTTTGGGGAAATGGAGAATCTACCATTTAAACTTGCTCTCGTGTGTTTTGCTTTCTTGGCCTGTTTATACAAATATAAGAAGCCAGAAGCTAGTGAAAATAAAAGTCATGAAGCTATCCATGAGACATGAAGAAGCAGCCCCCTTGAATGATAAACAAGCTCAGCTGCAGGAAGATCTGTGGTCTGATATTCATTACTGAAAAACTTCCATTGGATGGACAGTTTGTCTAGATGAGTTAATTTTAAGAGCTCTCTGTCCTCTTAGAAATATACCATTCCAGATTGGCTGAAAACGTGTTTACTTTGAATGTTCGTCAGTAATTCTGGGTCAGCCACCCCACAGCTTGGTTTGCTTTGGTGCCAGCTGCATGTGTCAGAAAAGTTAGTTAGATGTCTCTTGTTGCGTTAAAAGGAGGAAAAGTCATGTGGGGGAACAGGACTCTTGAAGAGAGAAGGGAGTGTGGAGTTTTCAGTTCTCCTCAGGATTGGGATGCTATGAAGGAAGACTAGTCCATATTAATCTGTAAGAAATTCAGAGGCTTTTTCCAAGGATAGCTTCTCATCTCTGCAAATGAACTTCCATTTTCATATTCCAAAAATATTTAAACAAATTATTTCACTTGTTCAAAGGCTCTTTTTCTACCCCAGATTTACTCAATCTTCCAAGTCCTATTTGAATCCTACCTTTACTCCTAAATTTTCTCTTACTGAAGTGGCTTTGTTAAGCCTTCTCTTGTCTGACGTTCTGAAGCAGTAGGAGATAATAACCATTGCTCTTTTCCAATGTATTGTACTATTTGCTGGTGTTTCAAGTGTATTTAGTGGGTCTCTCAATTAGATTTAGGTGAGGATTTACCTTGTGAGTGGGTAGAAAAAGTGACAGCCTTTGCAAATGATTTTGTAAAAAATGTCTTCTTCCTGCACCTTCTCTCTATCTCCCTTTTTGGAGATTCATCAGTGCTGTTCCATTTTTCAGTAGTTTGTTCTTTTCAGTCTTTTTTTTAAAATTTATGTGGTCAGTTTTTAAAATTTGAGATATTCTAGTGAATGTACAGTGGTAACTCATTGTGTTTTCATTTGCATTTCCCTGATGACTAATGATATTGAACATTTTTTATATATACTTATTCACCTTATATATTTTCTTTGGTGAAATTTGTGTTCAAGTCTTTTGTCTTTAAATGAGTTGTTTTTCTTGTAAGAGTTTTAATATATTCTGGATACAAATCCTTTGTCAGATATTTGTTTTTTAAATATTTTCCCCCTGTATCTAGTTTGCCTCTTCATTTTCTTAAAATACGTCTTTTGAAGAGTAAAAGGGTAAAGGCGGGGGGGTCAAAAGATAAAAATAAATAAATAAATAAATAAAATAATATTAAAAAAAAAGCCATGCATCCTTCAATTAGTTGAATTCAGGTATGCATCACAAGGTTCCACTTTTGCCTTGAGGACAAAAGGAAGCTCAGAGCCAGATTCACTGCTAAATCATACTAAGCCATCCTTCTCTTAACTTTCTGGGATGATCTATGTGCTTTGTGAGGGCAAGTGCTGATTGTGTTTTTTTTTTTTTTTTTTTAAAACATCTTTATTGGGGTGATTGTGTTTTTGTATGTATTTTCAGCATGCCTGGTACTGCATCTGGTAATAGTAGTAACATTTATTGAGTGCTTACTCCATGATAAGCAGTGTGCTAAGCATTAATTAAAAAAGAAGTTTTTAATTTGATGAAGTCCAACTTATTTAAAAGCTAATTTGTGCTTTTTGTGTTCTAGGGTTTACAAAGTGCATTTTAAGTGGTCAGAATCTACTTTTAATTAATATTACACATTTACATGTATGGTGCAAGTACCATATTCTCCTTCCTCTTCCTCATGCCATCGATATCATAATTTCATTTTAATATATGCCATGCACAAAATCTGTTGTTCCTATTTTTCCTTGAATTGTTCACGTATCTCTTAGAGTAACTAAAAATATTTATTCCTTTTCTGACACTCATCACCTGTTGTTTTACATTCACTTTTCTTTTTTTCCTTCTGCCCAAGTACTTTCTTTAACATTTCTTTAAGAGTAGGTATGCTGACAGTGAGTTTGAGAAGGTATTTCTCCTTTACCTTTGAAGGATATTTTTGCATAGTATAGAATTCTGGGTTCTGGGTTGACCTTTTCTTTTAACACTTTAAAGGTTTCAATACATTTTTCTTCCACGGTTTCTGATGAGAAGTTTGCTGTAATTCTTGTTATTTTTTATTTTTTTGGCCATGCTGCACGGCATTCGGTATCTTAGTTCTCTGACCAGGGATCAAAGCCACGCCCCCTGCAGTGGAAGTGTGGAGTCTTTAACCACTGGACTGCCTGGGAAGTCCCCGTAATTCTTATTCTTTTTCCTCTGTAAGCATTGTATCTTTTTTTTTCTAACTGCTTTTGAGATTTTCTCTTTGTCTTTGGTTTTTAGCATTTTGACTTTGATATGCCTACGGGTGTGTGTGTGTGTGTGTGTTTGTGTGTTTGTGTTTGTGTGTGTGTTTGGTTATTGTTATTTATGCTGTTTAGTGTTATCTGAGTTTCTTGGATCCAGGCCTTGGTTTGTTGTCTGTCACTAATCTTGGAAAATTCTTAGCCATTATTCTTCAGCCCTGTTGTTCCTTTTTTTGCCTTCTAGGATTCCAGTTATGCATATAATATACCATTTGATATTGTTCCTCTGCTCTTGGGTTCTCTGGGTTTTTTTTTGTTGTTATTCTTTTTTTTTTTTCTCTTTGCATTTAATTTTGGTAATCTGTATTTGACTTGTCCTCTCTTGCTGGCTTGCATTGTTTCTGAAAAAAAGTCTGCTGTACCTAATGTGTCTTTTTGCTCTGTCTACCTTTAAGATTTTCTTTTAATCTCCATTTTTCAGCAATTTGATTGTGATGCACTTTGATGTTGTGTTCTTCCTGTTTCTTCTTTTTAGGGTTGTCTGGGTTTATAGTTTTCATCTAATTTAGAAGTTTCGACCATTATTTTTTCAAATATTTTTTCCTTTTCTTCTCCCATCCTGTTTTGGCACCAGTTACTCAGAGGTTAGGCTGCTTAATATTGTCTGATAGCTCTTTGATGCTCCATTAAAATTTTTTCAGTCTTTTTTCTCCTTATGTATGTCATTTTATGCCATTAATTTTTTGCAGTGTCTGTTACTGATAATCTAATTCATATGCTTTTCATTTCAGTTACTATATTTTTTATTTCTAGAAATTAAATTTGTTTCTTTTTATATCTTTTATATCCCTCATTTTCACTCCTGTGCTTACTTTTATCTTCTTAAACATGTAAAATATACTTTTAAATAGTTTTTTCATATCTTTGGCTACCACCTTAATCATCTCTCTCATTTCTGTGTCTGTTTATATTTATTGATTTTTCTTCCCGTTTATGGGTTATATTTTCTTGTTTCTTTGTATGATAGTAGTTTTAAACTGGATGTTAGACATTTTAAATTTTACAGTGTTGGATATTTTGATATTCCTTTAAATATTATTTGTCTTTTTGAGAGATGAAGTTAAGATCCTTGGGATCAGTTTGATTTTTCTTCAAGGCTTTCTTTTAAGTTTTGTTAGGGTAGTCTATGTCTAATTTGGCTTCTCTATTGTGGCAATACCTTTCTGAGGCAGTACTTTCTATATCTATACCCTTCTTACTCAGTGCCTTGTGTGTTATGAGGTCTTTTCAGTCTGGCTGCCCAGAACATGAATTATTCCTGGCCCTGTGTGTACTGTGGTGATTGTTTTACTTACTCCTTCCTGGTGGCTGTTTTCCTTGCCTTGGTAGTTTTCTCACATATGCAAGGATGGCAGGAGACTCCACTGCAGATCTCTGGAGCTCATGTTCTTTATGTAGCTCCTTCCTCTCCTCTACTCTGTTCTGTAAATTTTAGTTGCCTTGGCCTCTCCTAGCTCTGAACTCTGTCTCAACAACTCAGGAAGACTGCTGAGTTTTGTTTGGGTTCCCCCTTCTGTACTGCAGCCTGAAGGCTCTCTCCAGGTCGTGAGATCAGGCACGATAGGGCTCACCTTGTTTGTTTTTCCTTCTTCAGGAATCACTGTCCTGTGCTTTATGTTTTTATGTCTGAAACCATTGTTTCATGTGTCTTGGTCCTTTTGTAAAGTTATTTAAGGTAAGAAGGGTTAATCTGGCTTCTGTCATTCTAACATGGCTGGATACTGAAATTTGTGATGTGATTCTGAGTTTCCCAGAATGTCTCCCTGTCTCCAAATATCTTCCTTGCTGTCTTTCAGGAGGCTTATAGTTCCACTGTTAAATAATAATTAATTTGGATCTTTCGATATTTGAATATTAAGATGCAAACATGTCCCATAGAAAAGGAAGCATAACAGCACAAGTAGCTCACTAAATATTTATGGGGCATCTGAAAGCATAGAAATGTTATGGAAATAGAACTCTGGGTACCTGGCCTCAGTCTGAGATCTACTTGCGAACACTGGCCAACTTATTTAACTTGTCTGGGCCCAGTTTTATCATTTGTAAGATATAAGGGAGGTGGATTAGGTGATTAGTTGGAATAAGGATTAGTTGGCCTCTGGCTGAGAGCAGAAGTAGGCCAGTGCCTTACTCCTTAAGGAACTTAAATATAGTTGGAGAAATACAACTAAATTACCTTAAAACTCCAGCAAATCATAAAGGACAATGTAGTAGAATATTATCTATGCTAAGTGCTATGAGAGTTCAGATATGTTAACCTAATAGGTTAATGTGTAAGGTCTGAAGGAGTAAGATAAGGCTTTGTGGCAAAGGTGGAACTCAGGTTGTTCCTTGAAAGATGGATATTTTGGGATAAGTCAAAGGGGACAAAAGTAAAGGGGAATTAGATGTTCACCTTTGCTAGAAAATTTTCATTGTCTAGAGAGAGTTTGATCTTCTGAGACTGGATCAATTTCAGGATGTTATTTATGAAAATAGAAGTGACTGTTCTTTTTCCTATATCACTAAGAGATAACAACAATTACCATTTTAATAGTGGTTATAACTCTTGATTATTTTGAGATGGTTATAATTTTTTCAGGGTTAGGAGTTTTGCAGACACTTCCTAGTGTTTCTTAAACAGATATTAGATCTAATTTGTACCCCAAATAAAATTTACTGAAGTTCCTCATTATTACTAATCCTCTTGAATTCTCCTGTGTTCCGTACCTTGGTTAAAGGCGTCACTCTCTACCTTGTCTCTTAAGGAAAACTTGGAACTATTTTTTGTTCTTTTCTGAGTCTAATCTCCCATATTCACTTGGCCATCAGGTATAGTAGTCTTTAACTTAGGTCTTTAACATAGGTATAGTAGTCTTTAACTCTGGAATCCTCTTTCTTGCTACTGCTGTGCTGCCAGCCCTTACCTTTCCCTTGGAATATTATGACATATTAATAGTCTCTCTGCTCCCCAGCTCTACTAATACATTTTTCATACTGCTATCAGAGTTATTCTCATGAATAACCTTCAATAGGTCATTTCTCTGATTCAGAGCCTCTGACATCTCTTCAGACTCTGGAAGATAAAGCTAGAACTTTAAAGGCACTTATAAGTTTGGTCCCACCCTGTTTTTTCCAGATTTCTTTCCACCCTACTGTACTCTAGTCTTAGTATTCTAAGTATGATATGTGGAATGGGGGAATATTCCAAACAGGAAGTGGAATTAGCAAAGGCATGAAAATATATATGTACTTGGATTCTCTAGCAGATAGACTTCTACTTATCCTTTAGTCAAGACTGGGCTAAGAAGTCATTCCCCTTTATTACACACTCCTGACTTCATCCTCTTTCCCTATTTATACAGATTATAAGTGCTTACTACATTGTTTCAGAGTTATTTCTATTCTTACTTGTTTGCGTAGTAGGCTGTGAGTTCCATGAGGGTAGGGACCAACATTTATTCATCTTTGCATTCCTGGTGTTTAATATAGTGTGTTGAGCACATTGTAGGAGCTGATATGTTTGTGTGAATTGATCACCGACACACATAACGAACACTCTTTCTTGAAAGCCTGGTCCTTTCCAGGACTCGAGTTCTATAGGTCCCCTGTGGCTGCCACTAGGAGGCTCCAAAGCCATCCACATGAGGAAATTTGGTTTGCTTCCAAGTTAGGCAAGGAACTGATGATGCTTGACAAATCCTTATCAAAAGTTCGGATGTCTAAACCTTTGTTTTGATTTCTTTAGAATTCTGTTTTGTTTTTTGGCTGACTTTGACATTTAGCAGCTTTGGATTATACATTACCCTTTGGAGAACTTAAACCTAAATGATGTAAGCCAAGGATATAAACGTCCTAGTCCTAGTTAGTCTACCCATACCATGGGGGAGGTCAACTTTCAAAGAAGCTAAGTTAGTTTTTCCAGGCACAGAATGAAGGCAAGTGCTACTGACTCTATTCTAGTGCCTAAATATTTCTTCTCTTCATCAGAAAGCATGCATTAAGTGTAATTGTTGGCATCTGTCCTTGCCTGTCATTTATTTAGCTCAAAAGATTTGAATATATCAGATTCCAACAGAAATTGCCATCTAAGATTATTACTGCTCAGTGACCAAATATGCCAGACCATTGGCTCTTATTGGCATCATTACTGCTGCTTTGGTGCAGTAAATTCTAAATCATTTCTTAGAAGGTTATCTCTTCAGGCACTTCTTGTTATTGGGATAACCTTAGAGCTTCTGAGTGGGTTTTACTGTTTGCATATGAGGAGGACAAGAGGAGCCCGTTTGTAGAGAGCTACATTGATCTCTTCATGCACCTCTCCCTTCTGTTTCTACATCTAACTTCTGTCTGTTCTTCATGCCTGAGTTCATCTTCTATGAGGGTTTCTCCAGGATGTAACATTCTCTCTTTTTTTTTCTTTTTCTGAATTTAGACTAACTAAATCTTAGAGTTGGAAGAACTTTAGTTCATGTAGTCCAGTCTTCTACCCAACATGTGAGTCATACCAAGTGAGGGTAAAAATGGCCCCAGATACATTGAGTAAACCAGAAAATGTCTTGGTTTTGGCCAAGGCTGATTATGTTGCTCTTCTTGTCTAAGCCCAGTCCTTTTCTGAGAACAACTGCTTTACTTCAAGCTGTGTGTATCACTGCTAACAGCTACTTATTATTACATAGTTCTTCCATGAGGCAATTTATTTAGCACTTTTGTTAAGAATCAATCAAGCCAAACAAAATATCTTTGTGGATGTAATCTTAGCAATTGCAGATGAATGAAAAGTAGATGTTATATATTCTTATACTTTGTATAGATTAATATTAGATCCAGTTCTGCAGGGACTCTCACTTAAAAATAGACTTCGGGTTGATTGGGTATGAGCCCTGTTGTGCAGATGCAAAATCAGGGCTGTGGTCAATACTGTGAGGATAGACTTAGAAATATCTAGCAGATGAATGATTTATGCTGAGTTATTGTGGAAAGTCTCTGCTTCTGGGTTCGACCTTCAACCCAATTGTATTGCATGTTTTCATGAACATTCTTGGAATGGAACAATGGTGTTTTCATCTGGGAATGATGTAAAACTAGAGAAACACTGCACACCACAGAGGAGGGAGACAGCTGGAGCAGAGACTTAAATATTCATGGACATCTGCCAAGTATCCATATATATTTGCATACATTTAGTAAAAATGGATAAAAATACGTGCTGAGGCAGATTCTGCCACGGTGTCATTTATTCTGTTGGGTGACCTAGTAGGAAGAGCACCAGTAGTTAGGAGGCCTGGGTTCTAATCTTTGCTTGATATAAAGTGCTGTGAAATCAAAATGCTGGAGAAATCACTTCATCCCTGACCCCATTTTCCTTATCTGTGAAATTTGAGGGATGGGATCTATCCATTTCTCTAGAGCAGGAGTCAGCAAAGTACAGCCTGAAGGCCAAATCTTGCCACCACTTGTTTTTGTCAAGTTTTATTGGAACACAGCCATGACCATTTATTTATGTATTGTCTATGGCTGCTTTTGCATTACAGTAGCAGACTTGAGTAGTTGCAACAGAGGCTGTATGGTCCACAAAACCTAAATATTTGCTGTCTGGCTCTTTATAGAAAAAGACTGCCAACCCTGGCTCTAGAGCACATTTGAAAAAATTGGTGGGGGAAGAGGGGGTTCAGTCACTGAGACTAGGGATGCTACTGGTATCTTGTTGGTTGAGGCCAAGAATGTAAAATGTCCTGCAGGGCAGGACATAAAGAACTGTCTTACATGATATCTCAGTAGCTCCCTCCTAGGGATTTCTTTCCTATTTTTGATTCTAATGAGAGCCACTTTTGAGAGCTGTGCCTCAACTCTTTTTAGGCCACTAAGGTAGCAGTTTCCCAAGTTAAGTGGGTTAGGAATTTTTTTAACCACTTCTCATAACGTGAAAAAGAGTATCCACCAAGAATCTAAATCAATTGTTATGCTTAATGGTAAAGTGTTAGAAGCATTTTCTTTAAAATCAGGAAGAAGACAACAATGCCCGCAGGTCACCATTGTGCTGGAGGTTCTAGTCAGCAAAATAATGTCAAGAACTTTGAAGGTTCTGAAGTTTTAAGCTACTTGCAAGCCAACAAGGTAGCCTGCCAGTTTCATGGATGCTGGCAAAAGATATGAAACTCCTGTGTCAGACACAAAGGGGTTTATTTTTTACAGCAATAGCAATGGCCAGAGTATCAGCAAATGTTTTGCATTGCTTTCTTGAGTCCCATTTCTCATAGGACAACAGGAAGACTGCTAGGTGATACTTGAACATGCAGTGGGTTATATAACAGGAGGATAACCCTGAGATTAGGAAACCTGAATCGTTTATAGTGAGAAGTAACAGGCCTGCCCTTTATTCTGGAGGGAAATATTATCTTTATTATATTGGACATTAAGCATGCCTCCCCTTTGCTCTGAAGGGAGGCCCTATCTCTATCTTCTAAGACTGTTTAATATACAAACATCTTTGAAAAGATAACCTGGGAAAAAGGCAGCCAGTGTCTCTGATTGTAAGGTAAGCAGAAATGCAAGAGTTCTGTGTCTTCCAACAAACAAGAAAAGTAAATAAATAAAATATATATGAATTAAAAAGGAATAAGCAACCTTGTTTTTGTTTTGTTTTTTTTTTTTGGTGGTACGCGGGCCTCTCACTGTTGTGGCCTCTTCCATTGCGGAGCACAGGCTCCGGACACGCAGGCCCAGCGGCCGTGGCTCTCGGGCCCAGCCACTATGTGGCATGTGGGATCTTCCCCGACCGGGGCACGAACCCGTGTCCCCTGCATCGGCAGGCGGACTCTCAACCACTGCGCCACCAGGGAAGCCCAGCAACCTTGTTTTTATTAGCAGATGTGTAATTATTTACCTAGTGAATTCATAAACTTCAAGTCACAGATGGCTAGAAATAATAAGAGAGTTCATCAAGATTGCTGGATTCAAGCTCTATATAGCAAAACCATTTGGATTTTTATAAACTAGGTACAAATATTAGAATATATGATAAAAATGGTACTCTTTATAAAATTAAAAGCCATAGTACCTTTGAACATATTTAAGAAATGTTGCACCAAATTTAAATAGAGGATATTGTAAAGCTTTTTTGAAAAACATAAGAGAAGGTTTACATGGAGATGCAAAATGTCATGGGTAGGAAGACTAAATATCTTGAAATTGTCTTGAAATTAATTTATAAATTTAATGCAATTTAAACTCCTAAACTCCTACAAGCTGTGTGTGTGTGTGTGTGTGTGGTGTCTAACTTACTTAACAGGTTGATCATCTCAATGTATGTAGAGAAAGCATTTGATAAAATTTAACATTCATTCATGATATAGGCTCTTGGTAAACTAGGAAGAGTAAAGAACTTCCCTAACCTGATAAAAAGCATCTATAAAAATGCTACAGTAACATCATTCTTAATAATGAAAGACTGGAATATTATCCATCTGAGATTGAGAAGAAGGCAGGGTGTTCACTCTCACCACTCCTATTCAACATCATATTTGCACATAGTGCAATAAGGCAAGACAAAGAAAGAAAAGGCATGCAGTTTGGAAAGGTAGACATAAAACTGTCTCTATTTGCAGATAACATGATAATCTACATTAGAAAAACCCAAAGAATTGATAAAAAATTCCTAGAACTAACAATGAGTTTACCAAGACTGCAGGATAGCATGTTAATGTACAGAAGTGAATCACGTTTCTGTAGAATGAACATCGGAATCTGAAATTCCCAAAAATACCATTTATAATAGCACCAAAAGGTATAAATCTGACAAAATATATGCAGAATATTTATGCTGAAAACTATAAAACAGAGGTGAAAGAAGTCAAATAAATGAAGAGAGAGAGTGATAACACGTTCGTGGATTAGAGGACTCAATGTTGTTAAGACATCAGTTCTCCCTAATATGTGATCAATATATTTAACTCAATATAGAAAACCAAAGAAAACTCTTCTATAGGTGTATGTGTGAATGTATACACACACACACACACACACACACACACACATATATAATAATCTCTTGTCAAAATAAAGCTACTTAGGTTAGCTGCTTTCTTTTCCAAGCCTTTAGTGTGGTTGTGTCATTGTAATGGATTCATTTGTAAATCTACATTCCATCTTTATATATCTATATATCTATATATAGACACACACACACACATATATATATATAATATATGTACATATATATTCTAATACACACAGACACACACAGGAATTAGAATAGGCAAAAAAATTCTGAAAAAGAAGAACAAAGTTGAAAGATTCACATTACCTGATTTCAAGATTTATTATAAAGCTATAGTAATCAAGGGAGTATGGTATTGGTAAAGGAAAAACACATAGATCAGTGGAACAGAATAGAGAGCTTAGAAATAGATGCACACAAATGTTGTCAACTTATTTTTGACAAAGATGCAAAGGCAATTCAAGAGAAAGGAAGTCTTTTCAATAAATGGCACTGGAACAGTTGGAAGTTCTGTGAAAGATGAACCTTGATATATATCTTGTACTTTATACAGAAGTTAACTCAAAATTGATCCTATACTTAAATATAAAACACAAAACTTATACAATTTCTAGAAGAAAAAGTAGGAGAAATTTGTGTGGCTTTGGAATTAGTGAAAAGTTTTAAAATAACAATATCAAAAGTATGATCCATAAAAGAAAAAAATTCATAAATTAGACTATCAAAATCAAAAACTTGCTCTGTGAAATCTGAAATACCCTGTAAAGAGAATGAAAAAGTGAAGCCACAGACTGGAAGAAAATATTTTTAAAAATCACACATTTGATGCAAGAGTTACATCCAGAACTTATAAAGAACTCTTAAAATTAAAAAAATTAGAGACTGAATTACAAAATGGACAAAAGATATGAACAGATACTTCACCAGAGAAGATATTTGGATGGAAAGTAAGTATATGAAAATATGTTCAACATCATTATCATCGGGGAATGGAAAGTAAAACCACAATGAGATACCGCTACAAATCTATTAGAATATCTAACAAACAAAGCTGACAATATCGAGTGCTGTTGAGGATGTGGAACAATAAGAACTCTCATACATTGCTGGTGAGAATGCAAATTAGTATACCTACCTTGGAAAATAGTTTGGCAATTTCCTATAAAGGTAAACATACACTTAACATATGACCTTCTAGCCTTGCTCTTAGAAATTTACCCAAGTCAAGTGAAAACTTATGTTCACAGAAAAAGCCATATGTGGATGAATGGGTAAACAAAGAGTGGTACATCCATTCAGTGGAATACTGTTCAGCATTAAAGAAGAATGGACTATTGATTCACAGCAACATGGATGAATCCTAAATGCATTTTGCTTAGTGGATGGAGACATATCCCAAAGGCTAAACATTGCATGATTCCATTGATACGACATTCTGAAAAAAATGAAGCTATTTTGGTTTTCGGACACAAACCCAAAACCAAAAAACAACAGATCAGTTTGCTAGGGGTGAGAGTGGAGAAAGGGATTGATAATGAAGGGGTAGCATGAGGGAGCTTCTTGGGTAATCAGACTGTTCTGTGTGGTGATGTGCTAATGGATACTTGATTCTATGCAATTGTCAAAACTCATAGAAATTTTACACCACAAAGAGTGAAATTTACTGTCCTCAAATTTAAAATAATCAACCAGGATGGTGGGAAACTAAAGATGGAATGTGGATTTACAAGTGAATCTTAATTCTGTTACAGTGAATGACACAACCACACTAAATGCTCGGAGAAGAAAGGATTTTAAATAAGATGCTTTACTTTGACTGGATTCTGGAAGGCTAATGAAAAAAGTACTGAACAGAAACACTGCACTGTAGTTGATAAGTTTGTTTTTCATAGGAGTATGGAATAGCAATTCTGAAACGGCATTTTTTTTTAACTGCTGTTGAACAAGTAAGTAAATATAATTGATGACAAGCAGGTTTCTCACTATTAGAGAAAGAAATGGCAAGCAAATGGGAATTCTAGAATGAACCCTTTGGTACTGGATTGGATTTGGAGATGTCAGTGTGAACTAATATATTCCCATTTTTTCCCCCTTTTAATGGTTATACAGATAGATAGATACAGAAATAAATATAGACATGTGGGCATATTTCAGTTAGTATGTACATATACACCTCCTATCTGTGTCTACTGAGAGGACCTAGAAGTAGTGATACCCCGATAGCAACAAGCACATGTTGTGCCCAGATCTTGATTTTTTTTGTTTTGTTTTGTTTTGTTTTTGTTTTTGTTTTTTGCAGTACGCGGGCCTCTCACTGTTGTGGCCTCTCCTGTTGCGGAGCACAGGCTCCGGATGCGCAGGCTCAGCAGCCATGGCTCACGGGCCTAGCCGCTCCACAGCATACGGGATCTTCCCGGACGGGGCACGAACCCGCATCCCCTGCATTGACAGGCGGACTCTCAACCATTGTGCCACCAGGGAAGCCTCAGATCTTGATTTTTAAATACTATTCTCAAAAGGAACCAAGGCTCCTTGGAGAAGTGTATGATTCCAGAACTGGAGCAGGGAAAATACAAGGTGATCCTGGAACACTTGCAGTGTTAGAAAGTAAGGAAGTGCTTTAAAAAAAATGATGGGAGGACTTGAAGGGAAAGGGAGAGAGAGAGGAATACAAAGTGAGTGGGGATCAGAGACTAGAATATTAGGAAAATATATGGTTGACTAAATCAGGGAAATTATAGGACAAGCCAGTGGGGGGGATATGAGGGAGTTTGGTATATTCTATAAATGTCAGTAGGTCAAATTGGTAGATAGTATTTTTCATACCTTTGATACTCTTACTGTTTTTCTGTGTAGTTCCATCAAATACTGAGCAGAGTAGTGAAATCTCCAACTATAATTGTTAAATTCCCCTTGCAATTTAGTCAGATTTTGCTCCATGTATTTTGGAATTCACTTGTTATTTGTATATACATTTATGGTTGTTATATCTTCCTAATATATTGACTCTTTTATCACTATGATCTGTCTCTATGTGTCTCCAGTAATATTTCTTGTCTTAAAAATAATTTTGTCTTGCATAGCAAAGGAAAGCATCAACAAAATGAAAAGGCAACTTACTGAATGGGACAAAATATTTGCAAATATATCCGATAAGGGGTCAATATCCCAAATATATAAAGAACTCTTATAACTCTATAACAAACAAACAAACAGAAAACCCCCAAAAAATCTGATCAAAAAATGGACAGAAGATCTGAAGAGACATTTTTCCAAAGAAGATGTACAGGTGGCCAGCAGGTACATGATAAAATGCTTAACATCACTAATCATTAGGGAAATGCAAATCAAAACCACCATGAGATATCATCTCATATCTTTAGAATGGCTATAATAAAAAAAAAAAACAACAAGAAATAACACTGTTGGTGAGGGTGTGGAGAAAGGGAAACCTCTGCACTTTGGTGGGAATGTAAACGGGTGCAACCACTGTGGAAAACTGTATGGAGGTTTTATGAGGAAACTCCATCCTCAAGTAGCTCTTTTCCTAATAGGACAACTTCTGTTGCTACAGTTTTCTTATGTGTAATTGAATAGTATGTCTTTTGGTTATTCCTATAATGTTTGGCTTTCTGGATTTACACAGAATAAGTCTCTTATGTATGAAAGCAGGTCTTCTTTAGTTTTTTCTTTGCCAAGGTTAACACTCTCAGTTTTTTTCAGCTATTTGAAAAATAAAATTATTTCCTCTCTTGGTGCTTTTCTTTGGATGCACTCCAAATGATTAGTATACTACTGAGACTATTACAGCTGGAAGTGAATAATACCACAAGTACCATACTAATAACAATAATAACACCTACCCTTCATAGAGCTCTTATTATGTTGCATGCATAGTGCTAAGTCTTCTGCATCTCTACAATAGCAGTAGATGAAGAAAGTGAGGCATACAGAGGTGCTTTTGTCTGTCACTTTTGCAACTAACAAGTGATCTTTATGCCAGAATTTGAACCTAGGTTTGTTTAACTCCAACTCTTCACTATGCTGCCCTTGGCTGGCATAGAATGCAGTGTGGCCATGTTACCTCCTATATTCTGTATATTCTCGTTCTATTAATTTAGTCTGATTGCACTAATCCTGATTACAGTAATATCATATTTGGTAGCATATCACTGACTTATATTAAGGTTATATTCAACTAAAACCTACAGATCTTAATAAGATCTTAAATATTCAAACTTCTGTCTGATTTGGTCTTCCCATCTATGTAATTAACTTTCAGTATAAATGCAGTACTTTGTGTTCATGTCTTCACCCTACATTTTGGAGATTTCACTCTTAGTTTCTAGGGTCCCAAGATAATTTTGAATTTTGAGTCTACTATCTATGATATTAACTCTTTTCCTGGACCTGTGGCCTTGTACATCGTTGATAAGTGTCCTTGCTTTGTGTTTATCTAGTCTTTAATACAATTTCAAACAGATTAGGGTTAAATAAAGAGTGTATAGGGAGCTTGACCAAGATGGTGGAAGACCCTGAGCTCACCTCCTCTCATGGACACACCAAAATCACAACTATTTACAGAGCAACTATTGATGAGAAAGACCAGAATCTAACTGAAAAGATCTTCTGCAACTAAAGCTATAAAGAAAGAACCACAATAAGATGGGCAGGAGGGGTGGAGTTGTGGTATGGTCAAGACCCATACCCCTGGGTGGGTGACCTATAAAGGGGAGGATAAATAAAATTTCAGAGGTTCTTCCCAAGGAGCCATGGGTCTGAGCCCTTGCCTGAGGGTCCTGTACTGGGAAGATGAACCCCCAGAATGTTTGGCTTTGACGGCTCGCAGGGCTTACTTTCAGGAGACTGAGAGGGCTGTGGGAGATAGAAACCCCACTCTTAAAGGACACACACAATATCCCACACCTTCCAGGACCTAGGGCAGAAACAGTAATTTGAAAGGAGCCTGGGTCAGACCCACCTCCTCATCTTGGAGAGCCTCTTGGAGAGGCAGGAGGCAACTGGAGCTCACCCTGGGGACATAGACACTGGCAGAAGCCATTTTGGGGAGCTCGTTATACCATGTGGACACTGGTGCTGGCAAATACCAATTTGGAATTCTCCCTCTAGCTTATTAGCACTGGGACCTGGCCCCACTCCTAGCCTATTGGTACCAGTACTGGAATGCCTCAGGCCAAGCAACTAGCTGGGCAGGGACACAGCCCCACCCACCAGCAGGCAGGCTGCCTTAAGATCCCCTAAGCCCACAGCCACCTTGGGACAAGGCCATGTCCACCAGAGGGCTGAGAACTGGGCCTGACACACCCCTGTTGCAGGCACTAACCTTGGGACACCCAGGGCCCTGCAAAGGCCAGAGACCCCGGGACCAAGCTTTGTCTATCAGTGGGCCAACACCAGCCCCAGGGCCACTGCAGCCTTGCAGTCTGCATGGCAAGACCCAGCCCACCCACCAGCAGGCTGGAATAAGCTTTGGGACACCCTGGACCCTGCAACCAGCCCAACCCACCAATGGGCCAATACCAACTCCTGGACCTCCAGGGCCCTGCTGCCAGATATCTTGGACATGGCTCCATCTACCAGTGAGCCAACATTAGCCCCCAAACCCCCAGGGCCTTGGCCCCACCCATCAGTGGGCTGACACCAGCTATAGGACCCCTGGGCCTTTCAGCTGGCGACCCCATAACTCAGCTCTGCCTGCCAGTCGGCTGGTTTTAGTCCCAGGACCCAGCTTCACCCACCAATGGGTGAGCACCAGCTTCAGGATCCCCTGGGCCCCAACTCCACCCATCAGCAGGTGGACACCAGTCCCAGGACCACCATAGCCTTGAAGCCTGCTGTACCAGGTCCCAGCCTACCCGCCAGGCAGCCAACCCCTGCTCTGAGACACCTGAGGCCCCTCAGCCAGCTGTCCTGGGATCTGGCCCCACTCACAAGCAGGCCACAAGCTTTGGGACACCCTGGACTTACCCAGCCGCATCAGGAGCTGGCTGCCCGCCAGTGGGCCAGCACCAATGCCAGGGCCCTGCAGCCAGAGATCCTAGGAGTCGGCTCTGCCCATCAGTAAGCCAGCAGTCACCTCTGGACCCCCTGGGCCCTGACCATGTCAACCAGCAGGCTGATACCAGCCCTGGGATCCTCTGGACCCCAGCCCCACCCACTAGCAGGCCAACAGCAGCTCTGAGATACCTTAGACTCCTCAGCCAGCCACTTCATGATCCAGCTCCACTCATCAGCAGGCCAACACCAGCTTTGGGACACCCTAGAACCTGCAGCCAGTTGTGTCAGGAGCCAGCCCCACCCACTGGCAGGACACACTAGATCCAGGAACCCAGGTCTCACAGCCACCAACTCCAGAACCTGGCTGTGCCCACCAGTGAACCAGCACTAGCCCCAGGACCCCCCAGGGTTCCACAGACAGCCACCTTGTGACCCAGCTCCTCAACCAGCAGCTAGCGACCTCCACATAAGGCAGGGCCTGGCAACCAACTGAACTGTGGATAGCCATGCCTACAAGACTGCCCACAGCGGTCAGCCGTCCACAACCGAAGGACCCATGCGGCCCACATAGGGGGCATGCCTAGAGCATACGGTTCTGGTGACCAGAGGGGAGTATGCTGCTGGGATGCATAGGATGCCTCCTACAAAAGACCACTTCTCCAAGGCTGGGAAATGTAACCAACCTACCAGATATATAGAAATAAAAACAGCAGGGCTTCCCTGGTGGCACAGTGGTTGAGAGTCTGCCTGCTGGTGCAGGGGACATGGGTTCGTGCCCCGGTCCGCGAAGATCCCACGTGCCGCGGAGAGGCTGGGCCCATGAGCCATGGCCATTGAGCCTGCACATCTGGAGCCTGTGCTCCACTGTGGGAGAGGCCACAACAGTGAAAGGCCCACATACCGCAAAAAAACAAAAACAAAAAAAAAACCAAAAAAAAAAAAAAACCCGAAAACACAGCAAATTAGGCAAGATGAGGCAACAGGAACAAGTTCCAAATGAAAGAACAAAATAAGACCCCAGAAGAAGAAATAAGTAAAGTGGAGATAGGCAATCTACCCAATAAAGAATTCAAGGTAATGATTATAAAGATGGTCAAAGAACTCAGGAGAAGAATGGATCAATAGTATGAGAAGTTTGAAGTTTTAAACAAAGAGTTAGAAAATATAAAGGCGAACCAAACAGGGCTGAAGAATA
Source organism: Phocoena phocoena (assembly GCF_963924675.1). NCBI lineage: Eukaryota > Metazoa > Chordata > Mammalia > Artiodactyla > Phocoenidae > Phocoena > Phocoena phocoena. Next base: position 28,941,927 of record NC_089234.1, read on the forward strand.
CGGTAACTGAGGTAAAAAATACACTAGAAGGAATCAACAGTAGTTTAAATGATACAGAGGAACAGATTAGTGAGTTGGAAGACAGGGTAGTGGAAATTATTGAAGCTGAACAGAAAAGAAAAAAAAAAAGAAATGAAGACAGTGTAAGAGACTTCTGAGACAACATCAAGTGTATTAACATTCACATTGTAGGGTCCCAGAAGGAGAAGAGAGAGAGAAAAGGGCAGAGAACATATTTGAAGACTTAACAGCTGAAAACTTCCCTAACCTAGGAATGGAAACAGACATCCAGGTCCAGGAAGCACAGAGAGACCCAAACAGGATCAACCCAAAAGGACAACACTAAGTCACATTGTAATTAGAATGGCAAAAATTAAAGATAAATAAAGACTATTAAAAGCAGAAAGGGAAAAGCAACAAGTTACATACAAGGGAACTCTCATAAGGCTGTCAGCTGAATTTTCAGCAGAAACTGTAGGCCAGAAGGGCATGGCATGATACCTTTAAAATTATGAAAGGGAAGAATCTGCAACCAAGAATACTCTTATCTGTCAAGGGTTTCATTCAGATTTGGAGAGATCAAAAGTTTTACAGACAAGCAGAAGCTAAAAGGGTTCAGCACCACAAAATCAACTTTACAAAACTGTTAAATTTAAGTGAAAAAGAAAAGGTCATAACTAGAAACATGAAAATTATGAAAAGAAAAAATTCACTGGTAAAGGCAAATATATCGTAAGTGTAGTAAGTCAACGACATACAAAGCAAGTGGGAAGATTAAAAGACAAAAATAGTAAAATCATCTATATCCACTATAAGTAGTTAAGGGAAAAACACAAACGTGGAAGGTAAACAGTATGCTACTAGACAAGCAATGTATCACTGAAGAAATCAAAGAAGAAATTAAAAAAATACCTGGAGACAAGTGAACATGAAAACAGTGTTCCAAAATTAATGGGATATAACAAAAGCAGTTCTAAGAGGGAAGTTTATAGTGATTCAAGCTTTACCTCAGGAAAGAGGAAAAATCTCAAAGAAACAAACTAACCTTACACCTAAAGGAACAAGAAAAAGAAGAACAAACAAAACCCAAGTTTAGTTGAAGGAGAGAAATCATAAAGATCAGAGCAGAAATAAATGAAATAGAGACCAACAAACAGTAGAGAAGCTCAATGGAACTAAGAGCTGGTTCTTTGAAAAGATAAACAAAATTGATGAACTTTCAGCTAGACTCATCAAGAAAAAAAGAGAGAGGGCCCAAATCAGTAAAACCAGCAATGGAAAAGAAGTTTACAGGTGACACCCCAGAAATAGAGAGGATCATAAAAGATTGCTATGAACAATTATACACTGATAAAATGGGCAACCTAGAAGAAATGGACAAATTTCTAGAAATGTACAGTCTCCCAACTGAATCAGGAAGAAATAGAAAATACGAAACAGACCAATTACCAGTAATGAAATTGAATTGTAATAAAAAGTTCAAGACCAGATGGTTTCATAGGTGAATTCTACCAAACATTTAAATAAGAGTTAAAACCCATCCTTCTGAAACTATTCCAAAAATTTGCAGAGAGAGGAACACTTACAAATTTATTCTGAGGCCAGCATCACCCTGATACCAAAACTGGACAAAGATAACCACAAAAAAAGAAAGTTACAATAGTTAACTGTATGAACATAGATGCAAAAGTCCTCAACAAAATATTAGCTAACTGAATCCAGCATTATATTAAAGGATCATACACCATAATCAAGTGGGATTTATCCCAGGGATGCAAGGATTTTTCAGTACTTGCAAATCAATCAAAGTGATACATTACATTAACAAATTGAAGGATAAAAGCCATATGGTCATCTCAATAGATGCACAAAATGCTTTGATAAAGTTCAACATCCATTTATGATAAAAAATCTCTAGAAAGTGAGCATAGAGGGAGCATACCTCAACACAGTAAAGACCATTTATGACAAACTCATAGCTAACATCATGTTCAATGGTGAAAAGCTGAACACATTTCCTCTAAGATGAGGAACAAGACAAGGATGTTTACTCTCACCAGTTTTTTTAAAAAAATTCATGTTTATTGAGGTATAATTACATATAAGGAGATTCACCCATTTTATGTGTACAATTCAATGAGTTCTGACAGACCTATGTGGTCGTGTAAGTACCACCACATAAAAATATGGCACATTCCATCACCTCCCCCAAACTTCCCTCATATTCTTTTGTGTTCAATAATCTCCGTTTCTCTTGCAATCACTGATCTGATTACTGCACAATAGGTTTGCCTTTTCCAGAATGTCACTGTGATGGTTAATTCTATATATCGACTTGTATGGGCCAGAAGCATGCCTAGATACTCTCACCACTTCTGTTCAACATAGTTTTGGAAGTCCTAGCCACAGCAATCAGAGAAGGAAGAGAAATAAAAGGAATCCAAATTGGAAAAGAAGAAGTAAAACTGTCACTGTTTGCAGATGACATGATACTGTACATAGAAAATCCTAAAGACACCACCAGAAAACTACTAGAGCTCATCAATGAATTTGGTAAAGTTGCAGGATACAAAATTAATATACAGATATCTTTGCATTTCTATATAACAATGAACTATCAGAAACAGAAACTAAGGAAGCAATCCCATTTACAATCACATCAAAAAGAATAAAATACCTAGGAAGAAACCTACCTAAGACCTGTACTCAGAAAACTATAAGACACTGGTGTAAGAAATTGAAGATAACACAAACAGATGAAAAGATATTACGTGTTCATGGATTGGAAGAATCATTATTGTTAAAATGACCATACTACCCCAGGCAATCTATATATTCAATGCAATCCCTATCAAAATATCAATGGCATTTTTTTCACAGAACTAGAACACAATTTTAAAATTTGTATGGAAACACAAAAGACCCTGAACAGCCAAAGCAATGTTGAGAAAGATGAACAGATCCAGAGGTATTATGCCCTGACTTCAGACTGTACTACAAAGCTACAGTAATCAAAACAGAATGGTACCTACACAAAAACAGACACATAGATCAATGGAACAGAATAGAGAGCCCAGAAATAAACCCACACATTTATGGTCAATTAATCTATGACAAAAAAAGCAAGACTATACAATGGGGAAAAGCACTCTCTTCAATAAGTGGTGCTGGGAAAACTGGACAGCTACATGCAAAAGAATCAAACTGGACTACTTTCTCACACCATATACAAAAATAAATTCAAAATGGATTAAAGACCTAAATGTAAGATTGAAAACCATAAAACTCCTAGAAGAAAACATAGGCAGAACACTCTTTGATATTAATCATGGCAATATGTTTTGGATCTATCTCCTAAGATAAAGGGAAACAAAAGCAAAACTAAACAAATGGACTTAGAAAGCTTTTGCACAGCAGAGGAAACCATTGCGAAAATGAAAAGACAATCTACTGAATGGGAAAAAAATATTTATAAGTCATATGACCGACAGGGGGTCAGTCACATGTGAGATTATATATATATGTGTGTGTGTGTGTATCACATCACATCTTTATCCATTCATCTGTTGATAGAACAGTGGAATATTACTCAGCCATAAAAAGATGAAATATTGCCATTTGCAACAACATGGATGGACCTGGAGATTATTATGCTTAGTGAAATAAGTCAGAGAAAGACAAATACTATATGTTATCACTTATATGTAGAATAATCTAATAAACAAAAGAATGAATATAACAAAACAAAAAGACACAGATATAGAGAACAAATTAGTGGTTACCAGTAGGTAGAGGGAAGGCAGGGAGGGGCAAAATAGGGATGGGAATTAAGAGTTACAGACTACCATATATAAAATAGATAAGCCACAAGGATATATTGTAGAGCACAGGGAATATAGCCAATATTTTATAATAACTTTAAATGGAGTATAATCTATAAAAATATTGAATCATCATTTTGTAGACCTGAAATTAATATATATTGTAAATCAACTATACCTCAATAAAAAATTCTATATTGCAAATCTATGTTTTCCCCAAACATTGTTGAAATGTACTTTTTAAAGTCTATGACATTTGTTAGGCCATGCCCATTGTTTTCTTTTCTTACTATTCTTAATATTAGGTAATTTGTTCACTTTATTTCAAGGTTCTGGCTTAAATGACGTTGAGGATATCAGTTGTAATTATGCTGCTTCTACCTTCTGCGCAATACATTTGTTAGATAGGAAATAAAGAGTTTAGTAGATATTCTACCCTTTGAATTAGACTTCTATTAGAAGATATCAGGATAATTGAAACCTCTTTTTCCTCTTTGTAGTATATTTTGGTATGAGTTTTGTAATGTTTTTTTGGGAAAGTATCATCCATATTTCTTTTCTGGATAGATCAGCTGTGGTATGCTACTGTATAGTATAAAAAGGTTTTCTTTCTATTTCCTCAGTTTTACTGTTTACCATACTTTACTATTAAGTTTTTGAGTTTCTATATAGGAGTAACTTCTGGAAAGATCAGTGGATTTGGCTTTGAAAATTTCTGGATTTGGGGACTGACCATGATATGTGAACTTGAGCAAGTCACTTATGCTTTGTGGACCTCAGTTTTTCCATATATAAATTAGGGATAATAATATTACTCATTATCACTTAGGATTACAAAACAGATTAGGATTTCAAAAATACATGACTGACTGTTAATGGTTTATACAAATAGTGCTTTCATGTTACATAACAAGAAACAAAAGATAGGCAGTCTAGCACAAGTATGGTAGCTCAATAATGACGTTAGGGGACTTAAGCTCTTCCCATCTTCCTGTTCACCATCCTTAGTGCATAAGACCTTTGCCCTCTTGCTTCCTGATTCATTGCCACAAAATGGCTACTATAACTTTGTGTTTTAGGCATAAAGAATAGGAAGGACTAAAGGGCTGAAGGAAAAAAAGCTGGTCTTAGTGAAGTTCTGTCTTTTAATTTGGCCAGGGAGGTCCTACTAGTGATGTGTGCCTGCAGCTCATTGGCCAGAAGCATGTTAAATGGCCACTCTTTGCTTCAAGGAAAGCTGGGGAATTATATATTTTAGCTCTTCAGTCTCTGTAGTAGAGGAAGGCAAAGGAGAAGGGATTGTGTTTAGGATTTGGGTCAGCTAGTCAACAACGTCTGCTTTCATTGATGGTTGGAAGAATTCAGTGATACACTGTATTTAAAAAATTTTACAGAGTGTAACTTAAATAGATGTATACTGTATTCATTATTCCTCTTACCTTCTATTGACGATCTTATAAACTAGAGTGTATTCTTAAATTTATTCTAATTTTTTATTCAAGGCTCAGAAAATCTATGAGATTATTACTTACTTGATTGTTAAATGCGTGCACCTTATTGCCTACATCCTAGAAATTAGTATAAATATGTTTAGGCATAAATATTGCATTATTTCCAACCAGCTCCTCTATTTTTATCTAAGAATGAGTGAGGACCATTCTTACATCTGGCTAATCTTTGTCAACCACACATCCTAATGCTCAGAAGGTAGAAGAAGTTGTCATGGGTTTGTTTTTATATCTGATCTTCTCTTTTAGGGCTCTTTTGATGTGTTTGAAAATCTTTTGCACAGGGTGATGATCAGCCCTGCATGTCACATGCCCTATTTTCTCTTAGGTGTCATTGATATTGCTTAAAGAGCCAAAACTTTCCTATTGGTACCATTGACATGGGCATTAGTTTTTCTTTTCCAAAGCCGTTGGTGTCAGTAGTGGCAGAGCAGTTTTTTTATTTTTAGCACTTTTTTTCCCTAAAATCCTTCAGTTTGTTACGTAAAACTTGAAAGTTTCTAGAGTTGTCATTCCGATTGCTGCTGATAATATCATTTGTCCCTATGATAATCAGCTGGGTTATCTTTTAATTTGTAAAAATAAACAAGTTACTTCAGGACATAAAAGGTCCTTGCTTTTTGGGCAGCATTCTAGATGAATGTTTGTTTTTGAGAAGGGCTGTTTTCTGGAGAATACATATGCTTTGAGTGAAAATCATACTGAAGTGTGAAAGGCAGCCTATCACTAATAGGAAAATAATTGGGAAAGAGGCAGTTCTCCAAAGTGACTCTAGCCCTACTCTTGCTTTCTTCAGTGACCCACAAAATACTTTTATATACTTTATATATTTAAAGGACAATTAATGAGTCTGAATATACTCAGAGGTACATGAAAAATAGCAGTAGAAGTCCTAAGCAGCTATACCACAGAATGGCAGCTTTCATTTGAGCTGAATGGGCTGCGTGGGGGGTAAATTTGAAAACAGGCCAAGTATCCTGAATACACATGCTGGTGCTATCACCCAGTCCTACAGTCTGAAGTAGAGGGAATGACCTTCATAGTCACTAGTATTCAGGCAAGGTCGTATTATTTTTCTCCATGGTAAAATATGTTAAGTAAAGGGACCAGGAGGCACATAAGTCCTGGATGTGAGCTGAGAAGGGGAATGGAGGAGTGAGAATCTTAAATGAGGTCAGAGAAAGCTAAGAAACAGAAATCTCCAGAGAATTTGGAGATGACCAGAGAAACTTGTAGGATGCATCATGAAGTAGGAGACCCTTCAGGTTTATTATTTCTGAATCTCTTCACTTTGATGAAAATGCTGGTAATTTATAAATTCTGTCATATTGGGCACAACAGGACTTTGATGTGTATATGGCTTTTGTTTTGTTTTGTTTTTTGCTGCCTGTATTCTTTCTTTCTTTTCTTAGACATTGTTCGAAGTGATGTTGCCTTGGATAAACAGAAAGGCTGCAAGATTGCCCAGCACCCTGATGTTATGCTGGAGCTCCAACGAGAGAAGGCAGCTCAGATGCATCTGGTTCTTCTAAAGGAGCAATTCTCCAATACTTACAGTAATCTCGTATTAACAGGTAAGGCTATTGGCGTCGGCTGGAATCTTAGAGCACTGTAGATTGATGGTCTCCATCAGTTAGCAACTTGATGCTTGGGAGACACTAAAGTGGGATTCAGATGAGCTGCATCTGTCTGTCTTTTCCCACTTATCCCTTTTAAAATTGTGATGACTCTTATATTCATGTAAAATATTTATTACATTTTGCAGATGTATTTTGGCTTGAGGTTATGGGCAGTTCAGCATGTGTGTTCTCAAAAGAGAGAACCAGTGAAAACCTAATGAAGCCTTGTAAAAATATGACTTTTTAGATGTGTGCCAGTAGATTTGAGAAAATTACTAAATTTGGTGTCTAAGAAGCAGCTATTTTCCTCTTTCTGTGTATGCCCTTTCTGTGAACCCAGTGAATATAAAGATGAAATGTAAAAGAGATAATGATCCACAGGCAGAGCTGAGAATGTTCTATATTCTTGGTGGAGTTTGAAAATATCTAGGGAATTTGATTTACTTTTTAAGAACAAAGAGGCTATGAGACTGAGCCATACTCCTTTACATCCTTGGTTCTAGGAGGGAAATGAATATATGTGAGAGCTCAAAGGAGAAAACTTTTTGCAGGGCTGCTGCAGACTTGGCTGGTAAAGAGCATGTGAGTTGCATGCCTTTGTCAAGCTTCGGAAAAAAATTCTAATAGCACACTCTAATGTGAGAATCATGTAGGACTTGGATGAACTAAGAAGAGCAGTCTGAGTTACCTCCATTTTCTTAAGGGAATGCAAGGCAGATCTGCATTATCTTGATTCAAATAAATTTTAATAAATCAAAGTGTGTGTTTTCCCTTGTTTATGAATTAAAAAAAAATAAAAAGATGGAATGCCTGACAGACTATGAACATCTCACACTTATTTTTGTAAACTCCAAGTTAGGAAAATTTAAAAATTTTTTACAGGCTTCCTGGCATTTCACCAGGTTGCTTCCAGCAACCAGGCTGTTTTGCTTTTGAAAAAGCACAAGTCTCTTCTGACTCTACATCTGTACCTGGTGGAAAACTCAGCAGCATGAGATGAAAGCCAGATTTAAATGTGGCTTTGGAGAGCAGAGAAGAGGATTATAGATTTCATAAGTATAGGCCCTATTTTTTGTTCTTTGATAGGTCATTAAGGAAGGAAAACTTAAAAGTAATTTATGGCTAATAAATCCTAAATTGGTTAGTGAAACTGTGTTTAAGTTTAGATGTTTGGGAAGAACATATTTTTCTCCAAATTTCTTCAGTCTAACTCAAATGTACAAATAGTAAATGTATATAGTATTTTCCAATTCAGTTATTGGAAATGCAGTATTTTAAGCTATCCTTATTCTAATATTTTTAGGCATACATTAGAGATGTCAGACCCTGTGTTCTTTAATGTGGCATAGAAAGAGCTTAGGGTAATTCTAATCCTAAACTGTGCATCCAGAGTGTGGCTTGAAGGCATATTATCTTTGAAAACACAAGTGCTCTATTGAGTTCAATGGAATCTTTTCTAATTCTCAGTAACATAATCCCTTTGGATGTTTATTCTCAGTTCAAACTGTTGGAATCAACATTGTCAACTTTTACCCTGACAACTTGCTTACTTTCTACTAAACAAACTTACCCTAGAGAAGAGCCTCTTTCCTGCTCTCACTTCTCCCAAGCTGCTTCAAAGAGCCCTCAGGCATTTTCCACATTTTTCACCCAAATGCCTGTTGCAGAGGTGGTACCTTGCTGCAGACAGAGCATTTGGTGTGCCCTGGGTTGTTTACGTGAAAGTTCGAAAGGTTTTGGTGCCAGGTGTTGAGAAGAGATGGAGTCATTTCATTTTAGCAACAATGGTAAAACTATTTTACTATCCTTTAACTAAGTCTTTGATTTTACACAGTGTAGTTTTCTAATTGTTACGAAGTTTAATCCTTGATTTCTTGTATAAATTTTGAGAACATGGTCTCCAGACAGCTAAACATAATATTTAAACATAACTAAACTAACTTCTGTAAATATTTCCCTTTTCGGTGATGAATGTATATTGGTAAGGAGGGTGAGGTTGAAGGGGCAGAGACCTCTCAAATGAAGTGACTTTCTTTACCAACATGTTCAGAACACCTACCCTAGGATTTCTGCTTGGTGATGTTTTACTTATTTTGTATAACTCTGACATGTTTGAAATGTCTGCCATGAAAGTATGTGGGAACAGGATGAGGAAACTGGGCCTCCAAAATCTCAGAAAGAGATCACTTTTTTTTGTGTGTGTGTGGTACGCGGGCCTCTCACTGTTGTGGCCTCTCCCATTGCGGAGCACAGGCTCTGGACGCGCAGGCTCCACAGCATGTGGGATCTTCCCCAACCGGGGCACGAACCCGTGTCCCCTGCATCGGCAGGCGGACTCTCAACCACTGCGCCACCAGGGAAGCCCAGAGATCACTTTTTAATGTCTCTGCTCTCCCCTCAACCCCTCTCCCCAATTATTTACATAATTTCATGTATATGTGTAGCAGTGTATCATGATTGTTTCCTGTTAGTGGTCAGTTAGTGGTATAGTCTTTATTTTTAAATTGGACACCTAAGTTAACAGTAGAGGAAAAAAATAAAGTGATTGAAATGTCAGTATAGTAAGAAATTAATAAAGTGATGGAAATGGCAGCTGCTTAAAAGCTTATTAAAAATGATGGCTCTTGCCCTTCACCTCACAAGCAAGCCCTCATTCTTAGGTGTTCCATCTTTAGCTGATCTGTCAGCATTGAGGTGAGAGGTATGCCTTCATATTCTGCATTCTAGCTTGTGATCTCTCTTAAACAGCCATCCTTCAGATGAGGGCAAATGATATTCTAGCTTTGAGGATCTTCTGAACATTTAATAAAAGGAAAACAACTCTACAGTTCTAGTGACAACCCAGTTAATGGAAACACGTGGTTCTTATTGTATAATATTTTTTTAAAAATGGATTGTATTTTTGCATGATATTAAACATGTCTTAATATCTTCATGTGAATGATTTACATGGTATTGGAAATAATGTTAGCCTCACCTAATCTGGAGGGTTTTTGAAGTAAACTCTAAGGTTATGTGAAGATGATGGAGGAATTCCAGGAGAACATCAATGATAGAACTATGTTAAACATGCTGCACTTTTTTACACTGACTCACCAACACATGCATGTAATCTTGTCCTGTAGCTTCTTGAATCTGAGAGTATTAAATGTCACTGTGCATGTTACTCAAGGAGTGATAAATGAAAGGGAGAGTTTGGTAGGTGACTTTAAGAAAGAACAGTGATCATGTCTTCTGTATCTTTGTGCTCTCATGATTCTTAATGTGATAATGCTCTGTAAGTTTGTGGAAAATGTTCTGCTGTGTACACATTGTGAGTTCACTCAAAGACTACTTTTTAAGGGTTAATTTGGATATCTATTAAATAACTGTTTATAGGTTTGAATTTAGTTATTTGTCTCCCCTCCCCTGGCGAACCCCCCTCTTTTGAGGTATAAATTGAACTTTTGTGGCGGATGCCTGTACTATAATCAAATGAAAAACAGAAAAAAAGTTAAAAGCCAGCCTTAAGGGGCAATACACTTTCTAGGATTTTCTTTAGAACATAAACTCCCAGAAGGCAAGGAATATTATATTTGTGCTGCATTCTGCATAGTAATTAGAACATAGTGAATGATCCTGTAATGAAGTCAACTTTTAAAAAATTTGTGTTGTGAAGTCATCTAGTCAACTCTTGTTTCCAGGTAGCCTGAACCGTATAGCCATTATAAATGGATGGCATTACTCAAGATGCTTTCCAAAATTCCTTTATGAGGAATTTTTGTCTTGTTATGTTATTGTCTGCTACTTATGGTTTTGTACCTCTTCTTTCAGTCATTAGATTCCAAAATATACTGAGATTCCTGTGGTCAGCTTTATTGTATTACTGTGGTAAATGAATTGAGCAAAAGAGGCTCATACTTCCTTGTTGTGGCCAATCTTTCTAACTTCAGTTGAGCAAAGGGCCCAAATAAGTGTTCTTTCAGTTCTCAAAGGACTATATCCAGGTCTGTTTAATTATTTGCATTATATTCCATAGTATTGAATGTAACATACTTTATTTTACCATTTCCCTATTAATGTATATTAATTTCTATGCATATTTACACATTTATTTCTGTAGAATAGATTTCTGAAAGTGGATGTCTGGGTCAAAAGATACATATTTTAAAATTTTATGAATTCAGGTTTATTGAGGTGTAATTTACATTATAGTATAAATAAATTTGGACAGGTTAACATATTATAGAGTCATATAGCTGTCATCACCATCAAGATATAGAACATTTCTGTCACCCTAAAAATTCATTTGTCTCCCTTGGCAGTCACTCTCCTTTCTCAGCCTTAGCTGTGTCTGATCTGATATTTTTCCCTAAATGTCATATCAATGGAAAAATAAAGTAGCTGTGTGTGTTTGATTGTTTTCACTTAGCATGATGTTTTTGAGATTCAGTCATCTTTTTGCATTTATTAGCAGTTCATTTCTTTTTGTTGCTGAGTAATATTTCATGTTAAGAATATCCTACAATTTATTTATCCATGCATCTGTTGATGGACATTTGGTTTATTTCTAGCTTTTGGTGATTATGAATAAAGCCACTGTAGACATTTACTCTCAGATCTTTGTGTTGACATATGTTTTCATTTCTCTTAGGTAGGTACCTAGGAGTGGGATTGCTTGATTTTATGATGCCTGTTTATAAGAAACTGTCAGACTGTTTTCCAAAGTGGCCGTACTATCTGGCATTCCACCAACAGTGTGTATGAGTTCTAGATATTCCATATCCTTGCCAATAATTAGTATTGTCTGTCTTTTAAATTTTAGCTATTTTAGTGGGTACGTAGTAGTAATATCTTTTGGTTTTAATTTGCAATTTACCTTATGACTAATAATATTGAGTATCTGTTCTTTGCTTATTTGCTATCTATATATCTTCTTTGGTGAAGTGTCTGTTCAAACCTTTTGCCCATTTTAAAAAAATAATGACTTTTGTTTTCTTACTATTGAGTTTTGAGAGTTCTGTATATATTTTGGGCTACAAGTCCTTTATCTGACATACAATTTGCAAATACGTTTTTCCTCTGTGACTTCTCCTTTTATTTTTTAACAGCTTTTTTCAAAGAGCAGAAACTTATAAATTTGATGAAGTCCAGTTTTGCTTTTATGGTTTGCATTTAAAATTATAATGCATTCTGCCAGATAATTTTCAGAAAAGATTGTAGCAATTCCCATTCCCACTAGCCGTGTATGAGAGCAGTTATTTCCTAACATTCTTATTAGTGCTAGGTATTAGTGCTCTTTTCAATCTTTTCCACTTTAACAGGTGAAAAATATTATCTCATTGTTGCAATTTTCTGGCCAGAGCCAGGACGAGTATATTTTCACATATTTATTGGTGATTTATATTTTCTGTTTTGTGAATTACCTATTCATATCTTTGCCTTTTAAAAAAATTGGGTGTTAATCTGTTTCTTATCAGTTTATAAGTGCTCTCTGTGAGTTAGGAATGTTAATCCTTTGTCCTATGTATTGTAAACCATTTTCTTCCCTGAATGGCATTTATTTTTCAACTCTTTTTAGTTTAGAGCTTTAATCTTTTACTGGAATTTATGTTTATATATAGTGTGATGTAAGCATGTAACATTGTTTTCTTCCAAGTAGCTAGCCAGCTTTGCATACACTGTTTTTTTTAAAATAAAACATTCTTTTGCCCCTGAGTTGAAACATCATATATGTTATATATTATACTCCCACATATATTTGTACCTATTTCTGAACTCTACGTTATGTTATTTTTTTATTCTTTATTTCTGTGCCAGTGTTATACTGTTTTCATGTCTGGTAAGGCTTATTAACATTTGTTTCTCTTTTCTAAGGTTTTTACAGCTATTCTCATATAATTACTTTTTGAAATAAACTTTCACTTTCTCTAGTTAAAGAAAATTCATTGCTGGATTTTGATTGGAGTTATATTCAATCTGTATTCTAATTTGGGAAGTATTGATATTTTTCTGATGTTAAGTCTTCCACTTACGATGATATATCTTTTCACTTGCTCAGTTCTTGTTTTATGTTTGATAATATTTTATAATTTTTCTGTACCTTTCTTGTTAAATATGTTCTTTAATATTTTATACTTTTGTTGATATTGAAAATGAATTTCTTTCTCTTTATAACTTATTTCCAGTATAAAGAGAAACTATTGATCAAAGACAAAGGTAGATTTTTTCTATTTTCTAAATTTTTACCTACTGTTTTCCTTTTATTTTCTAAAAACCTCCCCAAAATATTGAAAAATAGTGGTGATAGCTGCTTTTCACATGATTTTAATGAAGATGACTTCACTATTTCATGTGTATAAGCATCTGAATATTTATCCACTAAAACCAAATCCCTTGAAAGTCAAAATATATTTTTTTCAAAATGAGAATGACTTTATTATTATTTATTATTATGACAGAGGAAAGATATTTTGATTAACATTCTTCTAGGCATCTCTCTATCCATACACACACATATACATAAGCCATAAATGTATAGGAAACACATATAATTTTATACAAACCAGTTTTATACAACACACATGGCTGTTATTTTGTAACATCCTTTTTCTTTCTTTTTTTTTGGTAACATCCTTTTTCTTAACAATATTTTGTAGACATCTTTCTATATCAAAGAACATAGGTTAATATTCTTTTTAATGGCTACATTAGAATTGCATTATTGTATGAATATTTTGTAATTGTTTAACTGATCTTCTATTGATAGACATCAGGTTTGTCCCTAATTTTTAATGATTATAAATAATGTTGTGATGAACAGCATTGCATATCTTTGTGCAATTCCTGTAAGTGAGCGCTATGTCAAAGGAATAGACATTTAAAATTTTGATGCATTTAGTAAATGGACTTTCAGAAAGGTCATGCCAGTTTATACAGTGTATGAGAGAACTCATTTATCTTGTCTTTTGCTCATGCTGATTATTTTCCGTTCTTTTGTCTGTGTTATTGTAATAGACAATGATGGATTCGGCATTGTTTTAAATACATTTCATTGCTTACTAGTGAGGTTAATGATCTTTTTACATTCTTTGCCATTTTTATTTCTTCTGTGAATTGTACATTTCTTTTTTTTTTTTTTTTTTTTTTTTTTTGCGGCACGCGGGCCTCTCACTGTTGTGGCCTCTCCTGTTGCGGAGCACAGGCTCCGGACGCGCAGGCTCAGCGGCCATGGCTCACGGGCTCAGCCGCTACGTGGCATGTGGGATCTTACCAGACCGGGGCATGAACCCGTGTCCCCTGCATCGGCAGACGGACTCTCAACCACTGCGCCATCAGGGAAGCCCGAATTGTACATTTCTTTAGCCTTTTTTTTATTAAGTTATTGGTCTCTTTCTTATTCAATAATAAGATCACTTTATATATTAGGGATAGTAATCTTTTGTCATGTATATCGCCAAAAATGTATTCTTGGGCTTTTTAAATTTGTCTTTGTTGTATTAATAGTTTAGTTGTTAAATATCATATATTAATAAATGTATGTGGAACCTAGGAAAATGGTACAGATGAACCGGTTTGCAGGGCAGAAGTTGAGACACAGATGTAGAGAACAAATGTATGGACACCAAGGGGGAAAAGCCACGGGGTGGGGGTGGGGATAGTGGTGTGATGAATTGGGCGATTGGGATTGACAGGTATACACTGATGTGTATAAAACTGATGACTAATAAGAACCTGCTGTATAAAAAAATAAATAAAATTAAATAAAAAAAACCTAATACTAAACTTTCTTTGGGTTTTTTATATGGAAATATGTTAATATTAATGTTTCAGACATTACATGAAATTCCTAAAAATCAAAAAAAAATAGTTTAATTGTTTTTCCATTTTCTTTTTCTTTTTTCTCTTTCCCTCCCTCTGTGCTTATCCTGCCAGGCTAGCAGTTTGGAGATTGTTTCTGTCCTGCCCTTGGTGTTACTATTCTAGAACCAGGTATTATAGCGGTGTTTGATTCTGCTCTGTGATGGTATTTGGGATGTTGTACATCTAGTTCCTGGGCCACAAGGCCTCCCTGAGTCCTAGGTGTCCTGTAATCCCTCTCACTCCTTCTTTCTGCGACTTCCTATTAACTGCTGCCTCTGGCCCTAGGCCAGCAGTGCCTTCCCCCCCCCCCCCATTTAGTGAATCTGGCTTTAGTCTTCCATCTCTCCCAGGGCACCTTTTTATCTGCATTCTCTGTAAGTAGTTAAACTACTGGCTGCTACTGTGACAGTGATGAGGTTGGCAGGTGTGGAACATGGTGGTCCCTTTGTGCAGAAATGTGCAAGTGGTTAGGCAGCTTTTAATTCCACCTACTGTATTGATTCAACATGTGAGTTTTGGAATCAAACAGTCTGAGTTTGATTCTAGAACAGCCACTTATCAGCTCCCTTATCTCAGGAAATTTTTTTAATCCTCTCTTTAGCTTTAATTTCCTCAGGCGATTGTATCTTACATACTTCAGAGAATTGTCTGAGGGTTAAATGAGGTTTTGTACATAATTCCTTAGCGCAGTGCCTGAAACACAGTAAGTATTCAATATATGTTAGATTTTATTATTGTGATTAATCTTACTATGCTTTCAAATGCAAATGTTACTCTTGGGTAGCTTAGTTGCTTTTCTTGTACTGAAATCTCTCTGCTTTAAGACCTCAACTGACACAGTGTGGTAAGATAAAACCAATTAGAAACAATTAAAAATTTTTAAAAATATCTTTATTGGAGTATAATTGCTTTACAATGGTGTGTTAGTTTCTGCTTTATAACAAAGTGAATCAGCTATACATATACATATATCCCCATATCTCTTCCCTCTTGTGTCTCCCTCCCTCCCACCCTCCCTATCCCACCCCTCTAGGTGGTCACAAGCACCGAGCTGAGCTCCCTGTGCTAATTTTGAACTCTGCTGTTAGCTTGTGGTAGTTTCATGATAAATCTCCCAACCACTCTGACCCTTAGATTTCGTAGTTATCTAAGATGTGTGTAAGAATTAGTAAAATAAAGCATGAGTCACTAAGTCCCCTGGAAGATAATGGTCTGAAAATGTGTCATGTGTGGGAAGCATTGTTCAGAGTTTTTTGGTCAAGCATTTTGAGTTCCTTGAAGGCATGATATTAACTAGATGAATATTAGTTGGTATTAGAATTATTCCTGAATACCCTAAAATTAAGATCTTAAGCTGAGCAGCACGTAAATTAGATGATACTTTACATATTTAGAATGAGCCCAATGCTATTAGCAAAACAGTGAAACGTCTGCATAAAAGTCAGTGGCCATACACAAATGCATAGTCATGAGGTTATATAGCACATGACTAGCAGTTCCCCTTTTCTCCAACTTTTGGTTTTAAGTACAAAGATATTTACTCTGTTACTTGTAAGTCCTCTTATGAACTATCATATAAGTGAAGTTTTCTTCAAACTCAGTTCTTACTATTATATTCAGCAGACATAAAATTACATTTCAGTAAACATGATCAGAAAAAAGATAACATGGGAGAAAAGGATATAATTGCAAAAACTTCATTTTGTACATTAAAATCATTGTATTGGCAATAGTATAGAGAATCACTAAAGAATATAGTTTTTTTAAAAATAGTGGTCATGTTCTGCTTCTCTCAAAATTAAACTTGGGAGCATTGATTGATTTGTTTCAAGTTGATGGGATCTTTGTCTTTATGAATCACAGAATGAACTTCCTTGTTTTCATGAGTCTTTGTGTTAGGAGACTTGGGGAGATGGTGATTACTTCTTGCTTTTCACCCATACTCTGCAGAAGATGACATTGGAAGGAGTCCTTTGAATTTATTTATACTTTAGCTTTCCTATTTTCCACTATGAGAGGCGGTTTCTCATAAGTTCCTTCAGTTAGGATGATGACATCATATCAAAACAGAATTGAATAAAAGCAATTTTTTGGACAGTGAATTAAGTGCAGACAACTCTCTGCAAGTCTGGTTGAATCCAACAGTGGATTTTAGAGTATTTAGCTAAGTGATATTTAAGGTCCAGGTGGGTATGGGAGAGGATGTATAGGCACTCCAGGAGATGTGCAAGGACATCCATTGAGTGGAGGAGTTTTGCTGATTATTAATTAGACAGTCATCTTGTCAGAAGATTATTATAATCTTACAAGATGTCCAAAAAAATGCCTGAATTATCAAGAAGACTATTTGAAAATTGAAGTTGCATGTTATTTTTAACAATGTATCTTATTGAAAGTTTATATAATGCCCAGACATTATTATTAATACTATTTTAAAAATAGGAGCAAAAAGATTTTGAACCATTATAAACAATAAACATAATTTAAAAATATTGCTGAGTAGTTTAAAATTTCTATTTTGACCTCTGTTTTATAATGTAACTAAAATATTACTGCAGTAGGTGCATATGTAATATATGTATGTATTACATATATGTAATTTTATGTTATTATACATATGAGTTATGATAAAAATATTTTACCGATATGCAATAAAAAAATTTAGGGACCAGAAACCTATAAAGTCCTTGGTTCCTCACAGCAGCGTAGGAGAGTAGATATGATCAGGAACTTTAGGGTTCAACAGACCGAGGTTTTGATCCTACACTTACCATGTACTAGTTGTGTGAACTTGGGCAAACTACTTAGTTTCATTCCCATTTGTAAAATAGAGAAAATATTATCTTACATGGTTTGTGAGGACTAGATTAACTAATGTTATGAAGGGCTTAATAGAAAGCCATACACTTAATGAATGTTAGCTATTTTTGTTATTATTTTAATTATTATTATTAATAAAGAGATTGTCCTTTCGGCAATCTTCCATAAATAAGCTCATGTCTCAGGTACTATTACAATGCAAAGTGAGAAAGAACTAAGTAGATTCCAAAAGAGGTAAGTCCTTAATTTCATGATTATTGTCAGAAGTAAAGTTTTCCATGCATCTATTTTGCGTGTGTGTGTGTGTGTGTGTGTGTGTGTGTGTGTGTGTAAGGGTCTAGTTTTTGGAGGAAGTAGAGAGTTTATTGCAGAGATTATAGGGGCAAGAGCACACAAACACAATTGCCCACTTGCCACACTTCTTCCCCAGAGCAACTCTTGTCTCTGTCAGGGTTCTGAAGAGGAGAAATGCAACCATTCTACAATTTCTTTAGTCTTTGGACCATTTCCTTTGAATGTATAGCTGAATCACTTTGCTGTACAACTGAAACTAACATAACATTGTAAATCAACTATAGTCCAATATAAAACAAAAATTAAAACAAAGAATTAAATAATTTATAGGTAAGTAATATAATTTCGTTTTTTACAGTAAGTTTAGAGATATTACATGTAGGTACCTGCAGATATCATTTAGAATTAAAATTGTTGAGCAACTTGGAGGATCTCAGTTTTTCTTCATTCTTGTTCTTTTTCCTTATCTCTTTCTTTTGCTTGTGTGAGGGTATACATCAGGGCCTCACCCTCTGCTTTCTCCCTTCAAGTTTTTATCCACCCTTATGGCTTGAACTGTCAGTAGAGGTGGGTCCTGATTTTGTGGGCTCTGTAGGTTATAGAATTTTATTTTCCCCCCTTTAAGACAAAGGCTACAACATTATAAACTCAAAATTACACACAAAAATTTATATGGAAAGGCAAGAGACCCAGAATAGCCAACACAATACTGAGTAAGAACAAAGTTGGAGGACAGATACAACCTAGTTTCAAGACTTGATATAAAGCTACAGTAATCAAGATAATGTAGTGTTGGTGAAAGAATTGACAAATTAGGTAATGCGATAGAATAGAGAGTGCAGAAATAGACCCATACAAATGTCAGTTGTTGAGAAACGAGGAAAGGCAATTCAATGGAGAACGGTTGGTCTTTTCAACATATTGTGCTGGGACAACTGGACCCTTCACCTTTCACAAAAGTTAACTCAATGAATCATAGACTTAAATGTAAAGCGCTAAACTATGAAACTTCTAGAAGATAACATAGAAGAAAATCTAGGTGACCTTGGGTTTGGTGATGAGTTTTCAGATATAACATCAAAAGCATGATCCATGAAACAAAAAATTGAAAAGTTGTACTTCATTAAAATTGAAAGCTTCTGCCCTTTGAAAGACACTGTTAAGAGAATGACTATGTTGCTTCAGAAATACTCTGAATTCTTTTTTTTCAACTTTTTGTTTTCTTTTTCAATTAAAAAAAATCCTGATTGGAGTATAGTTGCTTTACAATACTGTGTTAGTTTCTTCTGTACAGCACAGTGAATCAGCAATATGTATACATATATCCCCTCTTTTTTGGATTTCCTTCCCATTTAGGTCACCACAGAGCATTGAGTAGAGTTTCCTGTGCTATATAGTAGGTTCTCATTAGTTATCTATTTTATACATAGTATCAATAGTGTATATATGTCAATCCCAGTCTCCCAATTCATCCCACCCCCCACTTAACCCTTGGTATCCATATGTTTGTTTTCCACGTCTGTGTCTCTGTTTCTGCTTTGTAAATAAGATCGTCTCTAATTTTTTCAGATTCCACATATATGCATTAACATATGATATTTGTTTTTCTCTTTCTGACTTCATTCTGTATGACAGCCTCTAGGTCCATCCACATCTCTACAAATGACCCAATTTTGTTCCTTTTTATGCCTGAGGAATATTCCATTGTTTATATGTACCACATCTTTATCCATTCCTCTTTTGATGGACATTTAGGTTGCTTCCATGATCTGGCTATTGTAAATAGTGCTGCAGTGAATATTGGAGTGCATGTATCTTTTTGAATTATGGTTTCCTCTGGGTATATGCCCAGTAGTGGGATTGCTGGGTCATATGGTAATTCTATTTTTAGTTTTTTAAGGAACCTCCATACAGTTCTTCATAGTGGCTGTATCAATTTACATTCCTACCAACAGTGCAGGAGGGTTCCCTTTTCTCTACACCCTCTCCAGCATTTGTTGTTTGTAGATTTTCTGACGATGCCCATTCTAACCAGTGTGAGGTGGTACCTCATTGTAGTTTTGATTTGCATTTCTCTAATAATTAGTGATGTTGAGCAACTTTTCATGTGCCTGTTGACAAACTCCATGTCTTCTTTGGAGAAATGTCTATTTAGGTCTTCTGTCCATTTTTTGATTGGGTTGTTTGTTTTTTTAACATTGAGCTGGATGAGTTGTTTACATATTTTGGAGATTAGTCCTTTGTCCGTTGATTTGTTTGCAAATACTTTCTCCCATTCTGAAGGTTGTCTTTTTGTCTTGCTTATAGTTTCCTTTGCTGTGCAAAAGCTTTTAAGTTTCATTAGGTCCAGTTTGTTTATTTTTGTTTCCACTACTCTAGGAGGTGGGTCAAAAAAGATTTTGCTGTGATTTTGTCAAAGAGTGTTCTTCCTATGTTTTCCTCTAAGAGTTTTATAGTGTCCGGTCTTACATTTAGGTCTTTAAGCTATTTTGAGTTTATTTATTTTTATTTTTATTTTTTTAATTTTTTGCGGTGTGTGGGCCTCTCACTGTTGTGGCCTCTCCCATTGCGGAGCACAGGCTCCGGACATGCAGGCCCAGCAGCCATGGCTCACGGGCTTAGCCGCTCCGCGGCATGTGGGATCTTCCCGGACCGGGGCACGAACCCGCGTCCCCTGCATCGTCAGGCGGACTCTCAAGCACTGGGCCACGAGGGAAGCCCTGAGTTTATTTTTATGTATGGTGTTAGGGAGTGTTCTAATTTCATTCTTTTACATGTAGCTGTCCAGTTTTCCCAGCACCACTTACTGAAGAGACTGTCTTTTCTCCATTGTATATCCTTGCCTCCTTTGTCATAGATTAGTTGACCATAGGTGCGTGGGTTTATCTTTGGGCTTTCTATCCTGTTCCATTGATCTATATTTCTGTTTATGTGCCAGTACCATATTGTCTTGATTACTGTAGCTTTGTAGTATAGTGTGAAGTCCAGGAGTCTGATTCCTTCAGCTCTGTTTTTTCCCCTCAAGATTGCTTTGGCTATTCAGGGTCCTTTATGTCTCCATACACATTTTAAGAGTTTTTGTTCTGGTTCTGTAAAAAAAATGCCACTGGTAATTTGATACGGCTTGCATTGAATCTGTAGTGTACTTTGGCTAGTGTAGTCCTTTTCACAATATTGATTCTTCCAGTCCAAGTACATGGTATATCTCTTCGCCTGTTTGTGTAATCTTTGATTTCTTTCATCAGTGTCTTATAGTTTTCTGAGTACAGGTTTTTACCTCCTTAGGTAGGTTTATTCCTAGGTATTTTATTGTTTTTGTTGCAATAGTGAATGGGATTGTTTCCTTAATTTCCCTTTCTGATCTTTTATTGTTAGTGTATAGGAATGCAAGGGATTTCTTTGCATTAATTTTGTATCCTGCAACTTCACCAAATTCATTGATTAGCTCTAGTAGCTTTCTGGAGGCATCTTTTAGATTATCTATGTATAGTATCATGTCATCTGCAAACAGTGACAGTTTTACTTCTTCTTTTCCAATTTGGATTCCTTTTATTTCTTTTTCTTCTCTGAGTGCTGTAGCTAGGACTTCCAAAACTATGTTGAATAATAGTAGTGAGAGTAGACATCCTTGTCTTGTTCCTGATCTTAGAGGAAATGCTTTCAGTTTTTCACCACTGAGAATGATGTTTGCTGTGGGTTTGTCATATATGGACTTTATTATGTTGAGGTAGTGTCCCTCTATGCCCACTTGCTGGAGAGTTTTTATCATAAATGGGTGTTGAATTTTGTCAAAAGATTTTTCTGCATCTCTTGAGATGACCATATGGTTTTTATTCTTCAGTTTGTTAATATGGTATATCAAATTGATTGATTTGCCTAGATTGAAGAATCCTTTCATCCCTGGGATAAATCCCACTTGATCATGGTATATGAACCTTTTAATGTGTTGTTGGATTCTGTTTGCTAGTATTTTGTTGAGGATTTTGCATCTATAGTCATCAGTGATATTCATCTGTAATTTTCTTTTTTTGTAGTATCTTTGGTTTTGGTATCGGGGTGATGGTAGCTTCATAATATGAGTTTGGGAGTTTTCCTTCCTCTGCAGTTTTTTGGAAGAGTTTGAGAAGGATAGGTGTTAGCTCTTCCCTAAATGTTTGATAGAACTCACCCGTGAAGCCGTCTGGTCCTGGACATTTGTTTGTTGGAAGATTTTTAATCATAGTTTCAGTTTCGTTACTGTGATTGGCCTGTTCATAATTTCTATTTCTTCCTTGTCAGTCTTGGAAGGTTATATACCTTTCTAAGAATTTTTCCATTTCTTCCAGGTTGTCCATTTTATTGGCATAGAATTGCCTGTGGTAGTCTCTTATGATGCATTGTATTTCTGCAGTGTCCATGGTAACGTCTCCTTTTTCATTTCTAATTTTACTGATTTGAGTCCTCTCCCTCTTTTTATTGATGAGTCTGGCTAAAGGTTTATCAATTTTGTTTATCTTCTCAAAGAACCAGCTTTTAGTTTTATTGATCTTTGCTTTTGTTTTTATTTCATTTATGTCCGCTCTGATCTTTGTGATTTCTTTCCTTCTGTTAACTTTGGGTTTTGTTTGTTCTTCTTTCTCTAGTTCCTTTAGGTGTAAGGTTAGATTGTTTATTTGAGATTTTTCTTGTTTCTTGAGGTAGGATTACATTGCCATAAACTTCCCTCTTAGAACTGCTTTTGCTGCATCCCAGAGGTTTTGGATCATCTTGTTTTTGTTTTCTTTTGTCTCTAGGTATTTTTTGATTTCCTTTTTGATTTCTTCAGTGATCTCTTGGTTATTTAGTAATGTATTGTTTAGCCTCCATGTGTTTGTGTTTTTTACGTTTTTTTCTCTGTAATTTATTTCTAATCTCATAGCGTTGTGGTTGGAAAAGATGCTTGATTTCAATTTTCTTAAATTTACCAAGGCTTGATTTGTGACCCAAGATGTGATCTATCCTGGAGAATGTTCCTTAGGCACTTGAGAAGAAAGTGTAATCTGCTGTTTTTGGATGGAATGTCCTGTAAATATCACTTCAATCTGTCTGGTCTATTGTGTCATTTAAAGCTTGTGTTTCCTTATTAATTTTCTGTCTGGATGATCTGTCCATTGGTGTAAGTGAGGTGTTAAAGTCCCCCACTATTATCGTGTTACTGTTGATTTCCTCTTTTATAGCTGTTAACATTTGCCTTATGTATTGAGGTGCTCCTATGTTGGGTGTATATATATTTATAATAGTTATATGTTCTTCTTGGATTGATCCCGTGATCATTGTGTAGTGTCCTTCTGTGTCTCTTGTAACATTCTTTTTTTTAAAGTCTGTTTTATCTAAAATGAGTATTGCTACTCCAGCTTTCTTTCGATTTCCATTTGCATGGAGTATCTTTTTCCCTCCCCTCACTTTCAGTCTGTATGTGTCCCTAGGTCTGAAATGGGTTTCTTGTAGACAGCATATATATGGATCTTGTTTTTGTATCCATTCAGCGATCCTGTGTCTTTTGGCTGGAGCATTTAATCCATTCACATTTAAGGTAATTATTGATATGTATGTTCCTATTACCATTTTCTTAATTATTTTGGGTTTGTTTTTGTAGGTCCTTTTCTTCTCTTGTGTTTCCCACTTAGAGAAGTTCCTTTAGTATTTCTTGTAGAGCTGGTTTGCTGGTGCTGAATTCTCTTAACTTTTCCTTTTCTGTAAAGCTTTTGATTTCTCTGTCAAATCTGAATGAGATCTTTGCCGGGTAGAGTAATCTTAGTTGTAAGTTCTTCCCTTTCATCCCTTTAAATATATTGTGCCACTCCTTTCTGGCTTGTAGACTTTCTGCTGAGAAATCAGCTGTTAACCTTACGGGAGTTCCCGTGTAATTTTTTGTTTTTCCCTTGTTGCTTTTAATAATTTTTCTTTGTCTTTAATTTTTGTCCATTTGATTACTATGTGTCTTGTTGTGTTTCTCCTTGGGTTTCTCCTGCCTGGGACTCTCTGTGCTTCCTATTTCTTTTCCCATGTTAGGGAAGTTTTCAACTATAATCTGTTCTAATATTTTCTTGGGTTCTTTCCCTCTCTCTTCTCCTTCTGGGACCCCTATAATTCTAATGTTGATGAGTTTAATGTTGTCCCAGAGGTCTGTTAAGTTGTCTTCATTTCTTTTCATTCTTTTTTCTTTATTCTGTTCTGTGGCAGTGAATTCCACCATTCTGTCTTCCAGGTCACTTACCCATTCTTCTGCCTCAGTTATTCTGCTATTGATTACTTCTGGTGTATTTTTCATTTCAGTTATTGTATTGTTCATCTCTGTTTGTTTGTTCTGTAATTCTTCTAGGTGTTTGTTCTTTAATTCTTCTAGGTCTTTGTTAAACATTTCTTGGGTCTTCTCGATCTTTGCCTCCATTCTTTGTCCAAGGTTCAGGATCATCTTCACTACCATTATTCTGAATTCTTTTTCTGGAAGGTTGTGTATCTCCACTTCATTTACTTGTTTTTCTAGGGTTTTATCTTTTCCTTCATCTGGTACATAGTCCTCTGTCTTTTGATTTTGTCTGTCTTTCTGTGTATGTGGTTTATGTTCCACAGGCTGCAGGATTGTAGTTCTTCTTGCTTCTGCTGTCTGCCCTCTCATGGATGAGGCTATCTAAGAGGCTTGTTCAAGGTTCCTGATGGGAGGGACTGGTGGTGGGTAGAGCTGGGTGTTGCTATGGTGGGCAGAGCTCAGTAGAAGTTTAACCTGCTTGTCTGCTGATGGGTGGGGCTGAGTTCCCTCTCTGTTGGTTGTTTGGCCTGAGGTGACCCAGTACTGGAGCCTAGAGGCTCTTTGCTGGGGCTAATGGTGGACTCTGGGAAGGCTCAGGCCAAGGAGTACTTTGCAGAACTTTTGCTGCCAGTGTCCTTATCCCCATGGTGAGCCACAGCCGCCCCCCGCCTCTGCAGGAGACCCTCCAACACTAGGAGGTAGGTCTGGTTCAGTCTCCTATGGGGTCACTGCTCCTTCACTTGGGTCCTGATGCACACACTGCTTTGTGTATGCCCTCCAAGAGTGGAGTCTCTGTTTCCCCCAGTCTTGTCAAAGTCCTGAAACCAAATCCCGTTAGCCTTCAAAGTCTGATTCTCTGGCAATTCCTCCTCCTGTTGCCAGACCCCCAGGTTGGGAAGCCTGACGTGGGGCTCAGAGCCTTCACTCCAGTGGGTGGACTTTTGTGGTATAAGTGTTCTCCTGTTTATGAGTCACCCACCCAGCGGTTATGAGATTTTATTTTACTGTGATTGCACCCCTCGTACTGTCTCATTGCAGCTTCTCCTTTATCTTTGGATGTGGGGCATCTTTTTTGGTGAGTTCCAGTGTCTTCCTGTCAATGATTGTTCAGCAGTTAGTTGTGATTCTGGTGCTCTCGCAAGAGGAAGTGAGTGCACGTCCTTCTATTCTGCCATCTTCTCAGGAAATTTTTAGAAGACATCCACTTTACAACACATAATAGTAACTGTTTTTCGCCTCCCCACTGCCCTGCCAAGGGGAGAGGGCAGGTGGGCAGACTGGCGGCACTGTGTGCTCTGAATTTTTCTAATATTGCCATAATCACCAAATGCCTCTTAAAAGGTAATATAGGCTTTGTTTGCTCTGTAAGGATTCAGGTGCTGTATAAATTCTTTAATCAAAGAAGGATGACTTTCTTTCCTATAGGAAAGAAAAACATTTAATTCAAGTTTCTACAATTTATGAAAAAACACAAGTACTGGAAAATATTTCAATGTCCCCAGTATGGATTGTCCCCGAAGGCAAAAGTTTGATCAGTTAGCCCAGAAGTGATACAGTAGGAAGTGTGTAAAATCTAGACTATATAGAAGGATGAATTAACAAAGTAGAAGGGGACCACATATTAAGGGCATTCTTAGTTTTAACAAGAAAGTTATTTAGCAAGGCTGGACCTTAGTTTTTCATTTGTAAAATAGGCAACAAAATATTACCTACTCCACAGGATTGTTGTGAGGAGTAAATAAGTAATACACTTAGAAAAGTGCCTGACACATATTAAGTACTCAATAAATTTTAGTATTATTCAAATTTAGTATTATTTTCATACTAAAATAATATACTAGTGTGCTGGATAAAAGAACAATCAAATTTTTAAATTACATACTATTTGTATAATTATTCAGTGGAGTGTTCTGCAGCTGTTAAATTCATGGGCTTGTTTTTTATGAAAAGAAAAAATACTTATGGTATGATACTAAGAAAAAAAGCACCATATACAAAACCAACTGTTGAATGATCTCAACTTGGCTTTAAAAAGGAATGTATATAATTTTGTGAAGATTTCAAGAAGATAAATAAAAAATACTGTGTATATCTGAGTCGTACATTATGGGTGATTTTAAATTTCTTCTTTATGTTTTTGCTTATGGACTTTACTCATCCATTAAGAAAATATTGCACCATAAGGCAAAACCACATTATGTTATATACAAGAAAAGTATTTTAAAATGTGATTCAAAAAGATTGAAAATAAAAGCATGCAAAAAGTATACTAGGATGTCCACAGAAAAACTTGTACACAAATATTCACTAGTCATAATAGTTAAAAAGTAGAAACCAAAATGTCCATCACATGAGGAACAGATAAACAAAATGTGATATATCCATACAATGTAATATTGACAATTAAAAAAATGTATCATGAACTTTGAAAACATCGTGCTAAGCTAGTAACAAATGACCACATTATTGTCTGAGCCCCTATATAGGAAACGTCCAGAATAGACAAATCAACAGAGATTAAAAAGTAGATCAGTGGCTACCTAGGGCTGGAGGCTTTGGAGAAAATGGGGAGTAACTGCTCATGAGTACAGAGCAGTACTTTTTGGGGTGAAGAAAATGTTCTAAATTCGAATGTGGTGATCGCATAATTCTGTCAATAAACTAGAAAACCATTGAACTGTATAATTTAAATGGGTGAATTTTATGGTATGTGAATTATATCTCAATAAAGCTGCTTAATACTAGGAAAATAACAAGAAAAAATTAGGAGACTCAATAGAAGTAGCATGAAAAAGGAATGTTAGGCTAAAATTTATTAAATGAGACAAAACAAACGTTATCATTCTAATAGATACAAAATGCAGTGACAGTTGTCAATGTCTATGTACCAAATAACCCAAGACAGTTTTCCTAAAGCAGAAATTTAAAAGACAAGAGATTTAAGAGATAAAAGGAAAATAATCAGAACATTAGCATTCATGACCACCTTTCAGTTCAACATAGATCACATAGACACACCAAAAATATGTGTGGATATAGAAATGTGTATGTATATGTATACACATACACTTTTACTTTGAAATAGAGAATATATCATCTTTTGAAGTGCCCCAATGAACATTCTCTGAACTTGATTATAAAATGTTCACAAAGAAAATCTCAGAATAGTCCCTAAAGAATAAATAGTATATAATGCATTAAACTAGAAATTAATAAGAACAACAAAACCCTGCCCCAATGTGGAAATTTAAAAAAAACAAAACAAAACCCAAGAAATCTCTTTTAAACAATTTCTCAATCAAGCAGAAAATGCGACCAAGGTAAAGTTATAAGATTTCCAGAAAACAATGATAATGAAAATACTAGATGTCAGAAACTATGGGATATAGCTAAAGCAGTGCTTGTAGGAAAATTTGGACCCTTAATTATCTCAGTAAAGAAAGAATGAAAATCAATGTACTAAATACTTAACTCAAAAAATTCAAGAAAAGAAAAATATATCTATACACATTAATAATAGTATGTATTTGCATAAAGAAATTAAAAAAACAAAACATAAGAAACAAATAAAAGTGATTAGAGATGGACACAGGTAGGGGCATGGGATGAATAAAAATGGAGAGAGAAACTTTATATGTCATTTATGATGTTTTGTGTCTTAAACTATGTGAATGCATAATTTATTCAGAAGTTTAAGGAAATTTAAAAAGTTTGTGTCATTAGTCTTTTTTATTTCAGGAAAATATTTTTATGTAAAAACTCTAACAAGACAACTATGATGAATAGCTAGTTAATAGATCTGAGAGAGGAATTCTTGAGAGGTGGAAAGGGCTGTACTTTTTAAGAAACATCCTTTTTGGGACTTAACCTGGTGGCACAGTGGATAGGAATCCGCCTTCCAGTGCAGGGGACGCAGGTTTGATCCCTGGTCTGGGAAGATCCCACATGCTGTGGAGCAACTAAGCCCGTGTGCCACAACTACTGAGCCTGCGCTCTAGTGCCCACAAGCCACAACTACTGAAGCCTGCTTGCCGCAGTACAGATTGGAACTTCTAATGTTTACCATATAGTAAATTCTATGGGATGTTTTAGGTGTTGATTCAGGGGGAGAAGTTTGCATGGTTAAGCTGGTTTGGGAAATACTGAGTTAAAACCATTTTCCACTGAAGGACTTGTCAGAGCCTTCAATGTGCTTATATGCATATGAATTTCAATGAAGGGATATTGATTATGGTTTTCCCTAAACTTATTTAACCAGTAACCCTTTCTCTACCCTCTTCCTTCCCACTTCCTCTACATGTCTTGAGACTTGGATGAGCTGAAGAATGTACTTTCAAAAATACCATCTAAAAGTATTTGTTTGGAAACTTCAGGATTCTTAGCATTTGAAGCTCATGCATGTAACAAAGATGAGAGCAACTTTTGAGTTAAATTAAAGAGCCTCTAAAAGGAAAGCTCATAGTGAATTAAAAACCCATAGTGAATTTTGTTTTAAGTTAATGAACAAAGTAACATTTCCTTTATTGAAAGCGAATATGATAAAAGGACCAGAAAAAAAAGTTGATATGGCAGAACTGTGACATCAAGAACATTTGAATTCGGGGACATAGTATTCGGGGACATAGTAAGCATTTACACGCCCCCATAAAAAGGTAAATTAAAAACATCTGGGGCAGAGGAATATACTGGCAGAACTATCAGGAAACATCACAATAGGGAATGGAGCACAGAATACCAAATGGAACATGTGTAGGAGACTTTGTGCCCTTCCTTTTAAAATTTTAAATTAGAGCAACTCCACTTTATAAGGAAACAGAGAATTGGGCCCAAATTATAAGCAAGTAGTGGTTGCAACTTTAAAGAATTTTGTTATTTATTGATTGACAAAATAATCATGGAGTCGGGGGTTTACTTTTTGCTCTGCAGGTACCAGCGAAGTGATTCTGGACTTCGTAAATAACGAAGGTAAATAACGTAATGTTATTTACCGATATTTCACAAGGTTCAGGGTCAGTGAAGTAGTGAATGTGATTCTCTGTGCTACATAGTAGGAGCTTATTAAATTTAATTGTAACTCTGTGTCTCCTTGAGTACATAAAAGTAGGTTAGGGTATTTTAAAACTTCTATTTCATTTTCTAATTTTATGGGATATTACAAGAAGTTGCTAAGGACTAATAGTTTAAACGGAACAGTTTTGTCACTGATAGACATGTTGGTCAGTAGATAATATCTCTGAAGGATTATTACCATCAAAAGAAGAAAATATAGTTTTGGTTTTTTAATCCCTAGTTGAAGTAAGATCCAGGTGTTTGAAATAAAAGATCATCTTGATTTAGGGAGAGTCCTCTGGGAGGGAGGCTGAGACAGATGGCTGCAGTGGGTTTTGAGGACTGATGGATTAAAGCAGTAGTTCTCAAACTTTAGTAACCATAAGAATCTACTAGGGAACTTGTTAGAAAAATACAGATTTATAGACCATAGCCCCAGAACTCTTGAGTGGAGGCGGGAAATTCCATTTTTACCAATAAACACCTCAGATGTTTTTCTATGCAGATAGATCTTTGATCACACTTTGAAAAAACTGAGCTATAGCCCATATAAAACTGTCATAATAATGGTGAAATAAGATACACTAATGATGTACAAGTGAAAGGACGGTTTTTAGAAAATTTATTAATATTTTTACATATTTGATCACCATGTTAAATTCTTTGAAATAGTTTTCTTATGCTACTCATCTATTTATTGATTTATGTATTTCTCATTGAAACATGTATACTTAAATTTTGTGTAGCATTTATAGGTATTTAAATTTATGCTTATGAAGGGAGATTATTCTGATAATGATTTATTGCTTTGGGGAAGTCTCGTTGCAATAGAATTTCCCAAAGGCTCCAGGTTCTTGAGCAAGTTCCCTCATTTATTCAGAACACATTTATCAGGGATTCAGTATGTTCCGGGCACTGTTTTAATTATTGCAGAATATAACAATGGCCATATTAGAAAGGAAGAGAAAATAAGCTAAATGAATAAAATATATACTCTGTTAGATGGTGATAAGCGCTATGGAGAAAGATAAAAGCAGAAGGGAGCTAGGAGTGCTGAGATAGGTATGCCATTTTAAGCAGGGTGTTGAGAGAAGAACTCACTGAGACAGTGACATTTGAGGAAGACCTAAAGTAGCTAGGGAGCAAGTCATACAGGTAACAGGGGAAGAGTGTTCCAGGCTGATGGAGCATCATGGGCAAAGACCCTGAGCCATGAGCATGTCTCCTGTGTTCCAGGGACAGCCAGGAACGCAGTGTGGCTGGAGAGGTGTGAGCAAGGGGAATGTAGTAGTAGTGGGATATGTTCAGAGAATTAATGAGAAGGGAGGTTAGGGAATTAAAGGATGGGAGGGGGCAGATAATTTATGGTCTTGGGAATTTTTCAAGTTAGAATAGTGATCCTAAAATAAACAGAAAGCATTGCATCATTCTGAGTGGGTTTTAAATTAATCTGGTTTGCCACACAAGATTGTTACTGCAATAAAATAATTTTCAAGGGCACATAAAATGTCTTATTCCTCTTTGAAAATCTAGTGCCTGCAAAGTAAGCATTTAATAAATATTTTGTTGAGCTGAATTTCTGAAATGGATTGTCAGAAATGCAGTTTGGGATTGAGATCTCCACATGAAGACTTTTTAGAAGAAATTATTTACAAGTTGATTTTGAAAATAAATGCCAAAGTTCAGTCAAGTTTTTTTTTTTTTTTTTTTTTTTTTTGCGGTACGCGGGCCTCTCACTGCTGTGGCCTCTCTCGTTGTGGAGCACAGGCTCCGGACGCGCAGGCTCAGCGGCCATGGCCCACGGGCCCAGCCGCTCCGCGGCATGTGGGCTCTTCCCGGACCGGGGCACGAACCCGTGTCCCCTGCATCGGCAGGCGGACTCTCAACCACTGCGCCACCAGGGAAGCCCTTCAGTCAAGTTTTGATAATCATTTCTTGATGTGAACTCCTGGTCCTCAGATGAGTTAATTCAAGGCCTGCACAACCACAAAATCATTCCTTTTGGGTAAAAGATATGCCTTTCCCTCAGTAATTTTTTTAAACATTGTGCTTATTTTAGTTTTTATATTATGTATTGTACCCATTCTACCAAACAGCATGTTTATGATCACTCAGGTTTGTTTTTTTTTTTAAGTCTGGAACTTAAAAAATTGTAAAGAAATCAGAGCTTAATTCTGAGTTTCTAAATCTTACTGAACTTGATGAATGGGTTAGTTGAGGGACCTATGTAACTTTATTGATTTTGCTGTTTGAGACAGTTCAAATAATGGACTGTTAGATATTGCCTGAAGCCAATGGAAAGCCATTGGATTATATTCATGAGAGTATCATTCTTAGATTTAGAATTTTTTTTTTTTTTTTTTTTTTGCAGTACGCGGGCCTCTCACTGTTGTGGCCTCTCCCGTTGCGGAGCACAGGCTCCGGACGCGCAGGCTCAGCGGCCATGGCTCACGGGCCCAGCCGCTCTGCGGCATATGGGATCTTCCCGGACCGGGGCACGAACCCGTGTCCCCTGCATCGGCAGGCAGACTCTCAACCACTGCGCCACCAGGGAAGCCCTTAGATTTAGAATTTAAAAGTATCATTCTGCCACCTGTGTGAAGAATGGATAGTATTCAAGATAGGGGGACAGGAGGCCAGAACAATGAGACTATTGCAGTTGTTTAGGAAAAAGATGAACAAGGCTAAAGATAGTGGAGCTGAAGAAGAAGGGAGAGACTCAAGAGTTAAAGAGATAGAATTGAGAGGTCTTGGTAACTGAATGCATATGTGTTTGTGTGTGTGCATGGGGGGGAATGTGGGTGGAGATCAGGCTAGGAAGAGTAAGGAGTATAGGATGAGTCTCAGGTTTCCAGGTAGTTCCAGTTTGCCACTTTACCAGTTTGTCTCCATTTGTATGCAGTTTCATAAATGTCCTGGAATTAATAGCATTTACAGTTCAATTCAGTGAAAAATAAATGAAAAACAGGAAAACTGTAACAACTTAGTAGCTAAAGACAATCAAGTTTCAGAATTGAGTGCAGCTTTCATCCTAAAACTCCTAAAAACTGTTTTTAAAATTATCAGCATTAATTGTAATCTTAGTTTTTTTCTCTTTAACTAGGACATGGGTCTGGAAATAAATCTTCCTTTGGGCTGGTCATCAGGGTAATAGTACACCAGGGAACGTAGAGGACTTAAAATCTAGTTCTTTCCTTGGGTCAAAAGGCTACACAGGAACCCACCCGGCTCTGAAGCTCTTCATTTGATCACAGCCTTCATGCATCATTTCTGGTGTTGTGTGCACATTGAAGAGAAAGAGAGCCAAAATCAAACAGTCTTAACAAAGAGAATTTCAGCAGTCACATTAGGAGTATGCAGAGGACCATCATCTGCCCTCAGATGCATACCCAGAATTTGCATTGACGTCAGTACTTATTGCTCACACGTATCCAAGGGCAGGATCTGGCCCTTAGAAATTAAATTAAATAATTCCCTGTGTGGGATGCCAGAAAGTGTCATAGATCTGCGGAGAGGGACAAGCTACAAACCATGAAAGGGAACTTTTTCTGTGGTAATGTCAACATTGATGGATTAAGATGGCCCAGGGATGCAAAATATGGGCCTGGCTCATTACTGTTTAAGTTTACAAATATTTATGATCTGTAAATGTGTTTTCAAGAGTATGTATGAGTTTTCAAACATGCAGGAAATGGCTCTAGTGAAGTTTTGATCCTTTGCCTGTTGTATGCTTTTAAATACAATGAAATTAAAATTCTAAACCCAAACATTCCAAAATCATTCTCATTTTATAATTGAATTGGAATAATACAGAGAAAGAAAACTAACCATTCTCCAAACTAGTGCTACATTTCATCTGTTGTTAGATGTATTTTCTACAATGAAGTTGTCTAGAGTTCGAGAATTGCAAAGGATCTTTTGGACTCTGGGAACGAAATGGGAAAATGGTACTCTGCATGGAAAATGGGAAACTGGTATTCTGCATGATCTTCTGATTTGCAGGTTGGTTGGAGATTGAGCTCTTGTCAGTACTCAGAAGGAGAGAAATTGTCCTTTTTTTTACGTAGTAGTAAATAGAAGGGAGTTTTCATTTTGTGATACAGATACAAAATGTGGAAAACACATTTGTTCTTTGAATGAAGGATTAGATTAGGATAATTTGTTTTCTGTAAGAAATTCAATTCAAATATGTACAGAGGTCACCATTTAAACTCTTCAGATGAAAGTACTCTTGTATATTACTGTATTTAAGCTGTTTAATGCTGATTAATAATACTTCCTTTCCCCCAAATCTTCCATTCAGTTAAAGAAACATTTTTTGTGTGACTCCTTTAGGCCAGTTGCAGGGCTGGTACTCTGGGCTGAAAACCCAGTTCCAGCTATCCAGGTACTTAGCATCTGTTGATGGGGCAGACACAACACACTATGCACAGAAGGCAAACGTGGTAAGTTCTATAATAGACATATAAACAAAATTCCAGGACAGAATAAAGTGGAAGGGGAAAAGTTCAATTTGCCTGCTATTTTGGAAGGGCCTCAAGTAACTCTGATCTTCTGTGATGGATGCACTTTGAAAGTAAGTGTGGTTTTCACTGATGACAGAGGTGTGGATAGGATAATGAGAACAGTGTTCCAGGTGGAGTGATAAGCCTGAAAAAATAATTATATGAGTGCTTGGTATGAGTATCAGGGAACAGTGAGGCATCTTGTGTGGTTAGAACATAGGGTGTATTGAGTAGTTATAGAGATGAAGTAGTT
Source organism: Phocoena phocoena (assembly GCF_963924675.1). Classification (NCBI taxonomy): domain Eukaryota; kingdom Metazoa; phylum Chordata; class Mammalia; order Artiodactyla; family Phocoenidae; genus Phocoena; species Phocoena phocoena. Next base: position 28,975,906 of record NC_089234.1, read on the forward strand.
GGGACCAACCTTTGGCCCCTGAATGCCAAGCTGAGGAATTTGGATTTTGCTATGAAAGCACTTCACATTTCTTAGTGTTTTTTTCCAATCTCAGTCCATATCAGGATAAAATTCCAGTCATTTCTCTTAATAAAAATATTTCAGATGTTATCTTTAAGCCTCTTTTACTCAATCCAGTTTATATTTTCTCTTTTTCTTTTAATACTTCTAATAAATGTGATTCTCTACCCATTCAGGAAAGTTTTAATATTGAATAAACAGGCTTATGAACCAGGATGATGGATATCATAGAAGGGATTCAAGGTGAAAACAGTGATGTGAAAATCTCTGGGTGAGAAAAAGAGACGCATGATGCAAGTAGAAACAGATTTCAGCTCTTATCTTCTCATTTTAGAGATGATGTAGATTACTAGCACAGGCATGCGACTAAGCTCCAGTCTGGCATACTGTGGTGCTGGGAAGTAATCCTGGGCCTCTGTGTTAGCCCCAGTGCACACACTTGGACAAATTACTCCACTTCTCTGGGCTTCATGTTCCTTATTTTGAAAATGAGGAGTTGGTCTAAATATTCTCCAGGATCCCTTTCTCTGCCATGATTCAATGCTGAACAGTCATGTAGCAGTCTGTGTGTGTGTGTGTATATATATATATATATATATATATATATATATATATATATATATATGTATATGTATATATGGTTGTTTTAAGTTTCTGGTCTCTTAATTTCAAATGCAGTTCCCATTTCCTGCATTTGTACTCTCCTCACGTTGCTGGTTTTGAATCATATTTGTGTGTGGATGATTTCCTACTTTTACTCTATGTTTACCTTTACTGGTGAGCTTTCCCATTTGTGATTTTCTTGTTTCTAGTTGTGTTCTCTCTCTCTCTCTCTTTTTGTCCCCCTCCTAGAGATGTTCCTTTAGCATTTGGTTCAAAGCTGGTGTGGTGGTGCTGAATACTCTTAGCTTTTGCTTGTCTGTAAAGCTTTGATTCTCTGTCAAATCTGAATGAGAGCCTTGCTGGGTAGAGTATTCTTTGTTGTAGGTTTTTCCATTTCATCACTTGAAATATATCATGCCACTCCCTTCTGGCCTGCAGAGTTTCTGCTGAAATCAACTGATAACCTTATGGGGATCCCTTGTATGTTATTTGTTGCTTTTCCCTTGTTGCTTTTAATATTTTTTCCTTGTATTTAAGCTTTGTTAATTTCATTAATGCGTGTTTTGGCGTGTTCCTCCTTGGGTTTATCCTGTTTGGGACTCTCTGTGCTTTCTGGACTTGGGTGACTATTTCCTTTCCCATGTTAGGGAAGTTTTTGACTATAATCTCTTCACATATTTTCAGACCCTTTCTCTCTCTCTTCTTCTTCTTCTGGGACCCCTATAATGTGAATTTTGGTGTGCTTAATGCTGTCCCAGAGGTCTCTGAGACTGTCCCCATTTTCTTTTCATTCTTTTTTCTTTATTCTTTTATGTGGCAGTGATTTCCACCACTCTGTCTTCTAGCTCACTTATTCGTTCTTCTGCCTCAGTTATTCTGCTATTGATTCCTTCTAGTGTATTTTTCATTGCAGTTATTGTGTTGTCCATCTTTGTTCTTTAAATCTTCTATCTCTTTGTTAAACATTTCTTGTATCTTCTCTGTCTGTGCCTCCATTCTTTTTCCGAGATTTTGGATCATCTTTACTGTCATTATTCTGAATTCTTTTTCAGGTAGATTGCCTATCTCCTCTTCATTTAGTTGTTCTTGTAGGTTTTTTATATTGCTCCTTCATCTGCAACATATTTCTCTGTCATCTCATTTTGTCTAACCTATGGTGTTTGCGGTCTCCTTTCTGCAGGCTGCAAGATTGTAGTTCCTCTTGCTTCTGGTGTCTGTCCCCTGGTGGGTGAGGTTAGTCCAGGGGCTTGTGCAGGCTTCCTGGTGGAATGGGCTGGTGCCTGCCCTCTAGTGGGTGGAGCTGAGTCTTGTCCCTCTGGTGGGCAGGGCCACGTCAAGGGGTTTGTTTTGGGATGGCTGTGAGCTTAGTACAACTTTAGGCAGCATGTCTGCTGTGTTCCTGTCTTGCTGGTTGTTTGGCCTGAGGCATTCCAGCCATGTATCCTGCAGGCTGTTGGGTGGGGCTGGGTCTTGGTGCTGAAATGGGGACCTCCGGGAGAGCTCATGCTGATTAATATTCCGTGGGTCCTCCACTACCAGTGTCCTTGCCCCCACAGTGAGCTACAGCCAACCCCTGCCTCCCCAGGAGACCCTCCAAGACCCCTAGATAGGTCTAGCCCAGGTTCCTATGGAAGTACTGCTTTTTGCTGGCTTCCAGTGCATGTGAGACCTTGTGTGCCCTAAGAGTGAAGTATCTGTTTCCCCAGCCCTGTGAAGCTCCTGCACTCAAGCCCCACTAGCCTTCAAAGCTAAATGCTGTAGGGTTCTTCTTCCCAATGCCAGACCCTCAGACTGTCTTGGAGGGCTATTTTTATGTGGGAACATCTCTGTGTAGCCTGTGTGGGTTTAATTATTTTTTTTAATTTGGTGTGAGGGCAGTTTTTAGTATGGATGACTGTCACCTCTTACCTCAGTGTATGCTGGCCATTATCCCCTTGATAGGGGGTTTGACTGGTATTGTGGTGAGCTGAGCCTGCCCTCCTACACTGTTGGTGGGAATGTAAATTGGTACAGCTGCTATGGAGAACAGTATGGAGTTTCCCTAAAAAACTAAAAATGGAGCTACCATATGATCCAGCAATTCCACTCCTGGGCATATATCTGGAGGAGACCATAATTTGAAAAGATACATGCGCCCCAGCATTCATTGCGGCACTATTTACGACAGCCAGGACATGGAAGCAACCTAAATGTCCATTGACAGAGGAATGGATAAAGAAGAGTGGTACATATATACAATGGAATATTACTCAACCATAAAAAGAATTAAATAATGCCCTTTGCAGCAACATGGATGGACCTAGAGATTGTCATACTGAATGAAGTAAGTCAGGCAGAGAAAGAAAAATATCATATGATATCACTTATATGTGGAATCTAAAAAAAAATGATACAAATGGACTTATTTACAAAACAGAAATAGAGTATCAGATGTCAGAAACAAACTTATGTTTACCGGAGGGAAAAGGGGGAAGGAGGGATAAATTGGGAGGTTGGGATTGACATATACGCACTACTATATGTAAACTAGATAACTAATAAGGGCCTACTGTATAGCACAGGGAACTCTAGTCCATACTCTGTGATGGCCTCTATGGGAAAAGAATCTAAAAAAAGAGTGGATATATGTATATGTATAACTGATTCACTTTGCTGTACACCTGAAGCTAACACCACATTGTAAATCAACTATATCCAATAAAAATTAAAAAAAAAAATACTGAGCAGTCAAGGCTGCACCTAGCAAGAGAACCCCTTCTTGGATTTTTCTTTGCTGCTGTGGGCAGTGCTGAGGCACATTAGCATTTCACTGTGGATGCACTCACAGATCCCTGCCTCTGGCCTGCTCTGCTCCCTCCCTTTGTCTCATACCATACAGGCCAGGAAGGGTGGTGGAGGAGATGGGAATGAGACATCATAGAGAGATGATGTACTAGACATAGAGGGGAAAGTTGGTAGTCAAGCTGTACTTTGAGCTGGAGGTATGAAGGATATGGACTGGTAGAGGGAGAACTACAAAATAGTTCTGATATTTCTCACTGCTGAGTATGTTCCTTTTTAATGTACCTTCTGTGTGTCAGGCAATATTGACAGGGGCTGGTGGTGGGGGACAGTTTGTCCATTGGCTTGTTTTTGCAGATTCTACTCTCTTAACTTCTTTGGATACAATCTGCTGGCAACCAAAGGCATGCATTTATAAGAGGTGCTATCTCTGCGGTTACCAATTTTTTGTTTTTGTTTTTAGAATTTTAGTCCTTGAGAGATAAAATTCAAATGGTTGGCCTCATTCAAATCAGTTTCTAACCAGTGGAGCCAACCTGCCCAGCAAAAGTGGTTCCCCAGGGAGGCTTAGTTTTGGCTTGTTTGCAGAAATATCTAACTTTAGAAATAACTCCCTAAGTAAAAGGGAAAACCCATGCCCTGTGAACATTTGGATCCTTCTTCTGTGAGGACCTTTGACCTACCTGGGAACTAATGGGCACCAAGTGATTTGTTAGTGAAAGGGGCCAATACATATTTGCATAGAAAAAAGGCCACTTTATATCTTAATTTCCTCCAGCATTTTCCATATGGTGAAAAAAGCCTGAAATCATTGTCATTGTCCTTAGTTCTTTGGAATTAAAAATATGGACTTCAGTGCTCTTAAAAGCACTGGTTACCAAGAAAAGCAAATGCTTCTCTGTGGCATTCTGTTGACATTCTAGAAACATTACTCTGCTTAGTATTTATTTCAGGATGAGGAGGAATCGAGTTTTATGGTCCTCTCTGCAAAGGGCATAAGCCAAACAAATCTCAGACTTCTGACCTGGCTGTGAATGGCAGCCTTTTCCCAATAGCTGTACCTTATGTTTCAGATTGAAGATAGGGTGACCAGGCCTGAAATGACTGTTGGGAGAAAACCTTGAGCAATTATTTAAAAAAAAAAACTTTTGCACATTCCCATACAGCTTTGCAGGTTTTTCGTTCAGACTTGCAGATGAACAATGCCTTCTGGATCACAGGCATTTTTCAGCCTTTCACAAATGTTCTCATTGTCCTTGTTATTTTTCTTTCCAGAAAAAGAAAAAAATGTTTTTCATTATTGACCCCAAAAGCGTATTTTTTGGAGAAAAAGAAACTCAGGGTCCCTCCCAACAAACACCTCTTTCCAAGAGAAATGAATGACAAGATAGTTGAGAAGGGGTGGAGGGCTTTTCACTGCCTTCTGCATTGCTCATAGTGTTGTCTGGATTGAGGAAGAAAAGATCTTTACTGCTTTTTAGTGTTCTCTGTGCCCTGGGTCTATGTATCTTTGCAGTCTTTGTTCTTCTCATACTCTGTGAAACTGTATTGTCCCTCATGTATGAGGCCTTTGTGAGTTCCTGAACCTAGGCATATTTAAAACCAAGACTTCTTCTCTCTTCCCTTCACCCTCTTTATCCTTCAAGCTTAGGCAGGAAACCTGGGGTACCATGTCATAATAAAAATAAAGAGGTGAAATAAATGAAAGTTTGCTGTAAATTGTGAAATGCTATTTAAATGTAAGATCTTATTAAAAATTTAATGTAGGGTTTAAAAAAAATCTCCTAGACATATTATGTGATTTACTTTAAGTACTTGGAAATGCCCTATTTTTCACAGTTGCTTTTTATTCAGAAATTCTAATAGCGACCTTGAAGTTATCTAGTTCACACTTTCCTTTGGCCAGAAATCCACTTAAATAATCTTAGAAAGATGGATCCTCTTTTCATCAAAGCCTGTAGAGTAGAAGAATCCATATCTCTTTTGGCAGCTTTTGCCAGTGCTTCACATCCCTTGAGATATGAATTCTTATCTTCAGTCTGAGGACCTTCTGCTCTAAACTGAAGGCTGTTTCTTTTGTCCCATTACAGTGGAAACAAGATAACCACTCACCATTATTAATGTAATATTCTTTTACATTCTAGAAGACTCAGCTTCTCTGGATGAAATATATCTATTTTCTTTTAGATTTTCGATATAGTGGCTGTTTCCAAAACTTTATTCTTCCAAACATGTTCTCAATCTCCCAAATCTTATTTTAATTGCAGAGCCCCAAAGTAGAGATCTCTAATTAAAGTCATGATCAGTGCTGGAAGATTAATTTATTTCTTTGCTGTTCTTTCATATGTGTTTCTATGTATAACAATCATATATATATATATATATATTTTTTTTTTTTTTTTTGCTACCAACTGATATAATGTAGTTTCTGACATTCAGATATTTTTCTATTTTTCATGTTAAGGTCTTAGGATCTGGGAAAATATGAACTTTGAGGTTCCTAGGAAATAGGGCGGAAGTAATGATATAACTAATAGTATTTACACTCCTGTGAATTCATTTTTTAAATTCATTCAACAAATAATGTGTATTTAGTGTGTGCCAGGCACTAGAAATTTCGCAATAGACAAAGATGGAAAATATCTCTGGCTTCCTGGAACCAACATTCTAGTCAATAATTTCTCACCCCCCAACTTTTTCAGTTGAAATTTGTATGGGCTAAAAATATAGCTGAGACTGGATATGTAACATGGGTGATAGCAAGTCACCTGCTCGGCTATAATACAGAATATAATACAGAATAGCTAAGGAAGCAATGTCAGTTCAACTGATTGCCCAGTATTCAGGAGCTTAACTGGAGTGTTCAGCCTTAGCCAAGACATTAAATAGGCTGTGCAGTAATTCTTTAGTTTGCAGAATGATAGGCCCTGTTATTGTTTCTAGTCTTCTGTAGGGCTGTGGGAGAAGGATTAACCATGGCCTTTAGGGTCTAGGGTCTTATGAAATATGATTGGTACAATTTAAAAGGAGACATGCTTTAGTTCACTATATGGAAGGGCTTTGTAATAAAGCTGTCTGAAAATGAATGGGTAACTTTGAGAGATTGTATCATCATCATCATCACCAGCATCATCAACATCGTTTTGTTTTTTTTTTGCGGTACGCGGGCCTCTCACTGTCATGGCCTCTCCCGCTGCGGAGCACAGGCTCCGGACGCACAGGCTCAGCAGCCATGGCTCACGGGCCCAGCCGCTCCGCGGCATGTGGGATCCTCCCGGACCGGGGCACTAACCCATGTCCCCTGCATCGGCAGGCGGACTCTCAACCACTGCGTCACCAGGGAAGCCCATCATCATTGTTTTTTTAAGTAGAATAGTACTCTCGTAGCTACTTATTGAATGACTGATATGTCCAGGTAGTGTACTAAGAGGCATTAAAGGCATTCTTTTAAATCTTCAAACCATCCTGTGAAGTATCATTATCCCTATTTTACAGTGAGGAACATGAGACTTACAGATTTTGTGATTTCCCCATTCTGCATCTAGGCTACATGGCTGATGGTGATGTTGTAGGGAGATTGAAGCAGTACATGGGAGGAGGTAGACCACTATTCATATTTATATTGTACAATATGAGTTTTAAATGCAAGTATAAGAGCATTTAACTTGTAAGCAGAACCACAGATAGTATATGATTTGTATTTCATAGCTCATATATGTATATGTATTTTGGTCTTACTGCAACAATGGAAATTCTGTGCAGTCCATCTCTACAGGTTTTCCTTCACTTTCTGATAATGCACACATTCTACCAACATTCTCTACCTTTGGCTTACTAATGAATAAGGAAGAACTAAAAGGAAAAAGAACTGTAGGTTGTCCTATCTTTCCCTTTCTTTCCATGTCATCATTTTCATTGTAAGTGGTTGTATGTTAATACAGGGAAGGAATATGAGAAAGAAAGGATAAAATAAGCTTCCTTTGTTAGAGTTTCTTAGAATGCCACCTCCTTCTTCCTGCATTCAAAGCAGATTCTGGTTTGAATGAAAAGTATGACTTCTCAAGGCTGTTAGTGCCTCCACTTAACTCTATCGTAGATGTAACATGATTACTCTGGACTCACTTTGAGTCTTCCTGAATTCCCACATGTTGTGGGTCCATCTGGGTTCTGTACTTGTAGAGCAACATGAAGGCTATATGTGGGGTGGCAAGGGATGGAGAGAGTTATGGGTGGTGTGTGTGGGTTACACATATTGTGCTCTACTCGTGCACATACTGCATTGTCCCATGGACTTCACTTATAAAACACAAGTTCAAAGATAAAATTATTAAGAATTGGTAAGAGTAGAGGTTAAACCAACCATAAGGCCCTCTGAGTATGGGCCCTTTGTGACTCTTTAGGTTGCATGTCTGTGAAGCTAGTCCCAGATTCTTCACTCGCATTTATGATTCCTGGGATGGGATGACTCAAAGGTTGAACTCAATGGGGCCTGTTGACTGAAAGCACGTACATGTGGCTTTTCAATGTGAATTAGGTTTCTCCCAACATGGCTGTTGGGTACCAAGTGGTAGAGTCCTTAGAGGGACCTCTCAGAGGACAAATATTCCAAAAGAACCAGGTGAAAACTTTTTGGCCTTTACTGACCTCATCTTGGGTATCACATATCACTTCTGCCCTACTCTATTGGTAGAAGCAGTCAAAAGACTCCTCTGATTCAGGGTAAGGGACATAGAGTCCGCTTATTGATGGAAAGAGTGTCAACAAATTTGGGATCATGTTTTAAAACTGCTTCAGTGGGCTTCCCTGGTGGCGCAGTGGTTGAGAGTCCGCCTGCCGACGCAGGGGACACGGGTTCGTGCACCGGTCCGGGAAGATCCCACATGCCGCGGAGCGGCTGTGCCCGTGAGCCATGGCCGCTGAGCCTGCGCGTCCGGAGCCTGTGCTCCGCAATGGGAGAGGCCACAACAGTGAGAGGCCCGCATACCGCAAAAAAAAAAAAAAAAAAAAAAAAAAACTGCTTCAGTGCTTAAAATTATCAGGTGCTCAGGTGTTTTAATACTCTCCTTTTTTCTCTCCTCTCTGTTCCCATTTCTTCCCATCTAGGTCTTTCTCTTTCTTCACCTCTCCTCCTCCTTTTATTTACTCTCATTGCACCACACTTTCTCTTATCGTTGAATAGGAGAAAACAATAAGAGAGTTGGAGAGAATCATGAAAGTGGGTGAGAAACTAAGAACAAGAGAGAAAATGGGATTAGCACTTATCTCTGCATTTAGCTATGTGAATTTCCAGCAGTATTTTAAAATTCCAGACACGCAGGTTATTTCCTTTCACTTCATCTCAGTCCCACCTTCATTTCAAGAAAGGTTGGTGGTTACACACATTTCAATTTCGTACCATTTATTTCTCATCTTTTTGCCTTTGAATATAAGTACTTCTGCTATCCCTGGCCTTGTGTTCTCTGCATTTCATTTCTCTCTCAGGTCTAATTACATTTCTTAACTCTTCTAGAATTCAAGCAACATGGCTTCAAATATTCTATAACTAGCATTATATAAAAGAGATAGAAACTTGTTCTAAGTAAACTGAAGCAAGATGTGGCTGCAAGAGGAATTTTGGCCTATAAATGTGAAAAAAATCTCATTGTACATTCTAAAAGAATGCATTTGGCAAGAACATGGACTTCAGTGCAAACTGATAGAGCTGGTTTGTATAACGCATCTTTAACCCATCTGCCACTTGAATGATGGCTTCTGACTCAGTCTCCATATTTCAAAGGATACCACTTGAGTATTGCCTTAAATCTCAAGCAGCACTCATAAAACAGCACTTTGATTTGCTAAATGGAACTAAATCAGAAACATGTAGTCTTGGCATCACTCAGATTTATGAAACGATTGAGCAGTATCAGGATAATGCCAAGTAAAACAATGTGATGGACTCTAAACATTATTTTCTCACATACCTAAGAGTACTTGGTTCCAGGCTCTCCAGAATCAATGCCAAAGATACCCTCTCTCTGACAGAATCTATGGCTGTAAGAAGAAAATGTATCATGGTGTTTGTCCCAAAAGCCATTATTTTCCACATGCGATAGGCCCAGTTTTTATTGTTTACTAGGTAATTAAGAAGCAACAAAAGCATTTCATCTTGGATTATTGTTTTTTTTGGCCAAGATAGTTCAAACTAGGTACATTAAAGTTGTGTTCCATAAGGTACATTAGGCTAACAACTTAAAATCCCAATGAAATTTTTTTCCAATAAGAAATTATCTTTTATCTCAGCAACCTTAGACAAGTATTTTCATTTTTGCTATACTTAGATAATTACAATATCATGTCCTTACCATTTTGTATTTCACTTTTCCCATGGATTATAACAGTGAGAAAGAACGTTAGCTTTGGAGCCAGACAGATATGGATTCAAATCTTGGCTCTATCATGTACAATCTCTATGGGTATGGTCAAGTTGTTTATCTACTTTGGTCCTCAGTTTGTTTATCTATAAAATGAAGATGACAACTGACACCCAAATATAACGCTAATTCCACATGCCTAGTCTCTATGTAGTATTCTATTCAAAGAAAGAGCAATTTAGCAGAAAATTGTAACCAAAAGTAATTAAGATATTTAGTCTTTAAAATACAAAATAAAAAATTTAATGGTTTATTAATATAAGTAAACAATTGATATACGATAAACTGTACATATTTAAAGCATAAAAGTTAATAAATTTTAACATTTATATACACCCATGAAGTCATCACCACAATCAAGATAATGAATACATCTATGTTCCCCCAAAGTTTCCTCATGCTCCTTTGTAATACCTTCCTTTCACCCCACCCTGGCTCGCCCATACCTAGGCAACCACTGACCTGTTTTCTGTCATCATACATCAGACTGCAGTTTTAAAAATTTTATATAAATGGAATCATACAGGATGTGCTGCTTTTTTGTTGGCTTCTTTCATTCAACATATTGTTTTGAGATTCACCCATGTTACCTTCCACTAGTATTATTGTATGGAAATTCTAATTGCTCCACATCCTCTTCAATACTTGGTCTGGTCAGTCTTTGTAATTTTAGGCATTCTAATAGATAGGTAGTGGTATCTCACTGTGGTTTTAATTTGCATTTTCCTAATGAAAAATAGTGTTGAGCATATGATTATTTGCCACCAGCATATCATTTTTGGAGAAGTATATGTTCAAATATTTTGCCCACTCAAAAAATTGGGTTGTTTATTTATTATTGAGATTTGAAGGTTTTTTACATATTTTATTTTATTTATTTATTTTTTTAATAGGAGTAATGGTTCTTTAATATATTTTTTAAATCTAAAAGGTATCATTGTATTTTTTTTTTTTAACATCTTTATTGGGGTATAATTGCTTTACAATAGTGTGTTAGCTTCTGATTTATAACAAAGTGAATCAGCTATACATATACATGTGCTCCCATGTGTCTTCCCTCTTGCGTCTCCCTCCCTCCCACTCTCCCCCTCCCACCCCTCCAGGCTGTCCCAAAGCCCCGAGCTAATATCCCTGTGCCTTGCGGCTGCTTCCCCCTAGCTATCTACCTTACTACGTTTGTTAGTGTGTATATATCCATGACTCTCTCTCGCCCTGTCAAAACTCACCCTTCCCCCTCCCCATATCCTCAAGTCCGTTCTCCAGTAGGTCTGCGCCTCTATTCCTGTCTTATCCCTAGGTTCTTCATGACATTTTTTTCCCTTAAATTCCATATATATTTTACATATTTTAGATAAAACTCCTTTAGCAGATACGTGATTTGCAAATATTTTGTCTCAGTCTGTTGCTTTCTTTATATTCTCTGGACAGTGTCCTCCAAAGAGCAAAAGTTCTTGATTTTTATGAAGTCCAGTTTATCATTTTTTTCCTTTCATGGGCCATGATTTTGGTGTTTGTTACATTCTTAATGTACAGAAAAACTTAAAAAAAGTCTTTAGACATCTCTCTCTAAATTGCTCTGGACAAAAGTACTGAAAAACCTTATTCTGTACTTTCCCCAAATTGCCTCAATACCCTGATATGCAGATTCTTTTGTTTCTTTGCCTCTACCCCACTTTCCCTGTCTTTATTATGGACAAAATGTCCCAATCTTATTTGTCCAAGTAAGCATAGATTTTTTTCCAGTTTACCAAATAAAAAGCTTCTACAGTTACAGTAGTTGCAGTGTCTACCTAACCCTCTTTAGATGAGAACGAACATGGAGAACGTGAGCATTATATGAGAAGATACATGACAGCGCTGAGTACTAAGTGAATGCTTGATAAGGCTATCATTATCATTGCCATTTTATGCTAATTTAGCTAAAGACTTTTCAGTATCACAACTGTGAAGTTGAGTATTGGTACTATATACCTATAACTATGGTGTACATATAATAAATGTACACATAAGAAGGAAGGAAAGAAAAAGTTCTTTTTTTGGAACATACTCTTAAATATAAGTTTTTTTTAAAAATTGGAAAATCACTTATTTCTCATAGATTTAGTAACCTTACATATGAGATGTCACCTAAACCAATAAGAATGTCCAAAATCTATAAAGTGATTGAGAACTGAGAGGTCCAGCTCTGGTGGCTTGATCCCAATATTGCCCTGCAAGCCAAAATATTTCAGTTACTAACTTTTCAGGGCAGAGACAGGAAAAAAAGTTTTCTTTTGACCTTTTTAGGTAGCTATTCTCAATTTCCCCATGAGATAGCCTTAAATATTTAAAGGACTTTTGAGATCCAGGCTGGCTCTAGAGCTTTCTTAAGATGTTCTTGGATGACATTTCTAGCTTCTCAGATGGCCTTAAGAATCCATCCAAAACCCAGAAGTATCAGAACTAACTGAGGTCTGTGATCTTGGGTTCTCTTCAGACCAGGTTTAGAGAGTACTCTCAGGGGAACACTAGCCTCATACAATCAGTTGGGAATTATTCCCTCCTCCTCCATTTTCTGGAAGAGTTTGTGAAGGATTGGTATTATTTATTCCTAAATCTTTAAAAGAATTCATCAGTAAATCATTTGGATTTGGTCTTTTCTTTCAGTAAAAAAATTTTAATTACTACTTTAGTGTCTTTACTCATTTATAAGTCTATTCAGATTTTCTCTTTCTTCTCAAGTCAATTTTGATCATTTGTGTATTTCTAGGAATTTGTTCATTTCATCTAAGTTGTCTAATTTGTTGACATGAAATTGTTCATAATACTCCCTTATAATTCTTTTGATTTCTGTAGGATCAGTGGTGGTGTGTTCTTTTTCATTCCTGATTTTGGTGATCTGTCTTCTCGTTTTTTTTCTTAGTGGGTCTTGCTAAAAGTTTGATAGTTGTTTACCTTTTATGAGGAACATATTCTGGGTTTTTTTTTTTTGGTTTTATTTATTTTCTCTGTTGCTTTTCTATTTTCTATTTAGTTGATTTGCAGTCTAAATTTTATTATTTCCTTTCTTTGCTTTGGGGTTGAGTTTACTCTTCATTTTCTAGGTTCTTAAGGTAGAAGCTTAAGTTATTGATTTGAGATCTTTTTTCTAGCAGAGGCATTTAAAGTTATAAATTCCTAAGTATTGCTTAGTTGAAAGTGGACAAATTCATTGCTCGCTGTTTTTTACTTCAGAAGATATAGTAGCCGTTTTTAATCTTGGTTTGGCAGAGACTATCCAGATATTTGTTCTGTTTGGACATTGGGGTTAGATATTTACTGCTCTGCAAAATCCACAATCTTTAGGGGCATATACACTGTTGCTGGGAATTCTGTTTTGTCCCAAACATTTGTCCTCCAGAGAAAGTCTTCAAAGCCATTTCTCCAGCTGTCTTCCTATACCTATTCACTTTCTGCCCTGCATTTGTGATTTTCTGTAACTTCTCATTTTACTAGTTCAGTTGTTTGCCATGATAATTCGAAGCTGAAGAGAGGAGAGGAAGTGAGGGATATAGTGTTCCAAATGATGAAAGGAACTGGAAGTTAGAAGACTTGAATTTTGTTTCCAACTTCCCAACTTCACTAGTCACCGGGGTCAGGCATTTATTTTGGGTGGATGGGGTGACGTGATTTCATAGGTGTCAAGAAGGCATTTTTCATACATTCATTCCTTCTTCCCACCCATTTTTGTCTGGTTGATGCCCCCTACTCTTAAATCCTTGGCTTAGATATTTCTTCCAGAATTTCCCCACCCTTTGCACTTGGTGAGACCTCCCATCTTACAACACCATGTCTTAAATCTATCATAACAGTTACCACACTTCAGTGTAGCTGCTTGTTTATTTGTTTTCCATGTTTTCTGAGGACAGGGCCCATCAATTTGGTTCACATTGTATACAGTACCTGGCAATACTGGGTACTCAAGTCAAACTTTAAAAATCAGTTTCTGAAATTTAGCAATTACAGCTTTATTTCTTTGTATGTTTTTCACTCATCAATGTAAATTTGTTTTTCAGATCCTTTCCTGAAAGCAGGCTTTGCTGGGAGGGAGCTTGGGGTGCCTTGGGAAGCAGTACCACAGGAGAACTGGGCACAGAAAGGGGTAAAGGGCACACTAAAGGTTCCATTTGCCTCTGGTTTATTGGAATTCTTGTTTTTTGATAAATTTGCAACATTTTTATATTTTATAAATATAAAATATATTTCATATTTATATATTTTATATTTTTGCAACATTTATATATTTAACATTTATATATTTTTATATTTATAAATATAAAAATATATATTTTCTAATATTTTGCAACATTTTTATATTACCTTCAATGATGAAATGGAAGGTGTGTGTGTTTGCTTATCTAACAAAACTGAGCTGGTGATCTTGTTGTATCTGGTGATCAGATAAATATATTTCAAATTTAAAATGATCTGACAAACTGAGAAGAGGGAAGATATTAAAAGAAGGGAATTTCAGTTTGGGGTAATTACTTTAGAAGACAAGTAGGTCAGAGATGGCATCATGTTCTAGGAATAATATTAATGTCTGTAATATGCTTTAAGCATGAGAATAATAGTAAAAAATATAAGAATTGCTAAAATTTACAAGGACATTTTTCTCTGATTATACCCTTTTTAAAGAGAACTATAATTCTGTACTTTAAACCTAGAGTTACCACATTTTTAAGCATATGGAATGCTTGACAACTTTTGTTTTCTTGACTTGAAAATAATTTTAAGTAAGAAATTTGGGTAAGAAATAATAACACTACATGTTTGTATATCACCTTAAATTCTTTTTGCTTGATAAAGTATAACTTAAGAATCATAACACCTATATGTTGCTTTCTAATCTGTAAAACATTTTCTTTTTTTGTCTTTAAAAATTATGGAATAAGTTTATTTGGTTGGAGAAAATTATAGGATATACTTTCATATATTTATTATATATAATATATATAAAATATATATATTATATATAAATATATATAAAGTCTTTTCTCTCTGTTCTCCAATCTCACTTCCTTGGAATGGATACCATCAACAGTGTGTAAACTTCTAGATCTTTTTCCAGTCACTATTTATACATATTTACATATGTCTATATAACATATATAGCAAAGGAATAAATGTAAAACATATATATATGTGTGTGCACATTTATTCACAATTAATTTAGTTATTTTAATGGACATCCTGGACATATATTTTTAAGAACTTATGACAGTGTTTGTTATTGATAGTTTACTAGCAGTATGATTGCCAGAGTAAAGGTTATTCACATTTTAAATATTACAGGCAAATTGTCTACCTACAAGGTTTTTACTGTCTCCAGCTGTATGAGAGTACCCTTTTCCCCACACCCTTGCCGACATGGGTATTATCGATCTTTTTACCTTTCTTTCAAGTAGTAAAGTGGTATCTCCTTGTTTAGTTTGCAATTTCCTAATGTCTAAGGAAGTTGAACATCTTGTATTTCTTTTGTGAATTGTCTGTGAATGCCTTGCAACTTTTTTCTATGTGTGGGTCATTTGTAATTTTCATACTGATTTGTAGAAGTTTTAAATTATTGGGATATTAACATTTTTGTTAAATATTTGTAATGAATATTTTCTCTCAGTTCACCATTAATCTTTTAACTTTGTTTATAGTGTCTTACCGATAATTCATTTAGATTTAGTCAAATATTCAAGATTTTCATTTGTATTCTCATACAGTCCTTAAAACAAATCTGTAAAGGTAAGAAGCACTATCATCATTGTACGCACGAGCTAGCTAAGATTCCTAGAGCTTGAGTGACTGGCCAAGGAGGAAGGGATTACATTTAAGCCCGTACCGCTAAAAAGGCACACCACAAGGGAAACTGTAGACGATGGGTGAATAGGCTAAGAAGCCACTGAACAAAGAAGTAGCCACAGAACAAACTGACCGCTCCTCAGGGCCCAGCCATTTGGGCAGCAATCTTTAAGAAGGCTATGCCTAAAGCAGCAGTAATAGTTTTGCAATGGCCTCTAGTTGGTTATGATGATACGAGGTGTTTTTAATTCCTTTGGCTTAGATTTGACACCCATTTCCCTTCCTCGACTCTCCTTGCCAACTTTGTTTTATGGCTCTTGGCTCAGGTCTTGGACATTAACTTTGCTTACTTCATAACTTCTGGCTCTGACCATTGGCTGTGCCTATGGACAGATTACTGGCTGCAATCTCAGTGGATCCCTAGGATTTTGCCCCTAGTTCCAGGCCATGGTGGTGATACTGGGCTCTTAGATCTTTATATTAGTGAATGACAGAGAGATGGAGAGTTGCATTGGGGAAAATGCAACAGAAAATACTTTATTTCAAAATGCCCTCAAAATGTTTAATGAGGAAATTCAGCTACCAGATACCAAATATTAGTGAGGAAGTGGGGGTAGGTTGGAAGTGTGGTACATTTCATTCTTTTTTCTGACTGGAGAGATCTCATTACAGGCAGTTTACTCTCTCAGCATGGATTGAAGTCATACAAATTCTCCTTAATCATTCTGTCACCTGGTATTTGAGAGGAACAGGGGGACTAAAAGAAACTGGCATGCACCTCCTAGCCAATCTGAAATTTAGAAAGTAAAGTAAGTTATTGTCAAATAGAAAGCAAACTATGGAACATTGTGCGTAGTATAATCCTATTGTTATAAAGTGAAACGATACCTTAGGATATTAATATCAGTTAGGATTCTAACTCATAAGCAGTAAAATCCAACTCTGGCTAACTGAGGCAGAAAATCTCTTGATAGGTATTTTGGTGACAGATTGATAGAAGTCCTGGAGCAATTTCTGCCCGTTTCCCCTCCCCGTCCCATTACCACCATGAGCTTACTATAAGCACATACAATCACTCTGTCTCATACCCATCAATGGGAAAAAGGCAAAATTTTCACCCTAATACTTCCCAGCAGATGGAAGTTTCTATCATGTAAGTTAATTTTTGTTAACAAACATTTCTATTTGTTTAGATATTGTTTACATACAATGTCTCATTTAATCCTTACAACAACCCTATTTACAGATAGGGAGTGTGACACACAGAGTTTAAGTAGTTTGCCCAAGCTCACATCTAGTAAGTGGCAGAGCAGGGGGCTGTAGAGTCTGCCCTCTTTACCTTCTTAACTGCTAGGCTGTGCTGCCTGTAATGAGTGAAAATATGGGAAAGGGTGAATGTTTTCTTTAACAATAGCTACCATTTATTATAGCTAGCATTTATTGAGTGTTTATTGTATTTCAGGACATGTACTACATACTTTACATGTAAAATATTACTTATCTTCACAACAGTCCTTTGTGGAGGCATTATTATATCTGTTTTATAGATGTAAAACCTGAGGTTAGGGAGGTAAAGTAACTTGCTCAAGGCCATACGATCAGTAATGTCAGTGATAGAATCGAAGCGTAGAGCTGTGTGATGCCAGGACCTATAATATTAGCAGTTCTTTATACTGATAAAAAACAAAACATAAAACCTAGCTGCATTTAGTCTTCTAAGTATTGAACTTATACTGAAAGGCAACTTTCAGAAATTTGTAAGAGAGTAACAAGAATGGACACACATCACTTAAGGACTTGGTGTGGTACAATGGACAGCATACTGGACCATCTGGGAGATAGGATACTAGCGTTGGAAACTTAGGCCTGCCACCAACTCATTACGTGAATTTGTGTAAGTTAGTTTACTTCTCTGGTTTGAAGACTTATATATGAAATTAATGTATAGGATTAGATAATCTCAAAGGATCTAATATTCATTGATTATTACCACACATTGATTATAAAGAGGAGATATTCGGCTATCTTACAGTTTGGTTTTGCTTGGCTCTCCAGTTGGACATTATACTGTCTGGGTCCTTTTGGGGTTATTTTCCAACTGATGGACTCCCTTTGCCATGGGCAGGCAGATTTTCTTCCTATCCAAGCTCCCTTCCTCCATCACCCTGTCTCTGGTATACCACCCTTCCCTTGAACATTTGGGTTTCATTTGTGCTGGGCTTTGTGTATAGGACTACTTTCTTCTGTAAACCATTACCCTAGTCCTCAGCCTTCTCTGAATTCCTAGATTATTTGTCATCTGTACCTCTTACCAGATACTTAGTTACCTTGAATTATTTATTATTATCCATGTTTGCATTTTCTCTAGAATTTTAAACACTACAAGCTCAAACTCTTAAATTCACATTTGACTTTCAACATAAAAGTATGTCCCCCAATGTATGCTGCTAGGACACTCATTTATGTCCATATTATTATTTTATTATGTCATTTATTTCTTATATTTTACTATATTTGTAATGTGTTCTCTTTTTCTTTGGGGATGGTCCTTATTTTTTTATCCATAGTTTTTTTGGGGGGTGGGGTAGGTGGGTAGGGCATTTTTTACATTTCATTATTGCCTTTTCTGGAATTTTTCTAATTTTGTTCTTGTTAGACAGGAAGTATTTTTAAAATATATTTTGAGAGTGGGGTTTTTCCTCATATAATTTCTCTAAGCTTTCACTTTATTATATCTTATGGGACTCCATATTGCTATACATTTCATGTATACTGAATTATGTGGAGTGATGTGGTTATTATATTACTGTTTTGTGTGTCTCTTATGCCTCTACAACTAGATGGTAAGTTTTTGAGGGCAGGACCATATCCTTAGTATCAGATCCTGACCTGATACCTTTATCTTGGAATGGTCCCTTCAGTGAAAACTCTGTGAAAAGTGCTATACCAAAACTTATAGTTATAAATGATAAACTGTTCTTGCCTATTTTTATTTGTACCCAGAAATATTTCCTCTTTGAAAATGAATTTGTTATTCTCAGCAAATAAGTCTATAGTAGTAGAGATGCTAATTTATTTGGGTGGACATGTTAGTGTTTTCATTAAAAAGAGAGAGAGAAGAGAAAAGAAATGTACTGGTATCTATATTAACCTTTATTATCACCAAAGTAAAGCGCTAGTAGATACTTAAAAATGTTTGAGATTGTCAAGAAACTACCCTTTCTTGATACCAACAAGAATGAAAGAAGATGCATAAGAAGAATAGGCAAAGTAGAAAATTCTTGAAAGTTTAAAAGTGGAGAAGGAATTTATTTTAGATATACATTTATTTAGACCTCTGGCATGCTATACCTGAGAATGAAAAGTTTACCACAGCTACTCATGGTAGGATGTAACACTTCAATTTTTAAAAAATCTACTCTGAGTAAGGAACCATGTGAGATTCTTGCTGTAACCATTGCGCAGTCCTGGAACTGAACCTGGAATGATGGTCTTTATTGGTATTAAACAGGGGTTGGCAAACTATGGCCTATGGGCCAAATTTGGCCCACTGACTGTTTTTGTGTGGTTTGCAAGCTAAGAATGGTTTTTATATTTTTAAATGGTTGAAAAAAATATCAAAAGAATAATAATTTGTGATATGTTAAAAGTATATGAAATCCAAAGTTTGGAATCCATAAATTGAAACAAAGCCATACTCATTCGTTTACATGTTGTCTATCGTTGTTTTTATTCTACAGTGGCAGAGTTGAGCAGTTGTGACAGCACCTGCATGACCCACAAAGCCTGAAATAATTTCTATCTGGCTTTTTACGGGAAAAGTTTGCTTTTATACTCCTGGTTTAAAGCAAGATAGAATAGGAGACTAAAAAAAAAGTTGGTTGGGGCAGAAACGAGGATAGAAGATAGAAGCATAATCCCTTTCCTCTACCTTTTATTCCTTCCTTTGCCCTTCCTGTTCCCCAGCAAGCTCTATCTCTTTCTTTCACCCTCCCTTCTCCCATGCACCTCACTTCTGTTTTCACAAACATACATGTTGTGAAAGAAAGAAAACCAAAGCCTTTCATTATTTTGAGGGTTTGCAGTTGCTCTTAATTTTTTAAATTATATTTTCCTTTACTGTTTTACATCTGGAGTTTGGACCATCTGGGAAAGAAAACTGGGGACCTCAGTATGTAGGCTCTCCATTTGGCAACAGCTAAAAGTAGTGCTAGGACTAGTCAAGAGGAGTGAAAATGAAAATGAAGCTTTGTTGGCCTGTATTGAGAAATTTGGACCAGATCCTACAGTTGGAGCACCATTTTGACCATCGTGCTGGGAATCCTGTTTTGTTCCACTGCACAGAAAACCTTTGGGGTTAAACTCCTACATTCAATTCTTTGTGGGGAAACAACAATGCAAAACTAGGGGCTCAGTTTGGAGGAGAAGTTGAAACTGATTCAAACAAGGTTTCATTAACTAATTTGGGGAGAATTTAGAGCTGTTCTGAGCTATACAATTACTCCTTTTCTCATCTCCACTGGCAATCTGAGAATCAGATCACCTGGGGAAAGCAGATTTAAAAAATTCCAGATGGTGTGTGCGATGCTCCAGCTGTGGAGAATCTCTCCCAGTCAGGCAATCTGCCTTTCTGCCGGAACCCTCTAAAACTGTGCTGCCCATTTGTCATGCTTCTCCAATTGCAGCCTTCTGGATAGCTTCTCTTTGCCTTGTCTGATTCTTCCTTTCCAGTTTTTATCATCCCCCTCCATGAGCGAATGTAGTAACATCTCTTCATTGGCTATAAATCCATAGGAGAACCTGATATAAAATATGGTTTTGTGAAGGAAAATTGGAAAACATCTGTTTTTTACCCATAAGATTCAGTGTTCACTTGTCTCATATGACGACGTGACTGTTTGTGCATGTGTGAAAAAGAAAAGAAACAGGAAGAGCAGAGGGAAAGGCTAGCATGAGGGTGAGCAAGAAAGAATTCATGCACATGTTTTTGTAGCCAGCTGAGCAAATTAAGTTAATCTCCTTGTAAGCTTGATTAGAATCCTGGGTTAATGTTGGGAAAGGTCAGTCTCACTGACTTGAATGACCTTGATGGGGCTACCAAAGAAGTGAGTGCTTGTGGATTGGTCCTGGATATTGTCTTGATGATAAGCTTTGTCTGGAGTTATTCCTAGCTTATGGTAGCAAGGCCTGAAAGCTTATGGGCATCTTTTGGGCTCCAGAGGGTTCAGGTGGGCTTTCCTTGGAAGTTGGACCCTGTGGAGAGATGAAGGGCAGAAGCAGATAGCAGATGAAACTCCATGTAGTTGGCTGCCTGCTGTCTTTGTTGTGTCTTTCTATAGTGAATATGCCTATCCTAATCTGTAGAATATTAGATGGGTAGATTTTGGAACCTTTCATTTTACCTATTTATAGTTTGATAACTGGGTTCAGGTAAGGTGCATGGGTCACTTGAATTTTATTTTACTTGGTATAATACTTGGTACCTTTTCAAATCTAGATGGAAGGTTACATAAATTGGCAGGAACTGAAATTCCTTTTTCCCTATTGTCACTTAAAAAATTGAAGTAAAATTTATATATCATAAAATGCAAAGGTCTTAAGTGTACAATTTGATTGCTTTTGATAAAAGTATACATATGTGTAGCCACCACCTTAAACAAGATCTGGAACTTTTCCATCATCCAGAAAGTCCCCTATTGTCCCTTTCCTGTCAATCCTCATCTCCCAAAGGCAACCACTGTTCTGATTTCTATCACCATGGATTATTTTGCTTGTTGTTGAACTTCATATGTACTCTTTTGTGTCTAGCTTTTTAAGCTTAACATAATGTTTCCAATACTCATCCATGTTGTGTGTATCAGTAGTTCATTTAAAAATTTTTCTGAGTTATTTTCCGTTGTATGAATATCCCACAATTTATGCTTTCTCCTGCTAATGAACTTTTAACTTGTTTTCAGTATTATAGAGCAGAAAGTTTTAATTTGGTAAGTTCAACTTATCAAAATTTTCTTATATGATTAATGTTCTCTGTGTGCCATTTAAGAAATCTTTTGTCTACTCGTAAGGCCACGAAAATTTTATTCCATGTTTTCTTTCAGACATTTTATAGTTTTAGCTTTTACACTGAGGTCTATGATCCATTTCACATTAATTAATTGTGTCAGGGAGATGTTAATGTTCATTTTTCCTTATGTTTATCCAGTTATTTCATTAGCGTTTGTTGAAAACACTGCCCTTTCTCCACTTGATTATACATTTGAAGAGTTGGGTTGTTGGTCTGTAAATTTCTGTTTTTGTAATGACCTTGTCAGATTTTGGTATCAGAGTTAAGCTGGCTTATAAAATAAGGTGGAAGCATTCTTTGCTATTACTTGAATTTGTGTAATATTGATATTAAGTCTTCCTTGATTATTGATAGACTTTACCAGTGAACCCAGCTTGGCCTGGAGTTTTCTTTATATGAAATTTTATTATAAATTTAGTTTCTTTAATACATATAGGACTATTCAGTTCTTTTATTTCTTCAGTCATTTTTGTTGTGTGTTTTAAAGGAATTTTTAAAAATTTTATTTAAGTTGTTGAATTTATTGGCATAAATTTTTTCATAATATTACCTTATTAATGTCTATAGGATCTGTAGTGATGCTTCTCTTTCATTCCTGATATTGTTAATTTGTGGGGGTTTATTTTCTCTTTTTTTCTTAGTTATTCTTGCTAGGTGTTTATTAGCTTTATTAATCCCTTAAAAGAAAAAGCTTCTAGCTTTGCTAGTTTCCTCTGTCATTTGCTGATTTTTACTCTGATCTGTATTATTTCTTTCTCATGACTTACTCTGGATTTAACTTGCTCTTCTTTCACTGGCTTCTTAAGGTGGAAACTTATAATTGATATTAAATCTTTCTCTTTTCTCTAATTTATGAATTTAAAACTATAAATTTCTCCTTCAAGCATTGTTTGCCTGCATTCCACAAATTTTGATGTCATTATTTTTCAGTTTGAAGTATTTTTTAATTTCTCTAGTGATTTCTTCCTTGATCAATTGGTTATTTAGAAATGTGTTATTTAAAGTCTAAATACTAAGAGATTTTCTAGATATCTCATTATTATTGATTTCTAATTTAATTTAATTTTTTTTGTTGGAGAACACATTGCATAAATTTTCAATCTTTTAGATTTACAGTTGGTGTTTCTCATTAAAATTGTCAAGTTTTGGACTATTATTTCTTCAAATATTTTCTCTGCCCCAGTCTCCAGGACTCAATTATATGTATGTTAGATAATTTCATATTGTCCCAAAGATCCATGAGGCGCTATTAAATTTTTTCAAAAATTTCTTTCCTCCTTTGGATTGGACTGAGCATATATATATATATATATTTTTTTTTTTTTTTTTGCATTTTAAGACAAATACTCTTTTATTTCTGATAAACTGAATATACAATTATTGTTCCCTAGGCAACCAGCGTTTGCTTATAACTACAATTTAATTTCACGTTAACAAAACACAGACAGTGAAAAGACAACAAATTGGATTATTTTTATTGCTCTGTCTTTAGGTTCACTGCTCTTTCTTCTACAATCTGTTCCTTAGCCCATCTAGTGAATTTTTTTTTTTTTTTTTTTTTTTTTTGGTATGCGGGCCTCTCACTGTTGTGGCCTCTCGCGTTGCGGAGCGCAGGCTCCGGACGCGCAGGCTCAGTGGCCATGGCTCACGGGCCCAGCTGCTCCGCAGCATGTGGGATCCTCCCGGACCGGGGCACAAACCCGCGTCCCCTGCATCGGCAGGCGGATTCTCAACCACTGTGCCACCAGGGAAGCCCTCATCTAGTGAATTTTTAATTTCAATTCTAAAATTTCTATTTGCCTCTTATTTATTTATTATTATTTTTTGCAGTTTCCATTTCTCTACTGAGGTTCCTTATCCATTAACTCATTAAAGCTATATTTTCTTTTAACTCTTTACATATTTATAATAGGTGATTTAAAGTCTTCGTCTGCTAAGTTCAACATCTGGCCATTTCTGATCTGCTTTCTATTGATTAATTTTTGTTGTTTATTTATTTTTGACTATGGATGACATTTTCTTTTTTTTATGTATCTGGTGATTTTTAACTGAATACTGATACTGTGAATAAAAATACTGTAGTGTCTGGATCCTGTTATCTTTTTCTGAATAGTATTGATTCTTATTTTAACAGACAATTCAATTACTTGCTGGTCACCTTAAACTTTTGTAGATTTTGTTTTAGCTATTTTCAGATCTGTGGAAAGTCCAGGATGTTTCTCAAGCCCCTCTACCTTTGGAGGACTTGACTTTCAAACTCTTTCTCCCTTGTGGATCTCATTAGGACTTGGTTTCAGGCTTTGTTAGTGTGGGTCTAGAGTAAGTCTTACACTAAAGCTTCGTTTTTACTCCTGTGGTGTGGCCTTCTGGTGTCTCAGCTGAATGCCAGGGATATTATCAAAGTATTAACAGGATCTCTCCACTCTGAAGCAGCCAGGAACTCTGCTTTTCCTCCAGCATTTCTTGTCCTCTAATATCCCTAGTTCCCTCTTAACTCCATAGTAATTGCTATCTGGTAAATCTTGTATGGTCTCACTCTGAACATGAACAGTCTCACCCTGGGTCAGAGATTTACACAGGACCTCCCACATGGACTCCTGAGGTCTCCTCTGCATAGCCATCCTTTCCTCTGTTACCTTGCCTCATAGATTACAGCTATCTCAACCAACCTGAACTCTGATTTCTGCCTCTCAGGTCAATGGAATCAATCAACTTGAACTGTTCAGCCTCCAGTTCTCTGCACTGCAGTTGGGAAATTATATACAGTTAGAGAGCTGGGTGATCATGGGGCTCACCTAATGAATTTCCTTTCTCTCAAGGGTCTCAGTCATGTGCTGTCTGTTGTCCACTGCCTTAAAAAGTTTGCCTCAAATAGTTTGTTCAATTTTATAGCTGTTTATGTTGCGAGGGCTGATTTACTACCAGTTACTGCAACATAGCTGGAAGTGGAATTCTAGGCCCACAGTTTTGCTGTTTGTTTTCTATTTGTCCTGCCTTTTTTCCCTTCTCCCTTTTATCTCCTTTCCTGTTTTCTTTTGGATTAATCAAAGTTTAAATGTTTCATTTTAATTCTTCTAATGACTTTCATTTTAATTCTTCTAATGACTTTCTAGCTATAACTTTGTATTATTTTTAAATGACTTTACTAGAGATTACAATGTGGATCTTTAATTTATCCCATCTTAGAGTTAATATAGTACAATTTGTAATAAAATGTAAAAGTTTATAATACTACAATTCCATGTACAGCCCTATCCTTTTGTGATATTCTTGTTATATATTTTTACATCTACATATATTATAATCCCCATAATACAAAATTATAATTTTTTCATTAGGTAGTCAGTTTTTTTCTCTTTATTGTGGTAAAAAGCACATATAAAATTTACCATCTTTACTATTTTAAGTGTATAGTATATTAGTATTATGTATATACAATCAGTTGTTTTTTCCAGAAATTAATAGAAGATGGAAAATATCATCTGTTAAAATTATCCACATATTTACCATTTCCACTCCTTTTTATTTCTCCTTGAATGTATAAATTTCCATCTGATGTAATTTTTCTTCTGCCAGATAATTTCTGTTAGCATGAAGTGTGTGCCCTTTTGAAGACAAATCCTCAAATTTTGTTCATATGAAAATATTTTTAATTATCCTTCATTTTTGAAGAATACTTTACCAAGCTATAGAATTCCAGGTTGATAGTTTTAAATTAAAAAAAGTTTTTTTTTCGGTTTAAAAAACTATTGTTCTACTTTTTTCTGGCCATCATTCTTTCTGTTGAAAAGTAAGCTTTCATTTTTATTATTCTTCCTTTATATATAATGTTTCATTTTGTTGTGGCTGCTCTCAAGTTTTATTTATTACCTTTGTTTTTCTGCTCTTTTACTCAGATGTGCCTAATATGGCTCTCTTTATGTTTTTCCTGACTTGGGTTAGGTGAACTTCTTGGATCTAAAAGTCAGTGTTTTTCCTCAAATTTGGGAATTTAAAAAAAATTTCCCCACAATTTCATGCTTCTGAGATTCTTATTATACATATGTTCAACTATTTGATATTTTTCTGTGTAGATGCCTGAAACTTGTTAATTTTGTCTGATCTTTTATACTCTGTGTTCTTCAGAGTTAATACTTTTTATTGCCCTGTTTTTCAAGTTCGTGATCTTTCTGGGGATGCCTCCAATCTTTTGGTAAGCCCATCTTTTGAGTTTTTTAATTTCAGATATTGTACATTTCTAGAGTTTTCATTTGGTTCTTTTTTATAGTTTATATTTTTCTGCTTAAATGTTCCATCTTTTCATCCAATATGATCATCTTTTCCTCTAGTCCTTGATCATATTTATAATAGCAGCTTTAAAGTACTTGACTGCTGTGATTTATGTCAAAGAGTGTTCTTCCTATGTTTTCCTCTAAAAGTTTTATAGTGTCCAGTCTTACATTTAGGTCTTGGATTATTTTTATTGCTCTGTTTTTAGGTTCACTGCTCTTCTCATTTTGAGTTTATTTTTGTTTATGGTGTTAGGGATTGTTCTATTTTCATTCTTTTACATGTAGCTGTCCAGTTTTCCCAGCACCACTTATTGAAGAGACTGTCTTTTCTCCATTGTATACCCTTGCCTCCTTTGTCATTGATTAGTTGACCATAGGTGTGTGGGTTTATCTTTGGGCTTTTTATCCTGTTCCATTGATCTATATTTCTGTTTTTGTTCCAGTACCATATTGTCTTGATTACTGTAGCTTTGTAGTATAGTCTGAAGTCAGGGAGTCTGATTCCTCCAGCCCCATTTTTTTCTCAAGATTGCTTTGGCTCTTTGGGGTCTTTTGTGTCTCCACACAAATTTTAAGATTTTTTTTGTTCTAGTTCTGTGAAAAATGCCATTGGTAATTTGGTAGGGCTTGCATTGAATCTGTAGATTTCTTTGGGTAGTATATAAAAAAATCTGCTTTGGGTAGTATATAAAAAAAATAAAGTACTTGACTGCTGATTCCAACACCGGCATCATTTTGAGATTTTATTGACTGCTTTTCCTTTTAACTATGGGTCACATTTTTTCTATTCCCATGTTTAGTAATTTTAAAATGGTATCTAGACATTATGTTTGATACATTATAAAGAATCTGGATTTTGTTCTCTTTCTCTGAATAGTTCTTTTTTTTTTTTTAATACAAGGAAACAGCTCAGTTATTGGCTGATTACCTTGAACTAGTGTAGACTTCGTTTTACACTTTGATAGAGCAGTTCTGTTTTACTTTTTCTTTTAATCTTAGGGTGAGACATAGTCTTTGCTCCAATTGCATTACTCCTTTCTGCAGTTTTACTGGAGAGTCCGGATGATTATCAACCCTTTCTAACTTGGCAAAATTCAAACTCAAAACACTCTCTCCTTGTATCAGACAGTAACTGAAATCTCTGCTCAGCCTTTTCAGCTTTCCAGTTGTCGCTTTCCAATAGACTTTTTGGAGTCTCACAGTTCAGTAATCAGTTTACACTTAGATTTTATACTTAACTTATAATTTTATTCTTAGGATTTATTCTTAGTTTTGAGGGCTCCCTCTTCTGTGGATTTTTATTCTCCTGGATTTCCTATCTCAATTTTCAGACTCTTTGTCAGCCTTAAACTCTGTGCCGTGGGGTTTTCTGCTCCATTTTGCACAGATGAGAATGCCTTGAATAGATTATTGGGTAAATATTGTATATGGTTCTTTCATTTTCTGTCTCTGGACCAAGTCAATGTTGCATGGAACAAAAGGAGAATGTTTTATTAAACAATCAATTGTGCCAATAAACGCTTTGTTGTGGTGAGAAGCTCAGATGGCTCTTATGTGACTGGCCTGAGGAAACGATTGGCAATGATAGAATGGCACACTGTATCTCACTGGTAGCCAAATTAGGAACATCTCGTAACCACAGATCAGTAAACAACCTATATTACCAGGTCTTTTTTTTAAACAGGATTCCCTTGAAGAATATGTGCATTTCCCTTTGCTGTTTGGTTTAATAATTGGGGAAAAATACTTTACCTGGTGAGTTGCCTAGATAAGTGGATTTGTTAAACCTCACATACCTTGTGAAATACAATTTATGTGTCTTCTTTCTGATTTGCATCATTCATGGGAAAGGGTTTGTCGTATGTTTGTCCAACATATTTTATTTTCTTCCTTCTGAGTATAGCCTTTTCCCTCCTATCCCACCTTTGCTTTGGAGAATGCTTCATGTCATTTATGTGGGACACTCAGTCTGCATGCTTGAGCTCCTTGCCTATTTTCCTGATCCACACCCCATCTTCCTCACCTAATGGATGGAAATGTGGCCCAGAATTGCCACAGTGATTGGTTCAAGTATGTCCAGGATATAAATAAGACCAAATAGAATTCTCCTCAGGATATTTCTGTTCAGGTTAGACCATTTGCTCCTAAGGCAAAGATGGTATTTTGCTCACCATTGCACTCTCTGCATCTAGTACAGGCCAGGAACACTGTGAATGAATGTTGAATAGAATGACTGGCCTTTGGAAGAATTATGAAATGATTGTGACTTTGACTTTCCAAGACTGGATGCTTCTCTTCTTACCTGGTAACATCTCTCTAAGAAATATGAGTCAGAAATTGGCAAACCTGTTCATCAAATGGACTTCATTAATATATCACTGGGGGCATGACTGGTAGAGAAGAAAATCCCAGAGGGAGTAAGTTTGAAGCTAGACCCTCATTTCCCCAGAGTAGTACAATTCTGATCTCTGAAACAGGAGTGTGTATGTGTGTGTGTGTGTGTGTGTGTGTGTGTGTGTGTGTGTGTGTGCATGCGTGCACGCATGGGTGCATGCACACGTGCATGTGTGTGTACACTGAAAGATGACCAGTAAGTTCATTCCTTTTCTTAGATATGTTCAAGTCTTTGTCCTCAACTCTGCACCCAGAATATTAAAGGATTCAGGAAGCTCTTTCTCTAGCAATACCTATTTCCAGTATATCAGTTCTGTATCTTGAACTTTGGGGAAGTGCGATTAGTGTTACTGAAATAACGTTTGTGAAGTAGGAGACCTGGAAGATATCACAGACTGGTTGCGGGGAGAATGATTTAGGAAATGAAAATGATGGCATCTGATTAAGATGTATTTGTTACTCTCACAACTATCTCCATTTTCCTGTTCTTCTACCTTCTGTTCTCATGTTCTTAGTTTCTGGTGATTTCAGAGTTATAGCTCTCTTGGTAGGAGTTTTTTTGAGAAATATTCTTACTATACTACTAGTTAAATAAGAGTAGACTTTTTGGGAAAATCTGGAAATAATTACCATACATATTGTTGTTTCATTGTGGAATTATTAAGTTCTAAACATCCATCATATTTATGGACATTTATAAAACAACCTGACTGTAAGTTGGAGAGGTTCATTGTCAACAAATTTAGACTCAACAAATGGTTAAGTGCCTATATAAAGTAACCAGTATGCCAGGGCCTTTCACATATGTTATCTGGCATAATCATCGTAAAAACCTTTGTATGTGTGTGTGGGGGGGATGTTATTCATCCTTATAGAGAGGAATTTGACAAACTATTAAAATTAAAAGTGAACATCGGGACTTCTGGTTTTCAGTCCTGTATGTAAGGAGCTTGGATGTTTTCACTTCATCCTAACAGGAAATAAAAAGCTGAACAAACTGAAAAATCAACTCTTCTTAGATCTGTCAGCAAAGTGAGGTCACTAAGCAAACTGTTGCTCTTATGCCTTATGCGTTATGGATCATCTAACTTGGAATACACTCAAGTCTAACCCCCCAAAATCTGATATCCAAAAAATGAGTAACAGTGTGAAAGCTGCTCCCTTAGAAGACACCTACAACAAACCTTTTAACAAATACTGGAAGAATAATAAATAATTAGCTTATTCACCATCAAAATTTCAGTGATTCTGGGAAGATAAAACTCAAAATCCACTGATGTTCTTGTCCCTGTGTAAGACTCGGAGCCCTTTCTTTTGGAAATGGCTTGCCAGCCTCCCAGTGGAATAGAAAGCTCTCATCATCTTCTGTTTTCTATCTTACTTTAAATCTTACTTAGATTGTATTAAGGGTCAGTGTGACATTCATTTCTCAAATCAGACTTTGCTAGTGCTCTTTATGAATCTTCAAAGTATGATTCTTGGAAAAATGCTACTAATTCAAGTTAAAAAATTCACTCCTTGGGTAATCCCAGAAGTGTTGGCAAGAATTCTTTATTAAATGAAAGTGAAATAATGATCAAGCTGAAAAAGAGCTTATTTTACATATTGTTTGGTAGAAAGTTAAATAATTCCTCATATTCCAACATTGGTTGGTGTCCTAACCTTTCCAAATATTCAACCTGTAAAGACATTTGAGAAGCCTAGGATTTACTCTCTCCTTCTCTTCAAAAATGATAGATTTAATTGAATTTTTACAAATGGAGTCACAACTGCCTATTGCTGCAAAGGAGCAGCTGTCTGAGCAGGAACAGCTTGAGAAAACACTTTCTAGAGAGCTCTGGGACTTCCCATTGTCTTAGAGTTTTCAAGATCTTAAAATTTGTGAAGAAAATGAAAGTTTTATTTGTTTATTTGTTTTTAAATGAAGAGTCTACATCATGATAATCAGCTGTACCAGTTTGGAAAGAGCCCTTCCCAGTTTTCACTTAGCATGCTGCTGTACATATTTTCCTAATTCCTCACAGAAATGTCAGTGTTATCAAATAAGAAATGTAAAATTACCATTTAAAAATAAATAAACAGTTGGTATTTTCAGAAGAATCATTTCCATGAAATTCCAAATTTTATGAACTAATGCTAAGCATTTTCAAACCAGTTGTTTGAAGGATTTGAAGAAAATTTATTACTGTTAAAATATTGGCTAGATGACCAGTGATAGAAGGTTATATAGTTTCAAACATTTTATTTTGGATCATCAGGGATTAAGAGCAATGGAATATTTTCTGTGAAATCAGAAGTAGAGCTAGGGTCGCAAAGAGCTTGGTGTTCTGGAAGGCCTTCATCAGAAATGGTAAGTTGAACATAGAATCCTGCCACCAAAGCCATGGGGCACATTACCTTCAAATTCCAACCCTAGGATTCTGCCTCATTCATGACTAGATTAATTACCAGGTTATCTCTGGTCAGCTCGCTTTTGGGGGGATGAGTGAAGATATTAAAGGAAGAGCCAAATAGTCCAGGAACTAGAGTTCCCAGTTTCTTCCTTATAGTTGCTTCATATTCTGATGGTTGAGTAGAGGCCCTGGCCAGTGGACTCTTAGAATTATATGGAGATGAAGCATTCCAATGTAAGGAAGTATAGCAGCATGTTAAAGTGGAAGTTTTTACTAAGGTATCGATATACAATAGATGTCACATGCTAAAGTAAAGTACCAGTCCAAGATGCAGAGGATAAATTTAAATTTTGCAGTGAGGGAATTAAGTCATATATATTTTAAAGTAATAGCCAGTTGTGAGCTAAACTGGTTTTTAAATTGGGATGTCTAGGTCAAAAGGTATGTGTATATTACGATTTCATAAAATCAAGTTTAAGATATAATTTACATGAAACAAAAAATTATTTTGAGAAATGATTTTAGTACATAGTGATGTAAACTACCACCACCACCAAGCTACAGATTTCTGTCACCCTAGAAATTTCTCTTCTGCCCTTTTGCAGTCAGTCTCCCTACCCCAGTCCTTAGCTCCCTCTGATCTGATATCTGTTCCTAAAGTCTTGCGTTTTTCAGAATGTCATAGGAATGGAATAATAAAGTGTCTTCTTTCACTTAGCATAATGCTTTTTTGATATTCATCCATCTTATTGCATATGTCAGCCTTCCATTCCCTTTTATTGCTGGATAGTATTCCATTATATGGATATTCTACAATTTGTTTATCCATTCATCCATTGACGGACATTTGGTTTGTGTCCAGTTTTTTGAAATTACAAATAAAGTAAGTATAAACATTTGTTCTTGGATCTCTGTGTGGAGGTATGTTTTCATTTCTTCTACGTAGATACCTAGGAATGGAATTGCTTGAACATTTATTAAGTGTATGTTGACTTTTTAAGAAATTACCAAATTTTCCCAATGTGACTACATTTCACACTCCCATAAGCAGTGTACCAGAGTTCCAGTTTTTCCACATCATTGCCAAAATTGGTATTGTCAGTCTTTTTAATTACAGGCATACCTTCATATCATTGTGCTTCACTTTACTGCACTTCACAGATACTGTGTTTTTTACAAATTGAAAGTTCATGGCAATCTTGTGTTGAGCAAGTTTATTGGTGCCGTTTTTCCAACAGCGTTTGCTCACTTCACGTCTCTGTGTCGCATTTTGGAAATTCTTGCAATATTTCAAACTTTTCACTATTATTATATTTGTTATGGTGATCTGTGATCAGTAATCTTTGAAGCTACTATTGTAATTGCTTTGGGGTGCCACAAACTGTGCCCATACAAAATGGCAGACTTAACTGATACATGTTTTGTGTGTTCTCATTGCTCCACTGACCAACTCTCCCTGGTCTCTCTCCCTCTTTTTGGACCTCTCTATTCCTTGAGACGTACCAATATTGAAATTAGGCCAATTAATAACCCTAAAATGGCCCCTAAATGTTCAAGTGAAAGGAAGAGTCAGTCAATGCAGCAGATTTCATTGTCTTATTTTCAGAAATTACCCTAGCCATCCCAACCTTCAGCAGTCACCACCCTCATCAGTCAGCAGTCATCAACACCAAGGCAAGACCCTCCACCAGGAAAAAGATTAAGAATTGCTGAAGGCTTACATGATGATTAGCATTTTTTTTTAGCACTAAGGTATTTTTAATTAAGGTATGTACATTTTTTTTTAGACATAATGCTATTACACAATTAATAGACTACAGTTTAGTGTAAACATAATTTTTATATGCATTGGGAAGTCAAAAAATTCATGTGACTTGCTTTAATGCGATATTTGCTTTATTGCAGTGGTCTGGAGCCAAATCTGCAGTATCTCTGAAATATGTCTGTATTGACATTGTAGTGGGTGTGAAGTGGTATCTCATGGTTATTTACACTTCCCTAGTGACTAATGATACTGTTCATCTTTTCATGTGCTTATTAGCCATTTGTATATGGCGAAATGTCTATTCATATCTTTTGCTTGTATTCTGATTGGATTGTTCATGTTGCTATTGAGTTGTGAGTGTTCTTTATATATTCTGGGTACAAGTCCTTTATCAGATAAGTAATTTGCGAAAAATACCTTCTCCTAGTCTGTAACTTATTTTCCAAAAAATTTTCTTAAATGTGTCTTTTTTAAAAAAATTGGAGTATAGTTGATTTACACTGCTGTGTCATTTTCTGCTGTACAGCAAAGTGAATCAGCCATACGTATGCATATATCCTCTATTTTTGGATTTCCTTTTCATTTAGGTCACCACAGAGCACCGAGTAGAATTCCCTGTGCTATACAGTATGCTCTCATTAGTTATGTATTTTATAAATAGTAGTGTATATATGTCAATCTCAATCTCCCAATTCATCCCACCACCTTCCCCTTTCCCCCTTGGTATCCATACATTGGTTCTCTACGTCTGTGCCTCTATTTCTGCTTTACAAATAAGATCATCTATACCATTTTTCTAGATTCCACATATATGCGTTAATATGCGATATTTGTTTTTCTCTTTCTGACTTACTTCACCCTGCATGACAGTCTCTAGGTCTATCCATGTCTCTGCAAATGACCCAATTTTGTTCCTTTTTATGGCTGAGTAATATTCCATTGTATTATGTACCACATCTTCTGTATCCATTCCTCTGCTGATGGGACACTTAGGTTGCTTCCATGTCCTGGCTGTTGTGAATAGTGCTGCAATAAACATTGGGGTGCATGTATCTTTTTGAATTATGGTTCTGTCTGAGTATATGCCCAGTAGTGGGATTGCTGGGTCATATGTTAGTTCTGTTTTTAGTTTTTTAAGGAACCTCCATACTGTTCTCCCTGGTGGCTGTATCAATTTACATTCCCACCAACAGTACAAGAGGGTTCCCTTTTCTCCACACCCTCTCCAGCATTTGTTGTTTGTAGATTTTCTGATGATGCCCATTCTAACTGGTGTGAGGTGATACCTTATTGTAGTTTTGATTTGCATTTCTTTAATAATTAGTGATGTTGAGCAGCTTTTCATGTGCCTCTTGGCCATCTGTATGTCTTCTTTGGTGAAATGTGTGTTTAGGTCTTCTGCCCATTTTTAATTGGGTTTTTTCTTTTTAATATTGAGCTGCATGAGCTGTTTATATATTTTGGAGATTAATCCTCTGTCCATTGATTAGTTTGCAGATATTTTCTCCCATTCTGAGGGTGTCTTTTCTTCTTGTTTATAGTTTCCTTTGCCGTGCAAAAGCTTTAAAGTTTCATTAGGTCCCATTTGTTTATTTTTGTTTTTATTTCCATTACTCTAGGAGGTGGGTCAAAAAAGACCTTGCTGTGATTTATGTCAAAGAGTGTTCTTCCTATGTTTTCCTCTAAGAGTTTTATAGTGCCCGGCCTTACATTTAGGTCTTTAATCCATTTGGAGTTTATTTTTGTGTATGGTGTTAGGGAATGTTCTAATTTCATTCTTTCACATGTAGCTATCCAGTTTCCCAGCACCACTTATTGAAGAGACTGTCTATTCTCCATTGTATATCCTTGCCTCGTTTGTTGTAGGTTAGAAGAACATAGGCACATGGGTTTATCTCTGGGCTTTCTATCCTGTTCCATTGATCTATATTTCTGTTTTTCTTCCAGTACCATATTGTCTTGATTACTGTAGCTTTGTAGTATAGTCTGAAGTCAGGGAGTCTGATTCTTCCAGCACGCTTTTTTTCCCTCAAGATTGCTTTAGCTATTCATGGTCTTTTGTATTTCCGTACAAATTGTAAAATTTTTTGTTCTAATTCTGTGAAAAATGCCACTGCCAATTTGATAGGGATTACATTGAATCTGTAGATAGCTTTGGGTAGTATAGTCATCTTCACAATGTTGATTCTTTGAATCCAAGACCATGGTATATCTCTCCATCTGTTTGTGTCATCTTAGATTTCTTTCATCGGTGTCTTATAGTTTTCTGAGTACAGGTATTTACCTCCTTAGGTAGGTTTATTCCTAGGTGCTTTATTCGTTTTGTTGCAATGGTGAATGGGACTGTTTCCTTAATTTCTCTTTCTGATCTTTCGTTGTTAGCATATAGGGATGCAAGAGATTTCTGTGCATTAATTTTGTATCCTGAAACTTTACCAAATTCATTGATTAGCTCTAGTAGTTTTCAGGTAAAGTCTTTAGGATTTTCTATGAATAGTGTCATGTCATCTACAAACAGTGACAGTTTTACTTCTTCTTTTCCAATTTGTATTCCTTTTATTTCTTTTTTTCTTAACATCTTTATTGGAGTATAATTGCTTTACAATGGTGTGTTAGTTTCTGCTTTACAACAAAGTGAGTCAGTTATACATATACATATGTTCCCATATCTCTTCCCTCTTGCATCTCCCTCCCTCCCACCCTCCCCATCCCACCCCTCTAGGTGGTCACAAACCAACGAGCTGATCTCCCTGTGCTATGCGGCTGCTTCCCACTAGCTATCTATTTTACGTTTTGTAGTGTATATATGACCATACCACTCACTTGATCACAGCTTACCCTTCCTCCTTCCCATATCCTCAAGTACATTCTCTAGCAGGTCTGCGTCCTTATTCCCGTCTTACCCCTAGGTTTTTCATGATCATTTTTTTCCTTAGATTCCATATATATGTGTTAGCATACGGTATTTGTTTTTCCCTTTCTGACTTACTTCACTCTGTGTGATAGACTCTAGGTCCATCCACCTCACTACAAATAACTCAATTTCATTTCTTTTTATGGCTGAGTAATATTCCATTGTATATATGTGCCACATCTTCCTTATCCATTCATCTGTTGATGGACACTTAGGTTGCTTCCATGTCCTGGCTATTGTAAATAGAGCTGCAGTGAACATTTGGGTACATGACTCTTTTTTTTTTTTTTTTGTGGTACGCGGGCCTCTCACTGTTGTGGGGTCTCCCGTTGTGGAGCACAGGCTCCAGAAGTGCAGGCTCAGCGGCCATGGCTCACAGACCTATCCGCTCCACAGCATGTGGGATCTTCCCGGACCAGGACACAAACTGTGTCCCCTGCAAAGGCAGACGTACTCTCAACCACTGCGCCACCAGGGAAACCTCATGACTCTTTTTGAATTATGTTTTTTTCAGCATCTATGCCCAGTAGTGGGATTGCTGGGTCATATGGTAGTTCTATTTGTAGGTTTTTTTCGTTTGTTTGGTTGGGTTTTTTTTGCGGTATGTGGGCCTCTCACTGCTGTGGCCTCTCCTATTGCGGAGCACAGGCTCCCATTTTTCTTCCAGCTCCGTTTTTCGTTCTCAAGATTGCTTTGGCTATTCGGGGTCTTTTGTGTTTCCGTTTTCTTAATTTCACTTTCAGATTTTTCATCATTAGTGTATAGGAATGCCAGAGATTTCTGTGCATTAGTTTTGTATCCTGCTACTTTACCGAATTCATTGATTAGTTCTAGTAGTTTTCTGGTAGCACATTTAGGATTCTCTATGTAGGGTATCATGTCATCTGCAAACAGTGACAGCTTTACTTCTTCTTTTCCGATTTGGATTCCTTTTATTTCTTTTCCTTCTCTGATTGCTGTGGCTAAAACTTCCAGAACTATGTTGCATAAGGTTGGTGAGAGTGGGCAACCTTGTCTTGTTCCTGATCTTAGTGGAAATGCATTCAGTTTTTCACCATTGAGGACAATATTGGCTGTGGGTTTGTCATATATGGCCTTTATTATGTTGAGGAAAGTTTCCTCTATGCCTACTTTCTGCAGGGTTTTTATCATAAATGGATGTTTAGTTTTGTCAAAAGCTTTCTCTGCATCTATTGAGATGGTCATATGGTTTTTCTCTTTCAATTTGTTAATATGGTATATCATGTTGATTGATTTGCGTATATTGAGGAATCCTTGAATTCCTGGAATAAACCCCACTTGATCATGGTTTATGATCCTTTTAATGTGCTGTTGGATTCTGTTTGCTAGTGTTTTGTTGAGGATTTTTGCATTTATGTTCATCAGTGATATTGCCCTGTAGTTTTCTTTCTTTGTGACATCTTTGTCTGGTTCTGGATCAGGGTGATGGTGGCCTCGTAGAATGAGTTTGGGAGTGTTCCTCCCTCTGGTATATTTTGGAAGAGTTTGAGAAGGATAGGTGTTAGCTCTTCTCTAAATGTTAGATAGAATTTGCCTGTGAATCCCTCTGGTCCTGGACTTTTGTTTGTTGGAAGATTTTTAATCACAGTTTCAATTTCAGTGCTTGTGATTGGTCTGTTCATATTTTCTATTTCTTCCTGATTCAGTCTCAGCAGGTTGTGCATTTCTAAGAATTTGTCCATTTCTCCCAGGTTGTCCATTTTATTGGCATAGAGTTGCTTGTAGTAATCTCTAATGATCCTTTGTATTTCTGCAGTGTCAGTTGTTACTTCTCCTTTTTCATTTCTAATTCTATTGATTTGAGTCTTCTCACTTTTTTTCTTGATGAGTCTGGCTAATGGTTTATCAATTTTGTTTATCTTCTCAAGGAAACAGTTTTTAGTTTTATTGATCTTTGCTATCGTTTCCTTCATTTCTTTTTCGTTTACTTCTGATCTGATCTTTATGATTTCTTTCCTTCTGCTAACTTTGGGGTTTTTTTTGTTCTTCTTTCTCTAATTGCTTTAGGTGCAAGGTTAAGTTGTTTATTTGAGTTGTTTCCTGTTTCTTAAAGTAGGATTGTATTGCTATAAACTTCCTTCTTAGAACTGCTTTTGCTGCATCCCATAGGTTTTGGGTCATCGTGTCTCCATTGTCATTTGTTTCTAGGTATTTTTTGATTTCCTCTTTGATTTCTTCAGTGATCACTTGGTTATTAAGTAGTGTATTGTTTAGCCTCCATGTGTTTGTATTTTTTACAGCTCTTTTCCTGTAATTGATATCCAGTCTCATAGCGTTGTGGTCGGAAAAGATACTTGATACAATTTCAATTTTCTTAAATTTGCCAAGGCTTGATTTGTGACCCAAGATATGATCTATCCTGGAGAATGTTCTATGAGCACTTGAGAAAAATGTGTATTCTGTTGTTTTTGGATGGAATGTCCTATAAATATCAATTAAGTCCATCTTGTTTAATGTACCATTTAAAGCTTGTGTTTCCTTATTTATTCATTTTATTTCTTTTCTTCTCTGCAATCAGTCCTATGGCTAGGACATCCAAAACTATGTTGATTAACAGTGGCGAGAGCTGTTTGTATGTGTTGG
The DNA here is from genome assembly GCF_963924675.1 of Phocoena phocoena. Taxonomy (NCBI): domain Eukaryota; kingdom Metazoa; phylum Chordata; class Mammalia; order Artiodactyla; family Phocoenidae; genus Phocoena; species Phocoena phocoena. The sequence goes on from NC_089234.1 coordinate 29,013,979, forward strand.
AGATTAATCCTTTGTCAGTTGCCTCATTTGCAAATATTTTCTCCCATTCTGAGGGTTTTCTTTTCATATTGTTTATGGTTTCCATTGCTGTGCAAAAGCTTTTACGTTTAATTGGGTCTCATTTGTTTATTTTTGTTTTTATTTTCATTACTCTAGGAGGTGGGTCAAAAAAGATCTGGCTGCAATTTACGTCAGAGACTCTTCTGCCTATGTTTTCCTCTAAGAGTTTTATAGTGTGTGGCCTTACTTTTAGGTCTTTAATCCATATCGAGTTTATTTCTGTGTCTGGTGTTAGGGAGTGTTCTAATTTCATTCTTTTTTTTTTTTTTTTTTTTTTTATGGTACACGGGTCCCTCACTGTTGTGGCCTCTCCTGTTGCGGAGCGCAGGCTCCGGACGTGCAGGCTCAGTGGCCATGGCTCACGGGCCTAGCCACTCTGCGGCATGTGGGATCTTCCTGGACCGGGGCACGAACCCGTGTCCCCTGCATCGGCAGGTGGACTCTCAACCACTGTGCCACCAGGGAAGCCCTCTAATTTCATTTTTAAACGTGTCTTTTGAAGACCAAAAGTTTTTATGATGAAATCCTGTTAATCAGTTTTTTTTCTTTTATGGTGTTTATCTGAGTATATCTTTATTTCACCTTCACATTTATAGTATAGTTTTGGTGGATATGGAAACTTTGGTTGGTAGTTTTTTTCTTCCCAGCATTTTATGTCATTCCACTTCCTTCTGGGTCCTCTACTGTTTCTGATTAGGGTCACCTTTAATGGTAATTTGTTCTTTATATGATGGATAGTTTTTCTCTTGATACTTTGAAAATTTTCTCTTTGCCTTTGGGTTTCAATATTTGACTATGGTGTGTCTAGATTTATGTGTTTATCTTACTTGGGTGTCCTTGTGCTTTTTTGATATTTATATGAATGTATTTCATAATTTGGGGGCCCTTTTCAATTCTTATTTTTCTGTCCCTTTCCTCTTTACTCTCCTCTGAGGTTTTCTTTACAGTCTGTTGATATGATTGAGGTTGTCTTACAGGTCTCTGAGACTTTCCTCACCTTTCTTCAATCTTTTTTTTTCTCTATCCTTCATATTGGATAGTTTCTAGTGCTCTATCTGCTAGTTCACTGGTTCATTCTCCTGCTATCTCAAGTTTGCTGTTGAGCCCATTTAATGAATTTTTCATTATAGTTATTATACTTTTTAACTTTAGAATTTCCATATAGCTATTTTTAATATTTTCTATTTCTCTCTTGATGTTTTCTGTTTGTTGAATAATTATCCTCATATTTCTCTTGAACTTCTTGAATAAACTTTTCAAAAATCCTTCAAATATATTTATAATTGTTACTTTGAACTATCGTCTATACATGCCTGTTGGCCAGGGATATGTGAAGATTTTATGTAGCTCTTCAATGTCTCTTTAATTTCCAGGCTAACCTTGCTCAGTTTCTGGCTAGTCTGTCACCTGCATCAACTGACATTGCTTTTGGGGGAGAGTGTTTGCTGATCTCTTTTCCCACCATAGTTGGAAGCCTTACTTGTCTTGGTGTTTTAAGATCCTTATCCATATTAGTGAATTTATTCCATTCTTCTTTCAGTCTGTAGGTTTATGTCTGCAAGATATTTTAAAGGTTATAGTTGAGTGAATTATTATATTAGTCCATGAATATCTTCCTGTTTTATTTACATACGAATGACAAGTTTACTTGGTATAAAAGTTTGTGATCCCAGTCATTTCTCCTTAAATTTTGTCATATGTGGCTGTTTTGCATTTGATGTTGTAGAGAAGAAATATGACTTTTGTTCCTTTGTATAATTTGTTATTGTTTGAATGATTTTAAGGATTTTTCTTTATTGTTTGTTTGTTTATTTATTTATTTATTTAGGCTATGCCACATGGCATGTAGGATCTTAGTTCCTCAACCAGGGATTGAACCTGCGCCCCTTGCAGTGGAAGCATGGAGTCTTAACTACTGGACCACCAAAGAAGTCCCCTTATTGTTTTCTTTTCAGGCTAGAATACATCTAAGTATAACCATTTTAAAGTTAATTTGGTCTAAAATTGAAATAAATTTAAACAGAAAGACATAAAATCTAAATTTAAAAAACAATAAAGTTTTACTGAAGTTCATAAAACTAAATTTGAATAAAATATATGCACACCATATTTTTGGAGAGGAAAACTAAATGTTATTTCTTCCCAAATGCCGTGTATTTCACCTTTCATCATATTAGGTGACACATAATAATATGTTTGTCCCACCATTAGTGTGACAATTATAAATCTGAATCCCAAGAGGGTTTTGGGGGATGAAATTTGGCATGTTGATTTTAAAGCTTATTTATAATAAGTATATGAGAATATCTGAGAAGTTTATAATGGTAAAATTTTTAAAATACCAGATAGGTGAAGAAGATCAATGGCCTAGAAGAAAAGTCTAAAAAAACAAGTAATTGTATATGGAAATTTAATATATTAAAAAGGTTGTGACATTTCAGATCAATGAAGAATGATAGAGTTAATAAATTGTACTGAATACCAGAGTAGGTAACTTTAAGAAAATAAATTTAGATTTAATTTTATACTTCATATAATGTACAAAAATAAATTCTAGATGAATTGAAAATTTAATATAACTCCTTTTGTAGCTATAGAAATGTTACAAAAATGTGGAAGAATATTTTTACAATTTTGGGTATATCTCTACAACTCATAGAACTTATTGCTAATAAAAGAAATGATTAGCAGATTTCACTACATCAGAATACTTTTGTTTTACAAAATACTATATAGTTAAAAGATGAACAACAGATTGAAGAAAATGGATGTGAAATAAAAAAGGCAAAAAGTTGATAAACGTGTGAAAATGGACACTGTGGGTAGGAATATAAATTGGTATAAAATTTAAGAGGCACATTGTTAGCAATCCTAAATCCAGGACCCTATCTTATAGGAATAATTCCATGAGTATGTTAATATATATTTTCTTTGTACCATAATTTAAAATAGCAAATTACTAGTGTGTGCACATTAATAGAATGATTAGATAAATTTGGTACATCTATTCAGTTGAAATACATACAGCTATTAAAAGGAATGCAGTAGAACTATATGTGTTGTACAGCAAGATACCTGTGATATATATTTAAATGAAAAATGCAATTTGAAGAACATCTGTAAAGCATGATATAATTTTTACAAAAAGAAAAAAATATATGTGAATGTATATGTATATATATATATATATATATGCATATATATATTACATAGGAAAATATTGTGGAAGAATACATATTTTACAGTTAACAACAGTTGAATCTAGTATGGGGTTTTTAAGGGATGGAGGTAGACATTTACACTTGAAAATCATTTTGAAGAATAATTAAGGATAAGTAAATATATTTAAGATATAATTAAAGTGTAAAAAGTACAACCCTGACTCTTTAGTTTTTTAGTTTGGCCAGGTCAGAAATAAGACAACTGGTTGAAAGAGCCAACTTTCTTCCTTTTCTTCCTTCCATTCTTAGCATTAACTTTCCTTTTCTACTGTTTAATTCCAGGACTCCCAGAGCCCACTTCCATTGAACTTGCTCCTTTTTTCTGTGCTCCTGTCCCTAGCTTGGACCTGCTATAACCCACAGCAATATGATGATCTTGCTAAAGCTATACTCTACTTGGAAAGGCCAAACACAGAATCATGGCCCAGAGTACCTGCCACTTCAGAGAGGAAATGGGAAATATATGTATTTACTGTATTTCATTTGTATAGATTTTACATGCACTGTCTTGCTTGATTATTCCAATAGTTCTGTGAATTGGGAAAGGTAAGTATTCCCATTTTAACAGAGGCTAGACATGGTTGGTGTGTTACTTGAGACAGCAAGTAAGGAAGTGAAACACAGATCTAGATATTTACTCTGTTAGAATGAGAGAATGACTAACACAGGGGGTCAAATAACTCTGAAGAGTAGGTAGAGCACTGGCTGGAATCAGAAACCTATGGCTTTGAACATTTCATTTTACCACTTCAGATCTCTGCTTCACACTATTTTAAAAGATTAGTGAGAGTGGCAAACTCAAATGTCTTTAAGGACTAGACAGGCATTTAAATGAATGGAGCACAGGGCATAAGATTATAAAGGAATAGAAACTGTTGAACTAGAGCTCATATGCTCCCTCCAAAGACTTTGAAATAAAAAAAAATTAATACTGTTAAATTAAAGCAAGTCTGTTGACCAAATCCAGCCCATGGGCTTCCAGTTTATAACTCCTAGATTAGTTGATTTCTTTTCAAGTCTAGTATCATCTTGTAGCATAGAAAAGTGATTGAATGAAAGAGAGGAGCAGTTGGTAGAGGGTATTGAATTTATGATATGATTTGATTTTTAAAAACCTTTCATTTGAGAAAATTTTAGTGATTAATGATATATACGAAGTTGCAAAGGTAGTACAGAGAGGTCCTGGGTACCTTTCATCTAGTTTCCCCACTAGCTACATATTACATAACTATAGTACAATATCAAAGGCAGAAAATGGACATTGGTGTGAAGTGTGTGTATAACTATGTCATTTTATCACATGGGTAGATTTGTGTCACTGTCACCACAATCAAGGTACATAACCGTTCTATCACCACAAAGATCTCTTTGTGTTACCCCTTTATAGTCACACCTACTCCATTGTGCCACCATGGATGTACCATGTTCGGTTAATCATTCACCTATTATAGGACATTTTGGTCATTTCCAGTTTTTGGCTATTGCAGCTAATCTGTGAACAATTGTGTACAGAATTTTTTGTGTGGACATAGTTTTCATTCTGGGATAAATGTCCAGGAATGCAGTTGCTGGGTGATATGGTGAGTGTACATTTAATTTTTTAAGAAACTGCTGAACTATTTTTCAGAGTGACTGTACCATTTTATACTCTTAATGGCAATGTTTCTTTGCATTCCTGCCAGCTTATAGTAATGTTACTATTTTTATTTTAGCTGCTCTAATAGGTATGTAGTGATATCATCATGGTCTTAATTTGCATTTCTCTAATGGCTGGTGATAGTGAATATTTTTTCATGTGTTTCATGTTTGCCATCTATATATCTTTCATGTCTTTTGTTCATTTTTGAAATTGGATTGTTTATTGTTGAGTTCCCTTGGAACTGTGAATATGTCATCTTGTATGGCAAGGGAGAATTTAAGTTGCAGATGGAATTAAGGTTGCTAATCAGTTGATCTTAAGATAGGGTAGTTGTTCTGAATTGTCTGGGTGAACTCAGTGTAATCATAAGGATCCTTAAAAAAGGAAGACCAAAATGCAGGTGTAAGTCAGAGAGATTAGATGTGACCTACTGTTGTTTGTTTTGAAGATGGAGGAAGGAGTTTATGAGCCAAGTAATGTGAGTGGCCTCTAGAAGCTGGAAAAAAAAAGGAAGTAGATTCTCCTGTAGAGCTTCCAGAAAGGAATGCAGCCCTGTTAACACCTTAATTTTAGCCCAGCGAGACCCATTTCATATTTCTTACTGCTAGTAATATAAGGTAATAAATTTGTATTGTTTAAGCCACATAATGTGCGGTAGTTTGTTACAGCAGAAATAGAAAAAGGATGTAAGTGGCAAGATAATTCTTCTACATCAATAAGTGTTCATTCCACTATAGAATTTTTAAAAACTTTTAAAAAGCAGAGACATAAATATATATTAAAATAGGTACACATGAATTTGAAGTAAATGGGAGAGAGAGTATGTGGGGATGGATACTGAGGTACTTAAATGGAATCCTTAAGGTTCCATGGCATTCACTTTGAAGATTGATTTTTAATGATTAGAGAGTGGTGTGTTTTCTGCCTTTGTAAACCCAAAGTTTCTTATGTGCTGATATTTTTTTTTCTCTCCATCTTATTTTTCAAGCAGTGGGCGAACAGAATGGGGACCTTATGCTCTCAAGAAGTAATGGAACAGGTTGAAGACATTTTCTAAACGTTGCCCTATGTGCAAATGTGTGTCTGCTGAATCTAGATGTAACAGCTGTTTCTCACTTTCTTATGATGTGCTCCAAACTTTCAGCAGTATCTATGAAAAACACCTTTAAAATGTCTTATTTATGATGTGGGAAGTGGAGATTAAGATTACTGTGCTTATACTTCAGCCAGATATATGTGGTGTGATTGATGAAGATATTCAAACTAAGGCTAAAAGCCTAGGTTGATCCATGCATATTTTGTGAATGTTGTGATTGCTTTCATACTTAATAAGGTACTGGAAATCCCAGGAACAAAAATCACCAATACCTTGCCATATTTGAACTTCTGGCATTCTCTACATAAGCCTAAAAAATGCTGAGCCTATTCCTATTTCATTGCCAATATGTCACATTTACCTTAGAGAATGGACCTAGTAACTTAACTACAAACTGTTTAACCTTGGATTTTGGGACTTTCACAGCCTTCCCTGTTTTGCCTCCCATCAGTACCCTATAAATAATCCAAGTATTATCAAAACTGGTTGTTTTCTGGTCCATACAACTGGTCAATACCTTTTCCTTTCTATACCTACCTCTACTTGGAATTCCCTCCCATCCTTCCTCCATCTTAGCCTACAGAAGTTTTAAGCATTTTTCAAGTCCCAGCTGAAATTCTGTCTCCTTGCATGAAGTGTCCTCTTCTTATTCTTGGAAGGAATTTGTCACAGAGAGGTTAAAATACCATGTCATGTATTATGGAAATTTGAGTATTTATGAACTCCTTATGATAGGGACTTTCTGAATTATTTTTCTCATTTCTTTAGGACCTAGTGTAAACTTTAGGTTCTCAGGAGATATTGCATAAGGTTATATGAAATAACTGTTGGAGTAGGAAAACTAGGACAACTGACATGGTCCGCCCACATGGATAGTTCTTCACATTTGAAAACCAGCTTTTGGCATCTTATTTTCCACGTTTATATGTGTGCCTTTTATTTTGCATTAACGTATTTTTACTCCTAACACACTGGTTTCATGTTTTTGACCTGCAGAGTTCAAAGAACTAGACTATTTAAGAACAAATAGTATATTAGTTTCCTTGGTGATGTTAATTTAGAACAAAGAAGGACTATGCTACGTCTGAACTCATCTTATAATTGAAGAATGCCCAAGAAATTATTATTCTCTCTTAAGCCTTGGATGGCTAAGAGGGGTAAAAGATGAAAATTCTTCCAAGGGTTCTTGTCCTATTATGGGCAAATTCCTTCTTGTTAAACATATTCTTATTTCTTCCTTCAGCTTCTCTAATTAACCAAAAACTTGCTTTCAAGTGAAACCAGATATATCTTCTACACATAACTCTCATTACCCCACTTCTGTATATTCAAGGGGAAAGAATGGAGGGTTTGCCTCAACTATATTAATTCAACAAATATTCATTCAACATAAATGTTTATCGAAAACCTAGAACAGTGTCTAGCCCATATACCAGTGACTAAGACAAAGTCCTTGCCCTCACAGAGCAATCATGTTGTGGGGACCTTTTCCAGAACATTTTCTCATTGGAAGTCCATGCTCTCTTATCTTCCTATGCTTTCCAAATCTTTTCTGACTTCAGCTACCGTATTGGGCTTAATTCTACCTTCCTTTGTTAATTGACCTTACTTTTGCCATTATACTGCACTTTAGAACCCATGTTATCTAGATTCCCAGCACTCTGGCCTCAGTTCACTGTCATTCTTAATCTTCATTCTTCGTCGCTGTTCTTCATGGTCAGAGCATGGAGCTTGCTATCAAAAGAGAGTGGGGACTTCTGCTTTTGACCAAGAGGGAGTAATAGGGACTGGATTTATCTCCTTACCTGAAATATCTACCATACCAGGCAAAATACATGGACAAAAAGTTATGAAGACATAGCATATCAGGTAGCTCAGGACAGTGATCTCAGAGAAAAGAAAACAAATGAGATAAGCTCTATAATTGCACCAGCTTACTGCTTGTAGAAAGTTTCCAGTCTTCAATAGAAGGAGCAGGAAACCTCCCTCCTTGGTTTCCCTGAGATGAGGAGATTGAACTGGGAGTCCAGGAAGGCCAAGGTGGCTAGAGTTTACATCTATATATAGAGATAGCTTCAAAGATATTCAGAGTGTCCCCAATGAGTTTTCAGCTGATTACTGACCAGCACATGTATGTGCTGAAACTGTCAGAAGCCAGGAATATCTACCCAAAAGAAGCAGAAGGAATAATATGAGGTTTACACAGATCTGGGAATAGTTAGTATTCTCACCAGCCATAGTTAAAGGCCTCATAATTAATGGGACACTGGATAAATTACTCATAAGGATATTCCCTCATTGGTGGGGTAAAATCAGTATTGGATCAAAGGTTGCTCTGGTCCTGCTCAACAAAACTAAAAAGCAGGCATCAAAAGAATCAAACTGGTTCAAAGGGAGGGGCTCAGGAGAGTAACTGAGTTATTTATGTGCTCAAAGGCTCATCGCTGAGCTGGGTATTCATGAATCTGATCCTAAACACCATACTAAAAACTATCGGAACTGAACTGAGAACTATACCACTGATGCAGTACTGTGCTTGTCAGAGGGGCTGGGGAGGCACACATGCAGAATATATTAAACAGCACTGTAAAGGCTTTGAAAACAGAACTCTCATTGAAACCATAACCTATGGAGGACTGGTTTGGACTCTGGCCTGAACTCATCTGTGTTGATTGACTACTAAAACAAAAATATCAGTATTCTCCATAGAACTGAACAAGACTCAGAGTCTTATATTATTCAGAATGTTCAGGATATTTCCAAAATTATGCGGCATACAAATAACCAGGAAAATCTCAACTTGCATCAACAGATGCAAATGACAGGATGACACAGATGTTGGAATTATCTGACAAAAACTCTAAGGTAGCTATTATAATAATTCTCCAACAAATAAAGGTGGACACTCTTAAAATAAATGGAAATATAGACTGTCTCAGTGAAGAAATAGAAAATATAAAGTAGAAGCAAATGGAAATTTTAGAACTGAAAAATATACTGACTGAAATAAAAAACTAACTGCAGAGGCTTAATAGCAGAGTGGCATTGACAGAGGAAAGTATCAGTGAATGTGAAAATAGATCAAGAGAAACTATCCAATCTGAACAAAAGAGATAAGAAAGATTGAATAACAATTTAACAGATCCTCAAAGATCTGAGGATCCCAAAATGTTTAACATTTATGTCATCAGAGTCTCAGAGGGAGAGCAAGAGAAGTGTAATGCAGAAAAAATATTTAAAGAAATAATGTCTGAAACTTATCCCATTTGAGGGAAGACATAATCCTAAAGATTCAAGAAGTTCAGAGAACTCCAAACAGTATAAACATAAAGAAATCTATACTGTCTACATCATAATCAATCTGCTGAAAACTTAAAGAAAAAATCTTCAAAGCAGCCAGGGAAAAATGATATATTATTTACAGGAGAACTACAATTCAAATAATTGCAGGTTTCTTATCGGAAACCATGATGGCCAGAAAGAAGTGGAACAACATTTTTAAAGTGCTGAAAGAAAACAACTCTCAACTCCCAACTATATCAGGTGAAAATATCCTTCAGAAAAAAGGTGAAATAAAGACATTCTCAAACTAATGAAAATAATTCATTTCTTGGAAATGTCTTAAAAAACTGCTACAGTGAGTTCTTCAGACAGAAGGGAAATGGTACCAGAAGGAAACTTAGAAGATCAGAAATGGAGGAATAGCAATAGAAATGATAATTTTGTTATCCATATCTTACCACAAAAAAGCCCCTAAAAGGATGGAAAAAATTACAGTCATTCCCAGTATCTGAGTGGTTCCAGGACCGCCTGCACATGGATACCAAAATCCAAGGTTGTTCAAGTCCCTTACAGTCAGACCTCTAAATCCACAGGTTTTGTATTCTGTAGATTCAACCAACTGCAGATTGTGTAGTATTTTCAATATGCAGTTGGTTGAATCCGTGGATGCAAAACTCATGGATATGGAAGGCTGACTGTATATTGTGAAAACACTAATAAAAAGAAATTTGCAGAGGCACATTAATATCAGACAAAGTAGATTTAAGAGAAAAGAAAATTACCAGAGATAAAGAAGGATATTGCATAGTGATAAAAGTATCAATTTACCAAGAAAATATAACCATCCTAAATTTGTATGTACCTAATAACAGAGCTTCAAAATACATGCAACAAGAAATTACTAGGATAAATTTATTATTTAGATAAGTTACGTTAAACATGATTCTATTAATGGAAAATTGTACAAAATGTAGACTAATAGACAGCAACAGAAATTAGATCAATGGTTGCCTGGGTACAAGAGAGTAAGATTACCAAGGGGCACAAGGAAACTTTCAGGGATGATGAATATGTTCATTATCTTGACTGTAGTAATGGTTTCTTGTATATATACTTATTTTAAAATTTATCAAATTGTATACTTTAAATATATGTTGTTTATTGTATATTGATTATGCCTCAATAAAGCAATACAGAAACTTGAAAGAGATAGACTGGAACAGCTCCAATCTTCCACACTTGCCTAGTTCATAGACTCTATATTTCTCCCTATTCCTACTCTTCTTCCCTACCAAATCTTCTGTTTATCTTTTTTGGATCTCCGGTATCTTGACCACTTCAAGTTCCTTCTTTGCTTCTTAGGATAGCCCCTTTCTGGGCATACATCAAAGAAAGTCAAGGGACTGAAGGAAGTTCTGGAATGTCTGACCTTACCATTCCAGCTGAGAAAAGAACCTAATCTAAGGGGAGAGGGTATGGGAAGGACAGATTGAAAAAAATTTTTTTTGTTTTAAGATCTTGAATCTTGAAGTCACGAAACTGCCCAGTTATTTATAAGTTTGGTCTACTAGAAGGAACCAAAAAAAAAAAAAAAACCCACAAAAACAGAACTATAAGCACATTAATAGATGCTCAATATCATTAGTCAGTAGGGAAATACAAATAAAAACCCCAATGAAATTTACTTCACATTCACTAAAGTAGGCATAGTAATAATAATTTTTTAAAATGGAAAATAAGTGTTGGCAAGGATGTGAAGAAATTGGAATTTTCATACAGTGCTGGTAAATTGTATGCTTATGGTCTGAATGTGTGATGTGCTATCTCTGGGATATGATCTGTAGTTTGTTTTTGTGTCATATGTGCTTGTATTTGTGCTCATTAAATGATTGTAGAAGGACTTTGTAAATAAGTGCTGTCTTTAGGATGTTGTAAATTAGGGAGTAATGCAAAACAGAGGGCCCAGACCAGTATTAGGACTCTAGAAGAGTCCTGGAAAGGAAAAAGTCTTCATTTCAGAAGATTATAATTAATTGGAAAAGTAACTTGTATATCATAGAATATTAATAACTAATTAACACTTATATGAATATTCTGAAATTTGAAAAGCATTTTACCATATATAATCTGATTCTTATAATATCTCAGTGATGTAAGTGGCATAATACTTATTTCATGAAGGAGAAAACTACTTACATTTTAGTGCACTTAAGGCTAACCTAACGTATTTTTTGCTAGGTTAAAAATCACTTAATGCTACTATCAGCAAGAGATGATCCTTTTCCTCCTAAATTTTTTCCATTCTTTGAAGGGTAGGGTCCCTTCCTAGAGCTTTTGCAGTTCAAGGCAAACACTTGTCCCTAACCCCTTCATCCTTTGGGATGAAGAAGCAATTGGATAGTCAGTATTGATTTGAAGACTACAAATACTTGCAGGGAGAAAATAATACTGAACCAGACACCTTGTGGCTCAGTGAGAGAGCTCTTCAGGATAGGATGTATAGGATTCATGGACAGGCAATTGTGTGTATCCATTATGATGTGTACTATGTCAGGTATAGAGATTTAGAGACAAAATGATGTTGGGAAATGTGAACTTGTTGATATGGATGGTTTGATAGTAATCTTCACTCTCTGTGTAAGCCTTGGATATATTATTCTAAGTTGATGTTTTCTCATCTATGAAGTAGAGTTAATAATAGTGCCAAAGGGCTTCTCTGGAGGTTGAAAAAATATCATGTGTACAAATCATTTAATATCAGACCTGATGTGGGGTAAGCAATAGACACTTATTAGCTATTAATATTAATAAATTTTCATGATGAAGACAAAGATTACATACTCTAGTAGTAGGAAATCTTTTAGAGAACACTTGGAAATGGAAGGAAGACTGTCATAAAGAACACCTTTAGATAGACAAAAAGGACTTGGAGGAAAGAGAGACTCACCCAGGGAAATCTCCATGAATGGACATTAGGACCACCAGCAGTGCAGCCTGATCTCAACTAAAAGGTCTTGGAAGAATAAGGGAGAAAAGATCTCTACTCCTAAGCAATCATGAAAGTAATGTGGTAGAGTATTCCCTGGGCTTGGGAATGGTACCTGAAGCAAGGGTGGAATTAGGGAAGGAAACAACAAACGTCTTATCAGTGCATTTGTCTTTGCCGGGCTGATTTAGGTAGTGAGATTCTGTACTTGAAAATCATTTATTCTAGATCATCAGACACCACTGTAATTAAATAGAATCAGAATTTAGTTAAACAGACGTTTATCGAGCACTTCTTACTTGTAAGGCAATTTCTTGTGTAACTTTGTTAATCTTGATATGTTCAGTATAAGACAAAGCCAATGCTCTTCAGGCCCTTGCTTAAATGAGAAGATGAGTATGCAATGCAGGTGATCAGTTTTGGATAAGGAGTACTGAGAGAATTGACAGGGAAAGAAGTTCTTCCAGCAGTATGGTCTAAAGAAGAAAAAATACCTGAAATCACTTTTGAGTGTTACTGGTAATAGAAATCAATTAGGACAAAGTGCTTGGAGCCTTTGTTTTCGGGGACTGCCCAATTTGTTTATTCATATGCTTTCTGTGTTGGATATAGCAACACTTTGAGCACTATATTGGTTTGCTGTTACATAACAAATTACTCCAAAATTCAGTGTCTTTAAACAACAAATACTTATTCATAAGTCTGAAGGTGAGCTGCCTGGGGATTAGCTGATCCTAGTCTTGGCTTGGTTTAATCACTTCTGCTCTTTGGACCAGAGAAATAACCTGAGTATATTCTTATGGTGATGGTAGAATACAAGAGAGCAGATGGAAACATGCAAGACCTCTTGAGGCCTAGATTCAGATATAGGTCACTGTCATATCAGCCTAATTCTGTTGGCCACAGAAAGTCACATGGCCAGCCAAACCTAGGATTGACTCATGGAAGTAGAGGACAGTGAGTGAAAATTTCTGAACAATTATCTAATCTGTCAACCATAAGCTCTGAGAACACTGGCAAAGGCTCTTCAAAAACCCAAATAGTTTGGGGCCCATTACATTGATTTCCATGATGTGCGTTATGCCCCTGGATAAAATTGGAACTTTGAACAGAACTTTCTATTTGCATACCAAATTAAAATTCACAGAGAACTTTCACATGTGTTATTTCAGAACTGCTTATTAATATAAGAAGAGATTATCATCCCTAAATTAAGGATCAGAGACATGAAATGGCAGTCCCAGGTTAACAATCTCTAGGGATGAATAGACAGGTATGGTTTCCGCCTGATTTAATACAGAAGAAATTCTGAAGCATGGGTAGTTACATACTCAGGAGTCATCTTGGGTCCTTGATGCAGCAAGTAGTCCTTTGTCTTCTGATCAAGGGCAGAGAGATTGGAAGAATGGCTTCTACATATTTCTTTCTTTTTGGCATCTGGACTCTAGACTTAGAGAGAAACCGTGTTTTTCTTTCTTTGACATCAGATAGGTGGAAACATTATTTTGGTTGCTTCTACAGTTTCCTCTCATTCCAAAAGCCTAGAAGGTTGGAATTGATTACTATTTTGCCTTTGAACATAACTAGATTTGAAAGCATTTGTCAACTAGTATTTGGCAGCGGTTAGAAAATACCTCAGTTGATATAATTCTAGTTTCACTTAGGATTGGTTTGGGTATGTGGCAGTTACTATTAGTTTTCTACCCAACAGCCATTCCTGCCCTTCTTCTTGTCTAAAAGAACCTCACTTTTGTTTAGGAACAGGCAGCTGTATGCTTCAGGGGAAGCCAATTCCTTCTCAACCGTAGGCAGGTAGATCTTAATTACTTTAAGTCAATCCTGGTAATTCTAATCTCTTCACCAGTGATTGATTTGGGAATGGCCAATGAGGTAAAAATGGAAATCTCCTGGGGGGTTTCCGAGAAAGGTTTCTTCACTTTTAAAAGAAATGCACTGAGAAAAACAGTCCTTTTTCTGCCTCCAGACACCACTGTGTGAGGAGTGCTGCTCCTCATACAGAGCTCACACAGTAGCTGCTGCAGCCATCTTGCTACCATTTAGGGCTATGCCTGAAGACAAAAGCCAACACTCTAAGGACAGCCGAGCAAGAATTGGAAATGATTTACATCATAGAAAATATCACTGAGCCACGGAATTAATCAACCCTAAAAACACCTTACTTTAAGATTCCTCTTTTTATGTGAGATATTACATTTATGTAGTGTTACACTACTTTGTTCTTGTTGTTTGCTGCTGAGTGTGACCTAATTAATTGAAAGTAGGACCTTGTAGTGAGGTACTCTACATCTTGCCTTGCCCTGACCCTCAAGGGGGCAATAAATATGGTGATCAGGAGCATGAGCTTTGAGTGTATTAGATCTAGGTTTAAATCCTGGATTTTGCCTTTTATTAGCTGAAGAACCTTGGGTGAGTAATCTAACCTCTCTAAGCTTCCTTTGTTTTATTATCTGTGAAATGGGAATAATAATATTAGCTATTTTATAGGGTTATTAAGATTATGTAAATTAATGCATTCCAAGTCTTAAAATAGTATCTGTTACAAGCTATAAGAGCTCAGTAAATTTTTCTTATTCACTAATGTTTGGAAATGCAGATTGATGCCACTGTCCACACAAGGACAGCTTGCTTCTCACCTGTGGAGATAAAAATCTAAGCTGTGAGGGCTTCCCTGGTGGCGCAGTGGTTGAGAGTCCACCTGCCGATGCAGGGGACATGGGTGCGTGCCCTGGTCCGGGAAGATCCCACATGTTGTGGAGTGGCTAGGCCTGTGAGCCATGGCCACTGGGCCTGCGCGTCCGGAGCCTGTGCTCCGCAATGGGAGAGGCCACAACAGTGAGAGGCCCGCGTACCGCAAAAAAAAAAAAAAAAAAAGCTGTGAGAGGAGTTATATTTATGGGAGAAAGTTTTAGGGTTTACAGGAAATTGTAAAGCTCTTAATGGAGGGATTGGATAACTGGGAGTTCTTTACTTCCACGTCCTTTCCTTCTCCTCTGAGAAGGAGGAATTGGACTACCTGATCCTGCCACCTTGACCTTTGAGGTAATGCTTCAGAGGGTCCTGACTCTGCTCTCCTAGCCAAGAAGCATTGTCCTGTGCCATAGCTGGTTGTTCTGTTTGCCAAGTTATGTTCATGGCCTCTGTGTTCCCTGGCCCTTTAGGCTGAGCTGAGTCACCATTTTCAGCCAGTATTTGAGACAGAAGCTTGTAGTTCTTCTAGAAAATCACTTAGATTGCCTCCCTTCACCTATCCCCAGGTATATCTCTTTTTCCTTTGGGGCAGGTTATCCTGGTCCCTCAAGAAACTATGTAGGCACTGCTGTCTTCTACTTTCACTAGTGTGGTCTTGGGTGTTCTTCATAACAACTTAGGAGACCTTCATGATGATGTCGCCTCTAGGTACCCTGCCCTCAGCCATGTCTCCCAACACGCAAACATACACCCTCCTTGCCCTTCCCCCAGGTATGCCTTAGCAAAGAGCAAAGCATTTTATAGTTGTCGTAGGAGGTAAAAACCTTGGAAAGCCCTGCTCTAGAGAAGCTGCTGTGAGACTGCCTCGGAAATAGAATGTCAGATCATCTTTCAGTCCAGGGGAAGAACTGTGAAATGCACTGGGGTATGGCCCGAAAGAGAACTGGGCTGGGAGCCAGGAGACCCGTTATTCTATAAAAGACTTACTGTGGGACCTTAGGAAGTCACTCTACCTTTCAATGTCTATTTACTCATCCTCAGTTAATAACTATACATTAACTGAATTAACTTATTTAATAAGTATGAATATTTAACTTATGAATTATACATTCATTTGAATAATTACTTAGTTAATGTTTTATTATTTAATTAAGTGCCTGCAAGAGATCAGGGACCATGTCTGGTTCTACTCATTATTGTAACAGCACAATTCCTGACTTAGAATAAGTGGTCAAAAAATAATTATGACTGAAGAAATGAATCTATAGTAGAATAGGCTCTAGAAGAGGATCCCTAAAGTTCCTTTTCTATAAATAAAGGGAAAATTATATTTCCTCATGCCCTCCTTAGTGTAAAACTGAATAGTGCAGAATATAAATGCCAATGTATTTGAGGGGGGAACCATCTCAGTTCCTGAAGCGTCAGGATAACTGGGGCATTTGAAAGAACTTTTGAGGAAAATCTGGCTATTTTAACTTGACAAGAGCGAACATGGCAGGGCTAGAAAGTATATGCATGCATGCAGTTATCTTAAAGACTAAGGTAGGATCATGTAAAAGTAAGACCATTACTTTGGACTATCTGGTATCAATCAGAAATAAGAGAAAGTCCAATCCCCCATGTGTTGAAATAAATGTGGGAGCTTCTATAAGAGTAATTGGGAAACTGAAGAATTCTGTAGAAGAAATCGACCCCTATATGTGAGATGCCTCTGCTGCAGAGGACATCTTGAAGTAATATACAACACTGATGACACTTCTTCAACACTTAGTAGATCTGACCCTTCCTTTCATCTGTCATTTTGCCGAATCACATGGCCTAGCAAGCAGCTAACACACTGCAGCCAAACCTAACAATTGCAGGCTGGAAACATATGCTCTCTCAGATTGATTAGTGATATTACCAGTGTTTAAACCCATTTCCTGTCACCTTGGAGGATGGAGGTTACTTGACAGGAAGTCATTCTGCTGTCATCCAGCAGGGCTGCCAGCGCAATTGTTTAAATTTGTCGGTGAGTAGAGAGGCAGCCGGCTTTACTCTGGTCTAAAGCTTTTGCACATGTTGAGTAACATAGCATTTAGCATATCATGGAAGCACCTAGTTTTGATACTAATGGAATGTGCATTTCCTCCAGATTTCTAAGTTTTCAAAGGTTTTGGCAAATGCTGACATGGAAACTGTTTTAGTTTAAAATGAGCCTTATTTTGTTCTTAAAGAGTCATTTTGCATTAGCTGTGTATTGAAGTCGATTTTGAAAAATCACCTCTTTGGGGAATGGGCAAAAAAGAAGTCCCAAGAGGCAGCACATTTCCTCTAATAAATTCAAGCAGCTTTTTCTTTATATTGAAGGTATTATTTGTTATACATTTTCCTTGTCATACTGAGCATTCCCAGACCATCATTTAAAACAGATTGGTAATTTGGCCCTTAATTTTGGCACCTGTACATCTTTTAAAGCTCTGGTCTGTGTTCGGAGACTTAACTACTCTGTAAGTTAATACCTTTTAGGGCCTGAACACCACCGTTAACATCAAATTGGCCTCCAGGATTCTGGATAGAATCATTTTTTTTAACATCTTTATTGGAGTATAATTGCTTTACAATGGTGTGTTAGTTTCTGCTTTATAACAAAGTGAATCAGCTACACATCTACCTATATCCCCATATCTCCTCCCTCTTGCATCTCCCTCCCACCACCCTATCCCACCCCTCTAGGTGGTCACAAAGCACTGAGCTGATCTCCCTGTGCTATGTGGCTGCTTCCCACTAGCCATCTATTTTACATTTGGTAGTGTATATATGTCCATGCCACTCTCTCACTTCGTCCCAGCTTACCCTTCCCCCGCCCTGTGTCTTCAAGTCCATTCTCTACGTCTGTGTCTTTATTCCTGTCCTGCTCCTAGGTTCTTCAGAACAATTTTTTTTTTATATTCCATATATATGTGTTAGCATATGGTATTTGTTTTTCTCCTTCTGACTTACTTCACTCTGTATGACAGACTCTAGGTCCATCCACCTCACTACAAATAACTCAATTTCGTTTCTTTTTATGGCTGAGTAATATTCCATTGTATACATGTGCCACATCTTCTTTATTTCATTCATCTGTTGAGGGACACTTAGGTTGCTTCTATATCCTGGCTATTGTAAATACAGCTACAGTGAACATTGTGGTACATGACTCTTTTTGAATTATGGTTTTCTCAGGGTATATGCCCAGTAGTGGTATTGGTGGGTCATATGGTAGTTCTACTTTTAGTTTTTTAAGGAACTTCTGTACCGTTCTCCATAGTGGCTGTATCAATTTACATTCCCATCAACAATGCAGGAGGGTTCCCTTTTCTACACACCCTCTCTGGCATTTATTGTTTGTAGATTTTTTTGATGATGCCCATTCTGAAAGGTGTGAGATGATATCATTGTAGTTTTGATTTGCATTTCTCTAATAATTAGTGATGTTGAGCAGCTTTTCATGTGCTTCTTGGCCATCTGTATGACTTTATTTTTTTTTTAACATCTTTATTGGGGTATAATTGCTTTACAATGATGCGTTACTTTCTGCTTTAAACAAAGTGAATCAGTTATACATATACATATGTTCCCATATCTCTTCCCTCTTGCGTCTCGCTCCCTCCCACCCTCCCTATGCCACCCCTCTAGGTGGTCACAAAGCACTGAGCTGATCTCCCTGTGCTATGTGGCTGCTTCCCGCTAGCTATCTACCTTACGTTTGGTAGTGTATATATGTCCATGCCTCTCTCTCGCTTTGTCACAGCTCACCCTTCCCCCTCCCCATATCCTCAAGTCCGTTCTCTAGTAGGTCTGTGTCTATTCCCGTCTTACCCCTAGGGTCTTCCTGACATTTTTTTTAAATTCCATATATATGTGTTAGCATATGGTTATTTGTCTTTCTCTTTCTGACTTCACTCTGTATGACAGACTCTAGGTCTATCCACCTCATTACAAATAGCTCAATTTCGTTTCTTTTTATGGCTGAGTAATATTCCATTGTATATATGTGCCACATCTTCTTTATCCATTCATCCGATGATGGGCTCTTAGGTTGTTTCCATCTCCGGGCTATTGTAAATAGAGCTGCAATGAACATTTTGGTACATGACTCTTTTTGAATTATGGCTTTCTCAGGGTATATGCCCAGTAGTGGGATTGTTGGGTCATATGGTAGTTCTATTTGTAGTTTTTTAAGGAGCCTCCATACTGTTCTCCATAGTGGCTGTACCAATTCACATTCCCACCAGCAGTGCAAGAGTGTTCCCTTTTCTCCACACCCTCTCCAGCATTTATTGTTTCTAGAGTTTTTGATGATGGCCATTCTGACTGGTATGAGATAATATCTCATTGTAGTTTTGGTTTGCATTTCTCTAATGATTAATGATGTTGAGCATTCTTTCATGTGTTTATTGGCAGTCTGTATATCTTCTTTGGAGAAATGTCTATTTAGGTCTTTTACCCATTTGGGGGTTGGGTTGTTTTTTTTTTGATATTGAGCTGTATGAGCTGCTTGTAAATTTTGGAGATTAATGCTTTGTCAGTTGCTTCATTTGCAAATATTTTTTCCCATTCTGAGGGTTGTCTTTTGGTCTTGTTTATGGTTTCCTTTGCTGCGCAAAAGCTTTGAAGTTTCATTAGGTCCCATTTGTTTATTTTTGTTTTTATTTCCATTTCTCTAGGAGGTGGGTCAAAAAGGATCTTGCTGTGATTTACATCATAGAGTGTTCTGCCTATGTGTTCCTCTAAGAGTTTGATAGTTTCTGGCCTTACATTTAGGTCTTTAATCCATTTTGAGCTTATTTTTGTGTATGGTGTTAGGGAGTGATCTAATCTCATACTTTTACATGTAGCTGTCCAGTTTTCCCAGCACCACTTATTGAAGAGGCTGTCCTTTCCCCACTGTACATTCCTGCCTCCTTTATCAAAGATAAGATGACCATATGTGTGTGGGTGTATCTCTGGGCTTTCTATCCTGTTCCATTGATCTATCTTTCTCTTTTTGTGCCAGTACCATAGTGTCTTGATTACTATAGCTTTGTAGTATAGTCTGAAGTCAGGGAGCCTGATTCCTCCGGCTCCGTTTTTCATTCTCAAGATTGCTTTGGCTCTTCGGGGTCTTTTGTGTTTCCATACAAATAGTGAAATTTTTTGTTCTAGTTCTGTGAAAAATGCCAGTGGTAGTTTGATAGGGATTGCATTGAATCTGTAGATTGCTTTGGGTAGTAGAGTCATTTTCACAATGTTGATTATGCCAATCCAAGAACATGGTATATCTCTCCATGTATTTGTATCATCTTTAATTTCTTTCATCAGTGTCTTATAGTTTTCTGCATACAGGTCTTTTGTCTCCTTAGGTAGGTTTATTCCTAGATATTTTGTTCTTTTTGTCATAATGGTAAATGGGAGTGTTTTTTTGATTTCACTTTCAGATTTTTCGTCATTAGTGTATAGGAATACCAGAGATTCCTGTGCATTTATTTTGTATCCTGCTACTTTACTGAATTCATTGATTAGCTCTAGTAGTTTTCTGGTAGCATCTTTAGGATTCTCCATGTAGAGTATCATGTCATGTGCAAACAGTGACAGCTTTACTTCTTCTTTTCCGATTTGGATTCCTTTTATTTCCTTTTCTTCTCTGATTGCTGTGGCTAAAACTTCCAGAACTATGTTGCATAAGGTTGGTGAGAGTGGGCAACCTTGTCTTGTTCCTGATCTTAGTGGAAATGCTTTCAGTTTTTCACCATTGAGGACGATGTTGGCTTGTCAAATATGGACTTTATTATGTTGAGGAACGTTTCCTCTATGCCTACTTTCTGCAGGGTTTATTTTTTATCATAAATGGGTCTTGAATTTTGTCGAAAGCTTTCTCTGCCTCTATTGAGATGAGCATATGGTTTTTCTCCTTCAGTTTGTTAATATGGTGTATCACATTGATTGATTTGCGTATATTGAAGAATCTTTGCATTCCTGGAATAAACCCCACTTGATTATGGTATATGATCCTCTAAATGTGCTCTTGGATTCTGTTTGCTAGTATTTTGTTGAGGATTTTTGCATCTGTATTCATCAGTGATATTGGCCTGTAGTTTTCTTTCTTTGTGACATCTTTGTCTGGTTTGGTATCAGGGTTTGGTGGCCTTGCAGAATGAGTTTGGGAGTGTTCCTCCCTCTGGTATATTTTGGAAGAGTTTGTGAAGGATAGGTGTTAGCTCTTCTCTAAATGTTTGATAGAATCTGCCTGTGTAGCCATCTGGTCCTGGGCTTTTGTTTGTTGGAAGATTTTTAGTCACAGTTTCAATTTCAGTGCTTGTGATTGGTCTGTTCATATTTTCTATTTCTTCCTGATTCAGTCTCGGCAGGTTGTGCATTTCTAAGAATTTGTCCATTTCTCCCAGGTTGTCCATTTTATTGGCATAGAGTTGCTTGTAGTAATCTCTCATGATGTTTTGTATTTCTGCAGTGTCAGTTGTTACTTCTTCTTTTTCATTTCTAATTCTATTGATTTGAGTCCTCTCCCTTTTTTTCTTGATGAGTCTGGCTAATGGTTTATCAATTTTGTTTATCTTCTCAAGAAACCAGCCTTTAGTTTTGTTGATCTTTGCTATCATTTCCTTCATTTCTTTTTCACTTATTTCTGATCTGATCTTTTTGATTTCTTTCCTTCTGCTAACTTTGGAGTGTTTTTTTTCTTCTTTCTCTAATCGCTTTAGGTGCAAGGTTAGGTTGTTTATATGAGATGTTTCCTGTTTCTTAAGGTAGGATTGTATTGCTGTAAACTTCCCTCTTAGAACTGCTTTTGCTGCATCCCATAGGTTTTGGGTCATCGTGTCTCCATTGTCATTTGTTTCTAGGTATTTTTTGATTTCCTCTTTGATTTCTTCAGTGATCACTTCGTTATTAAGTAGTATATTGTTTAGCCTCCACGTGTTTGTATTTTTACAGATCTTTTCCTGTAATTGATATCTAGTCTCATAGTGTTGTGGTCGGAAAAGATACTTGATACAATTTCAATTTTCTTAAATTTACCAAGGCTTGATTTGTGCCTCAAGATATTATCTATCCTGGAGAATGTTCCATGAGCACTTGAGAAAAATGTGTATTCTGTTGTCTTTGGATGGAATGTCCTATAAATATCAATTAAGTTCATCTTGTTTAATGTATCATTTAAAGCTTGTGTTTCCTTATTTATTTTCATTTTGGATGATCTGTCCATTGGTGAAAGTGGGGTGTTAAAAGTCCCCTACTATGAATGTGTTACTGTCAGTTTCCCCTTTTATGGCTGTTAGTATTTGCCTTATGTATTGAGGTGCTCCTATGTTGGGTGCATAAATATTTACAATTGTTATATCTTCTTCTTGGATTGATCCCTTGATCATTATGTAGTGTCCTTCTTTGTCTCTTCTAATAGTCTTTATTTTAAAGTCTATTTTGTCTGATATGAGAATTGCTACTCCAGCTTTCTTTTGGTTTCCATTTGCATGGAATATCTTTTTCCATACCCTCACTTTAAGTCTGTATGTGTCTCTAGGTCTGAAGTGGGTCTCTTGTAGACAGCCTATATATGGGTCTTGTTTTTGTATCCATTCAGCCAATCTGTGTCTTTTGGTGGCAGCCTTTAATCCATTCACATTTAAGGTAATTATCAATATGTATGTTCCTATTCCCATTTTCTTAATTGTTTTGCGTTTGTTATTGTAGGTCTTTCCCTTCTCTTGTGTTTCTTGCCTAGAGAAGATCCTTTAGCATTTGTTGTAAAACTGGTTTGGTGGCGCTGAGCTCTCTCAGGTTTTGCTTGTCTGTAAAGGTTTTAATTTCTCCATCAAATCTGAATGAGATCCTTGCTGGGTAGAGTAATCTTGGTTGTAGGTGTTTCTCCTTCATCACTTTAAATATGTCCTGCCAGTCCCTTATGGCTTGCAGAGTTTCTGCTGAAAGATCAGCTGTTAACCTTATGGGGATTCCCTTGTGTGTTATTTGTTGTTTTTACCTTGCTGCTTTTAATGTTTTCTTTGTATTTAATTTTTGACAGTTTGATTAATATGTGTCTTGGCATGTGTCTCCTTGGATTTATCCTGTATGGGACTCCAGGAATCAAGTGCTTCCTGGACTTGATTAACTATTTCCTTTCCCATATTAGGGAAGTTTTCAAATATAATCTCTTCAAATATTTTCTCAGTCCCTTTCTTTTTCTCTTCTTCTTCTGGAACCCCTATAATTTGAATGTTGGTGCATTTAATGTTGTCCCAGAGGTCTCTGAGACTGTCCTCAGTTCTTTTCATTCTTTTTTCTTTATTCTGCTCTGCAGTAGTTATCTTCCTGGTCACTTATCCGTTCTTCTGCCTTGGTTATTCTGCTATTGATCCCTTCTAGAGTATTTTAAATTTCATTTATTGTATTGTTCATCATTGCTTGTTTCCTCTTTAGTTCTTCTAGGTCCTGTTAAATGTTTCTTGCATTTTCTCTATTTTATTTCCAAGATTTTGGATCATCTTTACTATCATTAATCTGAATTCTTTTTCAGGTAGACTGCCTATTTCCTCTTCATTTGTTAGGTCTGGTGGGTTTTTATCTTGCTCCTTCATCTGCTGTGTGTTTTTCTGTCTTCTCATTTTGCTTATCTTACTGTGTTTGGGGTCTCGTTTTTGCAGGCTGCAGATTCGTAGTTCCGGTTGTTTTTGGTGTCTGTCCGCAGTGGCTAAGTTGGTTCAGTAGGTTGTGTAGGCTTCCTGGTGGAGGGGACTTGTGCCTGTGTTCTGGTGGATGAGGCTGGATCTTGTCTTTCTGGTGGGGAGGTCCACGTCTGGTGGTGTGTTTTGTGGTGTCTGTGGACTTATTATGATTTTAGGCAGCCTCTCTGCTAATGGGTGGGGTTGTGTTCCTGTCTTGCTTGTTGTTTGGCATAGGGTGTCCAGTACTGTAGCTTGCTGGTCGTTGAGTGAAGCTGGGTGTTGGTGTTGAGATGGAGGTCTCTGGGAGAGCTTTTGCCATTTGATATTATGCAGAGCTTGGAGGTCTCTGGTGGACCAATGTCCTGAACTGTGCTCTCCCACCTCAGAGGCACAGTCCTGACAGCCGGCCAGGGCATCAAACCCTGTCAGCCACATGGCTCAGAAGATGACTGAGAAAGAAAGAAAGAAAGAAAGGAAGAGAGGGAGGGAGGGAAGGATGAAGGAAGGAAGGAAAAAAACCAAGTTTTTAAAATAAAAAATTAAAAAATTATTAAAAATAAAAAGTAATAAAAAAGAGAAAAATAAATAAATAAAAAAGAAGAAGATAGCAACCAGACCAATAAACCAATCCACCAATGATAACAAGAGCTAAAAACTGTACTAACAACAAACAAACAAAAAAAAAGGACAGACAGAACCCTAGGACAAATGGTAAAAGCAAAGCTTTACAGACAAAATCACACAAAGAAGCATACACATACACACTCACAAAAAAAGAAAAAGGAAAAAAAAAATCTATACATTAAAAAAAAGAGGAAGAGAGCAACCAAAGTAATAAACACATCTACCAATGATAATAAACTCTAAATACTAAACTAAGATAAACATCAAACCAGAAATCAGTCAGTAGCATACAGCAAACCCCAAGTCTACAGTTGCTCCTAAACTCCACCGCCTCAATTTTGGGATGATTCGCTGTCTATTCAGGTATTCCACAGATGCAAGGTACATTAAGTTGATTGTTGAGGTTTAATCTGCTGCCCCTGAGGCTGCTGGGAGAAATTTCCCTTTCTCTTCTTTGCTTTCACAGCTCCTGGGGTTCAGCTTTGGATTTGGTCCTCCCTGTGTGTGTAGGTCTCCTTAGAGCATCTGTTCCCCACCCAGACAGGATGAGGTTAAATTAGCAGCTGCTTCGGGGGCTCTGGCTCACTCAGGCGGGGGTGAGGGAGGGGTATGGAATGTGGGGCGAGCCTGTGGCAGCAGAGGCCAGCGTGACATATCACCAGCCTGAGGCGCGCCGTGCGTTCTCCCGGGGAAGTTGTCTCTGGATCACCAGACCCTGGCAGTGGTGGGCTGCACAGGTTCCCAGAAGGTGAGGTGTGAGTAGTGACCTGTGCTTGCAAACAGGCTTCTTGGTGGCTGCAGCAGCAGCCTTAGCATCTCATGCCTGTCTCTAGTGTCTGCGCTGATAGCCGTGGCTTGCGCCTGTCTCTGGAGCTCGTTGAGGCGGTGCTCTGAATCCCCTCTCCTCGGGCACCCTGAAATAATAGTCTCTTGCCTCTTGGAGAGTTCCAGCCTTTTTCCCGGACTCCCTCTCGGCTAGCTGTGGTGCACTAGCCCCCTTCACGCTGTGTTCACGCAGCCAACCCCAGTCCTCTCCCTGGCGTCTGGCCTCAGAAGCCTGAGCCTCAGCTCCCAGCCCCTGCCCATCCTGGTGGGTGAGCAGACAAGCCCCTCAGGCTGGTGAGTGCTGGTCGGCACCGATCCTCTGTGCTGGAATCTCTCCGCTTTGCCCTCTGCACCCCTGTTGCTGCACTCTCCTCCGTGGTTCTGAAGCTTCACCCCTTCGCCACCCCGTCTCCGCCTGCGAAGGGGCTTCCTAGTGTGTGGAAACTTTTCCTCCTTCACAGCTCCCTCCCAGAGGTGCAGGTCCCATCCCTATTCTTTTGTCTCTGTTTTTTCTTTTTCTTTTTCCCTACCCAGGTACGTGGAGAGTTTCTTGCCTTTTGGGAAGTTTGAGGTCTTCTGCCAGCATTCAGTAAGTGTTCTGTAGGAGTTGTTCCACATGCAGATGTATTTCTGATGTATTTGTGGGGAGGAAGGTGATCTCCACGTCTTACTCTTCCACCATCTTGAAGGTCTCCCCTAGGATCATTTTTTATATTTGTTTATTTAATCTTTATTAGCCAAAGGTTGTCCAGAAGCTGTAAGGGAGTGAATTACCCATGAAGCTTGGAGGTGTGTTTAAATCTTTCCTTATAGCTTCAGGTTGAGGAGAGGGTTTGAGCATTGTAAGTACTTTGGGCTGCTTATGATTCTAACATTTGTTTCTAGGCAGCCTTTAAAACCCAGCCACAAGTTGTTCCCATTCTCCGGCCTGTAGGCCGAACAAGTCCTAGATTTCCGTAGCTGGAGGATACCACCGAGATCATCTGGTCAAAACCATTTATTTTACAGGTAGGGAAACTGAAGTCCAAAGAGGGGAAGTTATTAAGCTGCTGGAGTCTTAAGTTATTTCTCTTAGGATGTATTTGCTTTTCAGTGGAAGTCACTTAATACAAATTCTTTAAGAACCAAGGGAAAGGATTTTTATTAATGGAGTTTCATAAACTGTCAGATGGTGGGGAGCTATTCCTGGACAGGGAAGTTCTTCAAGTAGGTGCCTATTTCTTCTACTGTTCCTCCTTATTGGTACTAACTCCTCCACTGCTAGGAAGTAAGACTCTTTAAAATTAAAGAAGCTTCATTCCACATAATACCTGGGTATGCATATTTCAGGAAAACACTTAAGCACAGTGCCTGGCATGAAGTAGGTGCTAAAAATGTGTACTTAAAGCATATATCAAAATGGTTTTGGGCTTACCTGCTGGCACAGTGGTTCAGAATCCGCCTGCCAATGCAGGGGACACCAGTTGGAGCCCTGGGCCGGGAAGATCCCATATGCCGTGGAGCAGCTAAGCCCGTGCACCACAACTACTGAGACAGTGCTCTAGAGCCTGCGAGCCACAACTGAAGCCCTCGTGCCACAACTACTGAAGCTTGCATGCCTAGAGCCCGTGCTCCGCAACAAGAGAAGCCACCGCAATGAGAAGCCTGTACACCACAACGAAGAGTAGCCCCTGCTCGCCGCAACTAGAGAAAGCTCGCGTGCAGCAACGAAGACCTGATGCAGCTGAAAAACAAATAAATAAATTTATTTTAAAAAATGGTTTAAAATATTTTAATGTAATGAAAAGTAACATTCTATTGAAGAAAGAACATTTTAATTGAGTCCAGATTCCCAACCCTAATAATAGTGTATCCAAGCATGACTGATGATTGCTGAGTTGTCAGTATTCTGAAATTGTGTAATTAACATTCATCCTCATGAGGGTTTTGTGTCTATTCTGAAGTATCTGACTAATCTTTTGCTGATTCTTGGTAGGGGTTGAGATGAGAAAGGAATCCTAGATTCTTAGCATTAGATGACTTCTTAGAGGTCATCTAGGCCAAACGGTTATCGAAAGCTTGCTTGATTTCTCTTTGCAGTAAACCTGCCAAATTGTTAACCAGGTTTTGCTTAAGGCACTTCCAAGATAGGGTGGCTCCTCATTTCATGAGGTGATCCAGTCATCTTTGAACAGAAGATGACCAGAAGATGACTGGATTTTAAAGTTATACCTTTAAAAATTAGTTATCTTTAGCAATATTATTAATCCCTTAAAATTTCTACCCATTGATGGTAGTTCTGATCTCTGCAATCAGGATAAGAGATTCCTCTTCCACAAGACTGCAATTCACGAGTCTGTTTTTTTCCAAGCTTGGAGGATGTATCGTTAACATTATTCCTGCTTCTAAGGGAAGATGAAGATTCCTAGTTAGGCTGATTTGACGGTAATTTTTCTTCCCAAGTATGTTTTATTTACCTTTTACAATATTTTGTGCTTAAAGATTTTCAAAGTAGTAGCTAATAAACACATTTAGTTTCCTTCCTAGTCTTTTGACTTTTCAAAATCTTATTCCCCCAAATTCAAACCCCACCAAAAACTGCGTTTTGGATTATTTCTTTATGGGAGAACAACTGTGGTCACAACAGAGAAAATTCTAAAGGTCTAAAATTAATAACTGGTCTTTGGATAATTCCACTTTTCAGTCCAAAATAAGTAAATAAATAGACAAGGATAGAGTGTATCACTTCTCTGCTTAAAAAGATACAGTTAGTTGTGAATGTCTTCCATTTACGTCTAAATGTTACTGGACGTAGTGTTACTCACAGTGTGATCCACAAATGGGCATCATCAGCATTACCTAGGAGCTTATTGGAAATGAATTCCCAGGCCTCACCCAGACCTACTGGATCAGAATCTCTGGTCTCCCAAATCTGTACTCTGGTAACTTCAGGGGATTCTTATGCACACTAAAATTTGAGATGCATTGGTGTAAACTTCTTAGACTGACATTCAACATCTACTGAAATGCCCAAACAACCTTTCTTTTTTTTTTTTAACCTAAGAGGAGGCAGATTTTATTTTATTTATTTTTTAAAATAAATTTATTTATTTTATTTATTTACTTTTGGCTGTGTTGGGTCTTCACTGCTGTGTGTGGGCTTTCCCTAGTTGTGGCGAGTGGGGGCTACTCTTCGTTGCGGTGTGTGGGCTTCTCATTGCAGTGCCTTCTCTTTTTGCAGAGCACGGGCTCTAGGTGCATGGGCTTCTGTAGTTGTGGCTCACAGGCTCAGTAGTTGTGGCACGTGGGCTCTAGAGCGCAGGCTCAGTAGTTGTGGCACACAGGTTTAGTTGTTCTGCGGCATGTGGGATCTTCCTGGATCAGGGCTCGAACCTGTGTCCCCAGCATTGGCAGGCGTTTTCCTAATCACTGAGCCACCAGGGAAGCAGTAAATTTAGCTCTTTCTTCCATCACCTCATAACCCAGGATAATAGGTGTAGAAGGTCTATCTTCCAAATTCACTGTTTCAGGATTTTGTTCTTCACTTTCTCTTGGTCTAGCAGAATACTCAATAGAAGAATCTGCACCTGTAAATTTAGTCCTAATGACGGGACTGCTACAGACAGATGAAGTGCTTTCCATTTGATCAGGTACACTAGTCTGTTTAAAATTACCCATATTTGAGTCTTCTAACTGGCTTTTGGAAGAGTTTGAGCTTGTTGAGATACTCCCCAAAGAAGAACTTCTTTGGTTTCTGTTGGTTGCAAAACTGGAAGCAGAGTTCCCTATTGGCATAGGAACTGGGACATAAGGAGTTGCCATCTTCTTTTGGCTTTTGCAACAAACCTGCACACTTCTGAGTTCAAACAATTAGAGAACAAGTAATATGCAATCCATTATTTTCTTCTTAGGAATTCACTACCTTAGTCCGCTCCGCGATCCAGCTCGGGCGCGCTTCCCTGGGACGGTTAAATCCGACCCTCCTTAACCGCAGCTTTCCGTCTCCACCCACCACACCGAGAGGCCTCACGTGACCCCCCTTCCAGAAAACAGCTGCTCCCTGCCTCTGCCCGCCTCTGCCCGGGCCGCAGGGCCCAGGATCCAAACAACCTTTCTTGTTCTTTCTTTATTATCTGCTCTTCAGGTTTGCCCAAATCCAAATACTTGATATTCCTTCATAGATCCTTAACTTACTTTACTACTAATTTTTGCTCACACCATTCGCTCAGTCCTTACTGCCTTTTGTTTTCTTAAGGCCCAGTTCAAATGTGGCCTGTCCTATAAAGACATCAGGAAGTCCCCAACTATAAGTGGTTCCTTTTTCTAAAACTTTCATAGCAATGCAATTTGCATCTCCCTGCACATTACATTCTTCTCTAAATTAGAGTTGTTACTCATCTGTTCTCCAAACCTCCATTTACCTCCCTATTCCACCCTGACCATAAATTTTTAAGGAGAGCTCTCTTTTTAAATTTTTTCGTAAGCATGTAGTCAGGGATCAGGGAGTTTGTTGAGCAATGACATAATCTGCTGTCAATGGAAAAGCAAAATACTCAGAATTTAGAGATCTGGGCTCTGGTCCAGTCTCTGCCATCAGTCAATTTGATTTCTGTTAGTAAGTCTTCATCTCCCAGGAAGTCAGTGTTCTCATCAGTAAAGTAAAAGGGTTGGACTAGCTGGTTGTTTTACAAACAGTGGTCTATAGATGAACGTCAGTCAGTGTGTGATGAAGTTTTCAGCAATTGAGGATGAAATGAGAAAAAAGAAAAATGTAGTGAGTTTTTAATGAGGCTAAATTTATTTAAGTTCCAAGTTTACGTCCTTTCCATATTTTTGGTATTAAAATATAACATTATGAAATGGTGCTGATAATTAGTGGTAGTAGCTATTTTAAGTGTCTTTATTTTGTTAAAGCAAATGACTATGAAAAAATGAGCAATCCTATTTTGGTGCCCTCAGTATTTATTGTTTTTAAAACGTTACTGGCCCGTGAAATCTGTAAGTATGTGAATCACTGGCTCAGATGCTCTCCGAGTTTCCTCCCAGGGTTAACACTCTATAGTCTGTGAATTGTAGTTGGATCAGGTCTGGACACGAAACCCCTATGGAGAACCCAGGTGCTACAGCAACTGAAGTTTGGAATTCTGCAAGAGACTGGCTGCCTTTGTCTCTGTGGTCCACTGTTGAATCAGTACTTCAGGATGGTGGCAAGGACATGTGGCTGCCAGTAACCCTGCTCTGGGGGGGAGATAGAAAGCTGGCCCTAATGCTCTGGCCTCTTTTAAGATCCTCAGAAAAGTTCTGAAAAACTACATAATTGAACTAAAATGTAGATTTTAATAACCTCCCCCCTCCCCAACCTTGAAAAGTTTTTAGTTCACACTTGACAGGGCAGTAAGGAACTTAACAGGTATAAGTTAAGGAAGTGGTGTCAGTTAATAGTAAGGAGCAATTTTTCTAAAAAGATGTATGTTTTCAGATATAGAACTGAGTTCTATTGCAGTAGTGAAAGGACCATTTAAGAAAAGCTTATCAAACTGTCCTCAGAATTGCATCATTCTATTTGCATTTCAGTCTTTATATCCATTCCAGTCCCCCAAGCACTGAGCCTGGCTGCTTTAGTGTTCAAGCAGACTTACTCAAGAGGCTTTCTGTATCTAATTTTACAGTAGCATATCTCTCGATTATTAACACATTAAAGGCAATATACTTCTAACTTAGAAATGTGATACTAATTGGCTTTGGGATATTTTATTTAAAAAATATTTTCCAAATGGGTCTATGAATTGTTCACTTTCTTTATTCAGGACTAAAGAAAACATTAATTCTGCCAGGAAAAGTTTGTCCAGCAGGGCAGAAATATTAGCATCTTGGAATTTACCTGTCAATCTTATATTTTCATGTCTTTTGCCTAGAAACATGCCTACAAGCTAATTGACTTCTGTTCCTTTCCTCTTGGCCTCTCATTTTTCTGAACATAGAGACTCAAATTAAAACAAAGATAAAATTCCAGGGGAAACTGGCATTGATCAAGATTTGGATTAAATTAAGTTAAGTGCTTTTTATTGAACTCAGCAGTATTAGTTATTAAAACCAGAAGGCTTTACCCTGGCTAGTGTAAAAAAAGAAAACAATGACTCATACTGCAGCACAGATTTTATTGGGAACTTAAAGCACTCATTTTCTCTTATTTAATTAAAACTTTTGCCGACAAACATGTAAACAAGATCAGGAGTTGGAAAGCAGTGAGGAGTCACTCTTTCTGGGCTCTGGTGCTTTGTGGGTTCTAGCTTTCAATTATAGGAAATTTAGGGAAAAAATCTTGGAAGAAAATAGGAAGGCATAGTAGGATTTTCTTTTCTGGAGAGCATAAGTCAGACGAGTTGCCAAAGTGCTCCCTTATTTTTGTAGTGACTCGGAACTATGTATATAGGGAAAGGGGAGAAGGCAGCAACATAGTGTAGCATAAAGAGCATTAGCCAGGAAGTTAAACCCCCAAATCCTAGCTTTAGGTTCACTACTTAAAGGCTGGTTGGACTTGGGTAAGACACTTAACCTCTCTGCTCCTGTTTTCTCATCTGTAAAATAAGGGGCTAGATTGGATAGTCCCTAAAGGCCCTGCTCTCATTCTGTCACCTATTTCTATGTTTTGTTTTGTGCTTTGGGTGACCACCATGACCTACACTGAATATAGCAATTAACCCAGGCTGGCCCAGGCCAAATCTGGCCTGCCATCTATTATTATTATTTTTTAAAATTAACTAAAAAAGTCCATACTTTATTCAGATTTCGTTAGTTTTTACATATGTTCCTTTTCTGTTCAGGATCTCACCCAGGATACCATATTACATTTAGTTATCATGCCTTTTTAGGCTCCTCTTGATTGTGACAGCTTCTCAGACTTCTCTTTGTTTTTGGTAACCTTGACAGTTTTAAGGAGAACTGTCATATTTTATAGAATGTCTCTGTATTGGGGTTCACCTCATGTCTTTCTCATGACTAGACTTAGGCTACCAGTTTGGGAAAGAAAACCACAGAGATAAAGTGTCATATTATCATTGCAGCATATGAAGACTACATACTGTCAACATGACTTATCACTGTTGATGTGGACCTTGATCACCTGGCTGAAGTAGTGTTTGTCAGATTTCTCCACTATAAAGTTACTCTTTTTTCCTCCTCTTTCCATAATATACTTTTTGAAAGGAAGTCCTTATGTGCAACCCACACCTGACTGGGGAGCTTTAATCCACCTTCCTGAAGGTGGAATATCTACATAAATTATTTGTATTCTTCTGCATGAGAGATTCATTTCTTCTCCCTCATTTATTTATTCATTTAGTCATTTACTAATATAAGTATGGACTCGTGGATATTTATTTTATTCTTTTGATTATAATTCAATATTGCTTTATTTCATTGCTCAAATTGTTCCAGCTTTGGCCATTGCGAGCTCTTTCAGTTGGCTCCCATATCCCTTTGACATATTCTGTGGTTGAGTTTGGGTTGCTGTTACTGTTGTTGAACACTTCCTTTTGCCACCTGTTTTTGTAAATAAAATTTTGATGTAACACAGCCACACTCTTCTTTGACACATTCTCTATGGCTGCTTTTGCATGACAAAGGCAGGGCTATGTCAGTGCAATAGAGACTCTATGGCTTGCAAAACCTAAAATAGTTACTATCTGACCCTTTACAGAAAGGTTTTCTGACTCTTGATTTAAACCATTCTCTATGTTTTCCATTGATGCATTATAGCTGTAACTTGATGGAGTATAATTTCCAGCATTTTCAGATTTAACTTCATGTTATGTTTTTTTACTCAGAACATGATCTTGACCCTGAAGTTTAATCACTAATGGTATCATCAACAAGCCTTCACTAAACACTCGAGTTTGGGTAGCTATGTTCCTTTGGCTATGACTGTTTCCTTACCAGGGTACTTGACTAGTTGCAAGGTGCCTTTTCTGTCAGCAGTTTTTTCATTGAAAGGGAAAATTTAAATACCGAGTCTATTGTGTCTTTATTCCTTTTACTAACTTGGACTAAAAGAATTCATATAACCAAGGTCTGAGTTATTTAAATGGCTACATCTTTGAGAAATTCCTTGATGATAGCACTAGCTCTGCCCCCATAGAAGCAGACAGGTAGAGAATTTGATGTGAAGTGAAGAATGTTGAGTTTCATACAAGTTCATCAAGCTTATTTCATTGGTAAATTTACTCAAATTGGAACCAAAGGTTTCAGTAGTGAAATATGAGTACACTAGCTCACTTCTCTTAAGTGTTCTCTAAGCCATGTGTTCTGACCTATAGTGAGAGAAAATAAATCATCAGGCTCCATAGTGGTGTCATATGTCTCAACATCTGGATTTAGACATAAATCTTATTTCAATATGTTTTTCACACTCCAATATCATCATCTCACCAAATTAGTAAAGTTGTCAATAGAGGGTGATTAGAGAAATGGGGTGATTTATTTCAAATAATAAGTATATTAAAGTCCCAATGGGGCTTCCCTGGTGGCGCAGTGGTTGGGAGTCCGCCTGCTGATGCAGGGGACACGGGTTCGTGCCCTGGTCCGGGAAGATCCCACATGCTGTGGAGCGGCTGGGCCCGTGAGCCATGGCTGCTGAGCCTGCACGTCCAGAGCCTGTGCTCCGCAACCGGAGAGGCCACAACAGTGAGAGGCCCGCGTACCGCAAAAAAAAAAAAAAAGTCCCAATGAAGCAACATTAGTGTCATAAATTCGAATTTAAGTTAAACTGTGTAATAACACAGATATGAGTGGAGTGGACGAGGATAATACTCACATGCTTTCTCTGGTGTATTGAGACTGATATCCTATATAACACCATGTGCACAGGGGACAGGATTTGACCCACATTATAGCCTGATTCAGATTATAGCATAGTGGTGCTTTATAATAGAATTTTACTATAAAAACAAAAATAATGGACTGAGAAAGTTAAAATTCTCCCAGGTACATTAAGCTTAGCACGTGATATAAAGTCCTATTTCTTTTTCCTTTCACTGCCAATCTTTTCAAATATGTAGTCTGTCCCATAGCCTCCACTTTCAATTCACACTCTCATTAGTTTTCTGAAATCTGCCTTTTTCTCTGATCACTTGCCTGAACCATAACACTTGAAGATAACTATGACCTCCTAATTGCCAATTACAATTGTTTTTTCCCCAGCCTTAGTTTCCTTGATTTGCATGCAAATTTGAGAATGTTTTGCACCTCTGAATATGTGTGCGGGGTTTTTTTGTTTGTTTTGTTTGTAAAATCTAGTTCTTAGCCATTAGCTTTTGTCACTCTATGCAATTTTTGTTGCTGATTTTGTTCCCTACTTGGCTCATAGCAGATGGTGGTCAAATCTAAATCTCCAGCTTGATTTTTTCCTGGATAATCATCTCCATCAAACATTTTCATGTGGTGTCTTGAGTTGTCTTAAGTTCAGTGTATCTTTGACCTGCTGTGCCCTTTGGGCAGAATGGAAAGAGAGAAAGAACTTGTCCTTTGATAATGATTAATGAGTTTACAAGGTTGGAGTCTCTTTAGTATCCTCTGGTGTCCAGGAGGTGTTACTACAGCCTTATATGCACTGTGAAAGGGTAGAACGCATCTTTTGCATGAGTGGACCTCTTACTGTAGTATGGTAGTCTGGATACTAGGTATCTTTATTTGGCCTTTCAAATAGTGCATGCATGACTATCAAGGGGGAAGCACTGAAATTCAAGGCACAAATCCTTATGTACTCCTGAGAAGTGATGGGGAATTTCTGGAAGGCTGAGTGATCTGGTTCAATTGTTGGGTATGGGAAAAATGATTTGAGGTCTAGCATCCAGAACAGTTTAGAGCTAAACAAAGGAGGATCTATGTTTCCATAGATGTGAGACCAAGGTATGATGGTTATTTACAGTCATGTTCATGCCCTTCTTACAAGAAGCTTTCATAGGCAGATAGTGCTGGCCAAAAGCACATGAAGAAATCTGTGGTCTTCTTTCATGTCTTCTACATCTAGAATTCTCCTCTAGGTTCAGCAAAAATTAGATGAGCTTTCCATCAGGAAGTTATTTGATGGCTATTACGGGTGGGGGGGGGTGGGGGAGAAAGCACTAAAAATTTTCTCATTTAATTTAGCAAAACTAAAGAAATAAAACAAAAATTTCATAAAGTACCTAAAAGGAGAGTCTTTGGATGGCAGTATGTTTGTCTGTACTCCCTTAACCCAAATTACAGCTTTCTCTGTTCTTCTGGCCTGTGGTGAAACGTATCCAACTAAGTGCTGGCTTGACCTTCTGACATCAGGATAAAGACCTTGTTATATTTCAGCAGAGTTAAACTCCTGTGTAGTTTAGTACCTGCAGGAAGGAATGATTTGAACATGGCTAGTGGGAGTATTTTTCTTGTTGTATTAGAAATAAACCAGTGCTCCTGATGGAAGGGAAAGGTCACTGTGCTGTGGGATGTGCCTTCTGTGAGATGAGGCTCTGACCACCAACGACACTTGTGCTTTTCATTACGACAGAGGTGTTAACCACATCGTGCTGGCTGTGCTCCAGCCCACGCCATTGCAGCCTTCTGCTTCTGCAGCCTTCCTTGTCTTCGCCTCAGTTGGCTGTAGAATTCTTCACTTCCTGTCCTAAACTTTTGTGAGGTGTCATGGCTGTGAAACAGCTGCCATGTTGCAGGCCAGATGTCGCTGCACTTTAGTGTGCCTGAAATGTTCCTCCTATGAAATATTAGATAGTTTAAAAATCTGTTCTGAAGGTTTGTAAAACACTTAGGATAACTTCAGATAAGAGGGCTATTTGTATATTATTAAATTGTCCGTGAAAAATATGCCAAAGTATAACATACAAAGGGTGGAAATACTGTAGTTCCTCAGTCTCTTGATTGTGAAGATAAGTTGACAGCTATTTTGAGGGGAACAAGTAGGTATAATCCAATTAAGACTTTCAAAAATCTATAGCAAGGATTCTAATCAAAGACCTTTAAAATATAGTCATTGCATGGTATTTGGAGTGACAAGGGTCTGTTTAGACTGAAGAAGGGACTTTATTTAGGAACAGGAAACAAAAGGAAGGAGTAATGTATACTTATGTTATTTAAAAAATTGTTTTATTGAGGTATAATTTGCACCGAGTGAAGGACAAAGATCTTAAGAGAGCAAGTTTGATCAGTTTTCACAAATGCATACCCTTAAGTAACCCCATCTGTATCAGCACCCAGCAATTTCCATCACCCCAAGATAGTTTCCTTATACCCTTCGCCAGTCACTGCTCATACTGTCCCACCCTCAAACAACCTCTGGTCTGATTTCTCTCACCATAGATTGAGTTTGACTTTTTAGGACTCCATATAAATAGACTTATGCAGCATGTACATTTTTGCATCTGGCTCCTTTCAGTCAGCATAACGTTTTTGAGATTCATCCATGTTGTTGTTTGTATCAGTGATTTGTCTCTTTCTTTTGCTGCTGAGTACTTCATTATACGAATATACTACAGTTTGTTTATCCATTATCCTGTTGACGGCTATCTGGATTCTTTCCAGTCTTTGGCTACTATGAATAAAGTTTCCACGGACATTCTTCTGGAAGGCTTATTTTAGACATACATTTTCATTTTTCTCATATAACTATCTAGGAGTGGAATTCTTGAGTCAAGTGGTAGATAAATGTATGTTTCATGCTTTAAGAAACCGTTGAACTATTTTCCAAAGAGTTTCTACCATTTTATACTCCCACCAATAATGTACAAGATTTCTGGTTGTTCCACATTCGCTCCAACATTAATTCTTTCTCATTTTATCAATTCTAGTCGATGTGGAGTGGTACCTCATTTTTAAAAACTTTTTATTTTCAAATAAGTTTGGATTTATAGAAGTTTCAAAACTTCCGTAAGTTTGGCTTCGAAAGTTCCTATAAACCCTTCACTTAACATCCCTTAATGTTAACATCTTACATCTCCCTGATACCTTGATCAAAACTAAGAGATTAAAATATAATGTTATGTCAATTATACTTCAATAATAAATTAAGAGATTACACTGTTACAGTACTATTAATTGATCTACAGATTTTATTTGGATTTCCTCAGTTTTTCCACTATTGTCATTTTGTTGTTGTTGTTCTAGGATCCAATCCAGGATACCATATTGCATTTAATCTCATCATGGTTTCGATTTAAACTTTTCTGGTGACTAATGATGATCATTTTCTTGATGTGTTTATTGGCCATTTGTAGATTTTCTTTTGTAAAGTGTCCAGGTGTCTTGTATTTTTTGAGGGAGGATTATTTGCCTTTTTATTATGGATTTTTTAGAAAAATATTTTATTTATTTATTTGGTTATACCGGGTGTTAGTTGCAGCAGGTGGGCTCCTTAGTTGCAGTATGTGTGATCTTTAGTTGCAGCTGTCGGGCTCCTTAGTTGCGGTATATGTACTCCTTAGTTGTGACACGTGTGCTCCTTAGTTGTGGCTCACCAGCTCCTTAGTTATGGCATGCGAACTCTTAGTTGCAGCATGTATGTAGGATCTAGTTCCCTGGCCAGGGATTGAACCTGAGCCCCCTGCATTGGAAGCTCAGTCTTAACCACTGTGCCACCAGGGACGTCCCTATCATGGATTTTTTTAAGGACTCTTTATTTGTTCTGAATATGGGTCTGTTGTCAGATATACATGTTGTGAATTTTTTTTTCCAGTCTATGGCTTGTCTATTTATTTTCTTAATGGTGTCTCTTGATGAGTAGAAGTGAATATTTATCTTAAGAGGGAAGTATGTTAGAGTTTCTATGGATCAGAAAAAAAACTCAGATTTAACATTTTAAAAATTAATCTGGAGAGAACATACAGTGACTTCTTCAAAGATATTGGTTGAACTAAGTTTTTCTGGGCATTGAGATATAAACCTGAAGGGGAATATTTTAGGAACGGGCCTAATAATAATAATAGCAATAGTAATTGCTAGTACTTGTTGGGTGCTTACTATGTAGCAGACCCTTTGCTTATTGCCTTATAGGTATTATTTCATTCTATTCTAACAACAATCCTATGATTATCTGCATTTAAAGGCAAGGAAACCAAGGCTTAAAGAAGTTAAATAATTTGTTCAAATTACAGTTAGAAAATGGTGAATTCAGGTAGTCTGACTCCAGAGCCTGCAGGCTTAATTTCTGTACTATCCGGACAAAAAGAAAGAAAATCTGTGAACTTCAGTGTGTGTGGCTACGGTCATAGAAGCCAAGTAATACTGCTTCCTGATATTATTGCTGTGGCAAAAGGTGTATATTGATAATATTCTGTAAAACACTGTTTTATCCTTGGGTAAAATAGATGATGCCCTTCTACCTAGAGCACCATGTGTAATTTTTTTGGATACCAAACTTCAAAATGATGGAATCAGAAAGGTCGACTAAAATAATAGAGGAGGAGAATGTAGTGATGGAGATGTTCAAGGCCCAATTATGTAGATTGGAACTGATATATGCAGTGGAGAGGGAATATAACCAATATATAAAAGCATCCAGAGTATCAACAAAATGAGCATGGTCTTAGTCATTGAATCCCAGGACTGTAGCATAAGAAGACTAT
This sequence comes from Phocoena phocoena, assembly GCF_963924675.1. NCBI lineage: Eukaryota > Metazoa > Chordata > Mammalia > Artiodactyla > Phocoenidae > Phocoena > Phocoena phocoena. Next base: position 29,052,682 of record NC_089234.1, read on the forward strand.
CATTGAAGCTTCTTCAATGAATGGAATCTCAAGTAAAATAAAAGAAAGAGTGCTTTTATACAACTTACGGAACGTGTTAACTGAAGGGGTAGCAAAGGGTGAAAATACGTTCAGAGGAAAGATTGAAAGGTTCAATGAATGACAGTTCCACGGATTATTTAGGGGAACCAGGCTGTGACAGAGAAGGCACGGGGCTTTGAAGCTGATGTCCAAGAGGACAACTATGTTCGCTTTTAACAAATCTCAGTGTAAAACTTTAGGACATTCTGTATGCCTGAACAACTTGTCTTTTGAAGACAAGAATATGACTCTGTATTTTGGTGTATGGCTCAGATGCCCTAGCCCTCTTCATCCTTTAAGACTCAGCTTTAAAAACACCTCTTCTGTGAAGCCTTGCCCAACTTTTCCAGGAAATCAGTTCCTCCCTACACAGTGCTGCTGCTTCTTTTTTTTTTTTGGCTGCACCACATAGCTTGTGGGATCTTAGTTCCCTGACTAGGGATCGAACCTAGGCCCCCAACATTGGAAGCATGGAGTCTTAACCACTGGCCCACCAGGGAAGTCCCACACCCTACTCAGTGCTTCTTGTAATTTTCTCTATTTAAGCACCAATTACAGTGCTAGGCAATCTTACAGCCTAAATTTTTACTGGTAAGTTGTTGGATGGCAAATCTTGAGGTCAAAGAGATCAAAATGGGGACAAAAACGTATAATCGTCCAATGTATGTAGAACTAGAAAACTGAATATTAGTTAACTGTAATGATTCCCACCACAGCTATTATCCCTATTGTGAACTAAGGCTCAGAGAATTTAAATAATTTGTCCAAGGTCAAACAGCTGCAAAGAAGTATAGCCAGGATTGTAACTCTTTGCTGTCTAACTTCAAACCCCATGCTTTTAATCAGTACAATATGAAGAAGTTTTGACTCCTCTATCGCATTTTAATTTACTCCATACCTGGCTATCATGGAGAATACTTGTAGGGAAGAAGGATGTTACTCCTTTCCTTTAAGTCCTTTGTGCCTCCTTAACAAGCATCATTCTGCTCTCTTTTTTTTTTTAACATCTTTATTGGAGTATAATTGCTTTACAATGGTGTGTTAGTTTCTGCTTTATAACAAAATGAATCAGTTATATATATATACGTATGTTCCCATATCTCTTCCCTCTTGTGTCTCCCTCCCTCCCACCCTCCCTATCCCACCCCTCCAGATGGTCACAAACCACCTAGCTGATCTCCCTGTGCTATGAGGCTACTTTCCACTAGATATCTATTTTACGTTTGGTAGTGTATATATGTTCATGCCACTCTCTCACTTTGTCACAGCTTAGCCTTCCCCCTCCCCATATCCTCAAGTCCATGCTCTAGTAGGTCTGTGTCATTATTCTCATCTTACCCCTAGGTTCTTCATGACATTTTTTTATTATTATTATTTTTACTTTTTTTCTTAGATCCCATATATGTGTGTTAGCATATGGTATTTGTTTTTCTCTTTCTGACTTACTTCACTCTGTATGACAGACTCTAGGTCCATCCACCTCACTACAAATAACTTAATTTTGTTTCTTTTTATGGCTGAGTAATATTCCATTGTATATATGTGCCACATCTTCTTTATCCATTCATCTGTTGATGGACACTTAGGTTGCTTCCATGTCCTGGCTATTGTAAATAGAGGTGCAATGAACATTTTGGTACATGACTCTTTTTGAATTATGGTTTTCTCAGGACATATGCCCAGTAGTGGGATTGCTGGGTCATATGGTAGTTCTATTTGTAGTTTTTTAAGGAGCCTCCATACTGTTCTCCATAGTGGCTGTATCAATTTACATTCCCACCAACAGTGCAAGAGTGTTCCCTTTTCTCCACACCCTCTCCAGCATTTATTGTTTCTAGATTTTTTGATGATGGCCATTCAGGCTCCCTGACTTCAGACTATACTACAAAGCTACAGTAATCAATACAGTATGGTACTGGCACAAAAACAGAAATATAGATCAATGGAACAGGATAGAAAGCCCAGAGATAAACCCACGTACATATGGTCACCTTATCTTTGATAAAGGAGGCAAGAATAAACAGTGGAGAAAAGACAGCCTCTTCCTTAAATGGTGCTGGGAAAACTGGACAAGTACATGTAAAAGTATGAAATTACAATACTCCCTAACACCATACACAAAAATAAGCTCAAAATGGATTAAAGACCTAAATGTAAGGCCAGACACTATCAAACTCTTAGAGGAAAACATAGGCAGGACACTCGATGACATAAATCACAGCAAGATCCTTTTTGACCCACCTCCTAGAGAAATGGAAATAAAAACAAAAATAAACAAATGGGACCTAATGAAACTTAAAAGCTTTTGCATAGCAAAGGAAACCATAAACAAGACCAAAAGACAACCCTCAGAATGGGAGAAAATATTTGCAAATGAAGCAACTGACAAAGAATTAATCTCCAAAATTTACAAGCAGCTCATGCAGCTCAATAGCAAAAAAACAAACAACCCAATCCAAAAATGGGCAGAAGACCTAAATAGACATTTCTCCTAAAAAGATATACAGATTGCCAACAAACACATGAAAGAATGGTCAACATCATTAATCATTAGAGAAATGCAAATCAAAACTACAATGAGATATCATCTACTCTTTCTTATATATACTTTCTTGTTTAATAAGGCCCTTGAGTATAAGACTTTTCTTATCTTCATTATTTACTCTATAGATCTAGCACAGCCTTGCACATAATAGGTGCTCAATGACAAATTTATCAAATTGAATTAAATCTTTCTGTGCTCCAGTGATCCAACACAGAGGCTGGGCTGTGGCTTAGAAATAAAACTCTTCATTGGCCTAAACTTCCTTATAGATCTCTCCGGGAAATGATTGGCAGCAACATAATCTCCTGCCCATGTTCTGGAATACATTAACATTTTCTATTTTAATATGTCTTATTTTGGCTCTTTTAGAGAGTTATTGCTAAAAAAGCTCTATTACAAAACAGTTACTATGAAAAAACAGCTGTTTAAATTATAGAATTGGTTCTAAAGAAGGCAGAAAGTTAAAGGGAAAGGGGCTATTCTAGTCCACTGAAGCCCAAGGGAACAAAAAAATATTTTATACAGTAAATTTTATTTTTGTCACTTTTAACATTCATTTAAAAAAATAGCCTTGCCTTACATATGAGTTTATCCTGTGTTTAGGAATATGTGGTAACATATTGTTCTGTTTTTTGAAGAAATTAAAATCTGATTGGGAGGACAAGATAAAGTTAAAAGATGCAATTGATGAAAGATGCAATTTACTTTTATTAATATGTATTTTATTTATTTATTTTCTTAATTTTTTGGGCTGTTTTGGGTCTTAGTTGTGGCACGTGGAATCTTCTTGGAGGCATGCAGGATCTTTCATTGTGGTGCGCGGTCTCTTTGTTGCAGCGCTCAGGCTTCTTTCCAGTTGCGGCTCCCAGGCTTCTCTCTAGTGTGGTGTGTGGGTTTTCTCTTCTCTAGTTGTGGCACGCCAGCTCCAGAGTGCGTGGGCTCTGTAGTTTGCGGTGCAGGCTCTCTCCTTGAGGCACATGAGCTCAATAGTTGTGGTGCGTGCAATTTACTGTTTTCTACATGAGTGGAAAGCAGTCTATGTGTCTTTAGAGAAATATCTGTGGAACTGATGAAATGGAAGAGGTGGTTGAAACCTGGAATGGTCAGGGAGGGTTTTGTAGAGAGTGGAGTTGCCTGGGTGCAGCCTGCTTCAAAACTGCTCCCAAGCAGCTTTATGTGGCTGGAGAAAAACTCACCACATTGGTAACTAGTTTCACTTTAATATCATGATTATTAAGCTGAAATAGGTTTTGGTGATGCCCAGCAATCTTTCTGTTTTTCTTGTCCATTCATTCTCCTACTCTCACTTTCTCTTCTCTCCTCAAACCAACAACACTTCTTTTTCTCCCTTTATCCTTTAGTTTCATTGGACATGTTTCATACAAACATGGATCCTTTAAACCTAAGTCAGACCATGTGATTCTTCTGCTCAAAATCTCCCAGTGGCTTCCCCTGTCTCTTAGAGTAATGTCACAGTTCGTAGAGTGGCCTACCAGGCTCTGGGGTCTGACATCCACCCTCCACCCCACCCCCTTCTGCCTGGTCACCATATGACCTTTCTCTTACTATTCTCCCATTTGTTACCGTCACTGGTCTCCTTGCTTTTGCTTGAAAATACAGAGCATGCTCTTATGTAAGGGCTGTTTCATTAGCTATTCTTTTCCTTAGAAATTTCTTCTCTCAGATGCCTGTGTGGCTTGTCTCTCAGTTTTTTCAGGCCTATGTTCAAATGTTAAAGAGATTTCTCCTGGCTACCTATATAGCGTATCAATCCCCACTCTCGCTACGGCACTCTCCAGCTCCCTTACTGCTTTATGTCTCCCTCTCTCTCTCTTCCTCTCTCTAAATATATATATATATATATATATATATATATATATATATATATATATATATACACACTTGTTTACCCATTTAGTGATTTAGTGTCTGTCACCTCCCCTTTAAATGTAAGGGACTTTGTTTTATTTTGTGTTATGTTTTCAGAGCCTACATGTTGAACACACTAAATTTTTTTTTTTAACATCTTTATTGGAGTATAATTGCTTTACAATGGTGTGTTAGTTTCTGCTTTATAACAAAGTGAATCAGTTATACATATACGTATGTTCCCATATCTCTTTCCTCTTGCGTCTCCCACCCTCCCTATCCCACGCCTCTAGGTGGCCACAAAGCACCCAGATGATCTCCCTGTGCTATGCGGCTGCTTCCCACTAGCTATCTATTTTACATTTGGTAGTGTGTATATGTCCATGCCACTCTCTCACTTTGTCACAGCTTACCCTTCCCCCTCCCCATATCCTCAAGTCCATTCTCTAGTAGGTCTGTGTCTTTATTCCCATCTTACCCCTAGGTTCTTCATGACATTTTTTTCCCCTTAGATTCCATATATATGTGTTAGCATATGATATTTGTTTTTCTCTTTCTGACTTACTTCACTCTGTATGACAGACTCTAGGTCCATCCACCTCACTACAAATAACTCAATTTTGTTTCTTTTTATGGCTAATATTCCATTGTATATATGTGCCACATCTTCTTTATCCATTCATCTGTTGATGGACACTTAGGTTGCTTCCATGTCCTGGCTATTGTAAATAGAGCTGCAATGAACATTTTGGTACATGACTCTTTTTGAATTATGGTTTTCTCAGGGTATATGCCCAGTAGTGGGATTGCTGGGTCATATGGTAGTTCTATTTTTAGTTTTTTAAGGAACCTCCATACTGTTCTCCATAGTGGCTGTACCAGTTCACATTCGCACCAGCAGTGCAAGAGTGTTCCCTTTTCTCCACACCCTCTCCAACATTTATTGTTTCTAGATTTTTTGATGATGGCCATTCTGACTGGTGTGAGATGATATCTCATTGTAGTTTTGCTTTGCATTTCTCTAATGATTAATGATGTTGAGCATTCTTTCATGTGTTTGTTGGCAATCTGTATATCTTCTTTGGAGAAATGTCTATTTAGGTCTTCTGTCCATTTTTGGATTGGGTTGTTTGTTTTTTTGTTAGAACACACTAAATTTTGAATGAATGAATGAGCTAGTAGGCATTTGCAAAATGGGTAGACATTTGATAGATGAAGGCTAGGAAAGTCATTTCATGTTAGAGAAATGGTATGAGGAAAAAGTAGAGGTGGGAATATGCATGATCAATTGTGGAGATAGTGAATAGACCAGTATGACTGAGGCATTGGGCTTGCGTTGGGAAATGGTAGTGCAAAATGGTTATGCTGGGGTTCATTGTGAAAAGTTCTGAAAAACAAACTGAGATGCTTTATTTGTATGTATAGATAATGTGAAGTGATGTCAGGTTTTAGAAGAATGGAATGTGTTTTTCCTGCCACAGGGACAGAATCCATTTTAGGCACATCCCATGGAAGCTTAACAATCTGTGCAGTGTCCCTACTGCCAGAGCTCCAGAAGCTTGCCTTATTTTGGAATATAGATAAACAGATTTTAATTAATTTTCAGTTTTGAGCTGGAAGATAAATTTGACATACTGTTTAAACTACTACATGATGCTGTAAGTACTTCCGTGACAAGAACCATTGTTTAGCACATTGTCTAGCGTTTAGTAGGAGCCAGAAAATATTGTATACAAACTATTTGTTGAGTGGAAACAAGTCCCAGAGAATTTGAGTGACTTACCTTAAGGCTACCTGACAGAGTAATTCCCAACTCTAGTCTTTTGGCAACTGTTCTTCATGGTTTCTTTACAGCAAGTAATTCAAGAGATTAACCACATAATCCAGACTCTAGACTTAGATTTTTTCCCCCCTTAAATGATTAACTATTAAAAATACAACAGTATTTGTTTTATTAGAGGTAAATAACTAAATGAAATATACTTTGGATTAAAATGGAATGGAATAGAACTGTAAGCACAACTTACTTTTCACTAGTTGACTGCTTGTTAGGATTATAAACTTACCTAGAATGCATAGTGAATTTTATATAAGATAACTTTTATCTTGGCCTCTGATTGGTTAGTTACTGGCAACATTGACATTAGAATGCCACATCTGTTTCTAGGTGCTTAAAAACTCTTTTTTTCTGATTCTTGACTTTCTTTTATTCCTTCTTATCAAGAAGAAATGCAGTCTATTTCCTTTGCTTTAAGGGAGCAGACATTCAGTGACTTTACCCTAAAAACTGAGCCAGTAATCTGTTTGTCTCTATGAAATCCGTTTGTCTTGTGTTAGGAAATCTATTGAGTTCATAGAGAAAACTTATTCCATAGAGCTTCCCCCTTGCACCTAGCTCTTTGATCTGTTTTTATTGTTATTTTGTGTGTGATTAATTTAAACATCTTATAACTTGGCAACTTTACATCCATCTCTCTTCTCCCTGCCCCAGATTCCTTACAAGACAGTGTCTCTGTTTCTCTGTGGGTATATTCTGTAGCAGTTGAAAGAGAGATTTACATTAGACTATTCAGATCAGCATACATTTTCATTTTTTATGACATTTTATCTCTTTACCAGAGCTTCTGATGGGGGCTAAGCCTTTTTTCTCTAAAAAATATTTTGAAACATGTATTGGTCAAGATGAAAGAAAACCTAGTTTTTGAGGAAAAAAAGGGATAGAAGAGATATTTTCTAATGTTAGTAATTTGAAAACAGTTATTTAAGATGAGCATGGAGTTAGTGACCAGTCAAGTGAACAGTTCGAGGGAAGGAGGCCAGTAAGGAGGACATTGTTTAATCCAGGACTCATGTATTAGTGTTAAGGACATTTTAGAGCAATAGGAAAGACTGTGTGTCTGCTCCCTTAAAGCAAAGGAAATAGACTGCATTTCTTCTTGATAAGAAGGAATAAAAGAAAGTCAAGAATCAGAAAAAAAGAGTTTTTAAGCACCTAGAAACAGATGTGGCATTCTAATGTCAATGTTGCCAGTAACTAACCAATCAGAGGCCAAGATAAATCAGGATAGGATTGAGGTTTTTTTGAGGAGTAGTAAGGGAGAAATAAAAATAGTGGTAGACATAGATACTTAGGAGGGCAAACTGGTTTTAGATATATTGTGGGGGAAGAGGAGATGGTCATAGAGGTAGAAATAGCCACCGGATAGATGACGATATTGGACAGGAAATTAGAAGAGATGTTAATATTGAAAATAGAATTTTGAACTTTCAGTATTCTAGTGTTCTTTTACTGAAAGACTGTTTGGATCTCCTGGTGCAGCCATAGTGAGAAGGAACAGGAGGCCTGAACATTTTTTGAGCCCATCAGTAAACTGGTTACTATATTAACCTTTCACAACTGTTATTTCAATGACTCTTACACTAATTCTGTGAGGTTAGGAGCCTCATTTTCCAGATGAGGATGTTAAGGGTCTTACTAGCACGTGGTGGAGCCAGGGTTAAACTCAGTATTCTGTTTCCAAAGTCCACACTTTTCCTATTTATATCACACTGATCTGACACCTAGGAATGGGAGAACTGGAAAGCAACTTTGGGGATAGAGATTAAGAAATACACAAGGATAGTAATTTGGATTTTAGAGGAGTAGATGGAGAGCGTGAAAGAGTTGTCTAAGAAAGAAAACAGGGTGTTGCTTGAGCAGTGTGAGAATCTGATTGTTTGACTAGTAATATTTTATTCAAAACCAGGATATATAAATGTGAAATTGATTCTACTTGAGATCTTTTTTCAGTTGTCTGGTATGGTTGAGTTTTTTTCCTCAATATTTCAATATTTTATGTTGCCACCTAACATAAACATATTCCCATCTTTGGCTGAAGATTCCATGAGGGAAGTCTAAATATTCTCTGACATAAATTGCCTCAGTGTTTTCTTAGGTCAGTCTCCCAAGGCAATAGAAATAAAAGCAAAAATAAACAAATGGGACCTAATCAAACTTGCAGGCTTTTGCACAGCAAAAGAAACCATAAGCAAAATGGAAATATGACTCATGGGCTGGGAGAAAATATATGCAAATGATGTGACTGACAAGGACTTAATTTCCAAAATATACAAACAGCTCATACAACTCAATATCAAAAAAAACAAACAACCCAATCAAAAAATGGGTGGAAGACCTAAATAGGCATTTCTCCGAAGAAGACATACAGATGGCCAATAGGTGCATGAAAAGATGCTCAATGTCACTAATTATTAGAGAAAATTAGTAGAGAAATCAAAACTGTAATGAGATGTTACCTCACACTGGTCAGAATGGCCATGATTAAAAAGGCTACAAGTAACAAATGCTGGAGACGGTGTGGAGAAAAAGGAAACCTCCTACACTGTTGGTGGGAATGTAAATTTGTGCAGCTACTATGGAAAACAGTATGGAGGTACCTTAACATACTAAAAATAGACTTGCAATATGATCCAGCAATCCCACTCCTGGGCATATATACAGAGCAAACTGTAATTCAAAAAGATACATGCGGGCTTCCCTAGTGGCGCAGTGGTTGAGAGTCCACCTGCCGATGTGGGGGACACGGGTTCATGCCCCGGTCTGGGAAGATCCCACATGCCGTGGAGCGTCTGGGCCCATGAGCCATGGCCGCTGAGCCTGCGTGTCTGGAGCCTGTGCTCCGCAACAGGAGAGGCCACAACAGTGAGAGGCCTGCGTACTGCCAAAAAAAAAAAAAAGAAGATACATGCACCCCAGTGTTCATAGCAGCATTATTTACAATAGCCAAAACATGGAAGAAACCTAAATGTCTATCAACAGATGAATGGATGAAGAAGATGTGGTATATGTATACAATGGAATATTACTCAGCCATAAAAAAGAATGAAATAATGCTATCTGCAGCAACATGGATGGACCTGGAGATTATCATGCTAAGTGAAGTAAGGCAGAAAGAGAAAGACAAATACCATATGATATTACTTATATGTGGAGTCTAAAATATGACACAAATGAACTTATTTACAAAACAGAAACAGACTCACAGACATAGAAAACAAATTTATGATTACCAAATGGGAAAGAGGGTGGGGGAGTGATAAATCAAGAGTTTGGGAGTAGCAGGTACAAACTACTATATATAAAATAGATGACAAGGTCCTACTATATAGCGCAGGGAACTATATTCAATATCCTGTAATAAACCATAATGGAAAAGAATATGAAAAAGAATATATATATATATGTGTGTGTATATATACACATATATATGTATGTATAACTGAATCACTTTGCTGTACACCAGAAACTAACACAACATTGTAAATCAAATATACTTCAATTAAAAATTTTTTTAAAAATAAAAATAAGAATCCATGAAGGGTAGCTACTGAACTTGTCAGAATTTGGAAATTTTCTAATTATAATATCCCATCACACTCCAAATTAGCAGCCAAATTGCAGCAGAGATTGAGCTATAGAGGAAAAACATTTTGACAAATCAAATCAGCCAGAATATATAGCTACTAGATAATAATATTGCCTTAACTGTTTATTTAATGTTAAAAGTTGAGCTGTGCAATAATATTAGGTTCAGCCACATGAAATTGCCAATATTCCACCATTCTTAACAAGAATAACAAAATAATAAAAGCAATAATTTAATGACATTACTAAATCCTTGTGATTTAGTAGGTTGGATGGTAGCAGAGTTCATATTGTGATTGAGGTCTCTGACTGTAAATGCCCTGCCTTTCAGTATACTAGGTTGATTCCCTATGGAGAACTATGAAAATGAAGACACTTGTAGTAATAATTACCTGTTTGTGGTATTCATCTCACATGGAATGTGCTATTTTCATTTTAATTAAGCCATGCAGAAATGGATATTCTTGCCTCTCTAGCTGCAGGTACCTTCCTAATGTGGCTTCAAGTTTAGAATAACTTTCTTTATTCTGAGACCAATCTAATGTGGTTTTCCCTTTTTCTTTGCCTTGCAAACTCCTTCTCTAGACATTTTTACTTTTGTTGCTTAAATATTCTGTTGGAAAATAGGGAAGATGTCTTAAAGAGTATATCAATAAGAAAGGATTTCTTTTTCATTTCATTATTTCTTTTTAAATAAGCTACTGTAGTAGCTGTTTTATAAAGTTGCCAGAAACATTGAATTAGGGAATACTGAGCCATTGCTCCTGAGGGAAATAAAAGCTCCTGTGAGCTTCTGGTCACATTTTTATCAACCAGTCAACACATAACCTTGTTTTGTATGTGTTTCTGTTTAAAGAAAGTACATATTTAGTATGTACTTCCTACAAATAATTGTGTTGCCAAACTGAACTCGTCTACTTGCCCATGCACAGCAGAGCCAATCTACTGACACGTGGTTGTGGTGAAGGAAAGTACAGCATTTATTGCAGGGAACCAAGCAAGAAGAATGGGCAGCTAATGCTCAAAAGACCCAAACTCCCTCATGGCTTTTAGGGAAGGGTTTTTAAAGAAAACATTAGGATGAGGGTTGTAGGGTGTGTGATGAACTCATGGGCTTTCTTCTGATTGGTTGGTGTTGCAGTAACAGGGTGATGTTTTGGGAATCTTAATCATCAACCTTCTGGTTCCAGCCAGTCTGGGGTCTGTGTATTGATACTTGTGGTCAGCATGTAGTCACCATCCTCCACCTGGGTGGGGGGCTTAGTTTGTGTAGAACAACTCAAAGATATGCATCAGATTGTTATGTAGATCCCTTGAGGAAGAACTAGGACTCTGTTTTATTGCTGAACTATTGTTTAAGACATCATTACTTTTTTTGATTGACTTTTTCTTTGTTTCTGCATTCCCTCACTTCTCTAATTGTTAACTTCTTGTGTCTGCTCTTTAGAACTTGTGGAAGGCCTAGGAGACTAAAACTTTTTTTCTTCAAATAAGAAACAGGGGACATGGAGGGGCTTTTGCACCCAGGAAGGCCTTACAGGATCCTGCTCAATTTCAATTGTATCGAGTATTTCTTTAAAATAAAACACTAGCTGAGAAGGTTGTAACATTTTCCTGACCCTGGGTAACATGACTGTAAATTTCTTTGGCTTACAGCCTCACCACTACACTTTTAAAAAATTGGTCGTCATCTCATGAATCCGCAAATTTACTCACTTTTCCATCTTTTCCAGAGCTTCACCACACAATATTGATATTATTTTAGCACTGTCCAGAGTGGCCTTTCTCTTGAGGTACTGTATTACTGATTTATTAACATTGAATTCAAGACCAACAAACCAGAACTCACTGCCTGATGGAAGCTTTTCTGCTACATGTAGTTCCTCTGCAAGGCACACCACAGCTTTCTTGCACTTAGGTACACCGGAGAGCACTTGAGCATCATGCTTGGGGGCCATGTTAAATAATGGTATCACCAACAAAAAACACAAGAATGTGGAAAAAATGGCACAAAGAAGACTGAGAAAAGCATAGTTGTTTATAGTTTGAGAGCTGAAACAAGGAGGCAGACCGTCACCTTCTTTGACCTCAGTTGGGAACGTGCCGGTGGGACATCTAATTTTTTGCCATTATGCACATGTCTGCAAATGAACACAAGAGCACCCTGAGTATTGACTTTGGGATTACAAATAAATTTTAGCAAATAGACAAAAGTGCAAATACAGAATCAGCAAAAATAGCATCAAAATTGTAATTGGATTTATCACAAACCAATTTCTGTGCATTGCAATTTTCAGGACTTTTATGATGCTTTGAATGAATTAGGTAACATCTTAAAGTTACCACATTCTTTAATACTGTGTATTTCTCAGAGTATCCCTATAAAGAAAAAATTTTGAATTTATTATCAGATTACTATTAGACAAACAGAAGCTGAAATAAATTGATTATTTTAAAATCACAGAACAGTCCACTGGTTAGTCAAAAAGCAACTGTGGCAAAACAACAACAGACTGGAAGTGTGGTTTTTTTGCCCACTTCTGTTGGTACTACCCTACATCTCTGTTTTTATTTATTTATTTTTTTTGAGATCTTGCTGATGGAAAAATCGTTTCTTTGAGACTGTAGCCTTTTTTCCTTTATTTCTTATGCCTGCTCAAGGGTACATGTTTATTGAGCAAGTTCTCATTGAAGGCTTTATCTAACAATATTTGCAGTTTTTAACATTTGTAACAAGTATGATGTAGTGGTTAAAACCTCAGGCTATGGAATTAAGCCTGGTTCAAATGATGGTTCTGCTTTTTACTAGCTATGTGGATTTGGGCGTAATATTTATCATCCCTAAATCTGTTTCTCCATTTGTAAAATTGGTGAAATCATAATAATATATTTATATATATATAAGTAATTAATATATAATATATATATAAATAATCATTAGGTTGTAAGAGTTAAATGAAATAATTTGTATACAATGCACAGTACAACGCTAGGTACACATAAACATTTTATAAGAAGTATGTACAATATTATTGTTACAAAGAACCTATTTTAAATGAGAACACAACAGTTCTTTAAAGCAGGACATGTTTGTATCACCTCTGTTATTTATTGTTTGTTTTATAATGAAGTCTCAAAGAAGTTAAGCGATGTGCTTCCCAGACTCCACCATCATGGAGCTGTCCCTCCTGTAAATTTATAGTGAATACTGTTCTTCCACTGTTAGAGTATTAATTATAGGATAATATGATAAGTCACACAAAATGAAATGTGGGCAAGGATTATGTTCATGTCTTCATAGTTGACTGCCTGATTGCCCAGTTCATTGTCTGGCACATAGTAGGTCCCCAGTGTATGGTTACTGAATGAATAGATTAAGTGCCAAGGTCACAATTTTTATGTAGTAATTCTGCCTGCTATTTTCCATTTCCACTCTTACTTCCCAAAATTATTGCCATTGCACCCATGCTTCTTAGGTAGTACACTAGACTGAAAAAGTAAAGACTATAAAGATACACAAAACACAGTTCCTGTTCAAGGAGCTTGCATTCTGTTGCAGATAGCAGATGGATAGTGTATTAGCTTCCTGTGACTGCAGTAATAAAATACGACAAAGGTAGTGGCATAAGACAATAGAAATTTATTCCCTTACAGTACTGGAGGCCAGAAGTCCAAAATCAAGGTGATGGCAGGACTGGCTCCATTTTAAAGCCCTAGGGGATGTTCTTTCCGTTGCCTCTTCCAGCTTCTGGTGGCTCTAGGTGTTCCTTGGTTTGTGTGCATCTCTCCAATCTTTGCCTCTATGGTAACATTGCCTCCTCCTTTTCTGTCTGTTCTCTGTGTGTCTCTTATTCACTTCTCACAGGACTTAGGGCCCACCCTGATACTCCAAGATGATCTCATCTCAAATCGTAAGTTACATCTGCAAAAACCCTTTTTTCAAATAAGGTGACATTCATAGATGCCAGGGATTTGATGTGGATATTTTAAGGGACTATTTTTAGCCTTTCACAGCTAGCAGAAACTGTCAAATTTTTTTTATGAGGGTACAAACAGTTTCTTACTTCAGGTGTGAGAAACGATTATGTTGCCAACTACAAACAGGGAGATGGCAGTATGTACAAAACACAGTTCAGCCATGCTTAAAAGTTGTCTTTTTAAAGTATATTAAGTTTTGAATATATTCCTAGCTACCCATGCTAAGTTCTTATTGAGAAATTTAATATGCAGTTCTCCTCCTCACAAGCCCCCCACAGACCCCAGGAAAGATAGTGGAATACAGGCTCTGGTATCAGATAACTTGGCTATAAATCCCTGGCCTTACCCCCATCATTTACTAGCCATGTGGCCTTTTGTAAGTCTTGCCTGTGAAATGGGAATTATAATAGTAATCTCATTGGGTTGTCATAAGGATTAAATGAGTTAATACGTGTAAAGCATTTAGTATAGTGCCTGGCACAGAGTGAACGCTTAATTAGTTAATGTTTATTAACTATTATTAGCTATTGTACTTGCCTTTGTTGGGGATACAGGAGAAATGTAAGACATGGTCATTTTCCTTGAGATCTCTAAATTGATGTGGAAAATACAGGACTAACATAGCTGGGTTCTAGTTGTAGGATGAGAGACCAAAATTAAGGAGTCTATACTAGAGATTGTTATGGTAAATCTCATGTGAGATAAGGATGCCTGAACTGGTGCTGTGGTAGGGAATGGAGTAGAAGGGTGGGATAAATGAAGAGTTTTAATGGAAACGCGGACTAAGACTTGGCAACTTGATTTTACCTTGTTATGGGGGAAAAACAATCTTTCTTAGTTCCACTCTATCTCTAAAACCAGTATTGGTTAGCCTTTTTTTCTAAGGTGAATTAATTATAAGATTCTTTTCAGATCTCAAGTTTTCTGAATCCGAACTCTTCTGATTTTTTAAGAAATCCACCAGATCCAACAGTTTGTTTAGGTGAACCGAGTGCCAGAAGCCCAACATAGTTCCAACCTCTACTGTTGTCTGAACTATTCTCTGTTGAATAATCTACCCGTATACCTACTCACTTGTACTCTTATAGCTCTTGAAGCACATGAACTGGGTCTCAAATCCCTCTATGTGAGAGAGGACTAACTGAATAAATTATAATGCATATGCTTTTCTATAAATACTTCTCTTTCCAATCCCTTTTTCTAATAGAAATACAGAGAAATAGTCAAGAATAAAGAAGAGCAAAAACCTTATGAAAGAGGTGGCTGTTGTTTCTTTTCTTTGAGCAGTTAGTGTGATCTTACAGTAGTTTTCTACTTTGTAATTATGCAGCAAAATACATACTTATTCAGCCAGATAGGTGAACATTATATCAGCAACTGTTGTAGTTTCTCTGTTAAATCTAATAAAATTTCATGAAAAGCAGTCACCCAAACAAAGTGAAAAAGAAATCAATTTAGGAAATCAAGTTGAGGATAAAATTAAAATTAGAACTTTATTTTCATAGTTCAGCCTTCATATAGTTGTTATGCAGTCAAAGAAGATAAATCTAATACTTCATATGCTATAATGAACACCAGAATAACAAAACTAATAGTATTAAATTTTCCCATTAATAAACGTTTGATGTTATCTTTATCTAGCATCAGTTCCCTGCTTCCAAAATAGTACATCTGTAGTCAATCTTCAGTTAGTGTTTGTAGCTGGAAAGATATTTATTAACAGTAAAAGGGAACAAGGCAATAAGATTTTTATTTACTTTATAATGAGTATACTGGTACCTAAAGTTGAATTACTGGGCTTAATGTAATTCGGAATTTTTCATGATCTCTTTCTGTGATCACTAGGTAATTTTTTGTCTGTAAAGTTGCTTCAGGCTTTCAAAATGTCACATTAAAGATATTTTATTTGGGATTTTAAATCATTCTCTTTGCTCACTCAAGCTCCTATAGACTTTGAACATCTCTTTTGTCACTATGTATATGTTTGGTAGTGTTGGTGGTGGGGATGGAAGATGATGAGGATGAATACAGTTTTTTTAAAGAAGTTATTTCATTTTTTGTTTATTTTGCTCATTAGAGGAAATTTGCAAAATACAGAAACATAGAAAGGAAGGTTAAAAACATTACCCAAATATCCTTCTGAAAAATTCCAATGAAAAACACAAGGCCCTTATTGTTACTCTTGGCAAAATGCTACATTCTTGTTTTTAGAACTTGTTCACATTTGGTAAGGCAAATTTGAAGTTTACCTTTTGTTATTACTAAGATGTGATCAAGACCATCTAGTTCAGAAGTACTATTTATAGAGCAGATGCATTTTAAAGTTTTGTAGGCCTGGGTATTTTACTTTGGAGGCAGTATCTTTACTATACATAAGAATTTACCTTGGGTTTCCCTGGTGGCGCAGTGGTTGAGAGTCCGCCTGCTGATGCAGGGGACGTGGGTTCGTGCCCCAGTCCGGGAAGATCCCACATGCCGCAGAGTGGCTAGGCCCGTGAGCCATGGCCGCTGAGACTGCGTGTCCGGAGCCTGTGCTCCGCAACAGGAGAGGCCACAAGAGTGAGAGGCCCGTGTACCACAAAAAAAAAAAAAAAAAGAATTTACCTTCAGAAACAAAGACATTTGTGAACAGGAAATTCTTTGAACATTATCAGATGGTGATACATTGGAGGGATATTCTGAAATTAGTGAATGAGTTTGGATGGCAGCTTTCTTCTGAAAGATATTTCTTTCTTTGTGTCAAAGTTGTGACTTGCAGTTGATCTAGATGGAAGATTGCTTATCAATTAAGGTAATTTTGACATGTAATCATGGTTATATGGCTCTAAATGAAGAAAATTACAAACACTGTCAATTTTGTGTTACTACTTTGTTGAGGGCTTTCTTGGCAAGGGTTATTACTATAGCTACTGATTGATAGAAGGCACAATAAACCTTAAGTTTATAGTTTATTAATGTAGTTTATTATCATTCTCACTTGATTTGTACAAATTATTACAAAATTATATAGTACAGTGGAAGTCACTGGAGGCTTCGTAAGAAACAAAATTCACAGATTTTTTTTTTGGTTGTTTAGTGAAATCTAGAATATATACACAATTCAACACAGTGGTGTTACTATCACATGACTTAGGAATTAATATATAAATTTATTATCTTAAAAAATGATCATTTGTATCAAAAATGTTTTTGATCTCTAAACAAAGAACATGCCCACATGGGGTTGTCCCTCAAAATATGTATCTAATAAATACATTAAGAGATAACTGCATTAAATGGGACTATATTTCTGGGGACTAAAACATTTTCTGTGTTGCTGATTAGGGGTAGGACTTGATTAAACAGAACTAGGATGGTTGTTTTCCTTCTTTTGGAAATATTAAGCTTTAGGGGATAGGGGTTTAGGGGGTCCTTTGAGCTAACAGAAGAGAGAAAAAAGGAAAGACAGTAGCAAAGTTGTTTTAGTTATTGCATAAATAATGATGCAGTGTTATATAAACAGCTCAATGGAGCAGAATAGAGATCTCAAGGAAAGACCCATGTGTATGTGTTACTTATACGTGATAAGGTGGCACCACAAATCTATGGGCCTATATGTGAAAGATAAGTCTATTAGATGAATAGAATAAAGTTTAAGTGAATATCTGTGTGATCTAAGGGCTCAATAAGTGACTTCTCAACAAATTTTAAACATAACCCATAAAGGAAACACTGATAAATTAAAATTAAGGATTTTTGTGCAATGAACCCTCCAGGGCCAAAATTGAAAGATAATAGAAGGAGAAAATATATTGGCAAAGTCTATAATCAATAGAAGATCAATATTTTGGGTATACTCCTGGAATCAACCAGAAGAGAAAAATAGGTGAAGGTACAGAAAATCTACTTAGGAGAAAAACCTAAAAGCTAATAAACATATGCTCAAAATCATTAGTAATTTTGAAGACACACATTGTAAAAACAGTGAGCTATTACTTTCTACATACTAGACTGGCAAAGTTAGAAAGTTTAACAAAGCCAAGTGTTGGCACGTGAGGGACACAGGAACCCTCGTGCAGTGCTAGTGGGACTGTAGACTGGGATAGATGTTCTGGAGAGCAAATGAAAAGTATTCTTCCTCTCTTATTTTGAAATTCCACTCATGTGTTTTTACTGCCATTGAAATTCTCATGTGGATCCATAAAGGGGCATGTACTTGGGTATTCACTGCAGCTGTTTTTGTGGTGGAGAAAGTTGGAGTGATTTGGGTGTTCATTACTGGAAGGGTGCACTGGTAAAATAAATACAAAGAGTATTACACAACAATTAAAAGCAACCCGTTTGTTGTTACACATAGCAACATGGATGGATCATAAAAACATTGTGAAAGAAATAGTGATATAACAATACCATTTATGTGAATTAAAAATACATGCTCACAGGATAATACATATTTATAAAAGCATGTGCAAAGAAAAATATATAAAACAAATTTAAGTGGTTGTCTGTGTTCAGGATGGGGGACTTTAATGTAGTACGGGTATAAAGAGAAATTAAAAAATAAATGGAATAAGAGAGGGGCTTTGCAAAGATCCTTGATGATAATGTGTCATGAACTGAGTATAATTAATTCTACCCTCTGAACTTGAGATCACAAGTAAAATAAACAACAAAAACAATAACAGAAATTAAAAATAGAATCGTCCATAATTCCCCTACAAGTTATATATTGTTTGAAAGAATGAATTTTTTTGTTGTTGTTAGTCTTTGTAACTCTGGTGCCTGGCACATAGTAGTAAGCAGTAGGTAAATTTTTGTTAGTTAAATGAGTAGAATGGATGGATGAATGAATACAACTAATTATTTTTCAGTGATCTTATGTTCCTTACAGTTATCTCCATGTTTTAAACTGCCCTGAATCAGGGAAATAAATATAGCCTCTCCATTTTGGTGGCTCTGCACATCATATCACAAACTGTTTTAATTAAATCAAAGGCTTTGTAAAATACAAATTTGGTTACTTCCATGACTAAATGCTTTATTGGCTCTATTTAAGCTTTTAGGGGGAAAATGACTTTTTAAAACTTAACATGCACATGATTTCTTCTGACTATATCATTTTGCTTCATCCCTTTCCTCAGGCACCCTGAGCTCCATGCCATCAGGAATTTATTTCATTTCACAAATGTGACATGTTTTGTGACCATTTGCCTCTACACATTCTGGTCCTAGAATAATGCTCTTTCACCCAAGAAATTTACAAGGTGGTTTCAGATACATGTGACAATCAAAAAAGTCTGTTTCAAGCCAGTTATTTATGTCAAGCACTGTCCTGGATTCAAGAGATGCAGTGATAAGAGAAAAGAGTACATTGCTTAAATCAGCATGCTTTTTAGTATTAGCCCACTTTGATTGTGCAGGGTTACCAAATCATTAATTTTACACGAATCTAACCCTATCCTTGACTTCATTGAGCCAGAGAACATCCTGTAATAATAAAATGTCAGAGTTGCAAGGGGCCTTTGAGGTCACTCTAATGCAAACCCTCATATCACTCGTCAGGGGCTGAAGGCAATAGGAGGACATTATTCTGTCTTCAGAATGTCATAATGTATTCTATCTTCACTCGACGGTACTTTCTAGAAACCACATCGTGCTGCTTCTTAGTTAACCTCAAATAATGACAAAACATGAACACTTACCTGGAAAGATAAAGACAGGAGCATAAAGAAGGTTAAAGTGCAGACTTGTCCATTTGCCACCTTGAGGCTTATGGGATTTTTCCTTTCCTATGGATGGGGGAAGTGGGCAAAAACATAGTTGGCACTGGGCATCAGACCAATGCAACCATTAACTATCTGAACTACAAATGAACAGTGGATATTTTTTTTTCTGATACTGAAGAGCAGGTGGAAAAAGGAAAGGTTAGTGCAGAAGGTCCTCAGGTTACTAAGACTTGACTTATGTAAACTTGGCTTTACAGTTTTCCATAAACCAAGATAAATTTTTCATGGTGCATAAACATATATGTCATGCTTACCCTTGAGTAGTTTGTTGTATGAGGGATGAAAAGACCCAACAGGAGTCTCATTGAGAAGTCATATTCTCTCTCTCTCTCTCTCTCTGTCTCCTCTTTTAATTGCAGATAGTCAATTGTCTAGTAATGTAAAATGACTTTGATTTATGCAAAAAAAAAAAGAGTTTCCACAGTAGTTACTTCATAAAAGTCAGGGAGTTTTAATGATAAGAAACACAAACAATGTAGCTATGGAGATCCAGACAGTGCTGACTACCCCAAAGGCAAACTAAACATATGCTTTGGGTGCTAGTGAAAATAGGTGCACAAGATTTTAAAAACTAAGAATATATTTTTTCAAAGTATAAAAGTGGCCGCCATGGGGGAAATCAGAAATTTGTTCAGCTTTCTTACACTTTTTTTTCCTTTACAGGTTGGCGTTGGTTTTATTTTGAATTACATGGTGGAAGATGTATAGGGAGGGTGGAGTCCATAATTTTTCAGTCCTACAAAGGTTTTAGTCCCTAATCTGAAAAAATGATTATTCAAGCCAGGAGTAAATGAATTGAGTGTGTGATAGACTTGTTTCTATTATTTCCAGAGACCTCAGAGTTTCAGTCTTGAGTGGATCAGGTACTCCTTCTCATCTTTCTTCTAGCCACTGGTCAGTTTGGAAAGACACCCACCATAATTGGGTTGTTTCTGAACTCTCCCAAGTTAAAAATCTTAACAAGGTATCTGTCCATAACAAGTGGCGGTTTGGGGTCACTAGTGGTTACTCAACTGAATCATTATCCAAATATTTGACTTTATTTGCTTTACCAGTTCATTATTTAAATTATTTTATTTTTCCAAACTTAGAGTCTGTCTGAGGCTTGACCACATGTGAAGTTTGACATTTTGAAGGTCAGTTGGTTTGAATTATTTGTATGTAAGAGTCAACAAATTGGGTTTTTTTTCTTTTTAAACAGGGAAATGTCTATTGTTTTTTCCACTTGAAAAATTAAATAAAACATACAAATATCTCATGAGCTTTCCTCAGACTTTCCCAGAAAGGTCTGTATTTGTCCTGAGACAGAGCATAGGGAAGTTACAACCTCAGATGGTTTGGAGACAGTTCACATTGCAATAGCTGAAGAGTTAGATAAGGGGAAACCTATGGAAGGAAGACTTCCAGTGACTTAAGTGGAGAGAAGAAAATATCACTTCTTCGTGTCTGTGTTATAGCGCTCTAAAATGTCATAAACTCCAATACAGAACCACATTTGGGACATGGCTGGGGTGGGCCTAATATGGTAATATGTGCTAAGCTGTTTCTGGGATATTCTGTTGCCTTTTGGTTTACAACTAGCTCTAGTATCCATATCATCTTTTTGAGCTTAAGTCTCCATGGAAACTCTTGGCTAAAACTCAGAAGAAAACAGTTTGGAGTCTCCCACTTTCTTCTAACTGCTCTCTCCTATAAAGCATGATTCACATGGCAGAGGATGATCTTACTAGAATGTAAGCAAGATAATACACTCCCTTCCTTGATCATACACTCTAACTTGTTTCTCATGGTCTGAGAGAGCTCAGCTTGATCTGAATCCTAGCCTAGAAGGATTTAAATGTCAGCTGAGATGGGGAGAGGATTAGGGAGGGAGTGGACCAAGGGAGGCTGGCCATTGGTTGATAGAAAAGCTATACTTCAAAAAAGCACCACCATTTAACTACTCTTTTTGTCACCCTAGCAGCTTTCATATTGCTATCTTTGAAGTCTTTTCATTGTAGTATTAACAGCTGTAATTTAATATATTATTAGTACCTTAAAAAATGGCACTTTGGTAGAATATGCTGAGGGGAAGCAACTGCTTCCCGTTCTCTCCCACATTACTGTGTTTCAGTCCGGTCTCTTACTGTTTCTCTACCTCATCTCTTTTTTCTGTTACTTTAATGGTCAAACTGTTTCTGCCTCAGGACCTTCACACAAGCTATTCCTTCTGCCTGAAGCTTTCCCTCCCTCTCTTTGCCTTGTCAACTTCTACTCATCCTTTAGAACTCAGTATAATCCAGTCCTCATCAAAGAGGACTTTCCATAAATGATTGAATAAATGCTGAGAGGTACAAAGAGGAACAATGCAGAGTAGTGGCCCTCAAGGAGCATGTAATATTGCCAGGATGATACATTCTGAGTACATGAAAAGTTTATGATACAAAACAACTAATAAATTAAGAGACCTGAGTGCTTAAAGAGGCAGTGACTGTTTTTAGCTCAGATTTGTTATGGACTTTACAGAATAGGTAGGTTTTGAAAAGAACTTGAAGGTTGCTAATATTTGTGTAGGTGTTGAAGAGGGACACAAGAAAATGCAAGAATTCCTATTTGGGAGAGGTGAATATGGGAGTTGAACTGGAGCGGAGAGACTGATAGGGGAAGAGAATCATTGAACTTTAGCGATAGAAAAGACCTTATATTCAGATTCAAATGGCTTTGAATGCCTCCCGTGTGTCAAGCATATTATTTGTTTACCTAATTTGTATTTACCCCAGCTGTATGAAAATACTATTACTTATCTTTATATTCTAGATAAGGAAATTGAGATTCATAGAGGTTAAGTGACTTGCTCAAGATCACACAACTAGAAGTACCAGAAACCGGAATTTTAACTCTTACTTAGAGTCTAGTTCTCTTTCTACTTCCCCATGCTACTTCTTACAGACAGTCCCAAAATAATATTCTTGGGTTGGAAATAGATTGTAGAAGACCTGAATGTGGAATCTGAGCTTTATTTTTTAAGGCAACAGTATCTTAAAAAATCTTTAGTGATTTTTTTTGATCATGGGAATTTCATGATGAAAGTAATATTTTAGCAAGATTTTTCTAGTAGGCATGTGCAGTGTAGGTGAGAAATGGAAGAGTTGAAATAATATGTGGCCCTATCTGGAAACTGGAAACAGGGGAAGCAAGTTATGAATATTAGGAAGAGGAACAAGGAAGAATCAACAGTACTTGGTGAGGATTAAATATAATGAGCGGGAAAGAGAAGCCACGGGTGATTCCAAGATTTTGAGTCATCTATAGGTGGATGGTTTACCTCTATTAAAAAAGAAAAGGAAACCAGGGATTGATATTGATTTTGGGGAAAATGTCATGAAATTGGATTATTTATATGATGCTAGCAAGACATATAATTGGAGATGTTATGCAGGCAGCTTAAGAAGATGTGACTGGAATTTGGGAGAGAAGTCAGAGCTTGAGAGATTTAATTAATAATTGACTAATAAATAGGTAGCAAATGTCATGAATGCAGAAGAATTCTCTAGTAGAAAAGTTTGGATAGTGAAGGGGAGTAAAATATGCCACTTTAGCTTATTGATTATTTTGGATTAAAGTTACTTAAGAAACGGCTGGTGCAAGAAGGACACCTGAACTTCCTTTGTCCCTCTGAAAGCAGGAGATAAATCTTCCATATGAAAAGTACCCTTCCTGTACCAGGAGGGTAAAAGGCATCCCTCACCACCAAACATAGGAAATTTAGGGTCGAGAAAGCTATATAAACGAACTTTGTTACTTTTTCATTAGTTTGCTACCCCAAACCCAAACTCCTTTGTTCTCATCAGTCCTCCACAAATTTGTTTTCTTGTATGAAATGTATAAAAGCTGGCTACTTTGGTCACTTCTTTGTTCATATTTTTATGGGCTTCCATACGTACAAAATTAAGTTTTTCTCTTGTTAATCTGTTTTATGTCAATTTAATTATTAGACCAGCCAAAGAACCTAGAAGGGAAGAAGAGGAAGGTTCCCCCCGCCCCCCCCCACACACAAAATAGAGAAGAACAGAAGACTGGGAACAAATCCTTGGGGAATACTAAGATCTAGAGGGAAAAAGGGGGAGGTGGTACCTGAAGTAGTAGTAGAGTGATTAGAGGGTGGGAAAACCAGACGAGAGGAATACAGTGGAAGGTGCTTTAAGAAATCAAGTGTAATTAGCAATATGGCAGCGTCAGATGCTGATACTTGCAGATGATATGGTTTCTAAGTTATTATTAAAACAAAAATCAAGTTATTAGCTAGGAAAAAGGCCAAAATTAAAGTAATGCCAAGGAATATCAAGTACCTCAATCTAATTCTACTTTCAATAAACTCATTTATTGATAATGTATAACAGCTATTTTTTTCCAAAGAGCTTAGGTCTCTGCTCAGAAATTTTGAAATAGGGTTTGCTTATATTACACATTCACAAGAAGGGAAATAGAAAATAACTGAAATATAGAATAAAACACACAAAATTAGAAAAGGCTTGGTGGCTGAGAGAAGAGCAAAATCAAAATTCAGGAAGATCATGGTCACAAGTCCCTGGATGGGCACTGGGGTGGGGAAAAACTTTCATGTGGATTCATTTTGAGTTATGCAGGTGTTTCTCATTTAGTAATAGACATGCTTTTCTCAAATTGTGTGAATATTCACCTGTGTTTCCCATTGACTTCCATTATAATGTGAAATATTTAATCTCCATCTGGCTTTGAATCTAGATAATAGACCCTGCTGTTCCTAATGAGTATTCTTTGCTAAGTCATTAACTGTATCTTTACCTATGGTCCCCAGTCTATAAAGGCATTTCTGAAGCCTTTTTCTAGCCCCCACAGTCTGTGGTTCTATGACTAATTCTTAATTGGAAACTGCCACCATTGATGTTCTTCATCTAAATAGACATTTGACACATCTTTATTGAAGCCTCTTAATGTATCTTTTAAAATCATGGAACCCCGTACTAGGCAAAAGGCTATAAGAGGGCATTTGTACCCATACTTATGTATTTCTTGATGTTTCTACCTTTCTACTCATTCATGTGACTGGTACATAGAAACCAAGTGCAAGACAAGGTGGCACAAGGGTGAATGTAAGGATTAGTGAGATTAAAGGCAGGAACACAATTTCATACACAAATGCATTTTCAATGCTGAAAACAAACAAAAGAGACTGGAAGAAAACACTCTAAAATATTAATAGTAGTTATCTGCTGATGTGGGAATTATGGTTTATTTATTTTTATACTTTATACGTCTTTTTGCCTTTGCTTTATGTATTGTCTAAATTTTCTGCAATTATCATATTTTAACTTTTCGAATCACAAAAGTGTCTTGTTAGTTGTTTGTGCATATTCTAAAGGGCTTGCATGATGGAAGGTATTTTCCCCAAATTTTACTGAGAAATAATTGACACAAATCATTTTGTAAGTTTAAGGCATACAACATGATGGTTCAATTTACATATATTGTGAAATGATTACTACAATAAGTTGAGCTAACATCCATCTTATCATATAGCTACAATAAAAGTAAAAGAGGGGCTTCCCTGGTGGCGCAGTGGTTGAGAGTCCGCCTGCCGATGCAGGGGACACGGGTTCGTGCCCCGGTCTGGGAAGATCCCACATGCTGTGGAGCGGCTGGGCCCGTGAGCCATGGCCGCTGAGCCTGCGCGTCCGGAGCCTGTCCTCCGCAACGGGAGAGGCCACAACAGTGAGAGGCCTGCGTAACGCATAAAAAAAAAAAAAAAAAAAAAAAAAAAAGTAAAAGAAAGGAAAAAGGCAAAAAATTTTCTCCTTGTGATGAGAACTCTTAGCATTTACTCTTTTAACAACTTTCTTATATATCGTATAGCTGTGTTAGCTACAGTCATCATGTTGTTCGTCACATCCCCCGTTCTTATTTATCTTATAACTGGAAGCATGTACCTTTTGACTATATTCCTTCAACTCCCCCCTCCCCTTCTGCCTCTGGTAACAAGTCTTATCTCTTTTCCTATGAGTTCGGTTTCCGTTTGTTTGTTTGTTTTGTTTTGTTTTTAGATTCCACTTATAAGTGAGACCTTACAGTATTTGTCTTTATCTGACATTTTTAAAAACATCTTTATTGGAGTATAATTGCTTTACAATGGTGTTTTAGTTCCTTCTGTATAACAAAGTGAATCAGCTATATGTATACATATATCCCCATATCTCCTCCTTTTTTTGACTCCCTCCCATTCTCCCTATCCCACCCCTCTAGTTGGACACAAAGCACCCAGATGATCTCCCTGTTCTATGTGGCTGCTTCCCACTAGCTATCTATTTTACATTTGGTAGTGTATATATGTCCATGCCACTCTCTCACTTCATCCCAGCTTACCCTTCCCCCTGCCCATGTCCTCAAGTCCATTCTCTAGTAGGTCTGTGACTTTATTCCCGTTCTGCCCCAGGTTCTTAATGACAATTTTGTTTTTTAGATTCCATATACATGTGTTAGCATACTGTATTTGTTTTTCTCTTTCTGACTTACTTAACTCTGTATGACAGACTC
The DNA here is from genome assembly GCF_963924675.1 of Phocoena phocoena. NCBI lineage: Eukaryota > Metazoa > Chordata > Mammalia > Artiodactyla > Phocoenidae > Phocoena > Phocoena phocoena. Next base: position 29,078,873 of record NC_089234.1, read on the forward strand.
TAGGTCCATCCACCTCGCTACAAATAACTCATTTTTGTTCCTTTTTATGGCTGAGTAATATTCCATTGTATATATGTGCCACATCTTCTTTATCCATTCATCTGTTGATGGACACTTAGGTTGCTTCCATGTCCTGACTATTGTAAATAGAGGTGCAATGAACATTTTGGTACATGACTCTTTTTGAATTATGGTTTTCTCAGGACATATGCCCAGTAGTGGGATTGCTGGGCTGTAGGGTAGTTCTATTTGTAGTTTTTTAAGGAACCTCCATACTGTTCTCCATAGCAGCTGTATCAATTTACATTTCCACCAACAGTACAAGAGGGTTTCCTTTTCTCCACACCCTCTCCAGCATTTATTGTTTGTAGATTTTTTGATGATGGCCATTCTGACCGGTGTGAGATGATATCTCATAGTAGTTTTGATTTGCATTTCTCTAATGATTAATGATGTTGAGCATTCCTTCATGTGTTTGTTGGCAATCTGTATATCTTTTTGGAGAAATGTCTATTTAGGTCTTCTGTCCATTTTTGGATTGGGTTGTTTGTTTTTCTGATATTGAGCTGCATGAGCTGCTTGTAAATTTTGGAGATTAATGCTTTGTCAGTTGCTTCATTTGCAAATATTTTCTCCCATTCTGAGGGTTGTCTTTTCATCTTGTTTATGGTTTCCTTTGCCGTGCAAAAGCTTTTAAGTTTCATTAGGTCCCCTTTGTTTATTTTTGTTTCCATTTCTCTAGGAGGTGGGTCAAAAAGAATCTTGCTGTGATTTATTTCATAGAGTGTTCTGCCTATGTTTTCCTCTAAGAGTTTTATAGTGTCCAGTCTTACATTTAGGTCTTTAAACCATTTTGAGTTTATTTTTCTGTATGGTGTTAGGGAGTGTTCTAATTTCATTCTTTTACATGTAGCTGTCCAATTTTCCCAGCACCACTTATTGAAGAGGCTGTCTTTTCTCCATTGTATATCCTTGCCTCCTTTATCAAAAATAAGGTGACCATACGTGCATGGGTTTATCTCTGGACTTTCTATCCTGTTCCATTGATCTATATTTCTGTTTTTGTGCCTGTACCATACTGTCTTGATTACTGTAACTTTGTAGTATAGTCTGAAGTCAGGGAGCCTGATTCTTCCAGCTCCGTTTTTCTTTCTCAAGATTGCTTTGGCTATTCGGGGTCTTTTGTGTTTCCATACAAATTGTGAAATATTTTGTTCTGGTTCTGTGAAAAAATGCCATTGGTAGAATGATAGGGATTGCATTGACTCTATAGATTGCTTTGTGTAGTATAGTCCTTTTCAAAATGTTGATTCTTCTAATCCGAGAGCGTGGTATATCTCTCCATCTGTTTGTATCATCTTTAATGTCTTTCATCAGTGTCTTATAGTTTTCTGCATACAGGTCTTTTGTCTTCTTAGGTAGGTTTATTCCTAGGTATTTTATTCTTTTTGTTGCAGTGGTAAATGGGAGTGTTTCCTTAAGTTCTCTTTCAGATTTTTCATCATTAGTGTATACGAATGCAAGAGATTTCTGTGCATTAATTTGTATCCTGCTACTTTACCAAATTCATTGATTAATAGTTTTCTGGTAGCATCTTTATGATTCTCTATGTATAGTATCATGTCAGCTTCAAACAGTGACAGCTTTACTTCTTCTTTTCCGACTTGGATTCCTTTTTTTTCTCTGATTGCTGTGGCTAAAACTTCCGAAACTATGTTGAATAATAATGGTGTGAGTGGGCAACCTTGTCTTGTTCCTGATATAGTGGAAATGATTTCAGTTTTTCACCATTGAGAATGATGTTGCCTGTGGGTTTGTCATATACAGACTTTATTATGTTGAGGTAAGTTCCTTTACGCCTACTTTCTGGAGGGTTTTTGTCATAAATGGGTGTTGAATTTTGTCGAAAGCCTTTTCTGCATCTATTGAGATTATCATATGGTTTTTTGGGGTTTTTTTTTTGCGGTACGTGGGCCTCTCACTGTTGTGGTCTCTCTCGTTGCAGAGCATAGGCTCCAGACATGCAGGCTCAGCGACCATGGCTCACGGGCCCAGCTGCTCCATGGCATGTGGGATCTTCCCGGACTGGGGCATGAACCCGTGTCCCCTGTATTGGCAGGCGGACTCTCAACCACTGCGCCACCAGGGAAGCCCTATCATGTGGTTTTTCTCCTTCAGTTTGTTAATATGGTGTATCACATTGATTGATTTGCGTATATTGAAGAATCTTTGCATTCTTGGGATAAATCCCACTTGATCATGGTGTATGATCCTTTTAATGTGCTGCTGGATTCTGTTTGCTAGTATTTTGTTGAGGATTTTTGCATCTATGTTCATCAGTGATATTGGCCTGTAGCTTTCTTTCTTTGTGACATTTTTGTCTGGTTTTGGCATCAGGGTGATGGTGGCCTCATAGAAGGAGTTTGGGAGTGTTCCTCCCTCTGCTATAATTTGGAAGAGTTTGAGAAGGATAGGTGTTAGCTCTTCTCTAAATATTTGATAGAATTTGCCTGTGAATCCCTCTGGTCCTGGACTTTTGTTTGTCGGAAGATTTTTAGTCACAGTTTCAATTGCAGTGCTTGTGATTGGTCTGTTTATATTTTCTGTTTCTTCCTGGTTCAGTCTGAGAAGGTTGTGCTTTTCAAAGAATTTGTCCATTTCTTCCAGGTTGTCTATGTTATTGGCATATAGTTGCTTGTAGCAATCTCTCATGATCCTTTGTATTTCTGCAGTGTCAGTTGTTACTTCTCCTTTTTCATTTCTAATTCTGTTGATTTTAGTATTTTCCCTCTTTTTCTTGATGAGTCTGTCTAATAGTTTATCAATTTTATTTATCTTCTCAAAGAACCAGCTTTTAGTTTTATTAATTTTTGCTATTGTTTCTTTCATTTCTTTTTCATTTATTTCTGATCTGATCTTTATGATTTCTTTCCTTCTGCTAACTTTTTTTTTGTTCTTCTTTCTCTAATTGCTTTAGGTGTAAGGTTAGGTTGTTTATTTGAGATGTTTCTTGTTTCTTGAGGTAGGATTGTATTGCTATAAACTTCTGTCTTAGAACTGCTTTTGCTGCATCCCATAGGTTTTGGGTCGTCATGTTTTCATTGTCAGTTGTTTCTAGGTATTTTTTGATTTCCTCTTTGATTTCTTCAGTAATCTCTTGGTTATTTAGTAGTGTGTTGTTTAGCCTCCATGTGTTTGTAATTTTTACAGTTTTTTTTCCTGTTATTGATATCTAGTCTCATAGCGTTGTGGTTGGAAAAGATACTTGATACGATTTCAATTTTCTTAAATTTACCAAGGCTTGATTTGTTACCCAAGATATGATCTATCCTGGATAATGTTCCATGAGCAGTTGAGAAGAAACTGTGTTCTGTTGTTTTCGGATGGAATGTCCTATAAATATCAGTTAAGTCCATCTTGTTTAGTGTGTCATTTAAAGCTTGCGTTTCCGTATTTATTTTCATTTTGGATGATCTGTCCATTGTTGAAAGTGGGGCGTTAAAGTCCCCTGCTATGACTGTGTTACTGTCGATTTCCCCTTTTATGGCTGTTAGCATTTGCCTTATGTATTGAGGTGCTCCTATGTTGAGTGCATAAATATTTACAATCATTATATCTTCTTGGATTAATCCCTTGATCATTATGTAGTGTCCTTATTTGTCTCTTGTAACAGCCTTTATTTTAAAGTCTGCTTTGTCTTATATGAGAATTGCTACTCCAGCTTTCTTTTGATTTCCATTTGCATGGATTATCTTTTTCCATCCCCTCATTTTCAGTCTGTATGTGTCCCTAGGTCTGAAGTGGGTCTCTTGTAGACAGCATATATACGGGTCTTGTTTTTGTATCCATTCAACCAGTCTGTGTCTTTTGGCTGGAGCATTTAATCCATTTACATTTAAGGTAATTATCGAAATGTATGTTCCTATTACCATTTTCTTAATTGTTTTCGGTTTGTTATTGTAAGTCTTTTCCTTCTCTTGTGTTTCCTGCCTAGAGAAATTCCTTTAGCATTTGTTGTAAAACTGGTTTGGTGGTGCTGAATTCTTTTAGCTTTTGCTTGTTGGTAAAGGTTTTAATTTCTCCATGGAATCTGAATGAGATCCTTGCTGGGTAGAGTAATCTTGGTTGTAGGTTTTTCCCTTTCATCACTTTAAATATGTCCTGCCACTCCCTCCTGGCTTGCAGAGTTTCTGCTGAAAGATCAGCTCTTAACCTTATGGGGATTCCCTTCTATGTTATTTGTTACTTTTCCCTAGCTGCTTTGAATATTTTTCTTTGTATTGAATTTTTGGGTTTTTTTGTTTTTGCGGTACGCGGGCCTCTCACTGTTGTGGCCTCTCCCGTTGCGGAGCACAGGCACCGGACGCGCAGGCTCAGCGGCCATGGCTCACGGGCCCAACCGCTCCGCGGCATGTGGGATCTTCCCGGACCGGGGCACGAACCCGTGTCCCCTGCATCGGCAGGCGGACTCTCAACTACTGCGCCGCCAGGGAAGCCCTGTATTGAATTTTTGATAGTTTGATTAATATGTGTCTTGGCGTGTTTCACTTTGGATTTATCCTGTATGGGACTCCCTGCGCTTCCTGGACTTGATTATTTCCTTTCCCATATTAGGGAAGTTTTCAAATATAATCTCTTCAGATATTTTCTCATCCCTTTCTTTTTTCTCTTCTTCTGGGACCCCTATTGTTAGAATGTTGGTGCATTTAATGTTGTCCCAGAGGTCTCTGAGACTGACCTCAATTCTTTTCTCCTTATTCTGCTCTGCGGTAGTTATTTCTACTATTTTATCTTCCACGTCACTTATCCATTCTTCTGCCTCAGTTATTCTGCTATTGATTTTTTCTAGAGAATTTTAAATTTAATTTATTGTGTTGTTCATCATTGTTGGTTTGCTCTTTAGTTCTTCTAGGTCCTTGTTAAGCGTTTTTTTGTATTTTCTCCATCCTATTTCCAAGATTTTGGATCCTCTTTACTATCATTACTCTGAATTCTTTTTCAGATAGACTGCCTATTTCCTCTTCAGTTGTTTGGTCTGGTGGGTTTTTACCTTGCTCCTTCATCTGTTGTGTGTTTCTCTGTGTTCTCATTTTGCTGAAGTTACTGTGTTTGGGGTCTCCTTTTCACAGGCTGAAGGTTCGTAGTTCTTGTTGTTTTTGGTGTCTTGTCCCCAGTGGGTAAGCTTGGTTCAGTGGGTTTTGTAGGCTTCCTGGTAGAGGGGACTGGTGCCTGTGTTCTGGTGGATGAGGCTGGATCTTGTCTTTGTGGTGGGCAGAACCGTGTCTGGTGGTGTGTTTTGTGGTGTCTGTGTGTTTATGATTTTAGGCAGCCTCTCTGCTATTGGGTGGGTTTGTGTTCCTATCTTGCTAGTTGTCTGGCATGGGGTGTCCAGCACTGGAGCTTCCTGGTCATTGAGTGGAGCTGAGTCTTAGTGATGAGGCGGAGATCTCTTGGAGAGCTCTCGCCAGTTGATATTACCTGGGGCTACGAGGTCTCTGGTCGTCCAGTGTCCTGAACTCGGTTTTCCCACCTCAGAGGCTCAGGCCTGACACCTGGCCAGAGCACCAAGACCCTGTCAGCTACACGGAGGCCCGGCAAAGGTGGAGTTCCTCTCCCTTGTAATTTGTAGACAGAGTTCCTGAAACTTGACCAAAGCACCAGCTGCCTTTCATTTCCTCAAGCTCTGCTCTTGCTGTATAAACCTGGTGATGGAAAAGGCAGTTTTCCAATGGATCACAAATAGATAGCAGGCATTTGGAAGTGCAGTTTGGAATCAGCTGCCTCTTTCCTCAGTCACTCCTTACGCTCCATGTCCAGGCTCCAGTTTGTGAACTAACTGGGAGTAGATACTGGACCAGGCCCAGGAGCAGCTGAGAGGCCTTTGCTGTGGTTTGCACTCCTGGGGCTGGCTGGCTAGCCATGGGCTTGTGCATGGCCATGGAGACCAGTGACAGGAGTTGAGGTTTGCTGTGTGCAGTTGCAGAGCTACAGATATAGCTGTCGGCACAGGCAAGAGCACGGTGTCCGGATCTCCTTTATCACTTTTAGTTTACAGTCTACTTTGTCTGATATAAGTAGAACTACTTTTTTTTTGTTTCTTTGTTACCATGTGCTTGAAATGTCTTTTTCCATCCCTTCACTCTCAGTCTATGTGTTTCTTTAAGGCTAAAGTGAGTCTCCTGTAGGCAGCATATTGTTGGATCTTGTTTTTCTTTTTTTAATCCATTCAGCCATTCTATGTCTTTTAATTGGAGGACTTAATCTGTTTATATTAAAGTAATTATTGCAGGTAGGAACTTACTATTGCCATTTTGTTAATTGTTTTCTGGTTGTTTTGTAGATTCATTGTTCCTATTCTGCTCTTTTTTTTGTTTTGATGTCTTTTAGTATCAGTATTCTTTGACTTCTTTATTGTTTTCTTTTGTGTAATTATGACAGGATTTTCCGTTGTGATTACCATGAGGCTTACATAAAATATCTTAAATTTATAACACCCTATTTTAACCTGGTGACAACTTAACTTCAATAGAATTTATAAACTTTACACTTTTTCTTCTTCTCCCCCTCACATTTTAGGTTTTTTCTGTTACAATTTACATGTTTTTTTAAAAACTGTAAAACTAATAACAGATTATTATATTGAATATTTACATTTTTTAAGTACTTTTTAAAAAACACTTTAAAATAAGAGTTGTAAGTGAATTATACACCACTATTAGCATATTGTAGAATCTAATGAGATTTACACTACCTTTTTATATTTTTATGTTGTTAATTAGTGTTGTTTTACTGCCCCTGAAAGAACTCCCTTTAGAATTTCTTGTAAGGTAGGTCTGGTGGTAATGAACTCCCTCAACTTTTGTTTGTTCAGGAAAGTCTTTATCCCTCCTTTGTTTCTGAAGGACAGCTTTGCTAGGAATAGAATTCTTGGTTGACAGTTATTTTCTATGTTTTGAATATGTCATCCCACTCTTTTCTGGCCTGAAAGTTTTTGTTGAAAAATCTGCTGATAGTATTATGCTGTTCCTTTGTATGTAACTTCTTTTTTCTTACTGCTCTTAAACCTTTTTTTTCTTTTTTTTGTCTTTAGTTTTAGACAATTTAATTTTAATGTGTCTTGGTGTAGCCCTAATTGTGTTCAACCTATTTGGTATCCTTTGGGCACATGGATCTGGATGTCCATTTCTTTCCCCAGGTTCAAGAAGTTTTCAGTCATTATTGCTTTAAATATACTTTCTGTCCCTTTCTCTCTCTGAAATTCCCATAATGCAAATGTTTCTTTTCATTGTTTTCTATAATTCCTGTAGGCTTTTTTTCACTCTTTTTCATTCTTTTTCTTTTTGCTCCTCTGACTGTTGAATGGGCTGTGCAGTTCTCTGTGTGCTCTGGTTAGGTCCTCTGGTCAGACAAGCTGAAGACTGTTCAGCAATGAGTGGGGCTAGAAATTAGATTTCCTGCCTGGGTGCAGTGGGAGAAGCAGCTCTAAAGCCAGTAAAGCTCTTTGCTTGTTGTCTTAACTCAAACTGACCTGCAGCCCAAGTTTCCTGACCAAACAGGGCCACTCACTTTGCTCTGCAAACTGTCAGTGCTGCCTGCCTGCCTCTCAGCATGAATGCTCCTGGGCTGTACAGCTTTCAGGAGTTGTCTCCAGCCCTTTTGGTCAGATGGGGCTATGTCTCCACACTCTCAACAGTGGTTGGGGCTATGTGTCAGCTCCCTTGCCTGGATGGGAGGGGGAGGGGCTATTTCAGGCTTCTCTCAATTTACCAAACAGGCTGTCTGGTTGGGAGGGGATGGGACCTACTCTTAGCCTTGGCTATGAAGTAATCCCCCTGCCTGAGCATAACATGGAAACATTCCATGCCCCAGAACAGCTTTGCTCTAGGGGACATCAGCTCTGCCCACCCACCTCTTGGCTTGAGTGCCACTGGGCCACACTGCTTCCAGGAGTTGTCTCCAGTCCTTCTGGCCAGTGGAATGGAAGTGGATGGAACTGTGATTCAGCTCCTTGTCTGGGCATATATAAACTGAGCTCTAGGGCTGGGAAAACTCCTCATGTGAGGATCCAAATTAGGCAAATCTGCACCCCACTGAGTTCCCAGGTCAGAGTGCACCCCTGACTTGATTCTGCAGATGAGCAAAGCCACTGGTGTGGATTACTACTTGGGCACTGCAGGTATGAACTTGGTCTGCCAAGACCGTGTGCTGGTTGTTGCAAGCCCCTTCCCTCTTCTCCATCTCAGTCAGATTCCCAGTTGTTGAGCCCCACAGATTCCCCTGCAATCCCTGTGGTACAAGATCAGAGTAGGGACTCCCATAAAGTGACCCACAATGCTGGAGGCAGTGCTGTTTGTACCCCTGGGTTCTCTTTTCCCACTGGAGGAACTGGGGGCTTAGTGGTGCTGCACTGGTCTGGAGGAGGGACAATGCAGTCAACATGTAGCCACTTCTTTTACCCTTCCAATACAGTCTGTCTTGGTGCAGGAGGGTGCTTTAGTCTCACCCCCATGTTCTAGGATTCTCTCAGTGGTGTCTTGTTCTTGAATAGTTATTAGTTCTTCTTCTTGTGAGGGTAAGCAATGTCAGGAACAATCTATGTCTACATCTTGGTGATGTTACTCTCCCATGATAGAAGTTTAATAAGTCTATCTTTACTGTTTATTGACTGATATTTAAATAAAGTAATGAAGACCATGTGGTATAGAGAAAACCTTATGCTATTTGGGCCCTGAGGATCCTTAAACTGGCTACCAGTATTCTGCAGGTGGGATCAAGGTGAATCAGGTTCCCCATTCAACAAACATTCACAGAGAAATGTACTCTGTATAACATAGAGGGGATCTACAAATATGAGCAAGACTTCCAGGAGCTAACTCTATTTAGGGAAAATGAGAAATGTACATGACTACAATTCAAAGAGGATGAATTCAGGATGTGTTAGAGGCACAAACAGGGCAGTAGAACTACAGATGAGGGAGATATTAGCTCTGGCTTAGGGTAGTAGAGGGATATATTTTTACAAGTTCTGTTTTCAGATTATATAATAACTAGTATCTCTTATTTCATCATTTTCAACCCACATTCATAATTTCCTTTTTATCTGTATACCATTTTTACAGTTGATCCATCTTTTTAACTTTAATAATTCAAATAAATGAATTAAGAAAGTAAACTTTATCTTAGTACTATAAATGGAAAACCAGTTCACTCGCCATAAAAAGACAGTAACTAAAAATAAAAATGGTATAAACAAAATAATGTTATTAAATTCTATCTAGGGCTTCCCTGGTGGCGCAGTGGTTGGGAGTCCACCTGCCGATGCAGGGGACACGGGTTCGTGCCCCGGTCCGGGGGGATCCCACATGCCACGGAGCGCCTGGGCCCACGAGCCATGGCCGCTGAGCCTGCATGTCCGGAGCCTGTGCTCTGCAACGGGAGAGGCCACGACAGTGAGAGGCCCGTGTATCACAGAAAAAAAAAAAAAAAAAAAAAAAAAAATTCTATCTAGGTAATGTTGCCTGTTCCTTGGCTCTGAGTCTAAGTCCTTATAAAAAAAAAGCTTAGCAAGTGTTGGAGAGATGCTAATGACATATTAGCATGGCACTGAGACTTGTTTCTTAACAAATCAGAAAATCAGAAAAAGAATTGAAAATATTATAGAATGGCTTTCTCACTATGTGATTCAGTGCTAATGATTTGTCTTACCATTTTTGATACCAGTCTCATTTTTTTTAGAAGTTCTTTGGTGAATCAACAGTCCAGGTTTTAGGTCTGGTGGGCATGATACCAGTAGAAGAGAGGCAGAGTTCATGGAAGAAGCCTCGTGTTTGAGGCTTTTGGTTGTCAGAATCTAAGGCAAGGATATTCCCTTGGACAAACTGTACAGAAGCATACTGGTTTCTATGGTGACAATAGAAAGAGGAGGAGGAAGTCTTGCTTCTATTTTACAGTCTTATTTTTCTGCCCTTAGAATTCATTCTGGGTCTGGAAGTTAGGATGAGCTGAATGCCATTTCTCATTTCTAATGAGATGAGCTCATTTCTAATCCCTTCTTCTTAGGTGTCTCCATCTAGATGAAGGCTTCCACCCCCAGTCATGAGTCTGCTTTAGACTATAAATGCGTTTACAGATGTGAATAATGGGTGCCTTTTCAAATGCAGATGATATTTATATACTGAAAATGGACTTCACTAGTGGGGTTTGTTGGAGTTTATCAGCTTCAGAAATGCAACCTCTCAAATGTAGATCATTGAACACATTAGTATCATTTCACAAAACATTCTGGGGACCAACAGTTCTTTGATGCTTTGAAATCCAAGATAATGCTGTCAGTCAAGATAGAAAATGATATTTCTTTATGGGCTGGACGTTTGAAGAAATATGGGTGTTGAAACTTGGCAGCACATCAGCAGCCACTGGAACTCCTTTCCACTAGCCATTTTTTTCCAGAGATAATTTTGACAAGAGACTGGAAAGAATCCCTCTCAGTTCCCTGGGGAATAGGAAATTACTAGATTTATAAGATTTATCTTGTTTGCCGTAGAAGAGCCTAACTTTGAGCTTGGTAAGAATTATAATTAGCAGAATGCAAAGTAATAATGAAACGACTTCCTTAGAAAGTATGCATTCACAACTCATGCTAATGTTCAGAAAACATGATCAATATCCTAGTCACCCTCTTCCCAGAATAATAATAGTAAATTTATTGGCTGCCATATTTTTAGTGCCTTTTCTGCTTAGTCTATTCCAGACACTGTGTTTTTCACTTCACACACATTATCTTTAATCTTCACATCAACTTTGTAAAGTAGATTCTTTTCCAACTTTAGATGGAGAAATTGAGGTTCCTATGGAACTGGCCAAGATCATATAGCTAAGAATGGTGGAAGTCAATACCTCCTAATTTTACAAGTCTATGTCATTAAATTTGGCTCCTAAATTTGACATGATACTACAGGTAAGGTGTGATAAGAATATAATCCAGTAGAGATATAAACTTTCAACATTAATATGTTTAAATTAAATTTAAAATTTACATTTTAAATTAAGTTTACATTTTTCTCTCTCCTCCTTTCTACCCCCTCTGGCATATTAGCATCATGTAAGCATAAGAAGTTGTTAGAGCACAGGGTTTAGAGTGAGACAGATCTGGTTTGAGTCCAGCTCCATCACTTACTAGTTCCCAGACTTGGCAAGAGATTTAATCTTTCCAGTACTCAGTTTCTTTAACTATAAATCAGGTGTAATAATAGTGCCTCTCTCTTGAGGTTATTATTATTAAATGAGATAAGGTAATTTAAATGCTTATTAACACATTGCCTAACCTGTAGTAAATGTTCAATAATTGCATGAATAATAATCATTATCATTATTAATTTATTTAATCAAAGTTTGACTTTACCTCTGTGCTTCTCTTTTGTTCCATAGTTCTTTGAGTGACCTCCTTTTATGTGTATTTTTTTTTAAACTCCATTATCTGGTTGACTAATCCTTGACTTAAACTTGTTCTCTACAATGCCCAGCCAGGTTCTACAAATGTGTTAAAATATGTCATATGCCAATTACTTGGCCTGTTTTAGCTATTGTATATGTATATAAATATATACAAAAGTGTGTGTGTGTTTGAGTATGTAAGTGAGTGACATATAGAGAGACAATGAAAGGCCTTTGAGACACTAACCTTATAGGGCATTATTTTGTTAACAGCCCTCCTGATCTCCTCTTGGAAATCCAGATCCATCTTTAAACAGCTAAGCTTTCTGGAAGATCTGTGACTCAAATTGTCAAAGCTTAGAGAGCAAATGCTGGAAGAAGAGACAGCCCCTCCAGCTGTTCCCTTTCCCCTCTTTGCATATGTGAACACTTCCCACAAACCCCTGTATGAAATGTGGGAGAAGCAGAAGGGAAATTGTTGAGCTGTTTATTTTAATGCAAACAAAGGTTAAGATAGTCTTTTCTGAATGTTTTTCTTGGGAGCCAAGAATGAAATTTTATATTACTCCACCAATATGTTTATTCTGAAGGAATTTAAGATTTAACTACCTTGAGTTGTATCTCTGTTCATGACACACCTACATGATCTTCCTTAACCCAAGCACTCCAATGCAACAGTTGGGAAAATCTGCTAAGGAAGTAGGGGGAAGAGGAATGAGACTCAAAAATCAGAAGTCACTTTATTGGGCTTCCCTGGTGGCGCAGTGGTTGAGAGTCCGCCTGCCGATGCAGGGGACGTGGGTTCGTGCCCCGGTCCGGGAGGCTCCCACATGCCACGGAGTGGCTAGACTTGTGAGCCATGGCCGCTGAGCCTGCGCGTCCGGAGCCTGTGCTCCGCAACGGGAGAGGCCACAACAGTGAGAGGCCTGCTTACCGCAAAAAAAAAAAAAGAAGTCACTTTATTGATGGAGCATGTAGAATCAGAAGACTACTCATGACAAGGGAACTAAGATAAATCAGACATTTGATGGTCTCAGATGACCTTGTCCATCCTTATCACAGTGAGGATGGCCCTTTCAAGAGGACTGAAAATACTCCAGTCTAAACTTATTACTCTGGACTATTATAAGGTCTAATATGCCAATATCCTAACTTCATTCTGTAGCACGCTTTCCCTCATTCAGTTTTTGCCAATGCCCTAGTTTTCTTTTGATTTCGAAGATACACAGAGTTCATTCCCACTTTAGGGATTTTGAGCTTGACCTTGCCTCTTATTGAAATGTCTACTTCCAGATCTTTTCATGGCTGCCTTCTTCTCATCACTGAGGCTTCAAGCCATATGTTAGCTCCTCAGAGAGGCCTTCCCTGACCACCTTTGACAAGAATGCTATTTGCTTCCCAGTATTCCTTTTCCCTTTCTCCCCTTGTTAAGCACACTGACATACAGCCAAACAACTATATTACCCAGGCTCCCTTGCAGCTTGATATTGCTCTGTTCTGACAAAAGAAATGTAAGCCAAAGTATAATGTGGTCCTTTGAAAACAATCCCTAAAAGGAAGGAGGTTCATTCTTCTTTCTCCCCATCTCAGTCCTGTTCCCTGGAACACCAAGTGTGGTGACTGGGCTCTAGCAGCCATATTCAATCATGGAGGAAAGGACATTCGCTAGGTATGTTGGAGCAGAGATCTGGAAAGCCTGAGTGCCTGATGAATTTGTGAGTCTCTAAAGTAGTCATGAATTGTCTACTTCCAGGCTTCTTTTAAATAAGAGAGAAATAGACTTTATCTCATTTAAGCCACTGCTATTTTGGGTTCTTTGTATATTCAGTCAAACCTACACAAAATTGTAGATTGCCTTGGGTAGTATGGTCATTTTGACAATACTGATTCTTCCAATCTAAGAACACAATATATCTTTCCATCAGTTTGTGTCATCTTCAGTTTCTTTCATCAGTGTCTTGTAGTTCTCAGAGTACAGGTCATTTGCTTCCTTAGGTAGGTTTATTTCTAGGTATTTTATTCTTTTTGATGTGATAGTAAATGGGATTTTTTCCTTAATTTCTCTTTCTGATCTTTCATTGTTAGTATATAGAAATGCAACAGATTTCTGTGTATTAATTTTGTATCCTGCAGCTTTACCAAATTCATCGATGAGCTCTAGTAGTTTCCTGGTAAAGTCTTTAGGATTTTCTATGTATAGTATCATGTCATCTGCAAACAGTGACAGTTTTACTTCTTTTCCAGTATGGATTCTTTTTCTTCTCTGATTGCTGTGGCTAGAACTTCCAAAACTATATGTTGAATAAAAGTGGTGAGAGTGGACATCCTTGTCTTGTTCCTGATCTTAGAGGAAATGCTTTCAGCTTTTCACCATTGAGTATGATGTTAGCTGTGGGTTTGACATATATGGCCTTTATGATGTTGAGGTAGGTTCCTTCTATGTCCACTTTCTGAATAGTTTTTATCATAAATTGATGTTGAATTTTATCAAAAACTTTTTCTGCATCTACTGAGATAATCATATGTTTTCTATTCTTTGATTTGTTAATGTGGTGTATCATACTGGTTGATTTGTGGATACTGAAAAGTCCTTGCATCCCTGGGATAAATCCCACTTGATCATGGTGTATGATCCTTTTAATGTACTGTTGTGTTCGGTTCACTAGTATTTGGTTAAGGATTTTTGCATACTATTTACAATAGTGAAGACATGGAAGCAACCTAAATGTCCACTGACAGATGAATGGATAAAGAAGATGTTAAATACACACACACACACACACACACACACTGGAATATTGCTCATCCATAAAAAAGAATGAAGTAATGCCATTTGCAGCAACATGGATGGACCTAGAGATTATCATACTAAGTGAAGTAAGCCAGACAGAGAAAGGCAAATATCATATGATATCACTTATATGTGGAATCTAAAAAAAAAAAAATGATACAAATTAACCTATACACAAAACAGAAATAGAACCACAGACATAGAAAATAAACTTATGGTTACCAAAGGGGAAAGGTGGGGGAGGAATAAATTAGGAGTTGGGGATTAACATATACACACTACTATATATAAAATAGATAACCAACAAGGACCTACTGTATAGCACAGGGAACTATACTCAATATTTTGTAATAATGTATGAAGGAAAAGACTCTTAAAAAGAATATATATATATTCTGTGTATACAACTATATATGCTATATATGTATTATATGTGTATGTGTATTATATATGTATATAACTGAATCACTGCTGTACACCTGAAAATAACACAACATTGTAAATCAACTGTACTTCAATTAAAAAAAAAACCTGCATAAAACCAATTTAAAGTATCACTCTCCTGCCTGCACACACCCTGATTTATCAACCATTACTCTCTGGCCTGTCTTCTTTTTATTTCTTTAAATTTTTATTTATTTATTTATTTAATTTTATTGGAGTGTAATTGATTTACAATGTTGTGTTAGTTTCAGGTATACAGCAAAGTGATTCAGTTATACATATACATATATTCATTCTTTTTTAGCTTCTTTTCTCATATAGGTTATCACAGAATATTGAGTAGAGCTCCCTGTGCTATACTGTAGGTCCTTGTTTGTTATCTATCTTATGTATACTAGTGTGTGTATGTTCATCCCAAGCTCCTGATTTATCCCTCTCCCCACATTTCCCTGTTGGTAATCCTAAGTTTGTTTCTGATATATGAAAGTCTGTTTCTGTTTGGTAAATAAGTTTATTTGTATCATTTTAAAAAACATTTTATTTACTTATTTTTGGCTGTGTTGGGTCTTCATTGCTGTGTGTGGGCTTTCTCTAGTTGCGGCGAGCGGGGGCTACTCTTCGTTGCGGTGCAGCGGTTTCTCATTGTGGTGGCTTCTCTCATTGTGGAGCACGGGCTCTAGCGCATGGGCTTCAGTAGTTGTGTCACGCAGGCTCAGTAGTTGTGGCACGTAGGCTCTAGAGCGCAGACTCAGTAGTTGTGGTGCACAGGCTTAGTTGCTCTGCGGCATGTGGGATATTCCCAGACCAGGGCTTGAACCCAATTCCCCTGAATTTGCAGGCAGATTCTTAACCACTGCACCACCGGGGAAGTCCCAATTGTATCATTTTTTAAATTAGATTCCACATATGAGAGATATCATATGATATTTGTCTTTGTCTGTCTGACTGACTTTGCCTTATTAGTATGATAATCTCTAGGTCCATCCATGTTGCTGCAAGTGGCATTATTTTATTCTCTTTTATGACTAAGTAATATTCCATTGTATATATACCACATATATATACCATATATATATATATATATATACCACATATATATATATACCATATATATATATACCACATATATATATATATACCATATATATATGGATCTTCTTTATCCATTCCTCTGTCGATGGACATTTTGGTAGCTTTCATGTCAATGAACACTGGGGTGTGGACTGTCTTCTTCATGGCACTTTTTAACAACTGGAAATTCTCATTTCTTTCCTTCTTTATTGTTTGTACATCCCATCTAGAATGTAACGTCTGTGCAGGAGGGACCTTTTCTTCTTTGTTAGCTATGGTGTCCTCAGAACTAAAAAAATGTCTAGTAGGACACACAGACATAGAGAACAGACTTGTGGTTGCCAAGGGTGAGGGGGTGTGGGGGAGGGATGAATTGGGAGTTTAGGGTTAGCAGATGCAAACCATTCGAATGGATAAACAATAAGGTCCTACTGTATAGCACAAGGAACTATATTCAATATCCTGTGATAAACCATAATGGAAAAGAATATGAAAAAGAGTGTATATAAATGTATAACTAACTCACTTTGCTATATCACAGAAATTAACACAAAGTTGTAAATCAACTATACTTCAATACAATAAATTTTAAAAATGTCTAGTAGGTACTCCATAAAAAAATTACTGAGTGAATGAAATCTGTTGGCTAAAACTCCTCCTCAGATCTGCAGTTGTCTCTGTAATTCTGTTTCTATGGTTGACCAGTCTTTCTGTGAATCATACCTTCTTTCTTCGGATATAGTAATGTATTGCATAACTCTTTCTAGACTTGGCATACCTCATTTTATTGTCTTTCACTTTACTGCACTTTGCAGTTATTGCGTTTTTACGAATTGAATATTTGTGGCAACTCTGCATTGTTAGATGATGGTTAGCGTTTTTTAGCAGTAAAATATTTTAAAATTAATGTATGTTCTTTTTTTAGACATAATGCTATTATGCAGTTAATAGACTACAGGATAGTGTAAACATAACTTTTATATGCACTGGGAAACCAAAAATTTGTGTGACTTGCTTTATTTCAAAAATAAACTTTAGGGCTTCCCTGGTGGCACAGTGGTTAAGAATCCACCTGCCAATGCAGGGGACACGGGTTCGATCCCTGGCCTGGGAAGGTCCCACATGCCGCAGAGCAGCTAAGCCCAGGTACCACAACTACTGAGCCTGCCCTCTAGAGCCCACAAGCCACAACTACTGAGACCGTGTGCCACAACTACTGAAGCCTGTGCGCCTAGTGCCTGTGCTTCCCAACAAGCGAAGCCACGACAATGAGAAGCCTGCGCACTGCAATGAAGAGTAGCCCCCGCTCGCTGCTAGTAGAGAAAACCTGCACACAGCAACAAAGACCCAATGCAGCCAAAAATAAATAAAGTAATTAAATTAATTTTTTAAAAAAAGAAAAGCAAACTGATCAATGTAGTTCACATTGAGTTGTGAATGACTGACAAGTTTAACCTGAGGGAGGAGGTATTTGTCATTTTAAAGTGAGATTTGTTGCAGTCCCTCTCTCACTCCTTCTGCACCTTCTACCCCCAATCCTGGCTCATTTTGTCCAGGTATACACACACACACACACACACACACACACACACACACACACACACACATCCTTTTGAGCAAAGAATCCTTCCTCAATGTCCTTGACTTTCTTGACCACCCTCTTCTCACACACATGGACATGGTGGGACATGGGAAAAAGAGGCGATCTACTTAGCATCTCACTTGTGAAAGAGAGTCCACCTCTGACAGTAAATTGTTTTTTTCTGTCCATGACGTATAAGAAACAAAATCTGGTAAAACATGATCAGGAAGAGGTCACTTGTCATCCCCCTCTGTAACAAAGAACAGCAATTCAAGTCAGCAATTATTTGGTATAGGGTTAAGAGTGGTTAGGCTTTGGAATCAGCTACTCGGGCTTGAATCTTGCCTTCACAGATTATAGCTACGTGAAGTTGGGTAAGACTTTACCTATCCAAGCCTTCATTGCCTCATCTGTATAACATAGAGTTTATGATAACTCTTCGAAGGGATGTGGGGATTTAGTTGGATAATCTATATTAAGCTTGTAGCAGAGAACCTGGTTGTCTAAGTAGTCAGTAAATGTTAGCTTTATTATTATTTACTAATCACGTCCTGTAAAGGACACTTGGAAATACACAGAGAAATAATGCTCTGTTCCTGCCTGTGGGGAGCTTACAAATATGAATAACAACATGCAGGATTCCTGTGTGATTAAGGGACTCTTATAGACACCAAGTCTTTTAAAACGTTTTCAAAATTCCTGTTTTCCAGAAAAGCTACTGTCATGCTTTCCTGCACACTCAGTTTATCTGTCTTTTAAGCCTTTGATATCAGTTACACTAGGCTTTTTGCATCTTTACTCCTAGCCCTGTGTACAGTGTGGCCAAATATTATACCTCATGTATTATTTTTTTTGTCACTTCCTTGGTGCTTCTCCAAAGCCGACCCTTTCCTTGCATGCAAAGGAGGGAGACTTCCTTGGAAGAACATGTAGTCCAAAGGTTCCACGTAACACATATGCTGACTTAGTTGTTTCTTCACAAAGATAGTATATTATCTTGAAACAAACAAACAAAACAGAACATCTCTGTAGGAATGATCACGGTATCTTAATGGTACCAGTTAGGATAAAAATACTTTTCTTCTCTTCTATGTTAAAGCTAAGGCTGCAGTATTTCTGTAGTCATACTACTGTTGTCCAGACAGGGTTATTGCAGTGTGCTTTCGGTTTGAAAAAGAAAAGGAACCAGTGCTTATCTCCTCATACGTATAAAATGGCTCTTTCACCTTCTAGCTCACTTTGCATCCCTCTTCCTTCTGTATTTAAACTAGTAGTATGCGAAAGGGGCTAACCACCACTTCTTGTCACTTGTATACTTAAAGGCCTGGTTTAGATAGCCTTTATGTGAACTTTCCTTCATTTCAGTCTCTAACTTAACGTGGCACAGAAAGCTAGACAGAGGTCAGTGCATGTGTAAACAGTGATGCCAGTATTTAGAACAACTAAAGGGGAAAGAAGTCTAACCCACTTCCTAATGGGCTAAAAATCACAATGATACTATGTGGTATTTGGAAGAGGGATGAAAGCATGCTCATGACTTATTTGAATTGCTTATCCTCTTGAGTGAGTTATTTGAGATCAAAAGTTTGATTCGTTTATTGAGTGAGCACATGCCAATATTGCACTAAAAAAAAAAGGTGATGGTACATTCTACCATCATACACTATCATAACAAAATGCCAGTTTGATTATATTGTTTCTGGGATTTTGTAACCTTTAGAAACTCAGTTTTAGGGAAGTCAGTACAGCCACAGAGATGGTGAGAAATGTTTGGAAATATTAACATATGCAGGAAAATTATAATTGGTTCTTTGAAAAAAGACATTATCATTTTAGTATCATTTTTTCTTAATTCTTTTTAATCATTCAACAAGTATTTACTTAGTTTCTCCCAATGAATCTGAGACTTTATCCATTATAAGATGCATTATCATTTCAGGTACCACTAGATTGGCAAATAACCTCTGAGGTGGCTCTCAATGATCCCTACCTTCTAATATAAATGCCCTTGGGTAATCCTTGAGTGTGGGCTGGACCTAAGGACTTGATTCTAAAGAACAGAGAGAAAACAGATGGGATGTAACTTCATGACTAGGTTACAAAAGATCATGACTTGAATCTTGCTAAGACTCTCTCTATTTCTGGCATTCTCCTTTGCCTTTGTGCTTGTTTGTTCTGGTAAAGCAAGCTGTCATGTTGTGATATGCTCTATGGAGAGGGCCACTTCAGAGACCCTGAAGTTCAGAGACCCTGAGGCAGAAGACCCAGTTAAGCTGCTCCTGGATTTTATATATATATATATATATATATATATATATATATATATATATATATATATATATATACACACACACACACACACACACACGTATATATACATATATATGTATATATATATCTGGTATTTTTACAGCCTATTTCTCCATTTGCCATACTTCTCTGCCTTTCTGTTTTATGTTTTCACTTTTTATGACTTTTACTTAGCTGTTTATTTTTGTTCCATGGGATGTAACTTGTCTTTAAAGAAAAGATATGTACTTTGAAGCCAAAGCTTATTGACTTTGTAATCTTACTTAATTTTTCTGAACCTTAGGTTTCCTATGTGCAAAATGGGAATAATAATATCTGATATATTAGGCAGGACCTTTTTAGTTCAAGTGACAGAAACCCAACTCAGACTACCTTAGGTAAACAATAAAAGTAGAAATTTATTGTTTAGGTAATTTCAGAAGGGGTGCAGTTGAAGTTCAGGGATTACTGACATCTGGGACTGCAGTGTCATAAGAACTGTCCCTTTTCATCTATAAACTCTACTACTTTCTGGTCAGTTTCACTTTCTCAGACTGACTTCTTTCACAAGGCTGGAAACTTGGTTGCCAGCAGCTCCTACTTCTTATATCTCTGACACAGCTTTGCCACCAGAAAGGGACTGAATTTCTTTTCCAAGATCCAATTTAATACCTGTCAAGGAAAGGCTGATTGGCTCACCTTGGGTTCCACTGGTTGTGGGAAAAGACAGAAGCCTATATTTCAAGGAAAATTACCTGGTTATAATGTGTGAAGGGGGCATTATACCATTTTTTGAAGGATTATTATGAGTTACAAATAAAAATTCTTCCATCGTACCTTGCTTACATTATTGTTGTTATTTTTCTCTGAGTGTGAAAAGAATAGTCTCATCTGTATATGTGTAAAATAGAGACTGTAGTATGTGCTCTAGATTCATGACCAGCCAATTTTGAGAATTAGGCAGAGTGAAATGTTACAATGTCGGTGTAAATGTAAAACAAGAGTTTAGGGTTATCTAATTGTCTCTCCTTAGGTACTATTAAATGTCCTCTAAAAAGGGTTTTGACATTGAAAACATTCAATATAAGATTAAAGAAAAACTGAGGAGGGAAAATAATTACCCACAATCCCATTTACTTAAAGTATTTTTGCATATTCCCTTCCAGGTCTCTTCCACATCCCCCAAACATCCAGAGTTATAACTGTATTTACCTATACTTTCTATCCTGCTTTTAGTATTAGGTAATAAATATTTCCCATCTTTCTAGGTAGCAATCAGAATGATAATGTAATGGCTATATGCTATTCCATTATGTTGATGGAATCATAATTTACACTGTACTTCCTATTTATTGGTTGGAGTATACCATTTAATTTAATTTAATTTAATTTTGGCTGTAGATAATGTCACTTTACATTCTTAGTGTACTGTATTAAAATAGGTTGTATGACCATAATATTGTTCACAAATAGGCAGTTACAATACTGGCTAAGTGTTTAATAAATACTTGTTGCATGAGTGAATGTGTCAAAAAATGGATTCATGGAAGTAAGTAGACTTTAACATGGAAAGAACATTTGGCTGAGGTTAAAAGGAGAGGAAAAGTTATGTGCACTTGAGAATTGTGGTGAGGGAGAGATGTGTTGCAATTAAGATGCTTTCTCTGTCAAGAACATTGACTTCTGTATCTGCCTGATCTATGACCTTGGACAAACACTTTACTCTCCTGAGCCTCAGTTTCTAGAGGATATTTAAAGTTACTTTAAAATAAAAGATTATTTGACTGCCTGATGTTGAGTGTGTATAGACAGTCTGACCAAAGAGAGGATATCAATAATGCTTTCCTAAAACAGATTACAAAGAGCAAACTATAGTAATTGTGAGCAATTTAACTATCTTGATGGCTGCTGGAAGCTAGTGTCTGCCAAAGGCAGGATATCTTATGAATCCTTTGCATGTTTGATTGATTGTTTTATGTCTAAGAGAGTAAAGAAAGCAAGCAATGAAAGAATCTTTCTGTGTCATTCACAAATGTGATAAGTAGGTAAATCTATCAGAAGATCAAATGTGAGCAAAATGTCATTTTTAAGGGAAATGAATGAATTCTGGAAACAATAGAGTGATTTATATGTTCCAATATATGTAAAAACAATGTAGAGATTTATAAAGCTTGTACTTTGTGAACATTTAGAAGAAAAACTGGTGATCAGTAAGAGCCAACTTGTGTTAAGAAGAAACCCTGACAAAGTAAATTTGGTTCCTTATTGGGTGGGGTTAGTGGCTTGATATATTGGAAAATCTCATACACAAAAGGTATATTGGTTTCAGGAAATCAGTTTACAAAGGCTTCCATGTCATACATCTTGTAGCTAAAATGATGAATTTGTACCTACGTGAGTTTGCAGTCGATTGAGCAACCACTGTAGTGTGAGAGCAAAACAATTTAAGCAATGTTATGCTCCATTAATAGATGTGTAATGTCCATAAAAAGGGAAATAATGGTCCCCCTGATTATTAAAATTAACAGTGCTCAGGAAGGTCCTTGCCTCTCCAGGTGCTCTTTCCTTCCAAAGACAGCACTGTGGAGAAGACAAAATAATAGATGTGCAAGCTTAAAAAGGTCAGGGATGAAGAAACTGAAAGCTAATTCAGGATTTTAGAGATGGATGAAGGCAAGATGGATGAAGGCTACTTAAGCCAAAAGGCAGGTATTGTGATAGTGTCAGACCAGGCAGTGTGAGTGTATTATGGGTTTCCTAAGGAATGCTACTGTATCTCATTGACCTTTGAAATCCATTCTCACCCCTAGAGCCTAGCATGCCTGGAACAGAGGAAATAGTAAACAATTACTGAATATATGATAAATGCAAATACATGAACAGGGTTGACTTCCAAGCTGAGAACATACCCTACCAATACCCCCCTCTCTCAAGACCAATGAAACAGTGTAAATTATAATTTTCCCAAGGTAGTGCTACTGCCTCTGGCATTGTGCAAAGAGAATACTCCAATGGTAGAGTTTATAGATGTCTTAACCAGCTTTCCTTTTTAGATAGGGAAACCAAATCCCCAAAGAGACTAAGAGGCTTGTCCAAGATCTCATACCTAATTAGAAACACAATTGGTTTAGGAAATGCTTATCTCTTGATCCTAGTCCAACAAAGCTTTCCCTGCCTCTTTCCTGCCCTGCTGATCTCTGCCTCAGCTGCTTCCTAGGCAAGTCTTCTAATACATTTTCCACTTGAGCACTTGATGTAAATGGATTCCTGTCTATCACTCCTGAGCTCATTCCCTACCTCCACTCTTTGCCTGCTAAACTGATTTTCATTCTTATTCTTGTGCCTATTTTGCCTCTTAGTAGAGGTCTGCTGAGAGACCTTTCCTGTACCCCTCACTGCTCCCAGTCTTGGATTTTAGTCCTCAACACTATCCTAATTCTTTTTCTCTTAGAAAGACAAAGATGATTGTTTTATTAGTTATGTATTGCTGTGTAACAGACTACCTGCAAATTAAGTGGCTTAAACTACAAACATTTATCATCTCAGTTTCTGTGGGAAAGGACTCTTGGAGATGCATAGCTGCGTGGGTCTGGTTTAAGGTCTTGCATGAGGTTTCAGTCAAGATATTCACTTGGGCCGTAGTCTCATCTGAAGGCTCGACATGGCGAGAATCCATTTACAAACTCATTCACATGGTGTTGACAGGCCTCAATTCCTCACTGGCTGTTGGTCAGGGGCTTCAGTTCCACACCATGTGGACCTTTCCATAAGTTGCCTGAGTATTCTCATGACATGGCAGCTGGTTTCTCCCAGAGGTGGTGAACTGAGAGAGAGAGAGAAAGAGAAACAGAGAGAGGGGGAAAAAAAGCCACTGTTTTTTATAACCCAATCTCGGAAGTGAAATACCATCTGCTACATGTTATTTGTCACACAGACCTTCCTGGTACAGCAAGGAAGGAGACTACACAAGCGTATGAATACCAGGAGGTGGGGATCATTGGGGTCCATCTTGGAGGCTGGCTACCACAAGAGTACAGGAGTGCTCTTTGGCAATGAGGTCCAAAAGCAATTAAAATTAAAGCTATTTTATGGGAGAATACATTCATGTAGTACAAAGATCAAAATAATATAAAAAATATTCAATACAAGTCTCCTATTCTTGCCCTCGTCCTTCCCCTTCTCATAGGTAACCATTTAAAAAAGTTTCTTATATATTAATTTAGAGCAGAGGTTGGAAAAAGATTTTTATAAAGGGTCAGATAGTAAATATTTTAGGCTTTATGGACCATACAGTTTCTGTTGCAACTACTTTAATTCTTTTGTTGTAGGATGAACATACCCAAAGACAATAGTATGGAAGATATCATGTCTGGGTGCCAATAAAACTGTTTATGGACACTGAAATTTGAATTTAAAATTTTTTTCTGTATCATAAAATATTCTTCTTTTGATTTTTTTAGTCATGAAAAATGAAAAAAAAATGCTTAGCTGTGGGTTGTATTAAAGCAGGCTGATTTTGCCTACTAGCATTAATTTGCCAACCTCTGTTCTAGATTTTCTTTACACAAATAAAAACAAATATGAATATGTAGTTTTATTTTTTTCTCCTTTAGGGACATTAAACAATTCTGCGTCACTCCAGAGCAAGCCTCCTATCTGTAGTCTCTCAAATTTTGGTCGTTGGAAATTCTTCTGGCAACTACCCTAGGTCTTCAACAGGCTTTCAGCATGTATACTTCTTCACAAACCCGGACCTCTCCTCCCCTTGTTCAGAATGAGGAAACTTTTAGCATGTATCTTGGATCAATAGGGCCAGAGGAGACCTTGGATATTATCTTGTCAACCTACCTAATCCTTTATCCATTTTATAGGCAAGGCATCTGAAGTCTAGAGTTTTAAAACTTTTATTCTCTTCAAGGTAAGGGCTAGTACTACAACCCTGGTCAAGGAAAGCCTTACTTTGTTATAGGTCATAAACAGTGGGAAAATGGAAGATTATAGAATATGCAGTGTCCACTGTCATTGAAGCTTTCAGTTTCTCTGTTCTGTTGGCATAATGACAGTTTTGTGTGTTTCTGGAACTTTGTGTCTGCTATGTGTGTTTACAAGAGCACATTCAATGTACCCTGGGTATTGAGAATGTGGAAGGATGTTGATGGCTGCTAGAAAAGCATCAACATCTAGGGAGGACTCAAAGGAGGGGGGGTGGGTTTGTGGTAGAAATACGGTATTTAGTGGTAACTGGATAAATAAAAGCTTGTTTGTATGTCTAGTTGGCTTTTATAAAAAATTTAATTTGGGGCCAGGGTTTCAATGTCATGGAAAGAATAAGGATGAGTAAGGGTGAAGATGTATTACCACTTTCACTTAATGTGTCTTAATAGCTGACGATTTTTCACCTTGTGGGCTTGGTGGAACCAGCATACCTCAGATTTAGTGGTGCCTTGAAGACATTTTGATATATTGTTGTCATGACCATTGCTGTCAATGGTGGGAACATTGGGTGATTAGGAGGGAAGGCAATGAGAAGGTATTTAGACAAATAGGTTGGTGATGATTTAAATGGGCCAAACATTTTCCACTACCTAAAGAGCTAATATGAAGCATGCCTCCTTTTTTCATGCTTCACACAGTGCTTGCTTACCATGGGATACACTAAATCAGGGTCTGTCTCCATAAGTGTGTGATCCTAGCTGTATTACACTGTCACCTTCCCTTAGTTCAGCTCTGTGTACTTTATCTGTTACACTGTTTTCTGGTCATATATTAATTTTGTTTTCTATCTTTAATTCTTATTTAGATATATTCTTGACTCATCCTATCAACGTTTAAACCTCCTCCCACTGGCTAAGAACCATTAAAAAAAATTAGAGCTCTTTTATTATTTCTTTTCTGAGAGCAGTCATTTTATGGCTTCATAAATTCATTCAACAAGCTACAACTGCCATGCAAAAAGCTTGCTCTTTTGAGGCCTGTTTTCTAGCAGGGGAAGATGTAAAATAAATAATAAACATTATTGCTGAATAAATATAGTATTTTAAAAGGTAATGTAGCCTACTTCCACTTCCAGGAAGGTAAGGTAGATATATTTTCCCCTATTTCTCTTGCTAAGTACAACTAAAAACCCTATAAGAAGATTCTGTTGGGTGGCGAGAAGAAGGCAGACAAGGACCCAAGGAATGACATAGTGGTGAGTTCCTTGTTTTCTTTTGCCTCATCCATCCCAGACTTGGAGTTGAAGAAGTTAGGAACCTTGAAAATGCCAGTGAAGGCAGTCCAAAAAAAAACAGCCAGTTTTCTCTAGCCAAAGGACCAGTAAAGAAATAACCTAGCCAGACAGAAAACTTTTAGATATTAACTGCTCTACTCCACCCAAACACCACAGAATAATTGTGTCTTCCCTTCCCCACCATGTTATCAAATGCTGATTGGGGAGCCTATACTTTCATCCTTGTGAAACTTTAATACTATTCCCCAACCCCCTTGCCAGAGTGATGTCAAGTTCAAGTAGGGAACTTGGACTTTCATCCCTACTGACTGGTAATGAGGCACTCCTTTCCTCCTCCACTGTGGTGTCAGTGGAGACTGTGGGAAACTAGAACTTGCATCCCCACTCAGCAGCAACAAAGAGCTCTGCTAGGATGTCAGTAGAGGCTAAATATGTAACCTGGACTTTTACTTCCACCTGACAGTAATGAAGCAGTACCCTCATTTCCCCTACCAAAATGGTGTCAAAGAAAACAAAAAACAGCTAGTTAAAACAGAAGTTTTAAAGAAGAGTCAGAGTCTCATAACAAAATGTGAAAGTGTCCAGGTTTCAATGGAAAATTACTTGTCATACCAAGTACCAGATCTTGAATGAGAAAAGATAATCAGTAGGAAGTGTCTCAGTTTTTTATAAGGACACTAATCACATTCATGAGGGCTCCACCCTCATGATCTAATTACCTTTGGAAAGCCCCATCTCCTGATATCATCACATTGGGGGTTAGGATTTCAACATATATATTTTGGGGAAACACAAACATTCAGTCCATTGCAGATGCCAACACTGAGATAGAGGAACTGTTAGAATTATCTGACAAAGATTTTAAAGTAACCATGATAGAAGTGCTTCAGTGAGCAATTAGGAACATAGTTGAAAAAAATGAAAAATAGAAAGTCTCTGAAAAGATATTGACAGTATAAAAAAGAACCTAATGAGGAATTACCTGACAGTCCAGTGGTTAGGACTCTGAACTTCCACTTCAGGGGGCCTGGGTTTGATCCCTGGTTGGGGAACTAAGATCCTGCAAACTGTATAGCGTGGCCAAAAAAAGAAAAACAAATGGAAAATTTAAAACTGAAAAGTGCAATAACCAAAATAAAAGAGTGCAGTGTATGTGTTCAAAAGCAGAATAGAAAGAACAGAGGGAAGAATCAATGAACTGGAAAAAAACAATAGAAAATACTCAAAGTGAACAAATGGAGAAAATAACTAAAAAAAAAAAAAAACCCCAGAGCCTTGGGGACCTGAGGGATGATAACAAATGAGCTAATATTCCTGTGATTAGGGTTTTGAAAAGGGAGGAAAAAGAGGGTGAGGCTGAGAAAGTACTCAAAGATATAATGGCTGAAAACTTGGCAAAAGGTATAAACCTAGAGATTCAAGAAGCTATGTGAACCCCAAACAGGTCTAGCCTAAAGAAATGCACATCAAGACACATTGTAATTGCACTTCTGAAAACTAAAAACAAAGATCTTGAAAGCAACCAGAGAAAAGCAACACTTAACAACTACACAGAAGATTAGCAGGGTATAGAAACACTCACTAATATCATCACCCAAGAGGATCTAATCTGCATTTATAGAACATTCCACCCAACAACAGCAGAATACACATTCAAATGCCTGCAGAACATATACCAAGGTGGATCACATCCTGGGTCATAAAGCAAACTTAACAAATTTAAAACAATTGAAATCATACAGAGTGTGTTATCCAACCACAATGGAAACAAACTAGAAATCAATAACAGAAAGATAGGAGGAAAATCTCCACATATTTGGAAACTAAACAATAAACCACACAGGAAATAATTCATGGGTCAAAAAAGAAATTTCAAGATGCTCAACATCATGAATCATAAGGAAATGCAAATTAAAACCACAATGAGATATCACCTCACACGTGTCATAATGGCTATCATCAAAAAGAATACAAATAAATGTTGGCAAGGATGTGGAGAAAAGGGAACCCTTGTACACTGTTCATGGGAATGTAAATTGGTGTAGCCACTATGGAAAACAGTTTGGAGGTTTCTCAAATAAACTCAAAATAGAGCTGTCACATTACCCAGCAATTCCACTCTTGGTATATATCCAAAAAACAAAAACATTAGTTTGAAAAGATACAAGTACCCCAGTGTTCATAGCAGCATTACTTACAATTGCCAAGATATGAAAATAACTTGTGTCCATCAACAGATAAATGGATAAAGAAGATTACACACACACACACACACACACACACACACACACACACACACAGGAATACTACTCAGCCATAAAAAAGAACAAAATTTTGCCATTTGCAACAACATGGATGGATTTGGAGGACATAATGCTAAGTGAAATAAGTCAGACAGAGGAAGACAAATACTGTATGATATCACTTATATGTGGAATAAAAAATACAACAAACTATTTAATATAACCAAACAGAATCAGACTCACAGATATAGAGAACAAACTAATGGTTAACAGTGGGGATGGAAGGAGGGGCAATCTAGGGGTGGATGAGTGGGAGGTACAAGCTATTGGGTATAAGATAGGCTCAAGGATTTACTGTACAATACAGGGAATATAGCCAATACTTTGTCATAACTAAATGGAAAATTACCTTTAAAATTGCATTAAAATTTTTTTAAAAATTTAAAAAGGAAGTCTCAAGGGAAATTAAAAAAATACATTGAACTGAATGAAAACAGAAAAAACCCACAACATATCAAAATGTGTAGCACAGAGCCAAAGCAGTTCTGGGAGGGAAACTTACAGCACAAAATTCATACATTAGAAAAGAAGAAAAGTCTTCATTCAATACTCTAAGTTCCCATCTTAAGATGTAGAAGAAGAGCAAAATAAACCCAAAGTAAGAGGAAGGAAAGAAATAAGGAGCAGAAATCAATTAAATCAAAAACAGAAAAACAAAAGAAAAAATCAACAAAACAAAAAGCTGATGATTTGAAAAGAGCATTAAGATTGATAGGCTAGTAGAACGGAAAAAGAAAAAGAGAAACATAAATTACCAATATGAGGAATGAAATAGGCTATCACTACAGTCCCTGCAGACACCAAAAGTACAAAGGAATAATACTAATAACTCTATACACATAAATTTGACAACCTAAATTAAATGGACCAATTCCTCAAAAAACATAAACTACCACTACTCACCCAATATGAAATAGCTAATTTAAATAGTTGTGTAACTATAAATATAATTGAATTCATAATTTAAAGACTCCATGTAAAGAAATTTCCAGCCTCGAATGGTTTCACTGGAGAATTCTACAGGACTTCTATGCAATTTTTCCAGAAAATAGAAGGGACCATTTCTCAATTCATTTTATGAAGCTAATATGCCCTGATATCAAAACTATAAAAACAAAGTACAAATAAGACTACAGACCAACATCCCTTATTAATACAGATGCAAAAATTCTTAAAATATTAGCAAATAAAATTCAGCAATATATAAAAAGAAATATACACTGTGATCAAGTGGGATTTATTCCAGGCATGTAAGGCTGATTCAGTATTCAAAACAGAATTCAGTATTCAAAAAGGAATCAGTGTAATCCACCATATTAAGGTACTAAAGAAGAAAGATGATATGTCAATTGATGCAGAAAAAGCATTTGAAAAAATTCAACACTTTTTTCAAAATAGGAATAGAGGGGAACTTCCTCAACTTGTGAAGAGCACCTACATAAAAGACACAGCTAACATTATACTTAATCGTGAAAACTAAATGCTTTCTCCCCAAGACTGAGAACAAGGCAAGGATGTCTGCTGTTAGCACTTCTTAATCAAGATAATGCTGAAAGTTCTAGCCACTGCAATAAGGCAAGAGAAGGAAATAAAAGCTATATAGGAGAGAAAGGAAAAATAAAACTATCTCTATTTGCAGATGACATGCTTACCTCTGTAGAAAATATTAAGGAGTTTACCAAAAAAACAAAAAAAAAAAACCCAGCCAAAAACTAGAATTGAAAAATGAATTCTGCAAGGTAGTAGAATGTAAGATCAACATATAAAATCTATTTTATTTCTTTGTACTAACAACAGACATGTGAACATTGAAATGAAAAATACAATACCATTTATAATTGCTCAAAAAAGTGAAATGCTTAGGTATCAATTTACCAAAACATGTACAGGACTTGTATGCTGAAAACTATAAAATACACATGAAAGAAACAAGAAAAGATCTAAATAAATGGAGAGACATGCCATGTTTATTGATTGGAAGACAACATAAGAAAATGTCAGTTCTCCCCAAATTAATATACAGATTTAATGTAATTCCTATCAAAATTCTAGCAAGGATTTTTTGTAAATACAGCAAGGTTATTTTAAAAGTTAAATGGAAAAACAAAGGAAGTAGAATAGTTGAAGTAATTTTGAAAAAGAAAAGCAAAGTGTGAAGAATCAGCTTACCAATTTCAAGACTTATTAGGTAGCTGTAGTAATCAAGAATGTGTAGTAATAGCAGATGGATAGACACAGATCAGTAGAAGAGAATAGAGGCTCTGTAAGTAGCCCCACACAAATATGCCCAATTGATTTTTGACAAAGGTGCAGAAGCAATTCAAAGGAGGAAAGAACCTTTTCAAAAAATGGTGCTGGAGCAATCGGACATCATAGGCAAAAAAATGGGCCTTGGTCTATCTCACATTTTATGCAAATATAACTTGAAATGGATTATAGACAAAATACAAAACATAAAAATAAACTTTCCAGAAAAAAAAACATAAGGAAAAATCTTCAGGATCTAGGGCTAGGCCAACGATTCTTAGACTTGGAACCAAAAGCATGATCCATTTAAAAAAGTATTACATCACAGTTCATCAAAGTTAAAAGTTTGCTCTGTACAAATTCCTCCTAAAAGGATAAAAAGACAAGCTACACACTGGGAGAAAATGTTTGCAAATCACATATCTGACAAAATAGAATATATAAGGAATTCTCAACATTAAAAAACCAAGCAATGCAGTTAGAAAACTAACAAGACATGACAAATACTTCACTTGAAGAGGATGTATGGATGGCAAGTAAGCAAACGAAAAGATGTTCAGTACCATTAGCCAGTAGGGAAATGCAAATTGAAAGCACTACACAGTAATCAGATTGGCTAAAATTAAAAATAGCAACAACAAATGTTGGTAACAATGTGAAGAAACATACGTTGCTGGTGGTAATGTAAAATGGCACAGCCATTCTGGAAAATATTTTGGCAGTTTCTTAAAAATACTAAACATGCAATCACCACTCAACCCAGCAGTTGTACTACTGGATATTATCCAAGAAATATGAAAACATGTTTACACAAAAACGTGTACATGATTGTTGATAGTAGCTTATTTGTAATAGCCCAAAATGCGAAACAAAACTTCCTAGATGTCCTTCAGTGATGCATCCAAAGTAGTATAGAATACTACTCAGCATGGAAATGAGCAGATAACTGGTACACACAACAACTTGGATGAATCTCCAGAAAATTATGCTGATTGAAAAAAAGTGAATCCTCAAAGATTACATATTGAATGATTCCATTTGTGTAACATTCTTGAAGTTACAAAACTATAGAAAGGAGAGCATATTAGTGGTTGTCAAGATTTAAATTGGGAAGGGGGTTGACATAGAAGGGAAATGGATATGGCTGTAAAAGGAGAATATGAAGGATCCTTATGATGATGGAAAAGTTCTGTGTCTTGACTCTACAGGGAGCTCAGCTCGGTGCTCTGTGATGAACTAGATGGGTGGGATGGGGGGTGGAAGGGAGGTCCAAGAGGGAGGGGATATACATATACATATAGCTGATTCACTTCATTGCACAGCAGAAACAAACACAACATTGTAAAGCAATTATACTCCAATAATTAAAAAAAAACAATGGATCACTGAAGAAGTCAAACAAGAAATCAAAGTATATTCTCATCAAAATGAGAACACAATGATCCAAAAATCTATGGGACATAGCAAAAACAGTTCTAAGAGGGAAATTTATAGCAATACAGGCCTATCTCAAGAAACAAGAAAGATCTCAAATAAAGAACCTAACCTTACACTTAAAGGAACCAGAAAAAGAAGAAGAAACAAAACCCACAATTAGCACAAGGAAAGAAATCATAGTGATCAGAGTAGAAATAAATGAAATAGAGACTGAAAAAAACAGTAGAAAAGATCAATGAAACTAAGATCTGGTTCCTTGAAAAGATAAACAAAATTGATGAACTTTTAGCCAGATCCAGAGAGGGCCCAAATCAATAAAATCAGAAATGAAAAAGAAGTAACAACTGTCACCACAGAAATACAAAGGATCAGAAGAGACTACTACAAACAACTATACACCAATAAAATGGACAAGCCTGAAGAAATGGGCAGATTCTTAGAAAGGTACAATCTCCCAAGACTGAACCAGGAAGAAATAGAAAATATGAACAGACCAATTACCAGCACTGAAACTGAATCAGTAATTTAAAAAACTCACAACAGGTAAAAATCCAGGAGCAGATGGCTTCACAGGTGAATGCTATGAAACATTTAGAGAAAATTTAACACCTATCCTTCTGAAACTATTCCCAAAAACTGCAGAGGAAGGAACACTTTTGCACCCATTCTATGAGGCCAGCATCACCCTGATATCAAAACCAGATAAAGATATCACAAAAAAAGAAAATTATAGACCAATGTTACTGGTGAATTTTGCATAGTTGCAAAAATCCTCAACAAAATATTAGCAAACTTCATTCAATAATACCTTAAAAGGATCATATACCATGATCAAGTGGGATTTATCCCAGGGATGCAAGGATGGTTCAGCACCCACAAATCAACCAATGTGATATATAACACAATAACAAATTGAAGAATAAAAATCATATGGTCATCTCAATACATGTGGAAAAAACTTTTGACAAAATTCAACATCCACTTATCATAAAAACTCTTTACAGTGGGTTATAGAGGGAACATACCTCAATATAATAAAGGCCACATATGACAAACCCACAGCTAACATCATACTCAGTGGTGAAAAGCTGAAAACATTTCCTTTAAGATCAGGAACAAGACAAGGATGACCACTCTCACCACTTGTATTCAACATAGTATTGGAAGTCCTAGCCACAGCAGTCAGACAAGAAAAAGAAATAAAAGGAATCCAAATTGGGAAAGTAGTAAAACTGTCACTGTTACAGATGACATGACACTATACATAGAAAATCCTGAAGATGCCACTAGAACATCTAAAAACTAAAAACTACTAAATCTAAATCTAAAAATTACTAGAGCTCATCAATGAATTTGGAAAAGTTGCAGGATACAAAATCAATATACAGATATCTGTTGCATTTTTATACACTTAGTAACAAACTATCAGAAAGAGAAATTAAGAAAATAATCCCATTAACAATCACATCAAAAAGAATAAAATACCTAGGAATAACTCTAAGGAGGTTAAAGACTTGTACTTGGAAAACTATAAGGCACCGATGAAAGAAATTGAAAATGGCATAAACAGATGGAAAGATATACAGTGTGCCTGAATTGGAAGAATTAATATTGCTAAAATGACCATATTATCCAAGGCAGTCTACAGATTTAATGCAATCCCTATCAAAATACCATTGGCAAGAGCAGCCAAGATGGTAGAGAAGGACCCTGAACTCACCTCCTCTCATGAGCAAACCTGAGTCACAAAAATCTGCAGAAGAACCAGCGTTGAGAAGGACTGAAATATACCAGAAAAGATCTACAACTAAAAACATAAGGAAGGAACCACAGTGAGACCTGTAGGAGGGGCAGACTCATGATATGATTGAATCCCATACCCCCTGGGTAGGCAATCCACAAACTGGAGAATTATTATATTACAGTGGTTCTCCCACAGGAGTGAGCATTCTGAGCCCCATGTCAGGCTCCCCAGACCAGGATTCTGGCACAGGGAAGAGGAGACCCCAGAGGATTTGGCTTTGAAGGACAGCAAAGCTTGATTGCAGAAACTCCACAGAATTGGAGGAAATATAGACGTCACTCTTAAAGGGTTCACACCAAATCTTATGTTCATCAGGATCAAGGGCAAAAGCAGTAAATTTGATAGGAGTCTGGGCCAGACCTACCTACTGGTCTCAGAAGGTCTCCTGTGGGGGACAGAGGGTGGCTGTGGCTTACCCTGGAAACATAGACACTGGTGTTAGACGTATTGGGAAGTATTCATCTGCGTGAACTCTTCTGGAGGCTGACATCTTGCTTGGGTTATTAGCACCAAGACCTGGCCCCACCCACTAGCCTGTAGGCTCCAGTGCTCGGAAGCCTCAGGCCAGACAACTAGCTGGGTGAGGACACGTGCCCATCCATCAGCAGATAGGCTGCCTAAAGACTTCCTGAGCCCATAGCCACCTGTAGACACTGCCCTAGACACAACACAGGCCACCAAAGGGCCAAGACTGAGTTCCTCCCACCAGGAAGCCTGCACAAGCCTCTAGACTAACCTCACTCACCGGGGGCATACACCAGAAGCAGTAAAACTACAGTCCTGCAAACACAGGCCAGAAGCCACCCTGGGATCAGCTGGCCCCTGGCCCTTGGGTGATGAGACGAGTGTACTGTTGGGACGCATGTATTGTCTCCTACAGAGAGCTACCTCTCCAAGGTCGAGAAACGTAACTGAACTGCCACAACATAAAAATACAAATAGCAATTTAGACACAATGAAGCAACAGAGGAATTTGTTTCAGACAAAGGAACAAGATAAAACTCCAGAAGAAGAACTAAGTGACATGGAGATAGGCAATCTACCTGAGAAAGAGTTCAAGTAAGTGTCATAGGGTGATCAAAGAACTCAGGAGTAGAATAGATGCACAGAGCGAGAAGTTATTAAAAAGGAATTAGAAAATATAAAGAATAACCAAAAAGAGATGAAGAATACATAATTGAAATGAAAAATACACTAGAAGGAATCAGTAGTAGACTAAATGAGGCAGAATAATGGATCAGTGAGCTGGAAGACAGACTAGCGGAAATCACTGCTGCCAAGCAGAAAAATGAATTTAAAAAAATGAGGACAGTTGAAGAGACCTCTGGGACCATATCAAGTGAGCTAATATTCTCATTATTTGGGTCCCAGAAGGAGAAGAAAGAGAGAAAGGGCCTGAGAAAATATTTGAAGAGATAAGAGCTGAAAACTTCCCTAACCTGGGGAAGGAAATAGTCACCCAAGTCCAGGAAGCACAAAGTCCCATACAGAGCCAAGACACCTTGTAATTAAAGTGAAAAAAATTAAAGATAAAGAGAGAATATTAAAAGCAACAAGCAAAAAGCAACAAACTAGGGAAGTCCCATAAGGCTATCAGCTGATTTTTTAGCAGAGCTCTGCAGACCAGTAAAGCAGTGGCATGAAAAACTTAAAGTGATAAAAGGGAAAAAACCTACAACCAAGAATACTCTACCCAGCAAGACTTGTGTTCAGATTTGATGGAGAAATCAAAAGCTTTACAGACAAGCTAAAACAATTCAGCACCACGAAACCAGCTTTACAACAAATGCTAAAGGAACTACTCTAGGCAGAAAAGAAAAGACTACAACTAGAAACAGGAAAATTATCCAATGGAAAAGCTAACTGCTAAAGGGGAACATACAGTAAGATAGGAAATCATCTGCACACAAAGCTAATAGGGAGGTTAAAAGCCAAACTAGTAAAGTCATTTGTATCCACAATAAGCTGTTAGGCCTACACAAAACAATTAGATTAAAATATAATATTATAGGGCTTCCCTGGTGGCACAGTGGTTGAGAGTCCACGTGCTGATACAGGGGACATGGGTTCGTGCCCCCGTCTGGGAGCATCCCACATGCCGTGGAGCGGCTGGGCCCGTGAGCCATGGCTGCTGAGCCTGCGTGTCCGGAGGCTGTGCTTCGCAACGGGAGAGGCCACAACAGTGAGAGGCCCACGTACTGCAAAAAAAAAAAAAAAAAAAAAAAAAAAAAATATATATATATATATAATATTATAAATAGTAATCATGAGGGGAGAGTGTACAAATGCAGGGTATCTAAAATGCATTTGAAATTAAGAGGTCAGCAACTTAAAAGAAGCACGTATATAGACTGCTATACAAAAATCTCATGGTAACTACACACCAAAAATCTATAATAGATAAACACACAAAAAGAAAAAAGAATCCAAACATAGCATGAAAGATAGTCATCAAATCACAAGAGAAGAGAACAAAAGAAAGGAAGAAAAAAGATCTACAAAAACAAATCCAAAACAATTAACAAAATGGCAATAGGAACATACATATCAGTAATTACCTTAAATGTAAATGGACTAAGTGCTCAAACCAAAAGACATAGATTGGCTGAATGGATATAAAAACAGAACCTGTATATATGCTGCACTTCAGATCTAGAGACACATACAGACTGAAAGTTAGGAGATGAAAAAAGGTGTCCCATGCAAATGGAAATCAAAAGGAAAACAGAGTAGCAATACTTATATCAAACGAAATAGACTTTAAAAGAAGACTGGTAGAAGAGACAAAGAAGGATACTGCATAAGGATCAATCCAAGAAGAAGATATAACAATTGTAAATATATATGCATTCAACATAGGAGCACCATAATATATGAGGCAAATGTTAACAGACATATAAGGAGAAATTGACAGTAACACAATAACAATGGGGGACTTTAACACCCCACTTACATCAATGGACATATCATCCAGGCAGAAAATCAATAAGGAAACACAGGACTTAAGTGACACATTAGACCAGATGGACTTAATGGATATTTATAGAGCATTTGATCTGAAAGCAGCAGAATACAGGTGCCCATGGAACGTTCTCCAGGATGGATCACGTGCTGGGCCACAAAGCAAGTCTCAGTAAATTGAAGAAAACTGAAATCATGTCAAGGATCTTTTCCAACCACAACATTATGAGGTTAGAAATTAACTACAAGAAAAAAAAATTGCAAAACACAGAAACACTGGAGGCTAAACAATATGCTACTAAACAACCAACCACTGAAGAAATCAAAGAGGGAATCAAAAAATACCTAGAGACAAATGAAAACAAAAACACAACAATCCAAAACCTATGGGACACAGCAAAAGCAGTTCTAAGAGGGAAGTTTATAGGAATACAAGCTTACCTCAGGAAACAAGAAAAATCTCAAACAACCTAACCTTATGCCTAAAGCAACTAGAGAAAGAAGAACAAACAAAACCCAAAGTTAATAGAAGGAAGGAAATCAAAATGATCAGAGCAGAAATAAATGAAATAGAAACAACAACAACAACAAAACCCCCAAAAGCCAATAGAAAAGATCAGTGAAACTAAGAGCCAGTTAATTGAAAAGATAAACAAAATTGATAAACCTTTAGCCAGACTCAACAAGAAAAAAAGAGAGCCCAAATCAATAAAATCAGAAATGAAAAAGAAGAAGTTACAACCAACACCACAAAAATACAAAGGATTGTAAGAGACTACTACAAACAACTATATGCCAATAAAATGGACAAGCTAGAAGAAATGGGCACATTCTTAGAAAGGTATAATCTCCCATGACTGAACCAGGAAGAAATAGGAAATATGAACAGACCAATTACCAGCACTGAAATTGAATCAGTAATTTAAAAATCTCCCAACGAGCAGAAGTCCAGGAGCAGATGGCTTCACAGGAGAATTTTACTGAACATTTAGAGAAGAGTTAACAATATCCTTCTGAAACTATTCCAAAAAATTTCAGAGGAAGGAACTCTTCTGTACTCATTCTGTGAGGCCACCATCACCCATATACCAAACCCAGATAAAGATATCACGAAAAAGGAAAATTACGGGCCAATATCAATGATGAACATAGATGCAAAAATCCTCTACAAAATACTAGCCAACTGAATCCAACAGTACATTAAAAGGATCAAGTGGGATTTATCTCAGGGATGCAAGGATTTTTCAATTCCTGCAAATCAGTCAGTGTGATACACCACATTAACCAATTGAAGAATAAAAACCATATGATCATCTTAATAGATGCAGAAAAATCTTTTGATAAAATTCAACACCCATTTATGATAAAAACTCTTCAGAAAGTGGGCAAAGAGGGAACCATACCTCAATATAATGAAGGCCATATATGACAAACCCACAGCTAACCTCATACTCAGTGGTGAAAAGCTGGAAGTATTGCCTCTAGGATCAGGAACAAGACAACCGATGCCCACTCTCACCACATTTATTCAACATAGTTTTGGAAGTCCTAGCCACAGTAATCAGAGAAGAAAAACAAATAAATGAATCCAATTGTATGGTGATAGATTGTAACTAGAATTATTATGGTGATTATTTTGAAATGTATAGAAATATCAAATCACTGTGTTGTGTAACAGGAAGTAACATAGTATTGTAGGTTTATTATTTCTCAAAAACAATAAACAATGAAACTCATTAAAAAGAGATTATATTTATGGTTATCAGAAGTAGGGATGGGAGGAGGGGGAATTGGATGGAGGTAGTCAAAAGGTACAAACTTCCAGTTATAAGATAAATAAGTAGTAGGGATGTAATATACAACATGATAGATATGATTAACACTGCTCTATGTTATATATGAAAGTTGAGAGAGTAAATTGTAAGAGTTCTCATCACAAGGAAAGAATATTTTTTCTGTTTCTTTAATTTTGTATCTCTATATGATGATAGATGTTCACTAAGCTTGTGGTAAGCATTTCATGATGTATGTAAGTAAAACCATTATGCTGTACACCTTAAATATATGTATGTATGTCAGTTACATCTCAATAAGCCTGGATGAAAAAATGATTAATTAATGCTATAGAAAAACAAAGTAGGGCAGGGTAAGGGGCAGTGAGAATTCTAGATTTGCAGGCAGGAAGTATGATTTTAGAATGGTCAGATTATTCTTAATTGAGACAATGACATTGGAGCAAAGATTTAAACAGGTTGGGGAGTTAATCATGTGCCTATCTAGGAGAAAAACCATTCAGTTGGAAGGAAAAGCCAGTGTAAGCAGTAGCTTGATTGCAGGATTTATAATAAACTGCTTACATATTGTCTGCCCCTAGAATCTGAGTTTCCTGAAGACTAAGTCTATGTCTTATTTGCATCTATATTTCCAGTGCCTAACCTGGCACATAGCCATAGAGTAAATACCTTAATTTTGTTCTTAAACTTAACTTTATTTTTCATTATATATAGATCCAACTCTCCCACTATTATCCCTAGAATTTTATTTATAATATAACAAGGAGCGTTACGATGTAACTTTGTTGTTGTGCAGGCATATTTCATTACCAGAAACAAATAATCTTACCGTTTGCCAATCATAGATGCACTAAGAGCCCCGAGGAGGGGGCAAATCATTTTTGTTCTCTTTTGTTTTCCTGTCATTTCATAGAATATGATTCAGATAGGTGCTCAGAAGTATTTCATTTGTTTTCCTCCTTCCCTGCTTTTCTTCCTGACTCCTTCTCGTGGGTGTCTGTTTCATGTTGCTGCCACGTTTGTGCTCAACGATTGTGAGAATCCTCTCCCTGTGTGTCCATTCATCCTGTGTTTCAGAGTGGGACATCTCCAAGGCAAAGGCAAACATACTTGTTTTGCTTAGCCTGATGGCCTTTTGTAGCTTAACTTCAATTTGTTAGGCTCTGAGACACCCTACCTTCTACTAAGAAGGTAATAATCAATAATTTGATAATCATAATGGTTGGGTGTACTTTATATGAGCAGGAACAATGTACCAAGCACTGTGCTAAGACCATTACACACATTATCTGCCTTACAAGGAACATACTGTTATGGTTCCTGCATATACTGATGAGGAAACGGAGATCCAGAGAGACTGAGTGGCTTGTTCAGGATAATAAGGCCAGTAAATGGCAGAGCTGGGACTTGAACTCTTGTCTCCATAATATCAAAATCCAGATAGGACATCTCCAGACTTTTTTGTCAAATTGGATTCATAGTTGGAACTATAGAAGTCACTCTAAGTAGTTAAAGCATCAGGGGAATTTATTAAAGGATATTAGGTAGCTCACAGAATCTCTGGGAATGCTGGAAAGGTCCTAGATTTAGGCCTTTTCTTACAGCTGATCACTTGGACCTAGCACATAAATCTTTCCTCACAAATATTCACCTTACTAATTTATAGTGACCAACCCTTACCTTAAAAGAAGAGCACGAGCGTAGGTGACAGAACATCATCGAAAGTATTTCCTTAAGGTTCTTTTGTACCCGTTTGAGGAGGTCTCTGCACTGATTTCAGAAAATTTCCTCACAGGACACTGGCTCCAACTACTAGAGAATAGACTTTGAAAAGAGAAGGTCTGTGCCGATAAGTGATGTCACAGTTGGGCAAAGGAGTATGTGCTAATGAACCATGTAAAGCCCTAGTCAGTAAAGTTGGGGTTTTACAGATGTGTTTTTATGGATCCTTATTTACCATGAACATTTAGATGGTAATTGGAGCACAAACTGTCTGCTAAAATGGTTATTTCAGCTTTCCCCAGACCATCATAATCTTTTGGTAATCCCTCTTCTGGCCCTCTCCAGCTGTCTGCCCCTTATTCAGAGAGAGGCCAGCTTCCCTTTTGCTGTCATGAGTGAAGGCTGGGTCTTAATGTGTGGCCACTTACATAACTTCTTAGCTTTCTAGTCAAAAAAGAGGCCATATCACTTTAGAAGGTCACTGGCTTCACAGATGTGGAGAGCAACTCTGTCCATTCCCAGAGCAGATGTTCCCACTGACAAGAATGACATAAATAATAGTAACTTCCAGTTACTGATTATTCAGTATGTGCCAGCAACTGTGCTAAATGCTCTATCTGCCTTGGCTCATTTAATCCTCACAACAAGTGCACAAGATAGGTACTGTTATTATAATCAGTTCACAATTGAGAGAACTGAGGATCAGAGAGGAAAAAAACTTGCCTAAGGTCACCCAGTTTGAGCACCTAGTGAAGCCAGGATTTAGACTCAAGTGTGTAGGAGTACAGAGCCTGTACACTTAACTATCATGCCAGGCTACTCCCCTTGACTAGAATTCTTGTGCGCTGACTGTGAGGCAATGTCATCCAAATATTCTCCTGGCAGCTGGATGAAGCTTCTTGTAGCAGGAAAGGCAAATTCTCCGGAGAAACGGATGAATGTTGTACTCAAGGGAAGACTATGTTGTCTGCCTGAATTGCTTGTGCCCCTGGAGCTCAAAGAGGAGGCTATGATTATTTAAGTTGAGAATTCACTTGGTTTAAAATGAAATTCTTATGGATAGAGTTTTCACTATTTTTAGTTCAATCTGGTTTTATGGGAAGTTTAATCTAATTTAATTAAATTATATGAAATGTTAGTAAAAGATGTTCTGGAAATTAGAATGGAACATATGACCCAAGGGAAGTGGGTTAGTCATTAGGAATAAAGTGTTTGTCTGTGAGGGCTGTTCAACACTAGGCCATTGTATCATCTCTGGAAAATCCCGAGAACTAGCTACATTTCTGTCTCCTGGAGATGGTTTAGGAGTGAGATTCTCTGTGGTGGGGCCTCATGTTTTCTTGTGATTCCTATTCTTTGTTCTTATAGTGTCTTTATTTGTTTTTTATATCAAAGATATTCTAATTCTGACCTCATAAAATGAGTTGGGTTATTTTCTCTGTCTTTCTAAGCTCTGAAACCATTTCATAGGGTTTGACTGTTTCTGTAAAACATTTGAGTCTGGTGTCTTTCATGGAGGTAGGTATTTCATTAGTAGTTCAATTTCTTTAAAGGTAATTGATTTGGGAGTTTTATAATCCTTCTTGAGTAAATTTTGGTAATTTAAATTTTTCTTGAAAATTGTTCATTTCATCTGTTTTCACAAATATTGGCATGGCTCATGTTTCCTAATTAAAAGAAAAATTGAAGTATAATTGACCTACACTGTGTTAGTTCCAGGTATAATTCTTATTCTTAATAAAATTACGTAAACAATTGTCTCGGTTCAGGTCCTCTGAGAAGCAGATAACAAGAGAGGAATTAGATATGTATGAGGTTTATTTGGAGAAACACCCATGGAGAGTAAGGGGAAAGGAGCAGGGGTAGGCAGGGAGAGCCTTCAGACAGTGATGCAGGTCTGACACTTGTGAAAGGATCAGGAGAAGGAAAGAAAATTGGTCAGGAAGAACTCAGACTGCTATGCAGTTCTGAGAAAGTCTTGACTAGGCTGATGGGAGTCTTTAGGCAAACGTTCCCTGTCTGAAATATCAGCGTTGGGGAGATGGCCTAGCTCTGCTGCATCTTCTGTGCTTAGTCATTGCTTGAGAGCAGAAGGTGGGGGATGGGGTTCGGAGCATGGCCTCGGAGTGAATGCTGTCGTGGATTTAAAGGTGCAGCAGCTGGAGGCTGTCAAATCGCTAGGCTTCTAACAGTAGGTTCTCTTGAAGGGAGAGCTGAGTGGGGCATCTTCATGTCTGCCACAGTTACATATTGTGTTGCCAAACTGGGGTACTTCCCCAAAATTTACTGCTACTGTCAAGTGAACCAAGAAGCAGACTTTCCATTTCAGTGATATTTTCCCCTACTTGTAAATCCTCTGGTATCAAAGTACATTGTTCATAAAAATCCCTTCATCTCTTCCTTTCTAGACACCATATCTACCAATCTG
Source organism: Phocoena phocoena (assembly GCF_963924675.1). NCBI lineage: Eukaryota > Metazoa > Chordata > Mammalia > Artiodactyla > Phocoenidae > Phocoena > Phocoena phocoena. The sequence goes on from NC_089234.1 coordinate 29,121,407, forward strand.
ACTTTTTTAGTTTCTGGAATCTATTAAAGCTATGCCATTTTGGTATCTAGTAATTTTTCTAAGTGCTTCAAATTTCTGTTCTGGTATGAGTAGAAAGGATACTCTTGTATATACTTTTCACTTTCACTTTTCCATAAATACTGATTAATCTAGGATGATAATTTTGTCTCTTGAATATTTTTAAAAATTGTTCTTTCTCTCCATTCCCTGTGCTATTAGATTAGCTGAGATTCCTCCTCCTCACTTCCTTGGATCATTTTAGTAGCTTTTTATCTGTTCTCTTTGCCCTTGTCTTGTTGCTATTTCGTTCACCTTCTCTACTGGTACAAAACACAAATCTGACCCTTGTAGAAAACTTTAATGGCTTTCTAGCATTTAGAGGAAAAAATTCCAAGCCACCTAGCATGACAAGTGAGAGAGGCAATTTATAACTCAACCCTCCTCACCTTGCTAACCTTATCACTTTCTCTTCTCCCCCGTGTGCTTTCTATTCCAGTGCTACTGAAACATTTGTAGTTCTCTGCACACTGCATGCCTGTGTAATTCTCTTTTCTTTGTCTAGACTGTACTCTTTTGTGTCCATTTGGCATACTGCTACTAAAAATCTGGCCAGGTATCACATTTTCTTTGAAGCTTTTCCTGATTTCTTTCCAGAATTGATCACTGCATCTTTTGTATTCCTACTGAATCTCCTACCAGTCTCCATGTTTTGTATTATAATTATTTGCACCCTTTCCTCAAGGGCCCAGGTTGTGTCTTATTTTTCTTTACAACTCTTGTACCTAGCACAGTGCTTGGCCCATGAGAGGTGCTCATTAAATATTGGTGAACTGAACCAAAATTGAGTTACATTCTTAGTATTACTCACAGTGTCTGCCACAGAGTCTCCTTGAACAGATATTTTTATTATGGGATGTAAATGAATAAGATGAAGATGTACTTAAGGAACCATTAGAAACCTCAATTTCAATATTCATCAACTGGACTTATTGTTGATGATGTTTAAATCTTATCATTTTCATTATTTGAAAGCAGTTGCCTTGCTAAGGGATCTACACCTTTCATATATGTGTCACGTGTATATATAAATATGGTGATGCAATAGACAAGAATTGAGGGCCTTAGTTATCTGGCAAGCATGGCCCTGACATCATATCATTTTCATATAATCTGTACCCTAATATTAGGTTGTATCTGCAGAAAAATGTCACTAATCATGTGTGACTGCTCTTCATTAAAATTCCTGTGGGCATTGCCATCAGAAAGACTGAAAAAAAGAAATGAAACTTCCTTGCTAGGTGCCTGCTAGAGTCTGTCCTTTACAATTGTTACAATATGTTTATTTGCTCCTTCCTTCATTCATTTCCTTCATTCATTTATTCATTCATATTTCCACCTACAGTGGTAAGTAAAAACAATCCACCAGAAAAATAATAGTAATAATAAGACTAGACGCCAGTTATTGAGTGCTCATTCAGGTACAAACTAGGTGACTTAATCCTCAGAACAGCTTTATGAGGTAGAAAATATTATTTTCATTTTTTTTTTTTTTTTTTTTTTTTGCGGTACGCGGGCCTCTCACTGTTGTGGCCTCTCCCGTTGCGGAGCCCAGGCTCCGGACGCGCAGGCTCAGCGGCCATGGCTCACGGGCCCAGCCGCTATGCGGCATGTGGGATCTTCCCGGATCGGGGCACAAACCCGTGTCCCCTGCATCGGCAGGCGGACTCTCAACCACTGCGCCACCAGGGAAGCCCTATTATTTTCATTTTAAAGATGAAGAATTGGACGCTCAGAGAAGTTAAATGGTGGAGCTAGGATATGAAGGCAAGGGTTAGTGCCTTGAAATAGCCCTATTCCATGATTGATTTCAGAATCGTCTATTTCAGAATCATTTCCACCTACTCATCTGAAGATTGTTTATATTATTTATATTGCTGAGGTTTTCTCCCCACTCAATCCAGGAATCTGATGATACCAACTTCATACAAAATTAAATCCTGAATCATAGTCATATTTATTGGATAGCTAATATATATATAGTCAGAACGTTTGTAATTTAGCTCTTATTTTACCAACAAGAATTGTTTCTCTTAAAAATGCTAGTGATTCTTCCTCAACTTTTCCCAGTTTCAACCAGTAAATTGGGGTGATGGGGATGGTGTCTGCATTTAAGCCGACAATGGAATAGTCTTGTGTGGATCTGTATGTGTATAACATTTATAAATGGCTTCCTTCTTCCCTACTTCCCCCACCAAAAAAGCAAGAACTGAAAAACCTGGCACAGTCTGGAATAGTTGCCAAGTCCCCAAGTGAGGCGCTTATTTTGCTTTTAATAAAGATAGACCACAGTATAGCCCAAGGGGAACTTGAGTCAGACCTATGGCAGCCTTATTTCTTCCCAGTAGGAGGCATAGCAAGGAATGTTTCTGAGGATAGATGCTCCAGAGATATAGCAATACTAATGTGGAAAGTGCTGACTGAGGAGGGGAGCAGGGGTGGAGCTCTCTGTAGAGGCAGGGGCCAGGCCTATGTGTTAGGGCTAATCAGAATGGATGATCTGATGATCTCCCAGAATATAAACACTCCCAAAACTTAATGGTTGTATTTATGTTGAAAGAAATCAAGAAACAAACTTTGTTATATTATTTGGAATAAATCTGTGCAGATGGTAAGCAGAACCAGAAACTGTTTGAAGTTTCGTGACAGGCCAGGGGAATACATGAATATGATAACCTTTTCTTTTTGAATGCACTTGATTTTATCAGCTTGTTTACCTGTCTGTCACAATAGAGTATAAAACCTAAATGCTTGTATAGACTGATATCTGAGAAATGTGTTCCTAGTAGCTGAGAAGTAACGAGAGAGTCATATATTATTTTTCTGCTCTTTGTTAAATGCAGTAATAAACTAGTTTTTCAAAAATCACCTAACTGGTTGTCAAATAGAGTGTGACAGTGGACAGCTTTATAGCAAGGGGTAGACACTGTCTTTGAAACAAATTGCTCTCTTGCACCAGTGTTTCATGCCCTGTGCCGATAAATCGAAAGCAATTTGTCACATTCTCAAAAATTCACTCCCATTAAGTTGTTAAACAAAGCAAGTAATTGCAGTACAGAGTTTTCTATTCTCTATTCTTCAACCGAAGGACACATCTAGGCTTCTGACAAACCTGGATGGTTACTGTAGCTGGAGCAGAACTGGTTAAATCTTATTCTGCCTTCCAAAAGGGAGCTAAAAGTAATTGCAAACTATTTCGTCCCCCTTGGCTCTGCCGTGTAGATTTAAAATTAAATTGGTTCTGGTTAGCAAGCTAGAACAGGGAAACTAAATTGAATTTTCTGAGGAATGTTGTGAATCCTATGTGAAACAAACACACACACTCACACACACACACACACACACACACACACACACACACACACGAAGTTTGTATGTTTCCTGCTGTGCTTTCTTTTATACTCTGCTCTCTCCTGTCCATTATAATCTTTCTATACTCTCCTCCCTGTTGGTAAGACCCGCCTCAATTTTATCTCATTTGGAGTTTTATTTGCACCTTTACCCATTCATATATCTCCAAAAGTTTGTCACTCCTTCTTCACACCCTTTCCAAACGCTCTTCCTCTCCTTAAGGGCAAATTTCTCCCTTTCTTTCTCTTCTCACTCACACACTTTTCATGGAATGAGATTTTTGTTAGCATTTCATCAAGTTTGCACAGAGAAAAAGCAAACACAGAAAGACCAGTGACTGGAGCATGCAAAATTTTAGGCTGTTGGTTATGTTTTTAAAGCATAATCACAGACTTTTGGTGATGCTAACTTCCGGAGTTGATGACGACATTCTAAAGATTCTAGAATTATCCCCTTAGAACTAAGTTTTTCCCGTCCCTCTCATTTTTCTTTTTTCCCTTTAACATTTTTTGTTTTTACTGTGAAACTAATGCGTGCTCATTGTAGAAAAAATGGAAAATTCAGAAAAGTATAAAATTGTATCAAATTTTATTGAAGTATATAGAAGAAAAATAATAATCTTACCATTAAAGATGAAAACAATGAATGTTTTATCATGTTTCCTTGCACTGTTTTTGGTTTTTTGTTTGTTTTTTAGTGTATAATACTTCCTATGCTGTTGAGATTATACTGTGTATATACTTTTTGATATTGCTTTAACTTTGGAAAGTTTTATAATAGTTTTAGTTGATCTTTGATGAAGGGGCCCTGGCCTTGGGGTGAAGTCTGCCACAACCTCCCTTCTATTATTTTCTGAATGCTTATCTAGCAGGACATCTGGAATGTGATAAAATTGACTTCAGTTTGGCAGCAGATGGATGTCCGTTTTCTAAGCTCTTCTTCCTTCGCCCTTGAGTGTAGAGGGCAGTTACCTTAGTGCTGCCACAGTTCACATTTCTCAGCTTCCACTAGGGTGCTTTTCCATAGGACCTGGGCAACTTTTCTTATGAGGCATTCATTCTGTATGTAAAAAGGTTAGCTCAGATATAACATCTGATGTTACAGGAAGTTACTAAATGTGGCTGCCCTGGATTAAGAAATGTTTGCTATTTGGCCTTTAGGCAACATATTGGAGCAATCTTAATTTTTATTTTATGGTTCCTTCCAGGAAGATAAATGCCCCAACTGATACTAAATTGTGTGGGTTTGAGGAAATCATAGTGTTTTTTGTTTTGTTTGTTTTGCCTCTTATTTTTCTTGAAGAAATAGCACTAGGTCTTACAATACTGAAGTCCTCCATTTTCACCTACTAAAATTTCATTTCCTTCTTTTGAGAAAGAGGAAAAAAATGTTAGATGTTTACTTTATTCTCCTCAATTATTTGTGGATTTGAGGCTCCATCAGTCATTCAGTATGGTACTTTGCTGGCTTTTATTAAGAAATCATCCCCTTCTTTTAAAGTTCTTAAATACTTCTCTTTCAAGAAATCTGTTTAAAAATTTTGAAGATCCATCTCAGATTCCACCAGTGAGAGCTTTAATTTCATTTTATTTGCTCTGATTCAGGCATTTCCAAGCCATGGTGGGCAGTCAGTTGTCCACATCCCTGGGCTTTGTCAGTGGCATTTGGGTTATTCATTTGGGAAAGTTTCAGACTAGTTTTTCTCACAAATCAAGTGTCTTTAAGGTGACATTTTATGATATTTCAGAAGGAAACCAAAAGCCAGAAATAGTTCAGTCTTCTCTGAGGGTAATTCTTTGTCCAAGTATTGTTGGGTCCTGCTTTGCCTCTCCTGTGCACTAACTAAAGAACCTTACTTGTTTATGTGTCTCTTACCCCTTAAGAGGAGGGGCCAAATCTTAATCTTTGTACTATCTCCTGTAGCTCCTAGCAAACAGTTTGGCAATGGGCACCAATTAATGTGCTGCCCCTAGAAAGCTGGAACCTATATTATGTCTTGGTCAAAGAAATACAATTCACGACTAGAGCAACATTTGGTCAGGTCCTTTTCCCTCTCCAAGCCACTTCTTCTATACCCAATAGACTTGTTTCTCATTGTTGTCTGATACTTTCCCCTCTGTCCCTCTCTTCTTTCTTGGCTAAGCTTTTCTTGCTTTTCTTCTGGTTTAATTCTATCTTCCATTTCTGATTCTTCGTCTTCTGCATCACAAAGACTAGAAAAATATTTTCTTGTGGAGATATAAATTTCTTCAGAATGAAGAAATGTCTGATGGAAATTTAAATCCACAAAAAATTGAGATGAATAAACAGCTAATAAATATTTTTCTCTTTCTGATATAATCATTGAGGGAAATGAAATTTTAGTAGGTGAAAATCAGAGGCCTGGTTCTATTTCTTCAACAAAAGTAAGAGACAAAACAATACAAAAAACACCATAAATTTCTTAATCCCACACAGTTTACTATCAATTGGGACATTTATCTTCCTGGAGGATGGTCACCTGAAGCTGAGTGGGCAAAAACTTAATACCTTTCAGTTAAGCAAGGGCATAAAGGAAGACTCAATGCTCATGCCTTAAAACATTTTTATTTTTAAAGATTTTTGATGTGGACCATTTTTAAAACTCTTTATTGAACTTGTTACAATATTGCTTCTGTTTTATGTTTTTTGGCTGGGGGGCATGTGGAATCTTGGCTCCCTGACCAGGGATCAAACCCGCACCCCCTACGTTGGAAGGTGAAGTCTTAACCACTGGACCCCCAGGGAAGTCCCGTGCCTTAAGACTTTTAACAAAGTAACCAATGTATTTTGCATTGAATTTGGTCTATTGGAAACATCACTGGATGATCAGCTGACCTGGGTTTAAGGTCTCTGTTCTGGGTCATTCTGAGTCTTAAATGTGGTATGTAATGTAGAAGCACTTTGCAAGCTACAAAGCAATACACTGACTTTGAGTGATTACTCTTCTTCTGGGCCTGTCATCAGTAAATATTATCTATTATTATACATGAAGAGGCTTGAACTCCCCAAGTCAACTATCAGTCTTAGGCTTTTACTTTAGTATCTTAGGTATGTTTTGCATCCCTCTGTGTTTAATATTGAGTTTTCTAAGCACTTTTTAAAGTAATTTTTATTCACAAAATAGGGTGATCTCTATCATATAAGCTTAGCTACAGTGGTGAAAGAGATCTTCAATAAGTACTCGGCGGTTGCTGGGGATACAGGAAGGGAAAGGGAATTATAGTTTGTTGAACACCTACTATATGTCAGGCACTGTTTTGTACTTTTATACCATATCTCATGTAATTCTCCCAACAACTCTGTAAAGCAGGTATTATTATCCAGACTGATAAGGAAACTGAGGTTCAGCTAATTAATTCAAGATGACAAATGCTAGTAAGTAGTAGGATCAAAATTTAAACTGGATCTGTCTCCCGTCAAAGTCTCTCTACTATTCCAGGATGCCTCCTATTTCTACCAGGATGCCTGTTGCACTTGTGATGTGTTACTGTGGAATAATGTACAGTGTTTAGGTAAGGCAGTGTCAGAGCAAGTCCAATGACTATTGTTAATCACCCAGAAGAGAAGACTGAAGTGAGAGTTCTTTAAGGCTGAGAGCTGCTTCTTTACTTCTCCATCATCTTTTTTTTCTCTTCAAAAATTTTCAATTGAGAACCAGAAAGAGCTCTTAACTTTAGTTTACAAGCATTCAATAAATGTACTAGTGTTAAAAATAATGTATAACATTCTACCTCCTTACTCTGGGTGTATTGGCCACGTTGCCCTGAGACCCCAATTATGAATATTTACAAAAACACAAATCCAACAACCCTTCAAAGTTTTCTTTGTTAATTATTTACCTTGCTGTCCATTCTCAGTCTGGATTGATACAGAAACTTGGGGAAGTTTGAGCACAATTATCATTTAAGCTTCTTTCTCCTCTCAGTTATACTCCTACCAGCCTAGGTTGGTCTCTTAACCTTACTGATAGACTGCTGTGGTAACCCTATGATAGGTCTCCTTGCCTCTGGTCTTTTTTCCTTCTGCTTAATCTAGATCAGTCTGTGGACCAACTCTGGTCTGTGGCCTGTTTTTGCACTGTTCTGAGAGCTACAAATAGTTTTTATGTTTTTAAAGTGTTGGGAAAAAAAAAGATGTGACAGATCCTGACAGCCAAAGATATCTACTGTCTGGCCTTTAACAGAAAAAAGTTTGCTGACCCTTGATCTAGATGATTTCTGGCAGATCAGTCTATGGAAAAACCCCTCACAGAGACAATTAGGTATATGACATAATGGGATGAACAATAGCCCTCGACTATGGAGTCTTGGCTTCTAGTCCCAGGCTAACCTTCCTCTGTTTCCTCATTTAGAAAGGGAAGTGGAATAATATGATCTTTAAGTTCTTTTTGTTTTAACATTCTAACATTGGTGTTTTTTAAAATTATATTAGTAATTTGTGTGAGAAATGTTTAATGTAATATAGAATATATATGTATATATGTTTGTGTGTATTTTTAAAAATCTAGATGAAACTTTTCAAGCCTTTTGCACACGTATATGTACATACACATATAAATATATATATCTACAATTTCTTTCCAACTGAGAAATACATTGTGGATATCCTAACTTGTCAGTGCATAAAATATTTCATTTCTAAAAATGGCAGTACGGTGGTCTATTAACCTTCCAGGTGTGTGCCATGGCAAATGGAAATTTTGCACTTGTGCCTTGAAACAAAAAACTTTGCAAAGCACTGATTTGGGTTATTCCCCAGCCTTAATAAAAAGATAGTGTTAAGTTAATCCATATGTATGAGAGTTATCCTTTCTTTTCAAAGTCTTATCTTCCTCAAACATGCCATGCTTATTCTTGATCCTTGTTCATGTTATTCTGTCTTGCTTAAATGACCTGCCGTATTACCTCACATCTATCCTGATCCTACCAGCTCTTCATCTTTATCTCTTTCTCTCTGGGAAATTTCACATCCCATTGCTTAATCCTAATTTACTCTGTTTACAGAATTTCTACTCTTTTTATCTCCTCTGTCATCCAGAAGTATAAGACTTGCCTTTTAAAGGGATTGCATATAAGGACGTTATTTCTGCCCCCGGTTTTTCCCAAATTACTTACTCAGCATGGCTTCCTCTAAGTGAATAATACTGTTTAGCTTATTAAAGGCATATAACATTCTAAAAAATTTTATTCTATTCAACAAAAAATTATAAAATCCTAGATTTTATTGACTAGGGGCATCAATCAATGATTTGTTTTTCTGAATGCTTTTAGGCAAAAAACAGCATCATTATCTCTATTTGACACAAATAGCAACAGAGTCTCCAAAAGATTCTATGACTTGTCAAAGTCTATGTAAACTAGCCATTCTTCCCTCTGGATTAGAGAAAATTAAGCAGGTCCTATCATCTCAGTTTCTAACACAGCACACAATACATATACGTACACAGAGGCAGTAATTTAGAGCATGAGTTGTTTTTTTTTTTAAGATGAGTGTTTTATTTAGTTTTTTTTTTTGATGTGGAACATTTTTAAAGTCTTTACTGAATTTGTTAACCATACTGCTTCTGTTTTACGTTTTGGTTTCTTGGCCGCGAGGCATGTGGGATCTTAGCTCCCCAACCAGGGATTGAACCCGCACCCCTTGCATTGAAAGGCAAAGTCTTAACCACTGGATTGCCAGGGAAGTCCCAAGCATGAGTTTTAGAGTCAGAAAGACCTGGGTTTGGATCCTTACTTCATCATTTTCTAGCTGTGTAACTTTAGACAAGTTACTTTATCTTGGTAAGCCTTGAGAATTTCTTTATCTATAAAATGGGCATAATAATAGTACTTCCTCATAGCACTGTTGTGAAGATTAAATACTTAAATACACTATATGACATGATCAGCATATTTCTTAACATAGAGTGAATTCAAATTATTGTTATTATAAATGGTATTATATGAGTAATCTAACTTCATTACCAAGTTGTTCTTTTAATTATTGGCAAAATCTTTTTATGTCTAATCTATATCCTCTATACTAAAATTTTACTTTCTATGCTAATACTGTTGGTTTTCTCCCTTTCAGTTGTCCTGAAATAAATAATTCCAATTCTTATCACTTTTACTCTAATGTTCCTTTGGCACCTCTGACTCTCCAGGTTTTCCATAGCTTGATATTCAGTTGTCAAGTACTGAGTTGAAGACCATAAATGAGCAAGAACTTGATAAACTGCTTAGTGTACTGGACTACCTAGAGACCTATGATATTCCTAATATCATAATTTATTCACAATGAAACTGCATGGCAGTGGTTCAGTATCTCCTTGGCTTGCTGGTTGGGTTTCCCAGAAAGCAGATTCTGAGATGGAGATTAACATGGACAGAGTTCTCTGAGAAGTGCTTTCAGTATCAACACTTTGTGGGGAAGGAATGGAGTCAGAATTGGGCAGAGGGAGAGGTTGGTCTGTGATAACATTCCAAACAAAGGCTCAGCAAACTAGACCAAAGCTCTGAAGCTGTGATGGTCTTTCAGAATTGAAGTGAGGGAGTCAGACCTTCAGACCCTAACATCAACCAATCATTGGATGCAGGCTGTCTGACCTTGGAAAAAGCAGCTCTTTTCAACCAAGGACAATTCCTGGAGAGGGCAGTCAGCATAGGGTTGTTAGCTGGCAGCACTCCCAGCAGTCAGGGAAATAAGTCCTTCAGTCCTGAAGGGGGATCTAGTAGGTGCAACACAGCATCCATTACATCCTGTTTTGTTCAGTTGTTTCTCATAACCCTGAAGGGCATTGTCTTCCATTGTCTCCATGGAATGACATTTCTTTTTTGGTTTCCAATTCTGTCTTCAGCTGTGTCCTTCTGGTCTTGGCTCAGAAACTCTACAGTGCATCTGAACACAACAAAGGGCTAAAAATCTAGGGCAGTGACTCTCAACCTACTCTTTTCCAGCCTTTATTGAATAGTACCATGTTGGCACTATTTATAGCAACTAATTGAAAAAATCTGTATAAACAACTTTCTAATTCTAATCTAAGAAGGAGGGCCTATAAAACAAATACTGTTATGAATATCCTTGTACATTAATTTTTGCTCACATCTTTATTTTCTTAAGGTAAATTAGTTGAAGTGGAATTGCTAATTTTTTAACATCTTTATTAGAGTATAATTGCTTTACAAAGGTGTGTTAGTTTCTGCCTTATAACAAAGTGAATCAGTTATACATATACATATGTCCCCATATCTCTTCCCTCTTGCATCTCCCTCCCTCCCACCCTCCCTATCCCACCCCTCTAGGTGGTCACAAAGCACTGAACTGATCTCCCTGTGCTATGCAGCTCCTTCCCGCTAGCTATCTATTTTACGTTTGGTAGTGTATATATGTCCATGCCACTCTCTCACTTTGTCACAGCTTACCCTTCCCCCTCCCCGTATCCTCAAATCCATTCTCTATTAGGTCTGCATCTTTATTCCTGTCTTGCCCCTAGGTTCTTCTATCCATTTTCTTTTTTTTTTATTAGATTCCATATATATATGTTAGCATACGGTATTTGTTTTTCTCTTTCTGACTTACTTCACTCTGTATGACAGTCTCTAGGTCCCTCCACCTCACTACAAATAACTCAGTTTCATTCCTCTTTATGGATGAGTAATATTCCATTGTATATATGTGCCATGTCTTCTTTATCCATTCCTCTGTTGATGGACACTTAGGTTGCTTCCATGTCCTGACTATTTTAAATAGAGCTGCAATGAACATTGTGGTACATGACTCTTTTTGAATCATGGTTTTCTCAGGGTATATGCCCAGTAGTGGGATTGCTAGGTCATATGGTAGTTCTATTTGTAGTTTTTTAAGGAACCTCCATACTGTTCTCCATAGTGGCTGTATCAATTTACATTCCCACAAACAGTGCAAGAGGGTTCCCTTTTCTCCACACCCTCTCCAGCATTTATTGTTTGTAGATATTTTGATGATTATTTGCCTGTCTTTAATACAGACAATCTGTAGAGCCAACTTACTTTTACCATTATTATTTTTTTTATTTTTGACTTTATATGGATTTATTGGTTGACTTGTTCTTTAGCTTGTAATTTATTCAGTATATTTTTAAAGATAAGGGAGGGGTAGAAAATATTCAGAGAATCCACAGTTTTTACCAGAAGCCACCATTGTATAGATAAGCAAAGATTAAATCAACCAGAGAACATGCTGTTCTTATGCCTGTGCATGTAGCTGCTTAGTTCTTCGTTTGTGGGAGATTTGAAGTACAGTAGAACTTTGTGCTTAAATTATTCTGGGAGAGGACATTGTCCTCACTGAGATAAATTCACTTTTACCTGTTAAAAGAAAATGCATGTGACTGATAAGAGTATGGCAAGCTTATAACTCTCACTAAAATTCCTCCTCACTTTCAAAGTCCTGCCTTCAATACCATGTTTTCTACCATATCTGTGTTCAGTTCAAGCTTGCTGTCCAGTTGGCCTTTGTCTCTTCCAGCCATGATCTAACCCTTTGTCCATGTTATTCTCCATCTTCTCAGTCAGTCTTGAAATCATTACATTTCAAGATGTTTCCTTTTCTTCCAGAAACTATTAAAATTCCATCTGTTATGTTCAGTTACAAGAAAAATATTGTATTTATTTTTTCTCAGATCTTAGAGCACATTACTAACTTTATCCTTACTAATTTACAAAGAAAGTAGATGAAGCAACAATTATTTCTAAAATATTGTTATTCATGGTGTACTAGAATATATAGTTTACAAAATATTTTCATATTATGTTTTCGTTTAATTATCACAATAAAATCTGGTGAGGTGGGTGGCATTTTCTCCATTTTACTGGGCCTCAGGGTAATGAAGTGACTTGTTTAAGATCACAAAGCTATTAAGCCTACTTCCTTTAACCCAAGTTTTCTGGCTTTAAGTCTAACAGCGGTCTGTTCTCCCTTAGCACTTTTACCTGCTTCAATTATGGTACATGTTGATTTATATCTTAATTATGTGTTTACATATCTGCCTCCCTTAATAGACTGCAAACATTTTGAGGGCAGGCACTGGGACGTCTTATTTGACTTTATACCTTAGGTGCTTAATAGAGTGTCTGACATGATATAACTGCTCCATAAATTTGTCAAATGAAGGAACGGAATCAGGAAAGCCTCACAAATTAATGTAGTTCAAGAAAAAAGGTGAAATAAAACTCCAAAAGAAATCTGAGGAGTAGTTTTCCAGGAATATATAAGAAAACTTAAGTGCCTCTAAAACAAAAAGACAAGAGAAAGAGTTGGTGAGACACTTCTTGACTACAGAGCTAATGAAGCATAGGGTGGAGAAGAGACAAGAGAGACTGGATAATTTTTGACATGGTTTCTAATTTTTTTAACAGCTTTTTTGAGGTATACTTTATATACCATATAATTCACTTATTGAAACTGTACAATTCAGTGACTTTTAGAAAAATTGCAAAGATATTCATCTATCACCACCATCAATTTTAGAACATTTTTACTATTCCCCCCACAAAACCTACACTCATTAGCCATCACCCCTCAAACACTCATCTCATCTAGCCTTAAGGAATAACTAACTTTCTGTCTCTATAGATTTACTTATTCTGGACATTTCATATAAATGGAATTATACAATAAATGGTCTTTTATGATTGTCTTTGTTCACTTAGCATAATGCATTCAAATTTCGTCCATTTTGTAGTATGTGTCCATACTTCGTTCCTTTTTATGGCTGAATAATATTCTGTTATATGGATATACCATACTTGTCTATCCATTCATCAGTTGATGAACATTTAGGTTGTTTCTACCTTTTGGCTATTATAAATAATGCTATTATGAACATTGTGTTCAAGTTTTTATATGAGCATATGATTTTATTTCTCTTGGGTATATATCTAAGAGTGGAATTGTCAGATCACATAGTTACTCTGTGTTTAACCATTTGAGGAATTGTGAGACTGTTTTCCAAAGTGTCTGCACTATTTTACATTTCCACCAGCAGTGAATGAGAGTCCCAATATCTTCATATCCTTGCCAATATTTGTTATTGTCATCTTTTTATTAGCCTTGATTCTTTTAATACAAAGGACTAAGGAACTGTTCTGAAAAGATTAGGGAAGAGAACATTGCCATGAGACAGGGATATATAGAATTACCAATGTTATTTGAATATGTAAGAAGAAATCAGGATCATAGAGGTTTTTTTCTGATATTTAAAAGATTACTCAACTGCTGTTTTTTTCAACATTGTATTATGAAAATTTCAAACCTAGAGCCAGGTTGACAGAATTTTACAGTGAACTCTCATATACTTACCACCTAGATTGTACCATTAACATTTTTATATACTTGCTTTATCACCTTTCTGTCCATGTGTCCATCCATTTATCCATCTTATTTTGGGTGCATTTTAACATAAATTGCAGAAGTCAGTATATTTCATTCCTAAATGTTTTAGCATGCATATCATTAACTAAAGTTTATTATTTGTATATAGAGTTTTCTTTAATGTCACACAAAAGTTGCATCGATAAATGCACAAATAATAAGGGTATATTGACTGAGTTTTAACAAATGCATACACATGTGTAGCCCAGGTTATAGGGTTTTAAGTTAGAAAAGACCTTGGAGATCATTAGACTCCCCCCTCCCATTTTACATATAGGAAAACTGATGTCCAGAGAAGGGAAATAACTTGGTCAAAATCAAGGGAGGAATAGAGCATCCCAGCTTAGCATGCTTTGATTCACGTTGTCATCCAGACCTTAGGTATTGAGGTTGCTATGATCCGTATGTAGCCCCATAACATGACAATAATCTTAGACTTTAATCTCATGCTTACTGTACATAGGCTTAAATGAAGCAGTGCTTTATATGTCAACTAGTAAAGTTTCTTTTCAGAGCACTTCATGAAAAGAAAATAAGGTAAGACTCTGGAAAGTCTAACCAAGATCACAAATTAAATTCTCACTTCTTTCTCTAATCAAATACACCTTTATTTATGTACTTCCTAGTCTGCAAAATCATATTCAAGTACTACTTCTGCTAAAACTTTATTCCAAATCTCTTTTCTAATCCTTTTACACTTATTGTTTGTATCAGATAATGAATATCTCTTAAGTAAGCATTTAGTGGTTGTGAATTGAGGTCCTAAGGCATATTGAATGCTGAAAGAAAAAAATGGATGACTGTGTGGATTGTAATTACATTAACAGTTTATAGCATTTTCAAGCAACCTAGATGTCATGTGCTCTGGAATTAAGTCTTAACAATTGAGGTACCTGTGTTGATTAGCCTGGTTAAGAAAGATAAGGAGAGCTGGTAATAATAACTGAGGATGTGCCATATGCCAGGCATTATGTGAAGAGCTTTACGTGCATTATCTCCTGAATTCCCATAACTGTCTTAGAGCTATTATTATGAATATTTTACAGCTGAAGAAACTGAGGCCTGGCAAGGTTAAGTAACTTGCTCAAGTTCACTATTAAATGATATGGCCAGAATTAAATTCCAGACCTGTCAGATTCCAGAGCCAATGTTAAAACAGCTCTGCTACACTCCAAGACAGGTATCTTTGAATATTCTAGGGCTGTCAATAATATTATATTAGGGCAATTGCTGAGGGTACAACTTGGACCAAATATGGCCATTAGAGGGAAGTATATTTAGACTCAGCTTGGGAAATTTTTCTGACAGAGCTGTCAAGAAGTGGACGAAGTAGCCTGTGTAGCTGCAAGCTTCAGACATGAAAAATATTCAGGCAGAGGTAGGTGACTGTTGTAGAGAGGATATTTGCATACAGTTGGAGATTGGATTTGTTCAGAGATTTCTTCCCCAGTACTGGAAGCACTTGGAGGAAATTTTTTTCAAACCAACTTTGTTGAGGTAAAATTAACATACAATAAATGTACCTGTTTTAAATGTACATTTTGGACAAATTTATACAATCATGTAACCACCACCATAATCAAGACCTAAAACATTTCAACAAGTCTTCAAAGGGCCCTTGTGCTCCTCCTCAGTGAATGCCCTCTCCATTCCCAGCCTCAAGCAAACACTAATATGCTTCTCTTACCATAGGTTAGATTGGTCTTTTCTAGAGTTTCATTATGAATAGAATCATAGTGTATGTTGGGTTTGGCTTTTCTCACTCAGCATACTATTTCTGAGATTCATTCATGTTGCATGTATCAGTAGCTCATTCCTTTTTATTGCTAAGTAGTATTCTTTTGCATGGGTATACCACAGTTTCTTAATTCATTCCCCTGTTGATTTATTTCCAGTTTTTGGCTAATATGAAAAAAACTACTGTGAAGATTTATGTACCCATTTTTGTATGGGAATTTGTTTTCATTTCTCTTCAGTAAATAGCTAGGAATGGAATTCATGGGTGGTATGGTAAATGTAAGAAACTGCCAAACTTTTTGAAGGTGGTTGTACCATCTTACAGTCCCACCAGCCTCATCCTAAAACTGAGGGTGATAATGATACCTACTTCATAGTATTGTTTGCAGGAATTATATGAGATAATGTACATAAAACACCTGGACCAGTTATGGCATTTGATAAGTACTCAAGTCAGCTACCCACCTCCTTCCTGTTCCAGGAGAGGCGGTGGCTCTACAAAGGTTTAACACCAAGAAATAAAAGTGTTAATGGCTTTTTCAACGCTGTACTTCTCACTTCTGTCACAGAAGTTAGTCACAATTCTTGGCTACAGAGATAATTAAAATCATTCAGGGGAAACAAGAGACTTATCATAAGGCAATTTACTTTTAATGTCAGACAATTAACTCATTGATGAATTAGTTTGTGGTTTTTAGAAGTTGGGACTGAAACTGAACTCAGCAGAGAAGGCACTGGCCCAGTTGTGAATATCTTGCTTTTTCCTAAATTGATCTCTAAAGGAGAGTGGAGGGTTCTTCTACTCAAGAAAGGCCTGAGAGTTCATAAATTGGGAAATCAGGAGATAAAGGTTCATATTTGCTCATTTCTGATAGGTCTCCTGTACTTACTCCCATGCCTTGCACATGATAAGCCCTCGATAAATATTTGTCGAATTAAGTAGAAGACTGGCTAGGTGGTGTAAGGATATATTGAAGAATTTTTATTCCAAATTTATTCCAAAGCTCATTTAGGATCCTTGGGATTGTGATGGGACCATATTAGGTTGTTTGTCATATTAGGTTGTGACCTTGGACAATTGAGGATTTGGATAATGCAACAGGGATATAGTACGCCTAATCCCGAGGGCCCTGTTATTTTCTCTAGCATTTATTTTACTTAAGTTTTTCTTTTTTCTTTTCACTTAATTTTGAAAAGAATATTTTTCAACTTTTTGCTTATCTTTTTTTACGTTCCCCATCCCTAGTTTTGTGTCTGAAAGATTTGTGGCGAAATGCTAGAAGTATAAATAATTCTCTCACACTCCCCATTTAAGAATGTAACAACTGTTAATTCCATTACTTACATTCCATGAATCAGTTAGAAATGAATGTTCTAAATCTATGGTCTTTCAGCTGTACTGATTCTGTATGGTTTGAATTATTTATTCAGTTTGTTTTTAACCCTTCTTTGCTTATGGGATTACTTTGAAATTTTGATGACCTGCTTGTCAAATGTTTTTTGTGGGCTATTGTTGCTAATTTGGATATGATTCTCTTTTTTTGTCGTTTCTAAGTTCAGTGGATATTCATTTGCTATTGGAGCAAATGGAGTGACCAGAAGAGTTTAAAATCTAGCTCTGCCAGTAAAATAGCCATGACAAAAGCATACCTTCTAATTACCCTGTGTACACAGTATAGAAATGTGTAGGCTTTTAGGATGTCCTGGGCTTGATGCCCCTTTTACAACCCCAAATGAGCCCAAACTGTCATTTATTAATGTTATCCTTTACCTGGAAGGTTCTTTCCTTTTTTTTGTTTTATTCATTTGTTTTTATCTACTGAATTAATTTTTAAAGCACATTATATAACAATACCACACTAATATTGAAAAAAGGTTTTAAAAAGAAAAAAACAGGATAACTCGATTTATGCAAATATATTTATCAACTCATTTTATTTTTCTGTGTTCTTTTCTAGTCCTTATATACATGTATGCACATTATTATATAGTTGAAATCATAATGTACAAGCATTTGGATCATGCTTTCTTCACTTAGCATTAGGTCATACACATTTTCCCATGATATCATCTAACCCTTATGATAATAATTTCAGTGACTTAATCCTCTATTAGTTTTTTAACCACTTTTCATTTATTGAACATTTACATATTTTGCAGTTTTTTTCCATACTACAGTCAGAATTACCACAAATCATCTCATCAAATACCTTGTTTCTTCTTTATAATTATTTCTCAAGGATAAATCCCCAGGAGTTAGGTTATTGGGCCAAAACATAATAAAAAATAATGACATATGTCTTCAGTACTTTCCATGTGCTGGTTTGTGAGTGGAGCAGGCCTCTACCCGAATTTAATCTTCACAATAACCCCCTTCAGATAGCTATATTATTATCTTTAATTTACAGATATGATAACTATGTTAACTTAATAGGCATTGAAATCCTGCCACTTTGAAAACAACAAAACTGCAACTTGCAACCACTGAGTCTCATGTTCTGGATGTATTTTACCAAATTGCTCTTCTTAAGAGTTATATTAATTTGTAGTAGTTCTCCACCCTGTCCTGTCCACCCAAACTGTGAACCTTAGAAAACTTTATGCATTCTCCTCCCCTTTGTCCCACTCTCTACTCAGTCTTGTTAATTTATTAAAAGCAAAAGATACCCCATAGTTAATCTATAATATTAGAGCTGGAAGAGAACTCCTGGAATATCATCTTACTGATAAATAAATTGAAGTTCAGAGTGAAGTAACTTGTCCAAGACCAACCTGGGATCCTTGATTCCCTGGGCTAGTGCCCTGTGCAGTGTACTTTGCTGCCATCCAACTGCTCATGTCTTCCTTCTGTGTTCTTTTTCTTGTTCTCACTTGGTCCATGCCCACAGATACCAGCTATAAATGTTGCAGAGTAAGCCCAAGAATAAAAGTGTAAAAACCAAAACAAATCCAGTCTGTATGACTGAATCTCATTTCCAGTTCATTTTTATTGGAGAAGGGCCATGAGAAAAAATCTGAAACAAAAATCCATGTTGTTTTAGAAAAGATAGTGATAGATATAACTAGATATGACACTGGTGTCACTGGTGAGGTTAATTCTGAGGATGTGGCTCCAAATGACTAATTTTCATATATCTTTTAAGCAATTCCAGATTGAAAGGCATAACAAATTTAATTGGCTTCCCACAGTTCCTTGTTTTTAGTTAACAAGAGATTTACTAAGACCTTATGGATTATAGAGAAACACCTTTTGCTATACAGATGAATTATGTGTGTTTCAGAGTGTTTATGCCACTCGGTGTGAGGAGGAGAAAAGGAGAGTGTAATTGAGAACTTAATATGTGACAGATTTGTGTTTAACATACCTTTACTTACATAATCCTCAAACAGAGGATATTATCATTCCCATTTTACAGATGGGAAAACTGAAGCTCAGAAAAGTTAACTGACTTAGGGTCACAACAGATAATTAAGAGGTGAGATGATATCTATCTGATTTCCCTATGATTTCTTCTCATTGACACTCACTGACATTTTTGCCTTAATTTCCTAGTACAAAAATTGGGATAGTCAATTATAATTATCATTTATAATAAGTAGACAAAAATAGTTATCCTTTTCTGACTTCAGAAAGGTGATTTCTGGACAATGCTTCTAAGAGCTATGCTGAAGCAACTTCCTTAAATATGCAAATGTAAGTGATGAGAATCCATCAACAGATTTCAATGGAAAATAAATGTAGAGATAATGGAAAGAAAAATCTATTTGCTAAATTTCCTTCAGGGCTAATTACCATATACTGCTGGACTTTCTTTACCCTGATGTATGTGTGTGTGTGCGCGCGTGCGCACGCACACGCACGCACATGAACGTTTAAAGGTCTGTATTCATTAATTTCTGCAACTGGTCTTTTTGTGTGTTTGAACTTTCATTTTAAAATTACTTTCCTTGTATTTCCCTTTGTCAGATTGTTTTCACCAAGGCTTACGTTTCCTGTTTTCTAAAGGATACATTTGCGCCAAGTTTGGCAAATGCATGTTTTTAATCTCTCCCCTATGCTGCTTCTCTTACTTTACCCTCTGTAGGTTCTTCCTTTACATCTTCAAGACTGCATCATTTCTGCCCCTCCTCCCTTTTTGCTTTTTCTGTTATTTTCTGGTTGCTGAATTGTTTTTCTTCACAGCCCATCCCCATGAATATTTCTTGGATTAATCCTATTTTACTTTTAAACTCCCACCACACCTCAGATGCCCTTTCTTTCCTGACCACATGGCTTCACAGTGCCTCTCTGTTTAACCTTCTTGCTCCCCATTTACTAGACTCACTGATCCTGTGTTGTCCCACATGGTTCACATCTTTTAAACCAGAAACATCTGCAAGGGGAGGAGATGCTAATAATAAATAATTAAATTTAGCTCTTTCCATGTCTTAGACCTCTTTACCAATGCTATTTAGTTCTTTTACACAACAACAGAGTGAGTGTGTAGCATCATTTTTTTTTTCCACAGCAGAAACAGAGAGGGCTAATGACTTGAAGAAAATGAGGTAAATTGAGATCCAGCCCTGGAATTCATGCAGTATTAAAGCTAAAATTATGAGTCCTAGCTTTGACTTGAAAAAAAAAAAAAAGCATACTGTGTGATTATGTTCTATAGAGCATGAATCAGAGGTGATATAGATTTTGTGATACAGGAAAACTCATTGTTTAGTATCTTAATCATTTAAAATTTGTGACTTTTTAAGCAATTAGTGCTGAGGCATTCCTTTGTGCTATCTCTGTTAATTTACAAAGGAACCAAAACCGTTAAGTCTGCTTTGCCTTCTTTAGAAAGCAGAAGATTGAGAAGGATCTGACCATATTTTTTGTCTTTATATAAATATAACTAATTGCAAATGAGACCCATTGAAATTGGAAACTATTTTTAGACAGTTATACTATTATATCTTCCAAATTCATGATTCATCCTATCACTTGCCTCCTTAAAAATACCATTCTGGCTTCCCATGCCCTGCTGAATTAAGGAAGTACTCCAGGAGCCATACCTGTCTGGCTCTGCATTAAATATATCAATCTTTTCTTATGCTTTTCTGATCCTCTCAAACCTTTTCTCTTCCCTAATCTCAACATTGATAAGTTCACTCATCAGGCCATTCCAGTATTTAGTAGTAATCCTGGAACATGTTATGAAGTCATGTTCATTCAACTCTGTTCTGTGTATGGATGAACCTCACTATCCCTTCTAATGAATCCTTTTATCCCTCTCCTTTTATCCCTCTTTGTAGTCTTTGTGTTTGATTCATTGACATGCATCTCTTCTGTCCCCTTGTAGACCTTTAACTCCTTGTTAAGGCATTATACTTAATAGATGTTCTATAAATTTATGTGGAGTTGGGCTTTTGTGAAAATATTAGATCTTTTAAATATTTTCTACTAGATTAGATTGGCATGCCTTTTATTTAGTCAAAGCAAATGTAGTTTTACCTTATATGTTTTGGTTGTATCTATGTATATAGTTCACTATGCCCACTTTACAGATGAGAAGAATAAGTATCAGAGATTAAATAATTTGTACAAAGTGATGGATTAAAACCTAAATTGATCTAACATTCAAGCCAACGAACAATCAAAGGAAACACTTTGAGAACTTTTACTCAGAGTAATAGAATATGCCTTTTCATCCTATCCCATTTCTTAAAATGATAATATCTGAATATACAAAAGTAGTCTTTAAAATCTGACACTTCGTTTATAATTATTATAAATTAGTTCCTATATTCCTCATGTTGTACAATAATAACTATAACTGGAGTATAACCTTTAAAATTTTTGTTTTAATTTTATATTGGAGTATGGTTGATTTACAATGTTGTATTAGTTGCAGGTGTACAGCAAAGTGATTCAGTTATACATATATCTATTCATTTTCAGATTCTTTCCCACTTAGGTTATTATAGAATATTGAGTAGAGAGGTTCCTGTGTTATACAGCACGCCCATGTTGATTATCTATTTTATATATAGTACTGTGTAAATGTTAATCCCTAACTCCTAATTTATTGCCCGCCCCCCACCTTTCCCCTTTGGTAACCATATGTTTGTTTTCTAAGTGTGTGACTCTGTTCCTGTTTTGAAATAAGTTCATTTGTATCATTTTCTAAGATTCCACATATAAGTGATATCATATGATATATGTCTTTGTCCGTCTGACCTATTTCACTTAGTATGATAATCTCTAGGTCCATCCATGTTGTTGCAAGGGGCATTATTTCATTCTTTTTTTATGGCTGAGTAATATTTCATTGTATATATGTAGCACATCTTCTTTATCCATTCCTCTGTCGATGGACATTTAGGTTGCTTTCAGTGCTGCAGTGAAGATTGGGGTGCATGTATCTTTTCGAGGTATGTTTTTTTCTGGATATATGCCCACGAATGGGATTGCTGGATCATATGGTAGCTCTATTTTCAGTTTCTTAAGGAACCTCCATACAGTTCCCCATAGTGGCTGTACCAATTTACATTCCCACCAACAGTGCAGGAGGGTTCTCTTTTCTCCACACCCTCTCCAGCATTTATTGTTTGTAGACATTTTGATGATGGCCATTCTGACCAGTGTAAGGTGATACCTCATTGTAGTTTTGATTTGCATTTCTCTAAAATTAGTGATGTTAAGCATCTTTTCATGTGCTTTTTGACATCTGTAGGTCTTCTTTGGAGAAATGTCTGTTTAGATCTTCTGCCCATTTTTTTTTGATTGGGTTTTTTTGATATTGAACTGCCTGAGCTGTTTGTATATTTTTGAGATTAATCCCTTGTCAGCCGCATTGTTTGCAAATATTTTCTCCCATTTTGTGGGTTGTCTTTTTGTTTTGTTTTTGGTTTGCTTTGCTGTGCAAGGCTTTTAAGTTTAATTAGGTCCCATTTATTTATTTTTGTTTTTATTGTCATTAACTCTAGAAGGTGGATCTAAAACGATATTGCTGTTATTTATGTCAAAGTGTGTTCTGCCTATGTTTTCCTCTAAGAGTTTTATAGTATCCAGTCTTAAATTTAGGTCTTTAATCCATTTTGAGTTTATTGTTGTGCATGGTGTTAGAGAATTTTTTTTTGAGAATGTTTTAAATTCATTCTTTTACATGTAGCTGTCCAGTGTTCCCCAGTACGACTTATTGAAGAGACTGTCTTTCTCCATTGTATATTCTTGCCTCCTTTGTCAAAGATTAATTGACCATAGGTGCATGGGTTTATTTCTGGGCTTTCTATTCTGTTCCATTGAACTGTATTTCTGTTTTTGTGCCAGTACCATACTCTTTTGATGACTGTATCTTTGTAGTATAGTGTGAAGTCAGGGAGCCTGATTTCTCCAGCTCTGTTTTTCTTTCTCCAGATTGCTTTGGCTATTCAGGGTCTTTTGTGGTTCCATAAAACTTAAAAAAATTTTTTATTCTAGTTCTGTGAAAAAGGCCATTGGTAATTTGTTAGGGATTGCATTGAATTTGTATATTGCTTTGGGTAGTATAGTCATTTTGACAATATTGATTCTTCCTATCCAAGAACATGGTATATCTTTCCATCTGTTTGTGTCATTCTCAGTTTCTTTCATCAGCATCTTACAGTTTTCACGGTACAGGCCTTTTGCCTCTATAGGTACCTTTATTTCTAGGTATTTTATTCTTTTTGATGAAATGGTAAATGAGATTGTTTTCTTAATTTCTCTTTCTGATCTTTCATTGTTAGTGTATAGAAATGCAACAGATTACTAGGTACTAATTTTGTATCCTGCAACTTTGCCAAATTTATTGCTGAGCTCTTAGTAGTTTTCTGGTAGCATCTTTAGGATATTTTATGTATAGTATCATGTCATCTGCAAACAGTGACAGTTTTACTTCTCCTTTTCCAATTTGGATTCCTTTTATTTCTTTTTCTACATTGATTGCCATGGCTAGGACTTCCAAAACTATGTTGAATAAAAGCAGTGAGAATGGACATCCTTGTCTTGTTCCTGATCTTAGAGGAAATGCTTTTAGCTTTTCACCCTTGAGTATGATGTTAGCTGTGGGCTTGTCATGTATGGCCTTTATTATGTTAGGTATGTTCCCTCTATTCCCACTTTCTGGAGAGTTTTTTTTTTATCAGAAATAGGTGTTGAATTTTGTCAAAAGCTTTTTCTGCAACTATTGAGATGATCATATGTTTTTTATTCTTCAGTTTGTTAATGTGATGTATCACACTAGTTGATTTGTAGATATTGAAAAATCTTTGCATCCCTAGGATAAATCCCACTTGATCATAGTGTATGATCCTTTTAATGTATTGTTGGATTTGGTTTGCTGGTATTTTGTTGAGGATTTTTGAATCTATCTTCATCAGTGATAATGGCCTGTAATTTTCTTTTTTCGTGGTATCTCTGTCTAGTTTGGTATCAGCGGGATGGTGGCCTCATACAATAAGTTTGGGAGTGTTCCTTCCTCTGGAATTTTTTTTGGAAGAGTTTCAGAAGCTTAGGTGTTAACTTGTCTCTAAATGTTTGGTAGAATTTGCCTGTGAAGCCATCTGGTCCTAGACTTTTGTTTTTTGGGAGTTTCTAAATCACAGTTTCAATTTCAGTACTTGTGATTGATCTGTTCATATTTTCTATCGCTTCCTGGTTCAGTCCTGGGAGGTTGTACCTTTCTAAGAATTTGTCCATTTCTTCTAGATTATCCATTTTATTGGCATATAGTTGATTGCAGTTGTCTCTTATGATCCTTTGTATTTCTGTGGTGTCCATTGTAACTTCTCCTTTCTCCCTTCTAATTTTATTGATTTGAGCCCTCCCTTTTTTTCTTGATGAGTCTGGCTAAAGGTTTATCAATTTTGTGTATTGTTTCAAGGAACCAGCTTTTAGTTTCATTGATCTTTCCTATTGTATTCTTCATCTGTGTTTCATTTATTTCAGTTCTGATCTTTATGATTTCTGTCATTCTACTAACTCTGGGTTTTGTTTGTTTTTCTTTTTCAGTTGCTTTAGGTGTAATTTAGGTTGGTTTTTTTGAGATTTTTCTTGTTTCTTGAGCTACAATTGTATTTTAGAACTGCTTTTGCTGCATCCCATAGGTTTTAAATCATTGTGTCTTTGTTTTCATTTGTCTCTAGGTATTTTGTGATTTCCTCTTAGATTTCTTCAGTGATCCATTGGTTGTTTATTAGCATATTGTTTAGCCTCCACGTGTTTTTGTTTTCTACAGTTTTTTTCTTTTTTTTAAAATATCATTATTGGACTGTAATTGCTTTACAATGGTGTGTTAGTTTCTGCTTTATACATATACATATGTTCCCATATCTCTTCCCTCTTGCATCTCCCTCCCTCCCACCCTCCATATCCCACCACTCTAGGTGGTCACAAAGCACCGAGCTGATCTCCCTGTGCTATGCGGTTGCTTCCCACTAGCTAACTATTTTACGTTTGGCAGCGTATATATGTCCATGCCACTCTCTCACTTTGTCGCAGCTTACCCTCCCCCCTCCCCATATCCTAAAGTCCATTCTCTAGTAGGTTTGTATCTTTATTCCTGTCTTACCCCTAGGTTCTTCATGACCTTTTCTTTTTTTTCCTTAGATTTCATATATATGTGTTAGCATATGGTATTTGTTTTTCTCTTTCTGACTTACTTCACTCTGTATGACAGACTCTAAGTCCATCCACCGCACTACAAATAACTCAATTTTGTTTCTTTTTATGACTGAGTAATATTCCATTGTATATATGTGCCACATCTTCTTTATCCATTCATCCGATGATGGACACTTAGGTTGCTTCCATGTCCTGGCTATTGTAAATAGAACTGCAATGAACATTGTGGTACATGACTCTTTTTCAACTATGGTTTTCTCAGAGTATATGCCCAGTAGTGGGACTGCTAGGTCATATGGTAGTTCTATTTTTAGTTTTTTAAGGAACCTCCATACTGTGCTCCATAGTGGCTGTATCAATTTACATTCCTACCAGCAGTGCAAGAGGGTTCTCTTTTCTCTACACCCTCTCCAGCATTTATTGTTTGAAGATTTTCTGATGATGGCCATTTTGACCGGTGTGAGGTGATATCTCATTGTAGTTTTGATTTGCATTTCTCTAATGATTAGTGATGTTGAGCATTCTTTCATGTGTTTGTTGGCAATCTGTATGTCTTCTTTGGAGAAATGTCTGTTTAGGTCTTCTGCCCATTTTTGGATTGTGTTGTTTGTTTTTTTTGTTATTGAGCTGCGTGAGCTGCTTGTGAATCTTGGAGATTAATGCTTTGTCAGTTGCTTCATTTGCAAATATTTTCTCTCATTCTGAGGGTTGTCTTTTGGTCTTGTTTATGGTTTCCTTTGCTGTGTAAAAGCTTTGAAGTTTCATTAGGTCCCATTTGTTTATTTTTGTTTTTATTTCCATTTCTCTAGGCGGTGGGTCAAAAAGGATCTTGCTGTGACTTATGTCATCGAGTGTTCTGCCTATGTTTTCCTCTAAGAGTTTGATAGTTTCTGGCCTTACATTTAGGTCTTTCATCCATTTTGAGCTTATTTTTGTGTATGGTGTTAGGGAGTGTTCTGATTTCATACTTTTACATGTACCTGTCCAGTTTTCCCAGAACCACGTATTGAAGAGGCTGTCGTTTCTCCACTGTATATTCTTGCCTCCTTTATCAAAGATAAGGTGACCATATGTGCCTGGATTTATCTCTGGGCTTTCTATCCTGTTCCATTGATCTATATTTCTGTTTTTGTGCCAGTACCATACTGTCTTGATTACTGTAGTTTTGTAGTATAGTCTGAAGTCAGGGAGCCTGATTCCTCCAGCTCCATTATTCGTTCTCAAGCTTGCTTTGGCTATTCAGGGTCTTTTGTGTTTCCATACAAATTGTGAAATTTTTTGTTTTAGTTCTGTGAAAAAATGCCAGTGGTAGTTTGATAAGGATAGCATTGAATCTGTAGATTGCTTTGGGTAGTAGAGTCGTTTTCACAATATTGATTCTTCCAATCCAAGAACATGGTATATCTCTCCATGTATTTGTATCATCTTTAATTTCTTTCATCAGTGTCTTATAATTTTCTGCACACAGGTCTTTTGTCTCCTTAGGTAGGTTTATTCCTAGATATTTTATTCTTTCTGTTGCAATGGTAAATGGCAGTGTTTTCTTAATTTCACTTTCAGATTTTTCATCATTAGTGTATAGGAATGCCAGAGATTCCTGTGCATTAATTTTGTATCCTGCTACTTTACCAAATTCATTGACTAGCTCTAGTAGTTTTCTGGTAGCATCTTTAGGATTCTCTATGTATAGTATCATGTCATCTGCAAACAGTGACAGCTTTACTTCTTCTTTTCTGATTTGGATTCCTTTTCTTTCTTCTTATTCTCTATTGCTGTGGCTAAAACTTCAGAAGTATGTTGAATAATAGTGGTAGAGTGGGCAACCTTGTATTGTTCCTGATCTTAGTGGAAATGCTTTCAGTTTTTCACCATTGAGGATGAATTTGGCTGTGGGTTTGTCATATATGGCCTTTATTATGTTGAGGAAAGTTCCCTCTATGCCTACTTTCTGCAGGGTTTTTATCATAAATGGGTGTTGAATTTTGTCAATAGCTTTCTCTGCATCTATTGACATGATCATATGGTTTTTCTCCTTCAATTTGTTAATATGGTGTATCACGTTGATTGATTTGCGTACATTAAAGAATCCTTGCATTCCTGGAATAAACCCCACTTGATCATGGTGTATGATCCTTTTAATGTGCTGTTGGATTCTGTTTGCTAGTATTTTGTTGAGGATTTTTGCATCTATGTTCATCAGTGATATTGGCCTGTAGTTTTCTTTCTTTGTGACGTCTTTGTCTGGTTTTGGTATCAGGGTGATGGTGGCCTCGTAGAATAAGTTTTGGAGTGTTCCTCCCTCTGGTATAATTTGGAAGAGTTTGAGAAGGGTAGGTGTTAGCTCTTCTCTAAAGGTTTGATGGAATTAGCCTGTGAAGCCATCTGGTCCTGAGCTTTTGTTTGTTGGAAGATTTTTAATCACAGTTTCAATTTCAGTGCTTGTGATTGGTCTGTTCATATTTTCTATTTCTTCCTGGTTCAGTCTTGGCATGCTGTGCATTTCTAAGAATTTGTCCATTTCTTCCAGGTTGTCCATTTTATTGGCATAGAGTTGCTTGTAGTAATCTCTAATGATCCTTTCTATTTCTGCAGTGTCAGTTGTTACTTCTCCTTTTTCATTTCTAATTCTATTGATTTGAGTCTTCTCCCTTTTTTTCTTGGTGATTCTGGCTAATGGTTTATCAATTTTTTTTTATCTTCTCAAAGAACCAGATTATTGTTTTATTGATCTTTGCTATTGTTTCCTTCATTTCTTTTTCATTTATTTCTGATCTTTATGATTTCTTTCTTTCTGCTAACTTTGGGGTTTTTTTTTTTCTTCTTTCTCTAATTGCTTTAGGTTCAAGGTTAGGTTGTTTATTCGAGATGTTTCCTGTTTCTTAAGGTAGGATTGTATTGCTATAAACTTCCCTCTTAGAAATGCTTTTGCTGCATCCCATAGGTTTTGGGTCGTCATGTCTCCATTGTCATTTGTTTTTAGGTATTTTTTTATTTCCTCTGATTTCTTCAGTGATCACTTGGTTAATAAGTAGTGTAGTGTTTAGCCTCCATGTGTTTGTATTTTTTACAGATCTTTTCCTGTAATTGATATCTAGTGTCATAGCATTGTGGTCGGAAAAGATACTTGATACAATTTCAATTTTCTTAAATTTACCAAGGCTTGATATGTTACCCAAGATATGATCTGTCCTGGAGAATGTTCCATGAACACTTGAGAAGAAAGTGTATTCTGTTGTTTTTTAATGGAATGTCCTATAAATATCAATAAAGTCTATCCTGTTTAATGTATCATTTAAAGCTTGTGTTTCCTTATTTATTTTCATTTTGGATGATCTGTCCATTGGTGAAAGTGGGGTGTTAAAGTCCCCTACTATGATTGTATTACTGTCAATTTCCCCTCTTATGGCTGTTAACATTTGTCTTATGTATTGAGGTGCTCCTATGTTGGGTGCATATATATTAATAATTGTTATTTCTTCTTCTTGCATCCCCTGATCAATATGTAGTGTCCTTCCTTGTCTCTTGTAATAGTCTTTATTTTAAAGTCTATTTTGTCTGATATGAGAATTGCTACTCCAGCTTTCTTTTGGTTTCCATTTGCATGGAATATCTTTTTCCATCCCCTCACTTTCAGTCTGTATGTGTCCCTAGGTCTGAAGTGGGTCTCTTGTAGACAGCATATATATGGGTCTTGTTTTTTAACCATTCAACCTTTCTGTGTCTTTTGGTGGGAGCATTTAATCCATTTACATTTATGGTAATTATCGATATGTATGTTCCTATTCCCATTTTCTTAATTGTTTTGGGTTTGTTATTGTAGGTCTTTTCCCTCTCTTGTGTTTCTTGCCTAGAGACGTTCCTTTAGCACTTGTTGTAAAGCTGGTTTGGTGGTGCTGAACTCTCTCAGCTTTTGCTTGCTGTGAAGTTTTTAATTTCTCCATCAAATCTGAATGAGATCCTTGCTGGGTAGAGTTATCTTGGTTGTAGGTTTTTCTCCTTCATCACTTAAAATATGTCATGCCACTCCCTTCTGGCTTGCAGAGTTTCTGCTGTAAGATCATCTGTTAACCTTATGGGGATTCCCTTGTATGTTATTTGTTTATTTTCCCTTGCTGCTTTTAATATGTTTTCTTTGTATTTTGTTTTTCATAGTTTGATTAATATGTGTCTTGGCGTGTTTCTCCTTGGATTTATCCTGTATGGGACTCTCTGTGCTTCCTGGACTTGACTAACAATTTCCTTTCCCATATTAGGGAAGTTTTCAACTATAATCTCTTCAAATATTTTCTCAGTCCCTTTCTTTTACTCTTCTTCTGGAACCCCTATAATTTGAATGTTGGTGCATTTAATGTTGTCCCAGAGGTCTCTGAGACTGTCCTCAGTTGTTTTCATTCTTTTTTCTTTATTCTGCTCTGCAGTAGTTATTTCCACTATTTTATCTTCCAGGTCACTTATCTGTTCTTCTGCCTCAGTTATTCTGCTATTGATCCCTTCTAGAGTATTTTTAATTTCATTCATTGTGTTGTTCATCATTGCTTGTTTCCTTTTTAGTTCTTCTAGGTCCTGTTAAATGTTTCTTGTATTTTCTCTATTCTGTTTCCAAGATTTTGGATCATCTTTACTATCATTATTCTGAGTGATTTTCTACCTGAAAAAGATTTCAGGTAGACTGCCTGTTTCCCATTCATTTGTTACATCTGGTGGGTTTTTACCTTGCTCCTTCATCTGCTGTGTGTTTTTCTATTTTGCTTATCTTACTGTGTTTGTGGTCTCCTTTTTGCAGGCTGCAGGTTCGTAGTTCCCGTTGTTTTTGGTGTCTGTTCCCAGTGGCTAAGGTTGGTTCAGTGGGTTGTGAAGGCTTCCTGGTGCAGGGGACTAGTGCCTGTGTTCTGGTGGATGAAGCTGGATCTTGTCTTTCTGGTGGGCAGGTCCACATCTGGTGGTGTGTTTTGGGGTGTTTATGGCCTTATTATGATTTTAGGCAGCCTCTCTGCTAATGGGTGGGGTTGTGTTCCTGTCTTGCTAGTTGTTTGACATAGGGTGTCCAGCACTGTAGCTTGCTGGTCGTTGAGTGAAGCTGGGTCTTGTTGAGATGGAAATCTCTGGGAGATTTTTGCCATTTGATATTACGTGGAGCTGGGAGGTCTGTTGTGAACCACTGTCCTGAAGTTGGCTCTCCCACCTCAGAGGCACAGCACTGACTCTTGGCTGGAGCACCAAGAGCCTTTCATCCACACAACTCAGAATAAAAGGAAGAAAAAATAGAAAGAAAGAAATAAAGAGGATAAAATAAAATAAAATAAGATAAAATTTAAAAATGCCAGAAATGCCAGCCTTTAGACATTGATTCTCATTTTTGTGTGAGTGCATGAGTGTGGTTTATTTTTCATGTGGTATAAACGAAACCTTTTATTACAATTAATTCTGACCTCTAATTGAGATAGATTAATTAGATTAAACTGATTTAACCTAAATAGATGCTGTATACCATTTTTTAAAATAGAAATAAAATATAGCTGTAAAGTTAGTGTTTTCTACTGCTGTTATGAGACCTTATACGATACTTTAAATGGCAATAATTCAATCAAGTAACTTTTGGTGTGTTTTTTTAATTTGTATTTATTTATTTTGCGGTACACAGGCCTCTCACTGTTGTGGCCTCTCCCGTTGCGGAGCACAGGCTCCAGACGCGCAGGCTCAGCAGCCATGGCTCACGGGCCCAGCTGCTCCACGGCATGTGGGATCTTCCCGGACCGGGGCACGAACCCGTGTCCCTTGCATCAGCAGGCGGACTCTCAACCACTACACCACCAGGGAAGCCCGAGTTTCAAGCTTTGATCTGATTCTTTTTTTCTCTAACCTTGCTGCTTTTTGGCCTTTCTTAGTTTTTAATACCTTTATGCTCCTCCTGCTATGTCTGTTTTCTTTTTCAGTCTCAAATCCTGAATTAACTCTCTTGGCTGTGGACAAGTCTGCTTCATCTTAGTCTTAGTCTTTTTAAGACTATTTTTTTCACCTGAATTATTTTATGAGTGATAAGCACAGAAAACATCTAGCTAGTGCATAAAGGTTTGTTAACATTTAAAAAATTAATATGCTGGTTCTTATTATTCTCCCACCCAATTAAGCCACCAAATTCTTATTAAAAATTCAAGGCCAGTCCTTGTTTCCCACAAATAATACAGTGATCATACAGCCTGGATATTCTAATAAAGTACTAATTAAAGAAATTCTGTCAAGCTGACAGACAAAGTGCACAGACATGACACAAGCTGGTCTACAGAGTAGATCACATATCATATGTAGAGTGATTAATACTTCATAGAGGAAGCATTACCTAGGGCAGAGTTGGCAAATACCTGATATGCCTGTCACTGCTACCACTTTTCACCTCTTACTCATAGCAAACATCAATAAATGATCACAGTTTTTTCCCCACTGAGGTTACACTTTGCCTAAGAATCCAGGAATGTATTCCTAATCCAACAAAATTGGCATATAAAGTGAAATTCAGTAGCCATGCCTGGAGTAGTGGTTAAAACCACTGGCTTTAGTGTTCAGGCAAATTTGGATTCAGTACGAGCCCAATCACTTATTAGCTATGTAACCTCTCTTAGCCTTAATTCCCTTAGCTATTAAATGGGGATAATAATAAGTGCTTCCTAGAGTTTTATAATTATTAAATGATGTAATATGAAGCACTCAACAAATACCTGACACATAACAAGTGTTCAGTAAGTGGTAGCTGCTATTAATGATTAGAAGTAAGAGTTACTAAATGCATTTTAGGAGGCAGTATGACCCATCCCTGACTGAAAGGCAAGGGGACATAGATTACACTCTTAATACAGCATCTGCATAGCTCTGGGAAACCTTTTAATAATTTGGAGTTTATGTTTCCTGTCAAATGTTTTCATTGAATCTGAAGGTGGATGGTGAATTGAAGAGATGAATGTGTCAGACTGTCAAGGATATACTTGGGCTAACTTCGGCCATTAGTGTTCTTATTCTGTATTTTATACTTGCTTGGAACTTCTCTGAGGTTGTTTTGCATCTGCAGATACACAGTCACTGACTTGCCCAGGATGTTGTGGAATTCATCTCTTGCACTCTTCAGTGTGAACCCTGTCATTGAAAATAATGTGCCATTACAGCAGTTTGCAGCTGCCTTAAAGGCAGCTCCTTTATTTGTTTATTTTACATTTGCTCATTTATGTGTTTATTTTAATCTGTTTCTTTGCTTGGCTTGAGTTTCAGTAACTTTGATTTTCCAGATTTTATTAAGTTTTTTTCCTTGAGGATTAAGATCTTTATATTGTTATCAGTTATTCCAGAGGTATCTCCAACAGATGCTACCCTATTCCCAGTGTTTCCTAGACAAGGAAAAAATATACACAGGAGATGTGTAGCAAGGCATGTCTCCATGCTTGGCATACTCACATATAGACTTGTGCTGTATTTTCAGGTTCTTTTTTTTTATCTAATAATGAACTTCAAAACCCAGGTCATGAAAAAGAAGAAATATAACCAAGTGTAGGAAGTAGCATAGCATAACTAAAAGATCCAGGAGCCTTGGATTCTAGTCCCAGATCTGGTACTAACTAGTTGTCTGACCTTTCTTGCTTAAATCACTTTATCACCCTGGACCTTATTATCTTTGTCTCCTATATGAACATGTAGGTCCACAGTATTTATTCTTCGTGGCTTGAGGGAGCCTCTGGGGCATTTTAGAATGCCATGTCATATGAGTAGTCTGAAAAGGTATATTCAGTATTGTAATGTTATAATTGAAAAACAAAAAATATATCATTCCCATAAAGAAACAGAAACTAAAACTCGGAAAGCTCTTCTTGGTTGGTAGGACATGTGTTAGAAAAAAATTAAGAAACCAAATTTTGCAGTTATCTCTGACCCATTCTACACTTATTTGCCATGTTAGAGATGCCAGAAATCTGTTAGAGTTGGTGTGTTCACATGTGAATAAAACAAAATTTCTAGCTTTTAGGAGCTAGTTAATTGAACAGTAATACCCTTCTATCCTTACTTTCCAGTCTCTGCTCCTCGAACTCTTAAAATTTTTTAAATTATTTCTTATTAATTTTAAGTGATCATTTCTAGATAATATAACAACTGCCATTTCAAAGTTTTTTTCCAAAAGCATCCCTTAAAATAGTGCTCTATGTTTTCTATTTCAAAAATCCAAAACATGAAATCTGAACATAAGGTAGCAGTTATGCTTTTACATTTCTAACTAATGTTAAAGAATGTTCTACTTGAAAGGGGTGAAAAGTCTTCACTTAATATTTCTTAATATAACTATCAAAAGAGAAAATAATTCATATATCATCTTGGTCAATAAAGTCATTAGATTTAATTTTCTTCATAGTCAGGTAATTGTATGTTAGATCTAAACAGATCATTTTGCTTTTCGAAGCACTTTCAAGTGAATAGATCTATATAGTGATCCCAGGAGGTAGGCAGGCAGGGCATTATACAGCTATCAAAAACTTCAACTTTGACTTGCTTCTTTTTTAAAACTCTCAAAAGCTGGTGCAGGCTTTTTAGCTTGGTTTATTTTCTGTATAAAAACAAAATGAAATTTTTCTATCAGTAAGTTTATAATAACATATTTCTCTGCAGAATCAGCTATGACAAACTCCCATCTGATGGTGAATAAACTCTAGCTGTAAAAGAAAATCTGCAAAGTTATCTTGCTTGATAGGAAGCAGAAATCCCACACCACATGCCAGACCTAAGGCCCCTTATTCTGCATCTGTGCAAGAGGGAAATACTTGGGATGGAAAAGAATTCCTATTGGTTGGGAAAAACCACTACTGGTAATTAAAAATTCTGATTCCTTTACTGAACAGTCCCAAGGCAATCAGCAGAAGCTTGTGCTCTAAAGGCTCCAGCTACCTTTAGTCTGCAAATGACCCAGTTCCGAACATGATGTTAGTCCATGACACACCTGTGCACTGGCCAGGACACACTGGAGAGTAGACGGGAAGTCCCTTGTCCAGGCTGCTAGCAGCCACATCAGATATACACACCAGGTGTGACTGGAAAGTAATGAGACAACTGGACCAAGAACAGGATTTATGCATTGAATTGAGGATTGTTTCTCAAAGTGGTCACCGTGGAAAACATGAAATGCTGCCATTGCACATAGCACTTTTAGAATGTCTCCTTGGATTGGCCTTTAGAGATTATGATCTTCTCAAGAAAATTTGTCCATTTCTTTAATACTCACATGTCAGTCTTTGAACAAAAAACTTTATGATTTGCTATATAGATTTGGTGCTCAGAAAAGAGGCCTACACAGGGGATATACACCACCAGAGATGCCATCATTGCCACAAACTACCTGTTAGAAACAACAAAAGGAGATGAGAAACTGATGTTGCAAGTCATCTTTAGGCTACTCACCCAGTCTTCATCACTGAAACATTCATTTGAGAGGAATAAAGTACTGAGCCCTCCTGCCCCGACCCCACGCTCCTAACTTACTTTGGCAAATTACTTTTTATTTCCCTTTCTCTAAGTCTTCCTCAGCCCTGACTAGCTCTGAGGAAACTTCCTTGTTACTAGCCATCCCTTACCACCTTTCCCTTCCCAGCTACAACTTTAGGAGTTAGCTCCATTTCATTTGGGTCACACTTGGCAACGTGTTCAGCCAGTAAATTAAAAATCTTAATGGAATTTAACAACTGCCTTACCTTGCACATAATAGAAATAAATATTCTTGATTCGATGTAATTTGTTAATAGAAGGAGGTTGGGGTTATTAGTTAGAAGGTGAGAGTTAGAATCTTGGTATTCTCAAGTAATGTCACCACTCTGAGTTTCAGATTCCTCATGGGAATAGTAATACTGACTTTTCAGATTTGTTGTAAAGATTAAGTACTAGGAATATATATGTAATGTAAACCTACATAATGCCTAGAACATAGTATATATTTAATATGTGGTAGCTATTATTAAAAGTAAATGCTAAGTTCTCAGAGGCTGAGTTTCCCAAGGTCACATGACTGATTGGTATCCTGGTATGGACTTGGATTCAAGTGTGTTGCACCTCTGATTACTGCTAATCTAGGTACTGACTTTTTCATTTCATTAATGTTTATCTGTCTTTTGTCTCTGAAGCACAGGTCAAAAATAGACAAATGTCTAAATTCTTCAATCTACTGTCTCGTTTTAAGGAAATTATTTTTAGACATATGGCTATCATTTATACAATTATCAAAAGCACATAAGAATATGAATAGCTTAATATCATACACTCAAGCATAGCCCACAACCCCAAAATGTAAGCAGTTCTAAATGAAGTTGAGAGACTGACCATTCCATACACACTGAGTTGTTCTTACTGAAAGCTTTAACCATGCAGATGCCTTCTGAGGAAGCTCTTCGCCCTTTTAAACTTACCAACTCAGAGACTATCAGAGCTGGAAAAGACCTCAGAAATCATCTAGCCTACTTCCTCAGTTTACAGATGAGGGAACGTAGGCCCAGAGAGGGGAAGTGACTTGTCTAAAGTCACATAACTTAGAAATAGAACCAAATCAATTAATACCTAATTTAAACGAGCCCTTGCCACTGGTAACTCCTTAGAAACACCAAGGAATTCCTGTCTTCCAATGAAACTATCATTCTAGGAATGAAGGAGAATCCTTTAGCCAGAATTACAGTCGAGATAATAACATTTTCTAAAAATATAAGAAATATATATATATCTAAAATTAAGTCAGAAGACTCAGGATTTTATTTACCTTTGCTCACCAGATAGTAAACTCATCACTTGGAGGCTTTAGAACCAAAACATTTGAATACTCTTTCCCCAGCCTGGGGAAGGAGTAACGTACAAATATAAATATTTAGAGAGAACGGAAGATTTTTTATTTGTAGATTTGTGTAGAATGCAATTTTTTCATGAGAGGTGATGTTATGTTTACTTTCAACAGTGAGAATGGGGATGGGAATAGCTGTTAGCAGGAAAAAGTTCAGGAAATTTGAAGAACTTTTCTCTTCTTTTTCCGTTGGTCTTTATGTTACTGTTTAATTTAATTATTGAAATTTGATATAGTTCCATAACCTCTCCATATTCAAACAAGCCAAATACAAATAACTTTTGAATTAGCTGTATCACTCCAGTTTCACTCCAGTTTCGTCATAATTGAGAATGTATTGTATTCTGTATTGGGTTCTTCTTTCTGTTATCAACCATTTCCTTTGTATCCCAATGTAGAATTTTAAGTTAGAAGGGATTTAAATCTCAATGAATCCAACTTCACATCACTGACATCACTAAAATAATGAGGCAAATTTTTGGCAAACTCAGCTAGAACCAGTTCATACAACTGGACACTCTCCCTTATAAAAGTGGACTTGTGGAGGCAGAGACCTTAGCCATGAGGAACTTGGAGTCTGCACAGGGTTGTTGCTCCTAGGTAAGCACATAAAAAGAGAGTATCTTGTGATGACCTACTCTGTCTTTAGATCACTAATGTTTCTGTATACTAGTTCCCATTGCATCAGCGTATGTAAGTAGATATTTCTTGACTATCTATTATGAACCAGGCAAGGAGATACAGCATGGAATAAGGAAGACTAATCCTTGCCAAAAATCATGGAATTCACATTCTACTGGAGGAAGACAATGTATTTTTTGTCATATCCTTAACAACTCTTAGTTTAGCATATTACATGAGAATTATTGATAAAGAAAATGATCAGGGGAGCAATTGATGCCCCTATTTCACTCACAGCTACAATTCTGGGGGCAAGACTTAAATAGGATTTCACGGATGCGTTATAGCTACATAGAAGTGAGGATAAATATTAGCAACATAAGTGAAAAAAGTAAGTTCCAGAAGGTTACTTAAAGTATGAGCATAAAAAGTCATGATATCTTTTTAAATGATGCAAAATTACAACCCAAACTAAGAAATATACTTTTTAAGAATATATGTATTATCAACCTACATTTAAAAAAATATTTATTTATTTAGCTGCGCCGGGTCTTAGTTGCAGCACTTAGGATCTTCGTTCCCACATACAAGATCTTAGTTGCGGCACGCTGGATCTAGTTCCCTGACCAGGGATTGAACCTGGGCCCCCTGCATTGGGAGCACGGAGTTTAACCACTGGACCCCCAGGGAAGTCCCTCAACCTTCATTTTTATAAAGGCTAAGGGAATCATAAACAGAAGATTGGGGTAGTAAAGATTGGGGTAGTAGTTACCTCAGAGTAACTACTCAGAGATACTATCAGAAAGGCAGAAGGAAGGGATAGGGAAGGAGCATATAGGTAAATGTATGTTATTTTCATTATTACACTTCTTGTGTTGAGTTTTGAGTTCTTAAGTGTTAATTAGTTGACTAAATAATAATTAGAGTGTGTGTCATGAACCAAGAATTATGATTAATTCAATACTGTGTACAGTAGATTAAAACATTTTTTCTCTCTTAAAGTTAAGTGACAGACCTTTAAATAAACATGGCTATCTTGACTTCCTCTCATTTTCTTAGCTCCAGGCTAGATGTGCTAATTTCTTTAACCACTCTCACTTGTCTCAGTATGACTAAAAGTCGACTTATCATCTTCCCAAACATTTTTTTCTTCTGTATTTCTTGTTTAGGTCAATGACACTGTCCTCCTCTGAGCCACTCAGTCTTGAAAATTCAGAGTCATCTCTGGAGCCTACTTTTTCTTTTGTCTCCTCCCAAATCCAGTCAGTTTTCAAGCCCTGTACAGTCTTCTCTGGCCCCATCTTCTCTATTCCCACTGTCATCATCCTCACCCAAGCTCTAATTATCTCTCTTACAATATTGAAATAGCTCCCAACTGCTATCTCTGCCTCTAGCCTATCACCTCTCCCATCCATTTTCATGGTGATTTCAGACTTATTCTCCCTTTATACTTTCAGACTTCATGGCACACCTCTGCTCAGAACTTTTTAACATTTAAGGATAAAGTCCAGACTCAATAGTTTGCTCTTCCAGACCTGCCGTCTACCCCTGCCTATTTTCAACCATATTTTCTACTCTTCTCCTTTTACCCATTATATAATACAGCTGAACTATTAACTCACTTTTCCTTGTAAATGATTTCTTGTCCCATCCTGATAGGAGATTTTCTTAATTAAAGGATAATTTGTCTACTGGAATGAACAATGAACATGAAATAAGGCAACTTGAGATTAAGTTCACCAGCTGTAGGATCTTGAACAAGTCACTGAGTGTCTCCAAGCCTCAATGTCCTTATCTGCAAAAAAATGAAATCCAACTGCAGATTGTCACAAGGTTTAAATAAGAATATATTTTTAAATGCAAATGTATATTTTTAAAATGCTTTGTAAAATGTTTTAAAATGTAATTAGTTCCTCCCATTTCTGCTTCTCAAAGATGATCTTGAATGCCTCTCTTGGAAATTTTCTTTTACCATCATCACCTCTTCCTCCAACTGAAAGTAAGTCCTGTCTTTTTTGAACTCCAGTAGTTTTTTCACTATACTTTACTTGGGTGACTTAACCAGCATACCTTTCATTATAAAGATGTATGTTTATGTCCTATCTCTCCTAATAAATTGTAAGGATCTGGAAGACTTTGTAAGGGTTCCAGATCATATTTCATCTTTGTTTCTACCTCCTAGAACTTAGTATGCTGTTTTGAACATTCTGAATGTTCTATTATACTTAATAGATGAATGATGAATTTTAATTTATGGTTACAAAAGTATTATTCACCTTTTTATAATGTTTCTTTTTTAAATCTCCATCATATCTTTCAAGAACAGAATACCAATGAGGTTTGGGAAAGGTTTGAATCTGATAAGAGTTTAGAGCCTCATAACTATTATCAAATGAGTTGAGTTACTAGATGTCAGTAACAGGAGAAAATTACCTCTCCTAAGTTCTGCATTCAAATTTTTAGGCTTAATGTTCCATGGCTTTGGTTTTGGCCATTTAATCTATACAGTTTCTGTATTTTAATTATGTCTAGATGAATGAAGTGAATGTTCTTTATATGGTTCATTACCTACATTAGTAAAGACAGTGTAGTAAAACTTGAGTCACATATTTTTCACTGGTCTATTTCTAGAACTTAGCTATTACAGTTTTATATTAACTTCTTTAGATGGTTTATGAATTTTAAATATAGACTAGATCCTAAATTTCTAAATTCCTGTAGCCAGCTGAAGACTGTATATGTGCCCCTATGTGCATTGTCAGGAGAGCTCTGCCTAAAAGGAGGTCAGCTGAGAGGTTAGGAGGCCAGTAGCATGGATAAAATAGGGGAATGGACACTTTCCCACATTCTTTTTATACTGTTGTCTCTGTCTCTGTTTCTGTCTCTCTGTCTCTCCTACTGGTTCTGCTTCTCTGGTTGAACTCTGACTGATACATACACTATATTGAAAAAATTCTGGTAGGGCATCTATTTTTTTCTTTCTTTGCCCTTTCTTTCTTCTCCCCTCTCCTCTCTCTCTGTCCCTCTCTTCCTTCCTTCTTCCCTTCCTTCTCACCTTCCTCCATCCCTTTCTTTTTTTTAAAAAATAAATTTATCTATTTTTATTTATTTATTTTTGGCTGCATTGGGTTTTCATTGCTGCATGCAGGCTTTCTCTAGTTGTGGTGATCAGGGGCTACTCTTCGTTGTGGTGCACTGGCTTCTCATTGCGATGGCTTCTCTTGTTACGGAGCATAGACTCTAGGTGCGCGGGCTTCAGTAGTTGTGGCACGCAGGCTCAGTAGTTGTGACTTGTGAGCTCTAGAGCACAGGCTCAGTAGTTGTGGCGCACGGGCTTAGTTGCTCCGTGGCATGTGGGATCTTCCCGGACCAGGACTTGAACCCGTGTGCCCTGCATTGGCAGGCATGTTCTTAACCACTGTGCCACCAGGGAAGCCCCTTCCCTTTCTTTTTAAATATTAGGTATGTTATTATTATTCAGTCATTCAAAATTTATTATTTTGGTTTGTTTCTCTATCTCCTCTCTCTTTGAGGCTGTTATTTTTTCTTTCTTTTTTTTATTTTTTTTTTTTTATTTTTTTTTGCGGTACATGGGCCTCACACTGTTGTGGCCTCTCCCGTTGCAGAGCACAGGCTCCGGACGCACAGGCTCAGCGGCCATGGCGCACGGGCCCAGCCACTCCGCGGCATGTGGGATCTTCCCGGACCGAGGCACGAACCCGTGTCCCCTGCATCGGCAGGCGGACTCTCAACCACTGCGCCACCAGGGAAACCCGAGGCTGTTATTTTTATCTTCCATCATTTAAGTGTATTGCACATAACAGGTAGACAATACACATTTGCTGAGTTGAAAACCTATAGCCATCCCTCTCTGTTTCTAATTTGTCAGGTCTAACATACTATATAAGCTTATAAACCAGAGAAGCAAGTTTTTAAGAAAAGTGCATGAAGAAAGAATAGTTAGGCTCTAGGTTGGAGGAACAGAATGAATGGCGTGAGTTTCCATGCGTCTGGCTCAGAAATCTGTGAATTCTTATCAGAAGCTTCTTTAAAGTTTGTCAGATCATTGTGTAATTGGTTTCCTGAGAACCTGCTTTGTGCCAGTCCACTGCAGGGAGGCAGATAGATTGTAAATGGATAAAGATAGCAAAGTATGCCAGGGTCTGTGCCAGAGATTTGCATGGGATACTTCAAGGGTCTCAAGGAGGCTGACTAAACATGTGAAACATTATTTCATTTTCAAAGGTGGTTTAGGTTCCAAAGAAAAGGTGTGGGAACCCATGATTAGAGAGTTACAGGCAGAAGAACTCGAGAGGCATATAGCTAGCATTCTATTTTCTTTTAAATATGTAGTTGAAGAGTGGTCTTTTCACGTTGTAACACATCCATCAGTATAGCATAATGGTTAAGCCGACAAGCTTTGTACTTATTCCTATACTGGAGAGGATTGAGTGGTGCAGGAACCTGCCATACCTTATTGATTCTAAGATGGGCTCTTTAGGGTTTGATGAGTTATTATATGATGAACAACCTTATAAAACCACCACTGAGGTCAAGAAATAAAACTTTTTCGTCATGCTGAATCTCTTCAGTGTGCCCCACCACAATTAACCCCCTTCCCTCCCTCCAAAGTAACCACTATAGCAATCACTTCTTGTATTTTTTTATATTTTTGTCATCCAAGTGTGTATCCCTAAATACTGTAGTTTAGCCTTGCCCCATTAAAAAAAATATTCATGTCTTTGAAGTCTCTTTTCATAAGTTCTCCCTTCATCCTTTTCTATTCCTTACAGTTTGTCTGTGGAAGAATCCAGGGTATTTGACTTGTAGAATTTCCCATAGTCTGATTTGTGCTGATTACATACTTA
This sequence comes from Phocoena phocoena, assembly GCF_963924675.1. Lineage (NCBI taxonomy): Eukaryota > Metazoa > Chordata > Mammalia > Artiodactyla > Phocoenidae > Phocoena > Phocoena phocoena. The sequence continues at coordinate 29,162,910 of NC_089234.1, forward strand.
TGTTGCTGTTCAACATGTTCCTCTCTCCTCTGTATTGCCTGAAAATTGATAACTGGATCCAAAGGCTTGATCAGACTCAGGTTTGATCTCTTTGGTAAGACCAACAGTTCTCAAACATTTTAATTTCAGGATTGCTTTATTTCTTAAACATTTTGAAGAGAAGAGCCCCCCAGAAGCTTTTGTTTGTGTGAGTCATATTTATCAATATTTGCTATATTCGAAATTAAAACTGAGAAATTTAAAAATATTTATGTAATATTCCATTTAAAAATAATAATTACATGGTAACATATAAATAGCATTTAAAAATCATAAATAACTATATTTTACCAAATAAAAAAATGGTGAGAAGAATGACATTGTCTTATTGCAAATCCCTTTAATGTGTGGCTTAATAGAAGGCAGCTGGATTATCATATCTGCTTTCACAGTCAATCTGTTGCATTATGTTGTTTTATTTGAAGTGTCTGAAGAAAACCTGATATTTCCAACACAGATATTGTTGGAAATGTAAGGACCTCACAGATCCCCTGAAAGGGTACCAGGGTCTTCAGAGAATCTCTGGGCAAGTCTATAGGTGGTTTTGAGATTTTTTTCATCAAGAGGGACATGATGCCCATCTTTTTTATGGTGATAACAGCTATTGATGCTCAGTGCCCAAATGCATTAAATCATTGAAGGCTGCAAACTGGTGATATTCTATCATTTATTTTAAATTTATTGATTGGAATACTTTTATAAAAATCTGTTTCCCACATCTACTGTGTACTTAGTGGTACAGTTAATACAGAAAAGATAGAATAAATGATTCTTTTCCCTTATTTACCAATTTTCGAGATAATTAATTGGTTCTCTGTTATCCCCCAAAGTTGATCAATTGGTTTTTAAAATATTGCTATGGATTAATGGACTTAAATATAGTTCATGTGTTCCAATAAATTGCAATTATTATCCTTTTTGAAGCTTATATTGCTCTATCTTAACTAGTTGGAGCCTCTTGAGATTGCTTCCTGAGTCCTGGTAGTGAGTCCTGTCAGTTTTCGGCAATCAGCATTTCTGAAATAAGTGTGTTTCTTACAATTAGATGGGTGTCATTGTTTATTTGGAAACATTATTTTTTCTTTCTGTGATATATAAAATAATTGTGGATAATACAGTCAGTATCATCTTAGATTTGTTGAAATACTTCAACACAATTAAGTTTATTTTTTGCTTAAAGTCTGATTGAGGCATGTTAAGTAGGGCATGCCCATCTTGTTATATCATCTGATGCACTGGACTCTAAGTTTACTGTGACAGGATTATAAAAAATTTGAGGATTGTACCAGATGCTTTAAAAGTCTAGGCCCCAGGGCTTCCCTGGTGGCGCAGTGGTTGAGAGTCCGCCTGCCGATGCAGGGGACACGTGTTCGTGCCCCGGTCCGGCGTGGAGCGTCTGGGCCCGTGAGCCATGGCCGCTGAGCCTGCGCGTCTGGAGCCTGTGCTCCGCAACGGGAGAGGCCGCAGCGGTGAGAGGCCCGCGTACAGCAAAAAATAAAAAAATAAAAAAAAAATAAAAGTCTAGGCCCCAAAGTAGTATATATCACTTCTACCCACATTCCTCATTGGCTGAATTTAATCACCTGATTGCAACTTAATTGTGAGGGATGCTGGGAAATGTAGTCTTCCATTGTGCCTAGGAAAAAGTGGTATGTTGAATACAGCAATGCGTCTGTAACATTAGGTAACTTACTTAACATCTATGTCTCAGTTTTCTTATCTATAAAATGAGGACAATAACAAGACTTACTTTACAGGGTTATGTTAAGGGTTGAATAAGTTACTACATAAAATACTTCATTCTGTACCAGACATACAATAAGTGCTCAGTAAATATTACATATTAATAACAATATTATTTCAATAGCAATGTCTTAAATGCCTACTATATTCCAGAAGTCTGAACATGGTTATTTCTTAAAAGGTATTCTTCAGAACATGTTCAGATTTAAGAAGCACAGAAGGTTTTGGCAGATATATATATATCCATGCTCTAAACTTGTCCCCTAATGAAGCCATCTTTTTTGAATTCACCTTGAATTGTCAAGTCAAAGAATAAAGATCTCTAGGAAGAAGACTAGTTGGTAGTCATGACTTGATTTTTGCTTCTTCCCTAAGGGATCTTGTTCTATTTTTGTCTCTCTAAGAGCCTCATGGATTGTTAGGTGTTTGGAGAGCTGTCTGCCACTTGACTATTTCAGTATGCTTTAAAAAGTTTCCAGAAACTGCTGTTTGTTGATAAATTGGAATAATCAGAAAGAGGAGTATTAGTGAAACTGTAAAAGTAAGAACAAGATTTTATGCAGTGGTGCCAGCTGTCATCCCACTTAGGAATACACATCATAGATTTCAGTGCTTTTCAGACATCTGCTTTCTTAGCCATATAAAACAGTCATTCTGTCAGCAAAGTCCTGGCTCAAGAGCTCCATTATTTCAGGAATCACATTTCCAGGCCGGGTGCCTGTGTCTCCATGGTTATGGATCTGGAGAAGTCCCATAATATTCTTTTGCGATACAGCCACTATGGAGAACAGCGTGGAGGTTCCTTGAAAAACTAAAAATAGAACTACCATATGACCCAGCAATCCCACTACTGGGCATATACCCTAAGAAAACCATAATTGAAAAAGAGTCATGTACCACAATGTTCATTGCAGCACTATTTACGATAACCAGGACATGGAAGCAACCTAAGTGTCCATCGACAGTTGAATGGATAAAGAAGATGTGGCACATACATACAATGGAATATTACTCAGCCATAAAAAGAAACGAAATTGAGTTATTTGTAGTGAGGTGGATGGACCTAGAATCTGTCATACAGAGTGAAGTAAGTCAGAAAGAGAAAAACAAATACCATATGCTAACACACATATATGGAATCTAAAAAAAAAAGGTTCTGAAGAACCTAGGGGCAGGACAGGAATAAAGATGCAGATGTAGAGAATGGACTTGAGGACACAGGGAGGGGGAAAGGTAAGCTGTGACAAAGTGAGAGAGTGGCATGGACATATATACACTACCAAATATATAATAGATAGCTAGTGGGAAGCAGCTGCATAGCAGAGGGAGCTCAGCTTGCTGCTTTGTGACCACCTAGAGGGGTGGGATAGGGAGGGTGGGAGGGAGACGCAAGAGAGAGGGGATATGGGGATATATGTATACGTATAGCTGATTCACTTTGTGATACAGCAGAAACTAACACACCATTATACAGCAATTATACTCCAATAAAGATGTTTAAAAAATTATTCTTTTGCGAAAGTAGTCCATGACCTAGTACTTGTATATACATTTTCTTACCCCATGGTTGGAATTCAAACTTCTTTCCACATTAGCTAAATATGTAGCCCTAAGTCAGTGGTATATGGGCACCTTCTCTCTCTCTCTCTCTCTCATAATCAGAAAAGAGTAGCCACTATCTAAATCCTTTCCCCATGTGGATCATGACCACGAGTTGTCTCTAATCATCTGGTGCATATTCTTAGCTACCTCACCTGGACTTTAGAATCCTCTAAGCTGAGCTCATTTCTCATGACAATTATCTAAACCCTTAACATTTTGAGATTGAACCCAGATCTTGCAGTTTATTTCAAGCTGTTTGTCAGCTTTCACTTGAACCTAGAAACCATTGTTGTCATTTGAACTCTTTACCATCTTACGATTGAAACCAGACCCCCAAGCTAGTCTTCCAAGCTTTTCAATGACAAGAGATTGAACCCAGACCTCACTCCTGACATCCAAAACTCTTACCATTTGAGGATTAAATTGATTCTCAAATATTGTCCAAACTCCACGCCATTTGGGGAGCAAACTTTAGGTCTTAGAACTTTTATCTAAGTTCTTTACAGTTTCTGGATTTAACCCATGTTGCTCATATGTTTTCAAAGCATTGTATCAATTGGAGATTGATTGCATAACAGAAGGCGGACAGCCAGGCTCTTTAGCAGTTAGATATTGAACCCAGACATCATTGAAGATTGTCTTCCAACTTTTGTGCCAGCTGGATTTCAAGCCCCATCTATGGCTGCCTTCCAGCCCCCTTATTGATGGGGCAGAAATGGAAGTCCCCAAACCATATTAAGCATTCTACCTCAAGGGATAAAACTTATCTGTGGTCATTATCCAGCCTCCTTACCACCTGTGGATTGGACTTGGCTATCAAAAACCAAGCAGAAAGATTGGTTGAAAGCCTGTTTATCTTTTTCAGCTGCTAAAGATTTTGAATGATGATATTAGTAACTCTGAGGAGCAGTACTTCTTAAAATGTGGTTTTTACCACCACCTGCATCAGAATCACCTGAGGCTGCTTATTAAAAGGCAGATTTCTGGGTCCTCTCCAAGTTCTTCTGGCTCAGAATTCTTAGACCTGTGACCATGGAATCTGCATTTTTAGCAAGCACTCCAGCTGATTCCATGCATACTAAAATTTGAGAACTATTGCCCTTCAGTAAGGTCTCCCTTATCTGTTGGAGAACAATCTCAGATCTCCCAGCTGCCATCCAGCTGCTCACCAGCTGGGTCTAAAATGCAGGTTCTCATTAATATACTACATCAGTATATTACTTTATTAACTTGGATGTATAAGCCAAGTTTTTGTTATTCAGTTGTGCTGGTTTTATAGGATAGGACTTATTCCCCTGGTTCAATAAATACGGGGGCAGGGGAGTAACCTGAGTTGTGGACAGCACAGCCACCTCTGCCACAGGAAGTTTATTTCCCACTCAAAGAGGACCACCAATACAGTATCCTGCCTTGGGGGAAGCATACCAGCAGCCCTGAATGCATTTCCTAGGACCACACTATCCTGCAAATATAGAAAGGCCAGTATAACTTCTGTGAAGGTAAAAACTGGTCCTCCCCCAGCTTCATTCCAGCAGACAAGGTGGTCAAATTGGCACAGCAGGTGAGACCCTAGTTCTTGTCCACACTACTTCTACCCTCTTTCTTGCACTCCCCAATAAAAAAAAAAAAAAAAACAGAACATTTACAAATGTACTGTTTTGTAAGGAAATGCAGAGGGGTGGAGAATGAAAAACAAACAAATCTAGATGTTAACATCTGGAGCAGACCAAATTAAGACATAAGAACTCATTACTGTAGCAATTACTTACTAAGTCTGGGAAACTTAAACCTAAATCTGGGTTGAAATTTTTCAAGCATGCCTTAATATAAAAATAACTTGGGAAAAATCTGCCTGGACTATTGTGAATCAAGTTGAATTTCATGTCCACTATTGAAAATGCATGGCCTTGTTTTCCCATTGATTCTGAGGGGAGAATCATGCTCTCTAGAGCTGACATGTTTGTGTTTGCTTTTAACCAAGGGATGTTAAGTTAAAGACTATTTTAAAGCATCAAGTCTTTTTCCCATACACAAGATGGATGTTTATTTTTTTAAGCTTTTTTGTTAAAGTGAAGCAAAATTCTCATAATGTTTGAAGTTTTGTTAATAAGCCTTTCTTGTGTGTCTACACGAACACTTTTACCATGGAATAGATTCAGCAAGAGTCAAGCATAATTCTTGTAAATTCTTCTCTTTCTTCCCAGGAAGGTATTACCCCTGCGACTCAGGGTTCTGTCACTGAACCTACTATTTTCAGACTGAAGCCTTTCATTTCTGAATTGTAGGTGTCTTTTGCCCATGAAATAGAGGAAGGTAAGACGCTAATCTAAAATAGTCCCTTCCTCTCCATTAAGTCCTATTCCTTATCCTGCTTTCTTTTTTCCTTCATCTTCCACGCTTCCTTGTCATTCCCCTTCTTCTCTTCGTCCCCTTACTTCTCCATTACACTTATTATTATCTGTTTTCTGTCTTATTGTTTTCTGTCTTCTTAATGGAGAATGTAATTTCCATTTAGACAGGAGCTGCATCTGCCTCATTCCCTGCAGTTTCCTCAGTGCCTGGCACAGAATAGACAATAATATTTATTGATTGAAAGACTGCCTGATTAAATAAATGAATGAATGAGAACATGCAGAAAAGAAACAAGTTACTTTAAAAATTCCCAGTGGTATTGAAGAGTAGTGAGAGGTAAAAATTTCCTAAATCAAGGTGATGTTGAAAAATAACTTTGAAAGTGCAATCTAAGGCCTTATAATAAATGCTGGATGGGATTTTCGTGGGGTTTTTTTGTTTGTTTGCTTGTTTGTTTGTTTTGAGGGTTTTTGGTATTCATTTTTTAAAAATTTATTTTTAATTGTGGTAAATATATATAACATAAAATTAATCATTTTTAAGTGCACAGTCCCTTAATGCAGTCCCTGTCCTAACGAAGATTATATTCTAGTGGGGAAGACAAAACAATTGCATTAAGATATTCACACCGTTGTGCAACCATTACCACCATCCATCTGCAGAACAATTTTCATCTTGCAAAACTGAAACTCTGTAGCTGTTAAACAATAATACCCCATTTCCTACTCCTCCTAGCCCCTGGCAACCACCATTCTACTTTCTGTCTCCGTGAATTTGACTACTTTAAGTACCTCATATGAGTGTAATCAAGCAGTATTTGTCCTTTGTGACTGGCTTATTTCACTTAGCATAGTATCCTCAAAGTTTATCCATTCATCAGAATATGGGCTTAGATTGCATGAGAATGTGTCAAAGTTCATATAGAAGGCAGGATGATATAGCACCAATAATCTGTACCAAGAATCAGATGATTATGAGTTCTAGCCCAGGCTCTGCCACTTAGCAGCCTTGTGGCATTGGAAGAATTCTTTAACTCGAAATTTTCCTTCTGCTACCTTTCAAGATTGTGGACATCCAATAAGAAAATACACATGAATAGTCTTTGAAAACTACAAAGCTTTATGCACAGAAGAAGCAATTTATATTAGTAAGGGGTTTCCAGAAAAACAGAACCAATAGGGTGTGTGTGTGTGTGTGTGTGTGTGTGTGTGTGTGTGTGTGTGTGAATGACAAGAAAGAGAGAGAGGTTGAGAGATTGGCTTATTTAAAGTAATTCGCTCTCACAATGTAGAGGCTGGCAAGTCCAAAATCTGCAGGGGAGGGGCTGGCAGGCTGGAGATCCAGGGGAGAGTTGCAATTTAAATCCAAAGGCAGTCTACTGACAGAATCCCTTTTGCTCGAAGGAGGTCAGTCTTTTTTCCTTTTAAGGCCTTCGACTGATTAGATGAGGCTCACCCACATTATAGAGGGTAAACTGTTTTACTCAAAGTCTACTGATTTAAATGTCAATTTCATGTAAAAGAAATATCCTTACAGAAGCATCTAGAATAATGTTTGACCTAATATCTGGGTGCCATAGCCCAGCAAATTTGACACACAAAGTTAAATGCCACATGGTGATATAGTGGGCAGATATATTCCTTGGTGGCACCACTGCCCCAACAATCTCAAAACAGCTTTTAACTATTAACTTTCACCACATGATAAAATATATAATTCATTCACCCTTTCATTTCTCAGTCCTTCACTACCATACTTATAACTACCATTGTTTCCCCTTTGTAACCAAATTTAAGCTGCTCTTCTCTAAGCATCTTTCTGCCCTTTTCTGTTGAAGGCTGTTAACAGTTATCTATTGAGGCACAGCAAACCACTCCCAAACCTAGTGGTTTACAGCAATAATCATTTAACTCACAGGTTTTCAGTTTGTTCAGTGCTTGGCAGGGAAGGCTCATCTCTGCTCCAGTTGGTATCAGCCAACTGGACAGATTGACCTGGGGGCTGGTGGATCCACTTCCAATGTGGCTGACTCACATGGCCAGTAAGTTGGAGCTGGCACAAATGCCTGCTGGGGCTGAGGGCTGGGGGCCTCATTCCTCTCCACATGATCTCTCCATGGGCTGCTTGTCTTTCTCATGAAATGATGACTGGGTACCAAGCGTGAACATTACAAGAGATATGAAGTGGAAGCTGCCAGTTTCTGAAGAGGCCTAACCTTAAAAATTGGTACATTGTCACCTCTGGAGTATTCCATTGGTCAGGTAGTCGCAGAGTCTAGATCCAGTGACTGGAGACATAGAACCCACCTGTCAAAGAGAGGAGTGTCAAAAAACTTGTGGTCATGTTTTAAATCTGCCACAAAGGTACTTCCATAAAACTCACAGTTGGGTCTTGTCTCCACCCTCTTTTCAGTGTTGTTATTTTAAATTAAAAAAAATTTTTAATGTAGTAAAATTAGAGTAAAAAACATTAGAAATAGAGTCAGTTTGTTTTAGTTGATCCTACACAATGTGGACACTTAAAATCCTTCAGAGTTTTCTCATGTATTCATTCAACAGATATTGATATTTACTGAACATCTAGTAGTGCCAACATCTATTGGCACTATTCTAAACACTTTAAATACAATGGTGAACAAGATAGAAAAGGTCTTTGCATTCTTTGGATCATGTATTTTAGTGGGGAAACCACATGAAAATCAAATAATGATAGATACTATTCAGAGAATTAAACTACAATAATGTGGTAAAATGACTGGAAATGAAAGAGTTCAGCTGCAAGTAACAGCTTGTAATTTGTTGAGAGTAATTTAAATAATGAGTCTGGAAGTAGGGTAGTTCTGTCTGGTTAATTTAGTGGGCAGAGACATCATCAAGAACCAGGTGTTTTCCCTCTTTCCCTTCCCATGGTCATAAAATGGCTGCAGCTGTTCTAGCATCACATTCATGACTATGTCTGATAACAAAAAGTTAAAAGGAAGGGATGTGCATGCGCATCTTCTTTCTTTTCCTTTTGCATAAGTGAGGGAAATTTTCCCAGAGTTAGGTTTCCTTCATGTCTCATTGGCTGGGATTGTGTTACGTGCCCAAATTTAAACCAATCATAGTGATGGACTGAGACCACTATACCTGACTTAGACCATAAGATTCATCCCTGGGGATGGTGTTTGTCTCCCCTCAAGCACCAGTCTGCTCAAGAGAAAAGGAATAAAGTTAGAGCTGCCTTTAACTTCAGTGACTAAATTTTAAATCGGGAGGTTAAGAAAGACCTTTCTTGAATGGGTAACATTTAAGCTGAAATCTGAACGACAGGAAGGAGCCATCCTTGCTAGAGGAAAAGGAAACACTTAAGGAACTATTGGCACCCTACCTAGTTTTCCAGTCTCTTCTCAAATAGTTATCCACATATTCATTCCAGCCTTTGCTATGACATTCCTTGTGGCTGTATGCTATCTCCTTTCTTTCATAATAGTAGTATCTATTTTTCTTTCAGGTAAGCTCAGCTCAAGTATTATTTCTTCAGTAAAACCTTTTTTGCCTCCCACCTCACATACATCCAAACACCAGATCAAATCTTCTTGGACTAATAAACTCTAAAGAACCATGTATCTTTTCTAAGACACATGTATCTCTCTTTTGTTGTAATTATTACGGTGGAGTTTTTTGAGTACGATTACTTGAGTAACATGTGCTACTCCTACTATGCCTTTGGCTTCAAGAACAGACACTATATCCATTTTTCCTCTTTATCATATCCCTAATGCCTAGCACAAAGCCTGACACATACTAGGTGTATCATAAATAAAAGGGAGGGAGGGAACCCCTACCCTTAAGAAACATACAGACTACTAAGGAAAATAGAGAAATAAACAATTTTAATGTGGCCTGCTGAAAGCTTATAGTAGAAGTAAGATATTAGAAAGGGTTTTAAGAGCCAGCAACAACTGACTCTGCCTGATTGAAAACAAAGCTGATTCATTAAGTGGTTTTTATATTCTAGGCAATTCTCATCACTTAATTCCTTCAAAATGGCCCAACTGAATAGCTTGAGGGAATAAAGTAATTTTAGTATGAGAATCAGAATGTGACTAAATCTTTCCCCTAGTTTAAAGAATCATAAAAGGTTAGAAATGAGATGGACATCTGATGTAATCTAAAGACTAACTCCTTCATTTTAAAGTTAAGGTAAATGAAGCTACATTTTGTTAACCTTGTTAGTTCTTTATAATGATAAGAGGCATTAGGACACATGCAAAATCTTTAAGTACCACAGGAAGTAAAAAGTAAGGAATATATTCTGAGTGATTTTTAATAAAATTTTATTGAATTAAAACTTAAATGCAGAAAAGTACACACGGTATTAGTGAATAGCTGGATGCATTTTTACAGTGAGCACAACTGTATAACAGTTACCCAGGTGAGGAAGTAGATCATTACTACCACTGAGAAGGTCTCACCATGACCACTCTCTCACTAATCTCAATCTTCTTTTTGAAGATAACCACTGTTCTGACTTTTAAACACCATAAATTAGGCTTGCCTAGTTTTGAACTCTCTATATATGGAAACAGGGTATATCAGTGTAAATACTCTTTTATGTTTGGCTTCTTTCACTCACAATTATTTTTGTGAGATTCATGTTCCATATAGCTATAGTTCGTTCATTGTCATTGCTCTATAGTATTCTATTATTTGAATATACCAAATTTATTTAATCTGTATATTGTTAATGAACATTTGGGTTTTTCCAGTTTGGGGCTGTTAAAAATAACACTTCTGTATAAGAATGTCTAGAGACATTTTCACTCCTAAGCATGTCTAGAGACATGCTTAGGAGTGAAAATGGTAGGTCATAGAATAAGTATTGCACAATAGTTTCCCAAAATGATTATCCAATTTATATATCCATTGGCTGTTCCAGTTTTTCTACATTCTCACCAACACTTGGTATTAACAGTCTTTTTCATTTAGCCATTCTGGTGGGTACATAGGGTTATCTCATTGCATTTTCCTGATGACTAAAGAAGTTAAGCACCTTTTCAAATATTTAATAACCATTGGTTATCTTCCTTTCTGAAGTGCCTTTTCAAGTACACCCAGTTTCTATTACCTGTCTTTTTCTTATTGAAGAGATGTTCTGTCTTTATATATTCTGAATACACTCCCTTTGTGGATTATATTTATTACAAATATCTTTACACACTCTGTTCACTTTTCTGTTCACTGGCTTAGTGGTGTCTTTTGATGAAAAAAAGTTTTAAATTTTATTGTAGTTCAATTTATCAATCTTTTCTTTTCCTGGTAGTGCTTTTCTGTTCAAGAAATTATTGCCTACCCCATGTAATTAATAGTATTCTCCTGTTTTATTTTTGAGAAACTTTACTGTTTTACCCTTTACACTTAGAGCTACAATATCCATTGAATTGATTATTTTGTATATGATGTGGGAATAGGGGACTACATTAAAACTTTTTCTATTTGCATATCCAGTTGACCAAGCACCATTTTTGAAAAGATCATCTGTTCCCTGCTTGTCTTCAGAGTAGCCTTTATCATAAAGCAAGTGTCCAGATATGCTTCTTGATTCTCTGTTCTGTTCCATTGGCCTGTTTGCCTATCCTTATGCCCATATTACATACTCCTAGTTACTATAGATTATAAGTCATGATATCCAGTAGAATAAATTCTCCAACTTTGTTCTTCTTCATAGTTGCCTTGGCCTTCACGATACTATATGAATTTTAGCGTTTGCTAATCACTTTCTGCAAAAAGCTTGCTCATGATTTGATTGCAAATGCATTCAATCTGTAAATCAGTTAGGGAGAATTAACACTGAATTTTTCAGCCCACAAACATGATGTATCCATTCATTTATTTATCTGTTATTTTCAGCAGTTTTTCATGGTTTTCTGTGTAGATTTCTTATACACGTTTAAGTTTATTCACATTTATTCAAAGCAATCTGGTTTCATATGCATTATGCTATTGGAAATAGTCTCATGTTTTTTTGAATTTCATTTTCTCATTATTTGTTGACAGAATATAGAAATACAATTGATTTTTTATATGTTGACATATATCGTTACCCTGCTTAATTTACGTATTCATTCTAAAATTTTATCTGCAGATTTTTTTGGTTTTTCATGTACACAATCATGTCATCTATGAATAATGACAGTTTTGTTACTTCCTTTCCATTTCTTATACATTTACTTTTAATTCTTGGCTTATTCGATGATTAGGACCTCCAGTACAATGATGATAAGAAATGGTCCTAATGGGCATACTTATTTCATTACCAGTGTTGGGGAGAAACCTTTCACTTTTCTATCATTCATATGAGGTTTGCTGAAGATGTTTGTAGATACTCTATCATATTAAGGATATTTCTTTCTCTAATTTGTTCAAAATTTTTATTGTAACTGAGTGTGGAATTTTATCTAATGCTTTTGCTGTGTCTGTTGAGATCTTCACATAATTATTCTCTTATATGGTGAATCACATTGATTTTTGAATATTAAACTAACTTTACATTACTGGGATAAACTCAGTTTGATTTTTATGTACTATCCTTTTAATATATTGCTAGATTTTGTTGGCTAAGATTTTATTTAGGATTTTTACATTTATATTCATGGGAATGCCTGACCTGTATTTCTTTTTGTTTCTTGTAATGTCTTTGTTAGGTTTTTGAATCAAGGTATGCTGGATTTAAGAATATCAAGGTTATGCTTTATCAAATAAATTGGATTGGGAAGTGCTCCCTCTTTATTTTAATTTTCTGAAAGACTTTGTGTAAGGCTTATTTCTTCCTTAAATTAATGGGAGAATTTACCAGTGAAGCCATTTAGCTATAGAGATTTTTTGTGGGAATATTTAAGATTAAAGATTAAAATTTTTGATAAATATTAGTCTATTCATAATTCTATTTCTTTTTTTCTTTTTTAAGTTGAGGTATGATTGACATATAAGACTGTATTACTTTCAGATATACAACATAATGATTTGATATTTGTATACATTGTGAAATGATAATCACGATAAGTCTAGCTAGCATTTGTCACCTTACATAGTTACAAAAATTTTTTTTTCTTGTAATGAGAACTTTTAGTACTCTCTTAGCAACTTTCAAATATGCAGTACAGTATTATTAACCATAGTCACCATGCTGTACAGTACATTCTCATGATCCGTATTTTAGAACTGAAAATTTGTACATTTTGACCCCCTTCACTAATTTCTCTCATCCCCCACATTCCACCTCTGGCAGCCACCAATCTGTTCTCTGTATCTATGAGCTTACTTTTTGTTTATTTGTTTTGTCTTTATCACATATAAGTGAGATTATATGGTATTTGTCTGATATTTCACTTAGCATAATGCCCTTGAGGCCCATCCATGTTGTCACAAATGGCAAGATTTCATCATTTTTATGGATGAATAATATTCTATTTTATATAGAATATATACATACACACAGATACATGTATATATATGTATATTAATATATACACACCACATCTTCTTTATCTATTCATCCATTGATGAATAATTAGGTCATTTTCCATATATTGGCTATTGTAAATAAGGCTGCACTGAACATGGGGTGCATAAACCTTTTTGAGTTAGGGTTTTTGTTTTCTTCAGATAAACACCCAGAAGTAGAATTGCTGGTAGTTCTATTTTTAATTTTTTGAGAAACTCCATACTGTTTTCCATAGTGGCTGCACCAATTTACATTCCCACCAATAGTGCACGAGGGTTCCTTTTCTCCACATCATCACCCACACTTGTTATTTCTTGTCTTTTTGATAATAGCCATTCTGACAGGTGTGAGGTGATATCTCATTGTGGTTTGATTTGCATTTCCCTTGGTGCTTAGTGAGGTTGAGCATCTTTTCATGTACCTGTTGGCCATCTGTATGTCTTCTTTGGAAAATGTCTGTTTAGATCTTCTGCTTGTTTTTTAATTGGATTGTTCATTTTTTTTGCTATTGAGTTGTATGAGTTCTTTATATATTTTGGAATTACCTCCTTTATCAGACATATGATTTGCAAATATTTTCTCCCATTTGGTAGTTGTCTTTTCATTCTGTTGATGAAAACCACCTGTTGGTGGTTTCCTTTGCTGTGCAGAATCTTTTTACTTTGTTGTAGTCCTACTGGTTTATTTTTGCTTTTGTTGCTTCTGCTTTTGGTGTCAGATTCAGAAAATCATCACCAAGACCTATGTCAAGGAGGTGTCAAGACCTATGTCAACCTGTGTTTTCTTCTAGGAGTTTTATAGTTTCAGGTCTTTTGTTCAAGTCTTTGTCCCAACACCATTTATTGAAGAAACTTCTTTTTCTCCATTGTATATTCTTGGCTTCTTTGTCATATATTAATTGACCATATATGTGTGGATTTATTTCTAGGCTCTCTATTCTGTTCCCTTGATTCTATTTATTTTTACGTTAATTCTGGTAAATTGATTTTTATTAGAATTTGTCCATTTCATCTATAGTTTCAAATCCATTGGGAGAAGTTGACTATCATTCTATCCTCATATGTTACTAATGTATGCAGTATCCAGAGTGATGGGCCAGTTTAAATTCCATATTGTTATTTGTCTGTTCTCTCTTTTTTATTGTTCCAGAGCTGCCAAGAGTTCATCAATGTTCTTAATGTTCTCAAAGAACTAACTTTTGGCCTTGTTGATTTTTTTCTTTTTTTTTTTTCTGCTTTATATTCATTGATTTCTACTTTTACATTTTTCTCCTTCATTGTACTACTTGGGTCTAATTTACTATTCTTTTTATAACTTTTTAAGATGGAAGCTTATCTAATTTCTTTTAGACTGTCTTTTCTAATACCTAAGTGTATTTAAGACTAAAAACTTTGCAGTCCTTCTGTATACTGCTTTAGCTACATCCCTTGAGGCTTTTTTATATTTTATTTTTATTATCTCTTAATTCAAAATATTTTCTGACTTCTCTTTTGACCTATTTCTTGACTCGTGGATTATTTAGAAGAATGTTGCTTAATTTCTATCTATCTATCTTTTAAGGTATTGTTTTATTTTACAGGACACATTCTAAAATCCTTTGGAATTTATTAAGAGTTACCTTGTGACCTAACATATGTTTTATTTTGGTAAATGTTCATTGAAAAGCATGTGTTTTTCTGTTTGGGGTTCTATAAATATTTAATATGTAAAGTCTGTTGATTGTGCTCTTTAAATATTGTATATCCTTGTTGATAGTTTTTACCTTCTTCTGAAGGTTACTATTAGAGATATATTAAAATCTCCCACTGTGATTGTGGACTTGATTATGTATGTTGTTAGGTCTGTTAACTTTTGCTTTATACACTGAGGCTATGTTTTTATAGTCCTGAAAATTTAGAACTATTATATTTCTTGGTGGATTTCCCCTTAATCATTATTTCTCTTGGTCTGTAGTAATCCATCTGTATTAGTTTCTATTGCTGCTGTAACAAATTACCACAAATTTAATGTCTTTAAACAACATAAATTTATTATCTTGCAGTTCTGGAGATTTGAAGTCTAAAATGGGTGCCTCCAGGCTGTGTTATTTCTAGAGGCTCCAGGGGGAATCTGTTTCCCTGCCCTCTCCAGGTTCCAGAGTCTGCCTATATCCTTTGCCTTGTGGTTCACTTCTATCTTCAAAGCCAGCAACATAGCATATTCAAATCTCTTTCTATCTGTCACTCTTGCTACTGTCACACTGGCTACTGTTTGACTGCTATTGCATCCCTTTTACAAGGAGTCCTGTGATTAAATCTGGACAATCCAGGATATCTCCCCATGTCAGGATCCACAACTTGATCATGTCTTCAGAATCCCTTTTGCCATACAAACTAACATTCACGGGTTCCTGGGATTGGATGTGGACATCTTGGCAGGAGGAGCCGTTATTCATCCTACCACATCATTTTTAAGTTTTCATTTTCTGACAGAAATACATAGGTACATATAACTTTCGTTTCTTAATTCCTTTTTTTGGAAATATAATTGCTATGCAATATAATGTTAGTTTCAGGTGTACTACATAGTGATTTGATATTTGCATACATTATGAAATGATCACCATAATAAGTCTAGTAACCATCTGCTCCCATACAAAGTTATTACAATATTATTAACCATATTCCTTATGCTGTATATTACATCTCTATGACTTATTTATTATATAACTGGAGGCTTTTATCTCTTAATCCCCTTCACCTATTTTGCCCCCTTTTCTTTCTTTTAGTTAGCATTTTCAAGGTATACCTTTTTCACCTATCACTTTTATCCTTTCCCTGTCCTTATATTTAAAGCTTGTCTCTTTTTAGTTATATATAGTGGGTTTTGTTTTTCATTTCAGCTGACAGTGTTTGTCTTTTAATTGGAGTTCTTAATCCATTTCCTTTATATGTTGTTATTGATATATTTGGGTTTACATCTGTACCTCATTGTTTATTTTCTAATCATCTTGTCTCTTCTATGTTCCTTTTCTTTCTTAAATTTTAAAGTTCACAACTTTTATTATTTAATTTCCCCCCTGCTGGCTAGTTTTATAAACATTATTTTACAACTCTTTAGTGATTATCTCTGTAATTGTAGCATGCATTCTTGACTTATGATATAAATTAGTACTTTCATAATTTACTGGGCAATACAAGGACTGCAAAATACTTTATATGCATTCAAATAGTTCATCTTTTGTACTGTTGTTGTCATGTGCTTTACTACTTTGTGTGTTTTGCGCCCCACACTCCCAGAAGGGAGTAAGCATAAGTTGGAATGCACTGGGCACCTTTATATCTGTCAATAACAACTTTTCACCATGAAAAAAATCCTTTAGAGTGTAATGGCTGTTGCTTACCTTCTGCCTTTCAAATCTTCCATTAATTCCTCTTTGGCCAACTCTAACCCAGAACTATATGGAGGAGGATACTTGGGAAAATGTTTCCAACTTAACCAAGTTAGCACAAAACAAGCATCACACTCAGATTGTCGTTTTCCTCCAGAAACTATTTTCTTTTGTTGCTATCAGGCAGAGTAGGAGCCAATTACCTTAATTAATTTTGGGACTGAGCTGACTTGAAATTTGTTTCAATCCTTGTGAGGACTTCTATTTCTTGTTAATTCTTACAACTCGGATGCGTCATTTCAGGGTCCCAACAGAAAGCTCCGGATAAGTGTTACATTCCAGTACGGTGAGACTGTGCTCAGGGTCTCAGCCGTTTAGCTGCTGCTTTCTCCTTGACTCTGCAACTTCTTATCTCTGCACTCATGTGAATCAGCAAATGCTTTGAGAGCAAGGCCATGAAAGAATGTTCAGCTAGCCTCAATAAGACACTCTTCTTTTATAGATCTACTTCTCAGGTCCTGACTTTTCTTGATAACTCTCCAATGCCTTCAAACTGATTTTTTATATCCAGTTTTTCTAGCAACAGGAAGGATAGTCTGATACAGCATGACTCTTCATAATCAAGAATGGAAGTCTTGGAATTATAAATTTATTGGCCCCAAGGGTATAATGTAATAACAAGTTATATTGGGTGATAAACAGGAAGAGGCAGAGATAGCATTAAGAAACAATAAATAATGGTTATTTTACTGGCTGACTTCCCTGTTGCTAAAGATAATTGTTTACAATAGTGAAATAAATAAATCTCTGCTGCTTCTCGCTATGGAGCATCATAATACATAAAGTTGCCCAAATGAAAAGCAGGTCATAAGTTGCAGTTTAGTATGTCTGCACTTAATGTGCTCCTTAACTGGTTGTTTTCTCTGTCCCTGATATTTTAATAAGCATGGCCTTTCCCTTTGGTCGTTTTTAGATAGATTATTAATCTAGTCCAAGTCATGGTCTCCAAATTTGGTAGAAACCCATAAGGTCATTTTTACTTGACATAGCATAGAGAAATAAACAGATAATTAAGTTTATATGGATTGGATCTATATAATCTACAAAAATACTGGCAGGACTAATGAGTGAATTTAGCCGTATTGTAGGCTATATGGTCAGTATACAAAAATCAATTATAGTTTTACATACTAGCCACAGACAACTGGAAAATAAAATTTTAAAAATACCATTTTCAATAGCATCAAAAGAAAATATACATAGTAACAAATTTGATAAATTAGATCTGTGAAAATTTACATAAAACATTTTCATTAACTTGTACGAGCTTTTTGGGTTAAACAAATCCAAACCCTGCCTCTTAACCAATTACTAGCAGGGTAATATTAGGCAGGTGTTTAACCTTTCTAGACTTCAGTTTTCCTTTTGTGAAATTAGGATAGTAAAAATTACCTCGGGGTTGAAATGAGTCAACATATATGGCACATAGCAGGTGCTTAGTAAAAGTTAGTGATTTCTCTCTTCTCTGCATAGTAATATAGGGACCATGCTCTACTCCTGAATTTAAAATGTTTTATCTCAAATATGGCCAAATTGGCTATCTTAACTTTTTCAGATACTTGTTGATTTATTAAAACAAAAACACATGGAAAGAAAGAATACCATTAGAAAATATAATGAACATGACCATTTGTATATCAATTAGTTTACAAAACAAAGGCCAGGGAATTGTCATATGGAAAATACTGCCTTATAAATACTGATAGTGACAAAGGTTATTTATGGAGAAATGATAGTAATTTGGAACCCGTAAGATAAAGCATTTTCTATTTTAATAGTAATATCTAATAAAATGGACTTAATTATCTTAGGGGTATCTATTACTCCTTTAGAGAAATAATAGTTTTTTATAAACTTTAACTCTGTCAGGCCCAAAGCATATTATTATAGCATTATGTCCCAAATTACCTGAAATATTTTTAGTTAACAATTGATTTCTAGGAAAGCTGATTGTGAATTGCAGCATGAAGACAGGACCAGATATGAGATAGCTTGCAGTAGGTCATTGCATCCAATAGATTATCTGGCTTCTTTTAGACTGGTGACTACATGAGAACCTCAAAACACAGTAGCTATAGTTATATATTTTATTTACCTATGTATATTTATGTAATTTCTATAAATATATAAATAATTAAATCTTATAAATAATTAAATCAATAAATAATCCTCTTTATATAATTTGTTTCATTATATACTATATATAATTATATAAATATATGTTTTATATGTTACAAATTATTTAAATAAAACTATTTTTATACTTGATACATATAAACATTTTATAATTAATAATATATAATAATATGTATATGATATATAATGTATATGATAAATATTTTCTCTATATATAAATATACATAATGTATTTATGTAATTATGTAATATATAGGTTCTATATAATATATAAGTAATATATTTATGTAAAATACATATGTGATACATTTATATAAAATACATATGTGATGAATTTGTATATAAATATATATGTATATATATAAATATATAAATATATATAAAATTTACCTCTCAACAATCCTGCAAAGCATTTTTCAGTTGATAAAAATGAGGCTTAGAGAAATAAGGAAATTAACCTAGGTTATAAGATGCTCAGCAGTGGAGTTGGGACCTAGTCCCATGCTGATTGATTCTAGAATCTGTGTCTTTAAACATTATATTTTATTCTTGCTTAGCATTCGTTTAATTTATCTGGTTCTATTAGACTCTTGCAGTGGCAGAGCCACTTTTATACCTAGATGAAGAATGAAGTGAACTTAAGGATTCTAAGATCAACAGTTCACCCTCTTCAACTTCACAATGCTTTGGAGCTAATGAATTGAAGCTTCTTGTTAAGGTGACCATATTTAAGCTAATGACTGGGACACTGCCTAAAAAAGAGACATCCTGCTTTTACCTAGGGGATGATATAATTTCCAGACCAAAAATGCTGGAATTTCTGGGCCTTTTCATGACTAGTAGGAAGAGAATATTTAAAGTTGTTCATGAGTTTGATCCAGGTTTGTGCTTTGGTGGCTCAGGTCCCATGCTGAGTGACATTATTATTTGTTTGTCTCTTGATAGGAATGATAGATCAGAAAGCAATTTTCCTTGGAGGAAGAAACCCCAAGTTTTCATTGGGGTAACAGAAATACCCTTGAGGTAAGGGGAAGTAAACAGAATTGGGAGGTTGGAGAAAACCAGGACTGACCACCAATTCTTCAGTGTTCTGGGATCTCTTTATCATGTGTTTGGCCCCATCTAGCCCATAGAGAATATTTGCCTGAGAGTGCATGTGAGCTGTGGTCCATGCTCTGATGCTATTGAGTCCCAAACACCCCTGAAAATAAGAATCACCTGAAGTGGCACAAATTCTTGGGGTTACCCACACAAACCTACTGAAGTAGAATTTTCAGGGGAGAAGTTTATTAATTTATATATGTAATAAGCATTCAAGGAAAAATGAATATATACCATACAGGACATATATACCATACAGGACATATATACCATACAGGACAAACCCAAGGAGGAACACACTGGGACACATAGTAATCAAACTGACAAAAACTAAAGACAAAGAAAAAATATTAAAAGCAACAAGGGAAAAGCAACAAATAACATACAAGGCAACTCGCATAAGGTTAACAGCTGATTTCTCAGCAGAAACTCTGCAGGCCAGAAGGGAGTGGCACGATATACTTAAAGTGATGAAAGGAAAGAATTTACAACCAAGAATACTCTACTCAGCAAGGCTCTCATTCAGATTTCACAGAGAAATCAAAAGCTTAACAGACAAACAAAAGTTAAGAGAATTCAGCACCACCAGACCAGCTTGGCAACAAATGCTTAAGGAACTTCTCTAGGCAGGAAAGAAAAGGCTGTAACCAGAAACAAGAATGGATTAAAGACCTTAATGTAATGCCAGACACTATCAAACTCTTAGAGGAAAACATAGGCAGAACACTCTATGAAATAAATCACAGCAAGATCCTTTCTGACCCACCTCCTAGAGAAATGGAAATAAAAACAAAAATAAACAAATGGGACCTAATGAAATGTAAAAGCTTTTGCACAGCAAAGGAAACCATAAACAAGACAAAAAGACAACCCTCAGAATGGTAGAAAATATTTGCAAACAAAGCAACTGACAAAGGATTAATCTCCAAAATTTACAAGCAGCCCATGCAGCTCAATATCAAAAAAACAAACAACCCAATCCAAAAATGGGCAGAAGACCTAAACAGACATTTCTCCAAAGAAGATATACAGATGGCCAACAAACACATGAAAGAATGCTCAACATCATTAATCATTAGAGAAGTGCAAATCAAAACTACAATGAGATATCATCTCACACCAGTCAGAATGGCCATCATCAAAAAATCTAGAAACAATAAATGCTGGAGAGGGTGTGGAGAAAAGGGAACACTCTTACACTGTTGGTGGGAATGTAAATTGATACAGCCACTATGGAGAACAGTATGGAGGTTCCTTAAAAAACTACAAATAGAACTACCATACGACCCAGCAATCCCACTACTGGGCATATACCCTGAGAAAACCATAATTCAAAGAGTCATGTACCAAAATGTTCACTGCAGCTTTATTTACAATAGCCAGGACATGGAAGCAACCTAAGTGTCCATCAACAGATGAATGGATAAAGAAGATGTGGCACATATATACATGGAATGTTACTCAGCCATAAAAAGAAACGAAATTGAGTTATTTGTAGTAAGATGGATGGACCTAGAGTCTGTCGTACAGAGTGAAGTAAGTCAGAAAAAGAAAGACAAATACTGTATGCTAACACATATATATGGAATCTAAGAAAAAAAAAGTCATGAAGAACCTAGGGGCAAGACGGGAATAAAGATGCAGACCTAACAGAGAATGGACTGGAGGATATGGGGAGGGGGAAGGGTGAGCTGGGACAAAGTGAGAGAGTGGCATGGACATATATACACTACCAAACGTAAAATAGATAGCTAGTGGGAAGCAGCCACGTAGCACAGGGAGATCTGCTTGGTGCTTTGGGACCACCTAGAGGGGTGGGATAGGGAGGGTGGGAGGGTGGGAGATGCAAGAGGGAAGAGATATGGGAACATATGTATATGTATAACTAATTCACTTTGTTATAAAGCAGAAACTAACACACCATTGTAAAGCAATTATACTCCAATAAAGATGTTAAAAAAAAAAGAAATTTAAAAATCAGAAAGCTCACTGGTAAAGGCAAACATACAGTAAAGGTAGGAAATTATCTGTACACTAATATGGTATAAAACCAGCAATTGTGAGAAGAGGAGAGCATAAATGCAGGGTATTGGAAATGCATTTGAAATTAAAAGAAAAGCAACTTAAAATAATCTTGTTTACATGTAGATTGCTATATCAAAACCTCATGGTAACCACAAACCAAAAACATAAAATGGATATACACACAAAAAAGAAAAAGGAGTCCAAACACAACACTGAAGTTAGTCATCGAATCACAAGAGAAGAGAACAAAAGAGGAAGGGAAGCAAAATCACCTTCAAAAACAAAGCCAAAACAATTAACAAACTGGCAATAAGAACATACATATTGATAATTACCTTAAACATAAATGGATTAAATTCTCCAACCAAAAGACATAGACTGGCTGAATGGAAACAAAAACAAGACCTGTATATATGCTGTCTATAAGAGACCCACTTCAGATCTAGGGACACATACAGACTGAAAATGAGGGGATAGAAAAATGTATTCCATGTAAATGGAAATCAAAAGAAAGCTGGAGTAGCAATACTCATATCACACAAAACAGACTTTAAAATTAAGACTGTTACAAGAGACAAAGAAGGACACCACATAATGATCAAGGGATCAATCCAAGAAGATGTAACAATTGTGAATATATATGGACACACCATAGGAGCACATCATATATAAGATGAATGCTAAAAGCCATAAAAGGAGAAATAGACAGTAACACAATAATAGTGGGGGACTTTAACACACCCACTTTCATCAATGGACAGATCATCCCAATAGAAAATCAGTAAGGAAACACAGGCCTTAAATGACACATTAGACCAGATGGACTTAATTGATATTTATAAAGCATTCCATCCAAAAGCCCCAGAATATGCATTCTTCTCAAGTGCACATGGAACATTCTCCAGGACTGATCACATGGTGGGCCACAAAGCAAGTCTCAGTAAATTTAAGAAAAGTGAAATCATATCAAGCATCTTTTCCAACCACAACACTATGAGATTAGAAATCAACTCAAGAAAAAGCCCTGTAAAAAACACAAACACATGGAGGCTAAACAATATGCTACTAAGCAACCAATGGATTTGGAAGAAATCGAAGAGGAATTCAAAAAATACCTAGAGACATATGAAAATGAAAAAAAACAATGATCCAAAACCTATGGGATGCCACAAAAGCTGTTGTAAGAGGGAAGTTTATAGCAATACAGTCTTACCTCAGGAAACAAGAAAAATCTCAAACAACCTAACCTTATACCTTAAACAACAAGAGGGAGAAGAATAAACAAAACCTGAAGTCAGTAGATGGAATTAAATCATAAGATCAGAGCAGAAAAATAGAGATTAAAAAAACAATAGAAAAGATTAATGAAACTAAAAGCTGGTTCTTTGAAAAGGTAAACAAAATTGATAAACCATTAGCCAGACTCATCACGAAAAGAAGGAAGAGGGCTCAGATCAATAAAATCAGAAATGAAAAAGGAGAAGTTCCAACAGGTACCACAGAAATACAAAGGATCATAAGATACTACTACAAGCAACTATATGCCAATAAAATGGACAACCCAGAAGAAATGGACAAATTCTTAGAAAGATAAAATAGCCCAAGACTGAACCAGGAAGAAATAGATAATATGGACAGACCAATCACAAATTCTGAAATTGAAACTGTGATTTTAAAACTCTCAACAAACAAAAGTCCAGGACCAGTTGGCTTCACAGGAAAATTCTATCAAACGGTTAGAGAAGGGTTAATACCTATCCTTCAGAAACTATTCCAAAAAATTGCAGAGAAAGGAACATTCCCAAATTCATTCTATGAGGCCACCATCACCCTGATATCGCAAAACCAGACAAAAATACCAGAAAAAAGGAACTTATAAGCCAATATCACTGATGAATATATACATAAAAATTCTTAACAAATTACTAGCAAAATGAATCCAACAGTACATTAAAAGGATCATACACCTTGATCAAGTGAGATTTATTGCAGGGATGCAAGGATTTCTCAATCTCTGCAAATCAATCAGTGTGATATACCAAATCAATAAATTGAAGAATAAAACCCATATGATCTTCTCAATAGATGCAGAAAAAGCTTCTGACAAAATTCAACATCCATTTACAATAAAAACTCTCCAGAAAGTGCGCATAGAGGGAATGTACCTCAACATAATAAAGGCCATATATGACAAATCTACAGCTAACATCATACTCAACAGTGAAAAGCTGAAAGCATTTCCTCTAAGATCAGGAACAAGACAAGGATGTCCACTCTCATCACTTTTATTCAAATTAGTTTTGGAAGTCCTAGCCATGGCAGTCAGAGAAGAAAAAGAAATAAAAGGAATCCAAACTGGAAAAGAAGAAGTAAAACTGTCACTGTTTGCAGATGACATGATACTATACATTGAAAATCCTAAAGATGCTACCAGAAAACAGCTAGAGCTCATCAATGAATTTGGTAAAATGCAGGATATAAAATAAGTACACGGAGATGTGTTACATTCCTATACAAAAACAACAAAAGATCAGGAAGAGAGATTAAGGAAACAATCCCATTTACCATTGCATCAAAAAGAATAAAATACCTAGGAATAAATCTGCCTAAGGATGCAAAAGACCTGTACTCCAAAAGCTATAAGACACTGATGAAAGAAATTGAAGATGACACAAGCAGATGGAAAGATATACCATGTTCTTGGGCTGGAAGGATCAGTATTGTCAAAATGACTATATTACACAAGGGAATCTACAGATTCAAAGCAATCCCTGTCAAATTACCAATGGCCTTTTTCACAGAACTAGAACAGAAAATCTTAAAATTTGTATGGAGACACAAAAGACCTCGAATAAAAAAAGCCATCTTGAAAAAGAAAGCTGGAGTGGGAGGAATCAGGCTTGCTGACTCCAGACTATACTACAAAGCAACAGTAATCAAAACAGTATGGTACTTGAACAAAAACAGAAATATGGATCAATGGTACAGGATAGAAAGCCCAGAAAGAAACACATGCACCTGTGGTCAATTAATGCACAACAAAGTCTCTTCAATAAATTGTGCTGGGAAAACTGGACAGCTACATGCCAAAAAATGAAATTAGAACATTCTTTAACACCATACACAATAATAAGCTCAAAAAGGATTAAAGACCTAAATGTAAGACTGGATACTGTAAAACTCTTAGAGGAAAATATAGGCAGAACACTCTTTGACATAAAATGGAGAAATATCTTTTTGGATCCACCTCCTAGAGTAATGGGAATAAAAAGGAAACTAGGGCTTCCCTGGTGGCGCAGTGGTTGAGAGTCCGCCTGCTGATGCAGGGGACACGGGTTCGTGCCCCGGTCCGGGAAGATCCCACATGCCGCGGAGCGGCTGGACCCGTGGGCCATGGCCGCTGGGCCTGCGCGTCCGGGGCCTGTGCTCCGCAACAGGAGAGGCCACAACGGTGAGAAACTAAATGGGACCTAAATAAACTCAGAAGGTTTTGCACAACAAAGGAAACCATAAACAAAATGAAAAGACAGCACACAGAATGGGAGAAAATATTTGTAAACAATGTGACCAACACGGGATTAGTCCTAAATTTAAAAACAGCTCATGTGGCTCAATATAAAAAAAAAATCAAAACATGGGCAGAAGACCTAAATAGACCTTTCTCCAAAGAAGACATACACGTGGCCAAGAGGCACATGAAAAAATGCTCAACATTGCTAATTATTAGAGATATGCAAATCAAAACTATGAGATATCACCTCACACCAGTCAGGATGGCCATCATCAAAAAGTCTACAAGCAGGGCTTCCCTGGTGGTGCAGTGGTTGAGAGTCCACCTGCCGATGCAGGGGACATGGGTTTGTGCCCCAGTCCGGGAAGATCCCACATGCCACGGAGCAGCTGGGCCCGTGCGCCATGGCCACTGAGCCTGCGTATCTGGAGCCTGTGCTCTGCAATGGGAGAGGCCACAACAGTGAGAGGCCCACGTACTGCAAAAAAAAAAAAAAAAGTCTACAAACAATAAATGCTGGAGAGGGTGTGGAGAAAAGGGAACCCTCCTGTACTGTGGGTGGGAATGTAAATTGGTACAGCCACAATTGAGTACAGTATGGAGATTTCTTAAGAAACAAAATATAGTTACCATATGATCCAGCAACCCCACTCGTGGACATATATCTGGAGAAAAACAGGGTCTGAAAGGATACATGCACCCCAGTGTTCATTGCACCGCTGTTTACAATAGCCAAGACATGGAAGCAACCTAAATGTCCATTGAAAGATGAGTGGATAAAGAAGATGTGTATATATACAATGGAATATTACTCAGCCATTAAAAAGAATGAAATAATGCCATTTGCAGCAACATGAATGGACCTAGAGATTATCATACTAAGTGAAGTAAGTCAGAGAAAGACAAATATCTTATGATATTGCTTATATATAGAATCTAAAAAAAAATGATACAAACGAACTTATTTACAAAACAGAAACAGACCGACAGACTCAGAGAATGAACTTATGGTTATAGGGGGAAGGGTCGGGGGTGGGATAGATTGGGACTTTGGTATTCACATATACACACTGCTATTTTTTTAAATAGATAACCAACAAGGACCTACTGTATAGCAGAGGGAACTCTGCTAAGTATTTTGTCATAATGTAAATGGGAAAGGAATTTGAAAAAGAATAGATACATGTATATGCATAACTGAATCACTCTGCTGTATATCTGAAACTAACAAAATATTGTTAATCAACTATATTCCAATATAAAATAAAAATTTTAAAAAAGAAAGGAATCCAGTTTGGAAAGGTTAAGTAAAATTATCTCTATTCACAGACAACATGATTGTATAGAAACTTTCAAATAATCTACAAAGACATCACTGGAACTGATAAGTATGTTTAGCAAGGTAGCAAGATACAAGGCTGATATAAAAAATTTGTATTTCTATATTCTAACAATGAACAATTGAAAATTGAAATTTTAAAAATAATGTCACTTACAGTAGCACCCCAAACCATGTAACTATTAGGTACAACTCTAGCAAAATATGTGTTTACATAGCCACGCCATGGAAGCATGTGTAAGATTTGCATGCTGAAAAATACAAAACTGCTAAAGTACATTTTAAAATACCTGAATAAATGGAGATATTTTTTGTGTTCATGGTTTGCAATACTCATTATTGTTAAGATGGCAATCTAATCTTTAGAGTGATCTGTAGAAAGCAATCCCAATCAAAATCCAGTGGGATCTTGTATAGAAATTAACAAGCTGATTCTAAAATTTACTTCTTTATAAGGTTGTTCTAAGGATCAAATGAAATAACTACATATAAAGAGTTTACTACAGGGCTTCCCTGGTGGTGCAGTGGTTGAGAGTCCGCCTGCCAATGCAGGGGACACAGGTTCGTGCCCCAGTCCGGGAAGATCCCACATGCCGCAGAGCGGCTTGGCCCGTGAGCCATGGCCGCTGAGCCTGCGCGTCCGGAGCCTGTGCTCTGTGACGGGAGAGGCCACAGCAGTGAGAGGCCCGCGTACCACAAAAAAAGAGTTTACTACAAAGCTTAGCATACAGAAAGCAAGAAATGTTAACTATTATTACTCAATCTTTTTAACCATTTTAAATTGAAGTACAGTTAATTTACAATATTGTGTTAGTTTAGGGTGTATAACAAAGTGATTCAGTTACACACATATCTGTGTGTATATCTATGTGTATATATATATATTCTTTTTCATTATAGGTTATTACTAGTTATTGAAATAATTCCCTATGCTATACAGTAGGTCCTTGTTGTTTATCTATTTTATATATATGTGTGTATATGTTACAGTCATTTCATTGCTCCTTTTGGCCAGTGAATGTCTTTGATCTTAAACACCACATTTTCTTCAATATATACTGAGAGTTGTATTCTTTTGGGCATTCATCGTCATTCATTCATTTTTTTCTTTCATTCTACAAATATTTGTTGAGCACCTACTCTGTACACAGCATTGTGGTAAGTTGGGAAAACAGTGAATAAATAGGCAAACTATGACTGCTACCTTCATGAAGTTTTCATTCCAGGAGCAAAATAGATATTAAACTACTTTTTACACAACTCTTCAATTAAACCGTGAAAAGTGTTTTGAAGAAGTAGGGAATATTATGAATGAGATGACTGGGAGATTTAACCTAGGCTGGAAGTAATATCTGCACTGAGATAGGAGAATAAGAAGAAGGATCTAGACAGAGGGGACCACCACAGACAGGTCCTGAGGTGATGAGAGAAAGCCAGAGTGGCTACACATATAAGGTAAAGAAGAGAGGTGTTCAAGAGGCTATTGGAGAGGAAGGCAAGGGCTAGATTTTACAGTAGGCTTTTTTCTTAAAAGTAGTAGAAGGGTTTGTAAAAGGTATTTGGTAAAAGAAGGATTAATACATCCATCCTGCTTTCATGCATCACAGTTTTATTTATTTTTTTTTTTTTTAACATCTTTATTGGGGTATAATTGCTTTACAATGGTGTGTTAGTTTCTGATTTATAACAAAGTGAATCAGCTATACATATACATGTGCTCCCATGTGTCTTCCCTCCTGCATCTCCCTCCCTCCCACTCTCCCCCTCCCACCCCTCCAGGCTGTCCCAAAGCCCCGAGCTAATATCCCTGTGCCTTGCGGCTGCTTCCCCCCAGCTATCCACCCCACCACGTTTGTTAGTGTGTATATGTCCATGACTCTCTCTCGCCCTGTCAAAACTCACCCTTCCCCCTCCCCATATCCCCAAGTCCGCTCTCCAGTAGGTCTGCGCCTCCATTCCTGTCTTATCCCTAGGTTCTTCATGACATTTTTTCCCCTCAAATTCCATATATATGTGTTAGCATACGGTATCTGTCTTTGTCTTTCTGACTTACTTCACTCTGTATGACAGACTCTAGGTCTATCCATCTCATTACAAATATCTCAATTTCATTTCTTTTTAAGGCTGAGTAATATTCCATTGTGTATATGTGCCACATCTTCTTTATCCATTCGTCCGATGATGGGCGCTTAGGTTCTTTCCATCTCCGGGCTATTGTAAATAGAGCTGCAATGAACATTTTGGTACATGACTCCTTTTGAATTTTGGTTTTCTCAGGGTATATGCCCAGTAGTGGGATTGCTGGGTCATATGGTAATTCTATTTGTAGTTTTTTAAGGAACCTCCATACTGTTCTCCATAGTGGCTGAACCAATTCACATTCCCACCAGCAGTGCAAGAGTGTCCCCTTTTCTCCACACCCTCTCCAGCATTTATTGTTTCTAGATTTTTTGATGATGGCCATTCTGACTGGTGTGAGATGATATCTCATTGTAGTTTTGATTTGCATTTCTCTAATGATTAATGAGGTTGAGCATTCTTTCATGTGTTTGTTGGCATTCTGTATATCTTCTTTGGAGAAATGTCTGTTTAGGTCTTCTGCCCATTTTTGGATGGGGTTGTTTGTTTTTTTGTTATTGAGCTGCATGAGCTGCTTGTAAATTTTGGAGATTAATCCTTTGTCAGTTGCTTCATTTGCAAATGTTTTCTCCCATTCTGAGGGTTGTCTTTTGGTCTTGATTATGGTTTCCTTTGCTGTGCAAAAGCTTTGAAGTTTCATTAGGTCCCATTTGTTTATTTTTGTTTTTATTTCCATTACTCTAGGAGGTGGGTCAGAAAGGATCTTGCTGTGATTTATATCATAGAGTGTTCTTCCTATGTTTTCCTCTAAGAGTTTGATAGTTTCTGGCCTTACATTTAGGTCTTTAATCCATTTTGAGCTTATTTTTGTGTATGGTGTTAGGGAGTGATCTAATCTCATACTTTTACATGTACCTGTCCAGTTTTCCCAGCACCATTTATTGAAGAGGCTGTCCTTTCTCCACTGTACATTCCTGCCTCCTTTATCAAAGATAAGGTGTCCATATGTGCATGGGTTTATCTCTGGGCTTTCTATCCTGTTCCACTGATCTATCTTTCTGTTTTTGTGCCAGTACCATACTGTCTTGATTACTGTTGCTTTGTAGTATAGTCTGAAGTCAGGGAGCCTGATTCCTCCAGCTCCTTTTTTCGTTCTCAAAATTGCTTTGGCTATTCGGGGTCTTTTGTGTTTCCATACAAATTGCGAAATTTTTTGTTCTAGTTCTGTGAAAAATGCCAGTGGTAGTTTAATAGGGATTGCATTGAATCTGTAGATTGCTTTGGGTAGTAGAGTCATTTTCACAATGTTGATTCTTCCCATCCAAGAACATGGTATATCTCTCCATCTATTTGTATCATCTTTAATTTCTTTCATCAGTGTCTTATAATTTTCTGCATACAGGTCTTTCGTATCCTTAGGTAGGTTTATTCCTAGATATTTTATTCGTTTTGTTGCAATGGTAAATGGGAGTGTTTTCTTGATTTCACTTTCAGATTTTTCATCATTAGTATATAGGAATGCCAGAGATTTCTGTGCATTAATTTTGTATCCTGCTACTTTACCAAATTCATTGATTAGCTCTAGTAGTTTTCTGGTAGCATCTTTAGGATTCTCTATGTATAGTATCATGTCATCTGCAAACAGTGACAGCTTTACTTCTTCTTTTCCGATGTGGATTCCTTTTATTTCCTTTTCTTCTCTGATTGCTGTGGCTAAAACTTCCAAAACTATGTTGAATAAGAGTGGTGAGAGTGGGCAACCTTGTCTTGTTCCTGATCTTAGTGGAAATGCTTTCAGTTTTTCACCATTGAGGATGATGTTTGCTGTGGGCTTGTCATATATGGCCTTTATTATGTTGAGGAAAGTTCCCTCTATGCCCACTTTCTGGAGGGTTTTTATCATAAATGGGTGTTGAATTTTGTCAAAAGCTTTCTCTGCATCTATTGAGATGATCATATGGTTTTTCTCCTTCAATTTGTTAATATGGTTTATCACATTGATAGATTTGCGTATATTGAAGAATCCTTGCATTCCTGGAATAAACCCAACTTGATCATGGTGTATGATCCTTTTAATGTGCTGTTGGATTCTGTTTGCTAGTATTTTGTTGAGGATTTTTGCATCTATGTTCATCAGTGATATTGGCCTGTAGTTTTCTTTCTTTGTGACATCCTTGTCTGGTTTTGGTATCAAGGTGATGGTGGCCTCGTAGAAGGAATTTGGGAGTGTTCCTCCCTCTGCTATATTTTGGAAGAGTTCAAGAAGGATAGGTGTTAGCTCTTCTCTAAACGTTTGATAGAATTCACCTGTGAAGCCATCTGGTCCTGGGCTTTTGTTTGTTGGAAGATTTTTAATCACACTTTCAATTTCAGTGCTTGTGATTGGTCTGTTCATATTTTCTATTTCTTCCTGATTCAGTCTTGGCAGGTTGTGCATTTCTAAGAATTTGTCCATTTCTTCCAGATTGTCCATTTTATTGGCATAGAGTTGCTTGTAGTAATCTCTCATGATTTTTTTTATTTCTGCAGTGTCAGTTGTTATTTCTCCTTTCTCATTTCTAATTCTATTGATTTGAGTCTTCTCCCTTTTTTTCTTGATGAGTCTAGCTAGTGGTTTATCTATTTTGTTTATCTTCTCAAAGAACCAGCTTTTAGTTTTATTGATCTTTGCTATCGTTTCCTTCATTTCTTTTTCATTTATTTCTGATCTGATTTTTATGATTTCTTTCCTTCTGCTAGCTTTGGGGCTTTTTTGTTCTTCTTTCTCTAATTGCTTGAGGTGCAAGGTTAGGTTGTTTATTCGAGATGTTTCCTGCTTCTTAAGGTGGGCTTGTATTGCTATAAACTTCCCCCTTAGAACTGCTTTTGCTGCATCCCATAGGTTTTGGGTCGTTGTGTCTCCATTGTCATTTGTTTCTAGGTATTTTTTTATTTCCTCTTTAATTTCTTCAGTGATCACTTCATTATTAAGTAGTGTATTGTTTAGCCTCCATGTGCTTGTATATTTTACAGATCTTTTCCTGTAATTGATATCTAGTCTCATGGCGTTGTGGTCAGAAAAGATACTTGATACAATTTCAATTTTCTTAAATTTACCAAGGCTTGATTTGTGACCCAAGATATGATCTATCCTGGAGAATGTTCCATGAGCACTTGAGAAAAATGTGTATTCTGTTGTTTTTGGATGGAGTGTCCTATAAATATCAATTAAGTCCATCTTGTTTAATGTATCATTTAAAGCTTGTGTTTCCTTATTTATTTTCATTTTGGATGATCTGTCCATGGGTGAAAGTGGGGTGTTAAAGTCCCCTACTATGAATGTGTTACTGTCTATTTCCCCTTTTATGGCTGTTAGTATTTGCCTTACGTATTGAGGTGCTCCTATGTTGGGTGCATAAATATTTACAATTGTTATATCTTCTTCTTGGATCGATCCCTTGATCATTATGTAGTGTCCTTCTTTATCCCTTTTAATAGTCCTTATTTTAAAGTCTATTTTGTCTGATATGAGAATTGCTACTCCAGCTTTCTTTTGGTTTCCATTTGCATGGAATATCTTTTTCCATCCCCTTACTTTCAGTCTGTATGTGTCTCTAGGTCTGAGGTGGGTCTCTTGTAGACAGCATATATAAGGGTCTTGTTTTTGTATCCATTCAGCCAATCTGTGTCTTTTGGTGGGAGCATTTAGTCCATTTACATTTAAGGTAATTATCGATATGTATGTTCCTATTCCCATTTTCTATATTGTTTTGGGTTCGTTATTATAGGTCGTTTCCTTCTTTTGTATTTCTTATCTAGAGGAGTTCCTTTAGCATTTGTTGTAAAGCTGGTTTGGTGGTGCTGAACTCTCTCAGCTTTTGCTTGTCTGTAAAGGTTTTAATTTCTCCATCAAATCTGAATGAGATCCTTGCTGGGTAGAGTAGTCTTGGTTGCAGGTTTTTCTCCTTCATCACTTTCAGTATGTCCTGCCACTCCCTTCTGGCTTGTAGGGTTTCTGCTGAGAGATCAGCTGTTAACCTTATGGGGATTCCCTTGTGTGTTATTTGTTGTTTTTCCCTTGCTGCTTTTAATATGCTTTCTTTGTATTTAATTTTTGATAGTTTGATTAATATGTGTCTTGGCGTATTTCTCCTTGTATTTATCCTGTATGGGACTCTCTGTGCTTCCTGGACTTGATTAACTATTTCCTTTCCCATATTAGGGAAGTTTTCAACTATAATCTCTTCAAATATTTTCTCAGTCCCTTTCTTTTTTTCTTCTTCTTCTGGAACCCCTATAATTCGAATGTTGGTGCGTTTAATGTTGTCCCAGAGCTCTCTGAGACTGTCCTCAGTTCTTTTCATTCTTTTTTCTTTATTCTGCTCTGCAGTAGTTATTTCCACTACTTTATCTTCCAGGTCACTTATCCGTTCTTCTGCCTCAGTTATTCTGCTATTGATCCTATCTAGAGTACTTTTAATTTCATTTATTGCGTTGTTCATCGTTGCTTGTTTCATCTTTATGTCTTCTAGGTCCTTGTTAACTGTTTCTTGCATTTTGTCTATTCTACTTCCAAGATTTCGGATCATCCTTACTATCATTATTCTGAATTCTTTTTCAGGTAGATTGCCTATTTCCTCTTCATTTGTTAGGTCTGGTGGGTTTTTATCTTGCTCCTTCATCTGCTGTGTGTTTTTCTGTCTTCTCATTTTGCTTATCTTACTGTGTTTGGGGTCTCCTTTTTGCAGGCTGCACGCTCGTAGTTCCCGTTGTTTTTGATGTCTGTCTCCAGTGGCTAAGGTTGTTTCAGCGGGTTGTGTAGGCTTCCTGGTGGAGGGGACTAGTGCCTGTGTTGTGCTGGATGAGGCTCGGTCTTGTCTCTCTAGTGGGCAGATTCACGTCTGGTGGTGTGTTTTGGGGTGTCTGTGGCCTTGTTATGATTTTAGGCAGCCTCTCTGCTAATGGGTGGGGTTGTGTTCCTGTTTTGCTAGTTGTTTGGCATAGGTTGTCCAGCACTGTGGCTTGCTGGTCGTTGAGTGAAGCTGGGTGCTGGTGTTAAGATGGAGGTCTCTGGGAGATGTCCACCGTTTAATATTATGTGGAGCTGGGAGGTCTCTTGTTGATCAGTTTCCTGAAGTTGGCTCTCCTACCTCAGAGGCAGAGCCCTGCCTCCTGGGCTGGAGCACCAAGAGCCTTTCATCCACACGGCTCAGAATAAAAGGGAGGAAAAGTAGAGAGAATTATTAGAAGTATGAGGAAAGAAGGAAGGAAAGGAGGAAAGGAAGGAAGGAAGAAAGAAGCAAAGAAGGAAAGAAAGGAGGGAGGGAGGGAGGAAGGAAGGAAGGAAGGAGGGAAAGAAGGGGAAAATGTAGAGAGAATTATTAGAAGTTTGAGGAAAGAAAGAGGGAAAGGAGGAAAGGAAGGAAGGAAGAAAGAAGCAAAGAAGGAAAGAAAGGAGGGAGGGAGGGAGGGAGGAAGGAAGGAAAGAAGGAGGGAAAGAAGGAGAAAATGTAGAGAGAATTAGTAGAAGTTTGAGGAAAGAGAGAAGGAAAGGAGGAAAGGAAGGAAGGAAGAAAGAAGCAAAGAAGGAAAGAAAGGAGGGAGGGAGGGAGGAAGGAAGGAAGGTAGGAGGGAAAGAAGGAGAAAATGTAGAGAGAATTAGTAGAAGTTTGAGGAAAGAAAGAAGGAAAGGAGGAAAGGAGGAAAGGAAGGAAGGAAGAAAGAAGCAAAGAAGGAAAGAAAGGAGGGAGGGAGGGAGGGAGGAAGGGAGGAAGGAAGGAAGGAAAGAAGGAAAAAAGACAGAAAGAAAGAAGGTACAGTAAAAATAAAATAAAGTATAATATAGTTATTGTACTAAAAAATATTTAGAACAAAAAAAAAAAAAAAAAAAAAAAAGAACAGATAGAACCCTAGGACAAATGCTGGAAACAAAGCTATACAGAGAAAATCTTACACAGAAGCATACACATACGTGTTCACAAAGAGAGGCAAAGTGGGAAAAATCATAAATCCTGCTCCCAGAGACCACCTCCTCAACCTGGGGTGATTCGCTGTCTAAAGGAGGGAAGGAAGGAAGGAAAGAAAGAAAGAACGAAGGTAAAGTACAATAAAGTTATTACAATTAAAATTAATTATTAAGAAAAAAAAATTTTTTTTTTTTTAAAAAAAAACATGGACGGATAGAGCCCTAGGACAAATGTTGGAAGCAAAGCTATACAGAGAAAATCTTACACAGAAGCATACACATACACGTTCACAAAGAGAGGCAAAGGGGGAAAAATCCTAAATCCTGCTCCCAGAGACCACCTCCTCAACCTGGGGTGATTTGCTGTCTAAAGGAGGGAAGGAAGGAAGGAAAGAAAGAAAGAAAGAACGAAGGTAAAGTACAATAAAGTTATTGCAATTAAAATTAATTATTAAGAAAGAAAAAAAAAATTTTTTTTTTTTTTTTTTTAAAAAACCATGGAAGGATAGAGCCCTAGGACAACTATTGGGAGCAAAGCTATACAGAGAAAATCTTACACAGAAGCATACACCTACACGTTCACAAAGAGAGGCAAAGGGGGAAAAATCATAAATCCTGCTCCCAGAGACCACCTCCTCAATTTGGGGTGATTTGTTGTCTAAAGGAGGGAAGGAAGGAAGGAAAGAAAGAAAGAAAGAACGAAGGTAAAGTTCAATAAAGTTATTACAATTAAAATTAATTATTAAAAAAAAATTTTTTTTTTTTTTTAAAAAAAAAAAAACCCATGGACGGATAGAGCCCTAGGACAAATGGTGGAAACAAGAGTATACAGACAAGATCTCACACAGAAGCATACATGCCCACATTCACAAAAAGAGGAAAAGGGAAAAAAATCACCGATCTCGCTCCTAAATTCCCCCTCTTCAATTTGGGCTCACTCCCTGTCTATTCAGGTATTCCACAATGCAGGGCACATCAAGTTGATTGTGGAGCTTCAATCCGCCGCCTCCGCGGCTGCCGGGAGAGACCTCCCCCTCTCCTCCCTGCTCTCACAGCTCACAAGAGCTCAGCTTTGTACCCGGCCCTGCCCCTGCGCGCTGATCGCTGGAGGGCGTCTGTTTTTTTTGCTCAGACAGGACGGGGTTAAAGGAGCCGCTGATTCGGGAGCTCCGGCTCACTCAGGCCGGGGGTTGGGGGATGGGGGAAGGCGGGGCACTGCGTGCGGGGCGGGCCTGCGGCGGCAGAGGCGGCGTGACGCTGCGGCAGAGGCCGGCGTGACGCTGCACCAGCCTGAGACCCGCCGTGCGGGAAGCTGTCCCCAGATTCCGGGAACCCGGCAGTGGCGGCCTGCACAGGCTCCGCGGAAGAGGGGCGCGGAGAGTGACCTGTGCTCGCACACAGCCCCCCTGGTGGCGGCAGCAGCAGCCCCAGCGTCTCCCGCCCGTCTCTGGGCTCCGCAGTTTCAGCCGCGGCTCGCGCCCGTCTCTGGGGCTCGCGCTTCCCGCCGCGGCTCGCGCCCGTCTCGGGGGCTCGCGCTTCCCGCCGCGGCTCGCGCCCGTCTCGGGGGCTCGCGCCCTCAGCCGAGGCTCGCGCCCGTCTCTGGGGTTTGCGCTTTTTAGCCGCGGCTCGCGCCCTTCTCTGGAGTTCCTTTAAGCAGCGCTCTTAAACCCCTCTCCTCGCGCGCCAGGAAACAAAGAGGGAAGAAAAAGTCTCTTGCCTCTTCGGCCGGTGCAGGCTTTTCCCCGAACTCCCTCCCGGCTAGTCGTGGCGCACCAACCCCTCCAGGCTATGCTCAAGCCGCCAACCCCAGTCCTCTCCCCGCGCTCCGTCCAAAACCGAAACCCGAGCCTCAGCTCGCAGCCCCGCCCGCCCCGGCGGGTAAGCAGACAAGCCTCTCGGGTTGGTGAGTGCCGGTCGGCACCGATCGTCTGTGCAGGAATCCCCCCGCTTTGCCCTCCGCACCCGTCGCTGTGCTCCACTCCGCGGTCCCGAAGCTCCCCCCTCCGCCTCCCGCAGTCTCCGCCCGCGGAGGGGCTTCCTAGTGTGTGGAAACTTTTCCTCCTTTACAGCTCCCTCCCACTGGTGCAGGTGCCGTCCTTATTCTTTTGTCTCTGTTTTTTCTTTTTTCTTTTGCCCTACCCAGGTACGTGGGGAGTTTCTTGCCTTTTGGGAGCTCTGAGGTCTTCTGCCAGCCTTCAGTAGGTGTTCGGTAGGAGTTGTTCCACGTGTATATGTATTTCTGGTGTATCCGTGAGGAGGAAGGCGATCTCCACGTCTTACTCTTCCGCCATCTTCCCCTAATCCCACAGTTTTATTTTTGAAGACCTAATATGTATAGGACACTAAGCAGATTGCTGAGAATTAAGCAGTGAAGAAGCCAGACATAAATTTATGGTGAAGTTACTGAAGCTTAGACTTTAAGATCCATCACCTGTTAGTGTGTGTGTACCAGTAATGGGAAAGGAAAGCCAGGTTGCAATCAGGATGCATTTCTAAGTAAGCATTTCTAGTAAATTGCCTAAAGAAGTCTCAGAAGAGAGGGATCTTATGCTCTAAAGCCTCAATAATCTGTTGTGATTTCTTTTCTCATTCTAACTAATATACATAGTTATACATAATTTTGTATATTTTGTATTTATAATTTATATCCTTCTCTTAAAGAAGGCTCCCTAAGTTGCATTAGTTTCAGAATCCATGAAACCTAGATCTACACCTGGTTGCAGCTCTCTTACAGTCTTACAGGGGAGGCAGTTAAGTAAACATTTTTAGTATAATATGACAAGTACTTTGATAGAGAAAAGCACTAAACCCAGACATGGATGGAGAGATAGTGGAAGGCAGGGAAACTAGGACCTGAAGGTTATAAGAATTAGTAGGTACAAAAACAAGGAGAGGTGCAGATCCCTGAGTTAAAAGTAGAGAAGGAATAGTAGCGTCTTTGGGCCAAGCACAAAGTTAGTAACTACTGGTTGCCATGGAAATCGACTCCGATCATGATTTTTAAGAAAATTATGAATTTGGACCAGACTAAAAAGCAAAAAAATCTTTTATGGCTTTCCTCCTTCTGTTCTGCCTATAACAAGGGAAAATCAAAGACGTAAGTAAAACCTTGCCAGGAAGTAACAGAAGGCAGTCCCAGATAAGGTTGGTAGGGAAAGCATTTAATTAAAGTCAGTGCCTTGAGAGAGTAGGTCAGATAAACGGATTGGATTTTACCTTCAGTATGTTGCATGCTTTGAAGTATAGACGTATACCTCTAGTATTCCTCAGTATTTAATACTCCCAAGAATATAAGCCTCTAGGTCCCTGTAGCACTAAAGATTTTAGTTAATATTATTATTACTATTATTATTTTCTTTATTTTTCAAATTTACAGATGCTGGTAAAAATTCAAACCTTATTGCAGTATATAGAGTAAGACATGATCATCCACTCTTATCCCTCCTAATTCCCAGGGTTATCTGTTAGTTTGATGGGTCTCTTTTCAGACCTTTATCTGTGGATATGCAAATATATATACTCATAAACATACAGAGAGCTTTCAAACTCCTAAAAAGGAACCATAGTATACTTATTGTTTATTAATTTGTTCTTTTTCACTTAGTGTATCATAGCTCTGTTCTGTGAGTACAGATCAACCAATTAATTGTTTCTAGTGTTACATTATATTCATAGTAGGTTTATACCTTAATTTTAAAAATTTTTATGGAAAGAATTTAAATATATGCAAAAAAGCAGAGAGACTTGTATAATGAAACCATCACTCAATTTCAAGAAGTAACAACTCATGGTAATTTTGTTACATCTATATACTCACCCACTCTCCTACCCACTTATGAATAGACACTAAGGTTATGTCTAAGATTTTACTAAACAAATGGGACTGTAATGTGTATTTGTAATTGTATCTGTGCATGCATATTATAAAAACTTTGAGCCCCAGAGCACCAGTGAGTGAATGTCAATTGGGGTATTCTCTGATAGAAGAGCTACCTGGGAAGGTAGATGTTTGGACTGTACTAAACTGCCTGAGAAAAACTAAGCAGAAAACTAAAATCTGGAAGTTAGCTGTTTTGTATAGCTGGGGGCTTGGGATGGAAACCAGTTGTTAGAGGTAAATGCTTTCAGTTAAGATAAGCTCTAGCTTACATGTTAAGCTAGTAAACTGGAACTTCAGAGCTATGTAACTAGGATGCTAATTGGAGATTATCAAGACTGAAACTTTATGGCACCTTTGAAGGGCTCTCTAAATGTGATAATGGGAATATAGGTTTTTATGTAGAGACTGTAAAATTAGGGAAATGTGAGCTGTATTTAAGAGGGCGCAGGTTGCACTCAGATTTTGTTAGTGTGATTTCTCTGAAGATTATCAGATGTTTGCATTATTCAGACCTAGTTATAAAATAACATGCTTTACCAATACAGAGAACTTTGTCTTATCTGGCTCAGGAAAAGGATTTATGTCTTTTTAAACTCTCCTAAGTGTTAGTTGAAGGGTTGCTGAAGCATGATTGATTTCTAGAAGAGTTCAGAATTCTGATTTCTTGATTAAGCATTATATGCTAGAAATCATATGATTGACCACATGAGCTATTGCATTAATTAGGTTGTAAAGTTGTAATGTTTCCAATTAGTGGAGTTGGGAAAAGTGTGGAGCAACTAAAAGATATTTCTAAGGAAGACTCACTCTTCTTTGGAATTGAATTGGGTATAGGAGATAGGGATTTAAAAAATGGAAGGATGGGCTTCCCTGGTGGTGCAGTGGTTGAGAGTCCGCCTGCTGATGCAGGGGACGCAGGTTCGTGCCCTGGTCCAGGAGGATCCCACATGCTGTGGAGCGGCTGGGCCCGTGAGCCATGGCCGCTGAGCCTGCGTGTCCGGAGCCTGTGCTCTGCAACGGGAGAGGCCACAACAGTGAGAGGCCCGCATACCGAAAAAAAAAAAGGGAAGGATGAGGCTTTTGTTTAAGACAGGATGACCAGGAGAGTGATGGTATCATTGACAGAAACAGGATTTCTGGGAGGGAAAAAAGAGTTTGGGGGGTGGGAGATGATGATGAGTTCAGAAGATTCCTGGAGTCAGAGAATTGTGGGCCAGAGATGTTCATTTTAGAGCTGCTCATATAGAGCTATAGACTGAAGCCATGTAAATGAGTCATCTGTTGGAGCTTGTAAAAGAACTCAAGGCTGAGGATATTCTTAGAATATCTCCCAATTTAGTATGCAGAAAGATAAAGTGAGGCTGAGAAGAACCTGTCAGAGATGAGAGAGCCTAGTCAGAGCTGTGACCCAGAAAATGGGAGTCAATGCTTTCCTGTGTCTTCCACAGTGACTCAGTCATTAAAGGGAAAGCAAAGGTGTTTTTGATTTTCTCATCAATACACTTGAATAATTTACTGCACTGAGTTGAGAAACTCCTCATTTAGGCTACTGGAGCTTATTTTATTACTCTTATAATTAAATACTATCACCAAGATATGAAGAACTTCTTCATCACTTTTCTACAGAGACAATTATCATATTGGAAACTTAATTAGGCTTATATATCCCACCTAGGCAGGGTACAAGGGAACAATGAAGAAATATCAAGAAAATATTCCAAATAAAACTTGAGAGCTGTCACATCAACCGAATGGAGTCCATTGTGTTAGCAGTACAGCATCGCTAGGATCAGTCATGCCGTGTGAATGGTGTGGGCAGGTGAGCTAAGTTGTTGAGTGCCTGCTATGCGATAGTACAGCGCATCCTTTAAACTCACAGCAATTCTGAGAGGTGTTACGATACTCATGAAGGGGAACTGAGGATTAGAGCAAAAAAATGACATGTGAATTTGGACAGAAATTGAAGTGTTAGATGTCTGATTTAAAATGTGAGATTCTCATATCATGGAGTTGAATAGGTGGGGAGTAGGTGCAGGTTTAGGTGAAATAAGAATGGCAGACACGACATGTGAATGTACTTATTGCCACTGAACTGTACGCTTAAAAATGGTTAAAATGGTAAATTTTATGTCTTGTGTATATTACCACAGTAAAAAAAAAGAATGGCAGAATTTTAAAGATATTGATGCTGTGTGAAAGATACATGGGGATTTGTTATATTCTATTCACTTTGTATATGTTTGAAATTTTCCATAATCAAAAGTTTAAAAATTAAGATTCTTTAAAGTCAGATTTAAATGTATGCAGCATCTTTCCTGAAGCATGGGGATTAGGGATATCCCCATAACCATCTACGTACTTGAAAAACATTACATCTTTTTAACCAAATTGTGGGTATGAGATCATCATTATAATAATAAATCTCAATAGCTTTAATATTTAATGTTTTTTACAAATCACTTTTTTGCATTGAGTATATGTGACATTTTTATGTGGCAGGTCTTATCATTCCATTTTTACAGATAGTTGTAGTGATTGCTCATGGTCTCATAGAAAGTAAGAGGCAGGGATTCAAATACAAGTTTTCTGACTCCAAGTCCAGTGCTTTGTTCCCTGTGCTCCCTGGGTGGTGTTATTTTGGTAGTGGCTTCTTCATGGCGTCTTCTGGGGTTCCAAACCTGAACTGTTTGCTCATTAGTGGTATTACTGTTGGATAATTTTGGGCAAGTCAGTTAACTTTAATCACTTCATTCTTCTCGTTTGAAAACTGAGGAAACTGAACTAAATGGCAGTCTTGGTTCTGCTTCATCTCTAAAATTTCACAGATTAGGTTCGATGGTAACTTAGGCACTAATAGAATAGAGGTGTAGAAATAAAAAGGGAAGCAGCAGTCCTGTTGTGTGTGCTAGGTCATATACAGAGTTTTAATTTAATTTCTGGATACCATATTTTAAGATAGGCATTGGTAAAGAGAACTATAACCAGAGAACAATCCTAGCCCATGCCCTCAAGGCCCTTATGATGCAGTGGTCTAGTAGCTAAATTCATGTGACAGTACTCCTTGCTCAGTCTCTACCACTCTCATTCCTTATATTTTCTATACAGACTTTGGATTTTCCAGTCTTTTCCTTCTCCATCATTCCTAGTGACAAACTACCCAACCACCCCTTTCTTGTTTGTTTGCTTTTAGTTAGTATTTGTGGCAAAATAAACTATACTACACTACAATTGAAGGAAAGCTACACTACAGTGGAGACTTTGCGATTGCCACTGGGTGGTCTACACAAATTTCAATTTCATAAATGCTTTAACAATTCCTTTTCACATCACCTATGTAAAAGCACTTATTTATTTACCTAAGTATTTAGTCTATTTTATTTAAACTGTATAGATTTATATTCAGTCACAGTTATTTTTATTTGTTTGAAGTTTGTAAACGTATCTTTGTTCTTATTAATAACTCACATTTGGTTTTCCATCTCATTCTTCCTTAATTTTTTAGTGACTCTTGAGATTTTCCTAAAGCTCTGTATTCAGGGTTTTGAACAAGTAAGGAAAGCCTTCCTGCATTTGCATCTAATTCATAGGATTTGTCCACATTATACTTCTGTTTTTAGAATTGACATTTTTGCTGCCATCTGAAGGATAAACATACATTGATCTCTCCCTAGAAAAAGATACATTTTTTCATCCCATCTGCCTTGCATATTAGCAACGAAACAACTGATATTCTACATTGAAAGGACAAACTTTTTATAACCTGCATAACATGAATCTAATCTCAAGGAAACATCAGATAAACCCAACTTAAATACTACAAAACAAATGGCCAGTAGTTTTAAAAATGTCAATGTTGTGAAAGACAAAGAAAAGATGGGGAACAGTTCCAGATTAAAGGAAACTAAAGAGATGTGAAAATTAAATGAAATCTGTGATCCTGGGCTGGATCAATAAAAGTTCTATAAAGGACATTTTTGGGGGGCCATTAGCAAAGTTTAGGTCTATAAATTGGATAATAATGTTGTTATCTAATTTTTGTGAATGTTATTTTCTGATTTTGATTATTATTGGTTATTTTAGTGAAAATTTCGTGATTTTGATAATTATACCTTCATAATTGCCCTTGATCTTAGGAAAAACATACAAAAATACTTAGGAGTTATAAAAAACTTTACAATTCTTGAGATCCCTCACATATAACTTCTTCATGGTTTAGCAGCGTGACACTTCAGCACCTCACCTCAGGGCAGCAGTCTCTGACTACTCAAACAAAATAGTTTTCCACCCAGTCTCCATTACGTTAACCTGATTTCTTTTCTTCATAGGACTTACCACCATCCGAATTTATCTTGTTTATTATTGCCTATCACCTCCTCATTCCTACTCTTCCTTTCCTACTTACTTAGAGTATAGGTCCCTGAAAGCAGGGACCTTGTCTGTCTTCATAATTGCTATAAACCCATTGTCTAGAACAATATCTGGCACATAACAGGTACTCAGCAATATTTGTCAAATGGGTGAATGCATTTATATGTACAAAGTCTAGAGATGAATAGCAGCAGGAAAGAAATCGGTTGTAGGGAGTGATGTTATAGATAACTAAAAATTTTATTGAATACCACTATCCAGTTGATTTTATAATAGAAGGTGCCTGTGACTCCAAAATAGTTAACACCTAGAGTGCTGTCTGCTGTAATGGTAGCAGTGATTGGTTACTTTCTTCCTAAAGCAAAGGCCTGAGGAGATAGGACATGGTATAAGGATTAGGGAAAATATGGTTTCCAAACTTAACTGGTATAACAGTTAGGGGAGAACATCTGACTTCCAAACTATCCTGGGCTGTTCGTGGAGCGGTAGATATGCCCCTGAGAGAGGAAGAGTCTCCAGGCTGATGGAAATAGAACATTCACACACTTTGAGAACAACCCAGTGGCTTGAGGGCCCATCCTAACGAAAAATTTCCCATTCCACGTTATTTTTTTGTCTGTGAAGTGAGCATGTCATTATTACTTGGCCATATTTTGAGATGTGCTGGAGAAGAGCTAAGGCAAGCATTTGTTTAATACAGGCACTAAGTAACAACATTCCTCATTTCATCTTCTTCCGACCTTTTAAAAGCCCTTCTTCAAAGCTGTTCTCTGTGAGGCTGTATTTACTCCATATTAAATGTCTCTCTGAGTAAACTCTTTGGGTAAGAGCCAGTCTTCATTGTGTTCTTGCTAATGCAAGACTTTGGAGCTATCTATAAATGACAGGTCTCCTTTGTACAGTTGGTTGGAGCAATACCACCACTCTGACCCCCAAGTGGCAGAAACCATTTCCCATTCTTCATTATTTGTAGGAATTTGTAAGGAGCTGGGCTTCATTGGACTCTTTTAAATGCATAAAAATGTCAACCACACTTTGCAGACATGATGTTTTCAGACACTTGTGAATTCAAAAATACCCTTTATTCTTTCCAACTCAATAAGAAGGCTGTTCCTCCATGGAGGCCTAGCCACAAAGCAAGTTTGAAGTTTTCTTTTGTTTGGCTTATATGGAATTATTGGTGAACTAGCTATAGAAGCCCCTCCACCCTTTTTTATGTTTGAGGTAGGGGAGGTGAATGGTAGAAACAAAGCTAAAGTTGTCTTCATTTCACCCTTCTTTGTGTCTAACGGGTTCAAACAGATTTAGATACAAATAATGTCTTCACTTTGATGATCAAAAAAAGATAAAAACAAATAGCTAATGATTGGTTTATTGGCTGAAAGGAAAACTGTTTTGGATTGTTTGGTGGGACTGTATTCTAGCAAAAATATACACCTGAACCAACAGGCACAGGATTTTACCTCTTCAATGGTACATTAATTTATAAGTTCTTCTTTAAAGTTCAGCTCAAGGTTATACTCAGTTTTGTAAAAAATCAGAGATGATAATGAACATATTTTCCCATACTATTCTGAAGATAGGTAATTTTTAACTGTTACATATCTGGTATAGCATGGGAAATATTC
This sequence comes from Phocoena phocoena, assembly GCF_963924675.1. Taxonomy (NCBI): domain Eukaryota; kingdom Metazoa; phylum Chordata; class Mammalia; order Artiodactyla; family Phocoenidae; genus Phocoena; species Phocoena phocoena. The sequence continues at coordinate 29,207,572 of NC_089234.1, forward strand.
AAAACAGGGTAATTTCAAAGAGCCATTTTCATTTTATGCATGCCAGAAAAATAAAATTAGATAAGTGGAAAACTTGAAATAGAAATTGAGTGACAGGAAGAATAATTCAATAGAAGGGGTACAGAATTAGGCATCGGAAAACTGGCCCGTGGTTCTGTTTCTGTGCAATGTTAGTCAAATCTTGTGACCTCTCTAGGCCTCCATTCAAACATTCACTCTATGGGCAATATAGTATGACAAATAGATGTGAAGTTATTTTGAAAAGAAATAAGTGCTATAATATTGGGGGACCAAAGGGGTTATTTAGTTAAGTAGACGTATCTCTGCAACACAAATGCATTTTTTTGTAGAGATATTATTATATGAGGTCAACTGCTATTTAATAGGTATTTCGGTCAAGTATTTGAAACTTATGAATAAGGCAAACAAACTCTGATTTGGGAAGTAATTACCTATAAGGAAAAAGTCCACCTGTCTTCCATCCTATGTTCCCCAGCAGGTGTGCTAAACACATAGTCTCTACTTTCTCAGCACGTTATCGGTCCTCAACACTAAGCAATCTGGCTTCCATTTCTATCTGTATTACTTTTCTTGAAGCTCATCAGTCTTCGTTTGATGGCCAGTCCTTTTGTTAAGGCTTTGTACTGAGTATCTGCTATAGCATTACATTTGTTCCTTCCTCCAGGTTCTAACGCCTCCCCCACCTCCACTCAATTCTAGCATTTATTATGTCTTCATATTCTAAAGGGAAAAACAATGATAAGCTGTGGAAAAATGATAGAACATGAAAAAGAAGGTTATATGTAAGTTTTGAAACATAAGATACTCTCTTTGTTCTATGACAATAAAAATTTTGCAAAATGTTTGATAGAAACTCAGAAAAAGAGGAACTATGAGTGCCATCTTGTGGCAAGGCATGCCATACCACAGCTAATTAGACATATCTCACTCGCCCCTCTTCCCCCCAAATGTTTTAGCTGTGCTCTGCATGTCTGTGTCATTTGATACTGGGGTCCATTCCTTTTTGAAGCTTTTTAAATCTCTGGTCTGGGAGTCACTGCAGTAATTCTCAGTCTTTATCTTCCTTGATGTATCTTCTTTACTTTTCAAGATTTGATATTATATTACCTTATTATTTTGAAAATCACCTTCTTCGTTGGATCTCATTGCTATTCTTTCATCTTGATTCTTGGATCATTCTATGACTTTCTCTCATCTCTTCTTGACAATTCCACTTACTTCTCTCCTGACAACTGTGGCTCTACTCTAAGACTCAGCCCTTAGTAGAGTTGTCAGATAAAATACAGGACCTCCACTTAAATTTGAATTTCAAATAAACAATGAATATTTTTTAGCATAAGTATGTCCCAAATATTAATGGGACATACTTGTATTAATGCAGTAGCATTATTTGTATTTGTATTTGCTAAACCTGGCAATCCTAGCCATTAGCTTTCTGTTCTTTCCTTATTTGTGATAGATACGGAGATGAATTGCTCAGATTTCCCTTCAAAGAAATACTTGCTGCCCAGTGGTGGGGAGTAAAGTCAGCAGACAACAGCCTCCAGCTGTCATTTCCTTCAGGATCTGTCTGCCTAGCTTCCACTAGAAATTCCTGTTCTTCCAGTTTCTATTGAATAGTAACATATGACTCCCCAATATTATTCATTCCAAAATGAACACTTAAGGCAATAAGTAGAGTATTTGAATGCATTTAACAGCATGTAGTAATAGACATAATCTCGAGGGAATTTGCTACAATGAAAATGGTAATTCAGGTTGGGTTATATATAGGGTGCAGACAGATTGCAAGTGGTATTGAATGGGCCTAAATAACACCTGTAGGAGTCAGACATTTATTAAGGCTTATTGTGTATTGGATACTGAAATGGATGCTAAAAAAGCAGACATGGTACCTTCTCTTTGGCAAATGCTCCAGTCTGCCTTTAGAGAGGGATGCAGAGCTGGACAATGATAGCATGGTTGTCTGTTGCTGTAACAGGAGCCAATAAAGAGCTGGGAGAGATGAGAGGAGGGAGCCCCAGTGTCTCTACCTTGGAGAATCAGGGAAGACCTCACAGAGAAGGCCATAGGCCTAAGCTATGAAGAATGAAGAAAAGAGAAGACAGGATATTCCAGGCAGAGCTAAAAAGCTTAGAGCAACGAGAGCCATGGAATAATGTGGTTTGTCAAGGAATGGTGAGGAGTTCTAACATGACCCAAAGTTCATCACACTAGTGTTTGAGAAACTCTTTGGCCAAGTCTAAGCAAGTATCAGGCAGAAAAAAATAGTTTACTTGTTTTAAGGACTCAGTCCAATCTTATTCATTTCTAAATTGGCAAAAAGGACAAAAATACCCCTTGGTAACTATTCTTTTGAAAACTTCACGTGAAGGGAGAGTACTTTTTCTGTGTGGCTAAGGATTTACACATGTGTTTCTTACTCTTAGCTCTTAGAGTACAGTCCTGAACTTCAGAAGGGGAAATTGGTGCTGAGTTCAACAGCGTAGTGTCAGCTTGTTCTAATTGTGAGCACATGAAAATAGGAACAGATTATCAAATCTCATGAAAAACAAAATGTAGAAATGGAACATACTTGAGCAGAGCTCAGTTGATACTTTGACAGCCTCTGAGACAGCTGCCTCCTGCCCCACCCAACCTTCCAAAGAAAAAAAGCACTTAATGGAAAGGGGCCTGTTTGGGGTAGAGTTAATACTTGGGATGCTTTCCTAGGTATTGAGTTATGAAGAGACTTTAATGCCTCATCTTGACAGAATTCTGGGGAAGCACAAATTGGAAGCCAAAATTACTTAGCAAGTCACTTTTTAATTCCCAGGTGACACTTGTGCCTCCATAATTTCTATAGAAGAGGGGTTTAGAGGTGGCTATCAGTTAGGAAAGTGAGGGATGAGGCCACATCTATAAGATTTGTTCAGACAGCACTTTACATAAGATTAAGAAAATGTTAGTTGTTCCTGTAAAATTAACAGGGGCTGGGATATGCTGCTTTGAGGACAGTGGTTATCTGGAAATCAGAAAATCCCTATGACAGTTCCACTTTCCCTCCTTTATAGCTCTGTACGTCTCCCAACCTTTCAAAATGTTTTGCTTAACCAGATTTATATCTTCAGTTAAAACTTCTCCCCTTAACTCTGGATTTGTATATTCTGATCACTCAAATTCTTTACTTAATGTGTCAGTTAGGCATCTCAAACTTAATGTAGCCAAACCCAAAATTCTGATTGCCTTCCTCTCCTTCCATCTCCCAACCTTCTACACTTCTTTCTTAAATGTCAGTTTCATCTTTCTGTTGCTCAAGTCAAAAGCTTGAGTTTTCCTTGACTATTTTTTTCCCCTCAGACCCCATATCCAATCTTCAGCAAATCTTCTACCTTTAAAACATCCCAGGAATCCAACCACTTCCGCCACTCTGCTGCTACCACCCAGGTCCAAGCCACTATGATCTCTAGCCTGAATTATCATTATAGATGCCCAGCTACTTTCCTCGCTCTCACCTTTGCCCTCTATTCACCCTGTAGTCTCTTTTTGGCTCAGAAGCCAGGGTGATGCTTTTGAAATGTGAATCTGGTCATGTTCAAAACCATCCAGTGTTTTTCTGTGTCATTTAAGTTAAGAGCCAAGGCCCTTACAATGGCCAGTAAGGCCCTACACAATCTGACCCTGCTGCCACTCTGACCTCATCTCCTATTTCTCTCCCTTATGTTCATTCTGGGGCAGCCATAATGGCACCATTGCTCTACTTCACAATCATCAGTCACTTACCTGTCTCAGGCCTTTGCCTTTACTATACCCTCTGCCTGGAATTCTTTCCATAGTTATCCCCTTGACTTGCTCCCTAACCTCCGTTGGGTCTCTGCTCAAATGTTAATCTTATCAATGAGGCTTATTTAAAATAACATACCACCCCCAGTGGTTCTACTATCCCCTACCCTGCTTTACAGACTCCATCAACCCCCACTACAGCCACATTAGAGGTAAACTCCATGGCGCAAGGACCTATTTTCTGTTTTGTTCATGGCTATAACCCTGGAGACTATAATATTTCCTGGCATATAGTAGGTACTCAGTAAATATTTGTTGAATAAATGAGTGAATCCTACTTGAAATTCCAACCATCTCATTGCTTAGATTAATGGGAGCCCTATTTTTTGTTCTTTCGATTGTTGTTCGTCTGTTTTGTTTTTGAAGTGAGAAGTGCTGAGGAAACTGAGAAAAATGACCATCATTTATATCTTAGTGTGAATTCATTGACCTTATCCATTTGTAATATAGAGCTAAGATTAGCCTCATTGAAAAAATGGTTTTTGACAGATTGCAGTCTTGGTTCTTGATTTTTTTACTTTAACCTATCTCTGGTACTACTCTAGTCATTATTTTGTTTCTTTTCTTCGTTTTGTTGCCACAGAACTTCAAGAAGTAAGTTCAGTGTACCAGAGTCTATTCTTTTTTCTCTACCACTCATTCTTTAAGTTCACACCCCAACCTAAATCTAGAGTCTAATCTCATTTTTTGATTAACCGTAATAAGTTTACTTCTTCTTTCTCCTTTTTCTCCTCAATTTCTCACCAACATCTACTGTAATTGACCAGCACCTCCTTGAAACTGTCTTCTTTTGGGTCCCTTAATTCTACATTTCTGGTTCTCCTCCTTATTCTCTATCCCCCCCTTTTTTTCCTTCTTCCTGACCTTTTTTTTTTTTTTTTTTTTACGGTGCGTGGGCCTCTCACTGCTGTGGCCTCTCCCGTTGCGGAGCACAGGCTCCAGACAAGCAGGCTTAGCAGCCATGGCTCACGGGCCCAGCCGCTCCGCGGCATGTGGGATCCTCCCAGACCGGGGCACGAACCTGCGTCCCCTACATCGGCAGGCGGACTCTTTAACCACTGCACCACCAGGGAAGCCCCTTCCTGACCTTTATATGTGGACATTTCTTAAGGTTTTGTCCTACCATTTTGTCCTTCAAAACTCTCAAGAACTTTCACAGCATCAGCTTTCTCAGCACTATGTAGATGACTCCCAAGCCTCTCTCTTCCATCTCTCTAAGACTCCAGCTCCTCATCTTTAATTGCCTGCTAGACAAGACTCCTTAAAGTTCTGTTCCTGTGAGATGCCAAGACAACCTGACTATAGGATATAAAGGCATTGGCACCCTCTGGTGGAGAGAGTAGAAGTCATCTTTAAGTATCTGCTTGCTTGGGTGGAACCTGACAGATGTTACAAGGAAGATTACATTTGTTGAGCATCTACTGAATGCTCTATATTCAAATATATGTCATTTTAAAATAAACTTCAGGGTATATTTCTTGAACTAGCAATAATAATTATTATACATATCTTTCATTCGGAACTTTCAGTTTCTTACTAGACCATTTTTGTGCAACAAACAGGATTTGTGATGTGTGAACTCCTAAGCATGATTTTAAGGCAGGAAATTGTTCTCTGATAGATGCTGTGAAGGATATAATGAGATACAGTACCAGCCTTAGGGAACTTAACAGTTTAACTGGGTAAACATGCCATTCACTCTGGAGAAGTGACTAAATCAAGAGGTAATCCCAAGGTAAGACAATGTCACAAGGCACTCAGATGACAACAAATGGTGTAAACCCTGAGTTTAAAGAAGGCTGAGGTCACTGTAGGTGGATTGGTGAGTTCACTGAGGAATGGCTTCATGGAGGAGGCAGGACTTAAACTTTATCCTTCACAAAGTATTTCCCAAACTTCTAGCTCTCTAGTTCTCAATTTTTGCCATATTAACAAACTGTCTATATTGTCATTTTTCCACATTTTTCTTTATACTGACATTTTTTTGATAAATACCATTTTCCTTGTCTTAAACTATCACATCCATAAAATCACAGGTTTGATGTGCTTTTGTGTTTGATATATGTTTTTCTATTACATATGAAACAAACACAGATAATCCTCATCATATGGAGACAATTAGGTCTAGAAAAAGGCCACTTAAAGGGGATTAATCTACCTAAAAAGAATATCATTCATATGAAATTTTGATGCAAAAGTTTGATTAGCTTTTTAGTTTATAAATAAAACTAAAAATTATGAAAATAAGTGTATTTCATTTTATACTTAAATTATAAGCTGTTATTGCAGCTATGAACAATTTGAATGAACAAAATGATATTTAATTGAATATTGAGTATTTTTCTGATAAAATAATTTAACTTTGTGGCACAGTCATAAGTATTAAAAAACATCAAAGTAGACCTAATATGAAATTTTAATAAAATTATTTTTTGAGCAATCTTATTATCACTCTTGTGAGTTTTCTCTTGTTCAGCTAACTGATAAAGTTCTTCTAGATCCTTACTTATTAGTGGATTTGCATGTAATTTAAGCAGTTATCAAACATTATTTTCATTGATCTCACGAAGCCCTGTGTCTTTTCCTCACATTTGCAACTTGGCGTTGCAACAGATTTGTACTGAGTTTGCCTTATATTGGAGAAACTAAAAACATCATTGCTTTGGTTAGTGAGGATATTGCCAAGTGGAAGGAATGTTTAAGTCAGTTCTCAGCTCAACAGTGAATATTTTAGTGTTAGGATTACTTTTATTTTCCTATGCATCCTTTAACTCTAGGACAGCCTTCTCAAACTTTATATCAGAGAAACACTTGAAATATTCTCAAGTCTCAGGGAACTTGTGAATAAAAATTATATATAAAGCTCATGATATGTCAGTGTAATCATTTAGTTGTAGATATTATAGTCCAATAATAATTGCCAATGCTCTTTTAAATAGAGTGATATTTTCCTGAGAATCTGTTGAGTTTGGCTGACATTTTAGCCCATTCTTTTGTAGGTTCCCCCAAAAAGGTCAGTGGTATGGTTAGAATAAACTTCAATTTTTCTTTTTAAAATGTTCTACTTGATTTTTTGGTGCCTTACCCAAGTAAGGCTAAAACATTATCACAAATTTCTATCATATAAGTGCTGTTGAGGTATGGTACATGATATATGGTAAGCTGTTAGCTTAGTTTTTTTTCTTTCCTATTTAAAACTGAAAATGACCTTTTAGACAACCTTTCTAGAAAAGAAGAAAAGATCAAGTAATTAACTTTCGTTCTTGAAATTAATCCCTTTTTTCCTTTTTATGAATTTGAAAAATTATAAGGCAAACATAGTATGTTTTTGTTAATTAACTGGTTTAAGCCAAAATGGGATATAATTTTTCTAAAGGTAGGCTTGTTAAGTTATTTAAATAAGGTTTATGAATTCATGTTAATGTGGTTTTCAATATGAAAATAAATTAACAGTATTGAATAGTAAAGTTACTAAAACTATATGTCAAAGCAATATGAATAAAATTATAGCTTAAGAAAACATTTTCTATGAGACTTTGAAAGAAACCATTTTTTTACTGAGTGGCATGGTCAGATTATATAGATAATTAGAAGATCAGTATACACATGTGTTGGTTTCATGATAATTTTAATAGGCCTAAAAATGCATTTTAATTTTAATTGCTATTTTGGAACTAAAAATAATTAAGTTTATTTCCTTTTCTTTTAATAATTAAGTTTATTTCTTTAATGTGAAACTATGCTGTTTGTTGTTGCTTAGCTACTTGATTCTGGGTTTAATGTGAGATAAGTTCCCATGGATTTTATTTTCAACTAAAATGAGACAATTTCTATCCTTCTTCTTGATGCTTCTTAAAAGACACTTTCTTGTACATATATGGAGATAAAAATGGCAGCAACCCTGTATCCCACTTCAAAAACTGATAATGGATTCATCCAAATGATCATGGTCCTGCTTCGTAGGACTAAAAGACCTATAACAGCTGCTATGAGACACCTTGGTCACTCTGTGTCATCTTTTGCAGAACCCCCTAATGATATCTTATAGAGCCCCACATGGTGTTCCACAGAATCCCATTTGAGAAACCCTGCTCTGGGGACTTGGATAATGAGTACTAAGATAATGTGAACTCCTGTACATAATTATTAACCTAAAAATTTTTTTCAATCTGTATACCACTTAAAATCATGTCATCCATATTTTGTGAAACATTGTATAAAAGGACAAGTAAAATCTGGATATGTTTAAAAGAGAAAGAAAAGGCGTGACGAATGAGAATAATCAGAGCAAAGGCCAGTGGGGCAGGGGATTCTATAATAAATAGAACTGGATAACACCTGCAAAGAATTCTCTGACAATAATAGAGAGACCTGAAGTTGGGGAAAAATTATAGTTGAGTTGTAGGGGCCTTGAACTAAGGGAAACAAAGGCCTTGCAGATCCACTAAGGTTTTGAGGAGTAAGTGAAACTAATGAAATTGATTGGGAGAAGATGAATCTGGCGATCTGGGAAGAATCTAGAGGCAGACAGGCAAGTACATTCTTGTAATAATTCATGCAAATGGAAATGAGAGCCAGAACCAGAATGGTGGCAATAGGCGTGAAGGAATGGGATGGGTGTGGGACATACGGTAAATAGCATTCATGGTATCTGGGACCAACCTAACAATGAACATATTTCTATTAGTAGTTGTGGTATTTCCATTCTCAGAGATATTAGAAATGTGAAATTGAGGGAGATTTGTTTTGGAAGTGCTGCTAGGTTGAGCTATTTTATGACTCCCCAGCCAGTCATTGTTTCCTGGCCTTGTCTCCTGACACTATTCCTATCATTTCATAAAGGAGTTCAGATCCAGCAGTGCCAGATTTTCTGATTTTTTGAGAAAAACTATAAATCGAACTAGTTTGTGATATCTTCCCATTTCTAAATGTTAAGAATTCAATTTTTTGTTAACAGATAAAATATACTATAGACTAGATTTGGTTGTCAATTTGCAAACTTTATCTGGAGTTGTGTGTGCTGCTTTTGAAAATCACCTTGAAATGTACCCTGAACCAAAAGGTAATAGTCCCTTTTGGAAGCCTCTGTGTAATTCCTATTAGCAGGAAGCTCATAGAAAGGCTTTTTGTAGTAGCTAATATTTTCTTTTTGTTGGGATGTTGATTCGAAAGTTACAAGCCTTTCTCTGCTTCTTCCCAGCCAGGTCTCTAGACAAACTTTATAACTTTGCTGATTGCTCTGGACTCCACCTGATATTTGCTCTAAATGCACTGCGTCGTAATCCCAATAACTCCTGGAACAGTTCTAGTGCCCTGAGTCTGTTGAAGTACAGCGCCAGTAAAAAGTACAACATTTCTTGGGAACTGGGTAATGGTAAGTAAGGATGTTGTTTCCTCTGAATTGACAAGATAAAGGGTAAAAAATAAGATGGCTCAGACCATCTGTAGTACAGTGGCCCAGAAAACACTTGGGTTGTTTGACCACTGAGTTGACCTTCCAAATAGTAAAAGGCCAAACAGTTGGAGAGTAGATTTAGTGAAGCCCACCATTTGCATCTGTAGTTATCTCTAGTTACCTTATTCCAAATATAGGGGAAATGCCAAATGTGACTTATGATTAACAAATTTATATTAAACCAGATACAACCTAGCTGCTCAGCCTAAGCTGAAATTTACAATCTTTTATAGAACACTGGTCCTGCAAGATGACCCTTAAAATAATTCAAAAGAGTTTGGTCAAGTATATTTGGGAACTGGTCTACAGTATATGTACTTCTTGAAGGTTCATAATGCACATTAGCATGTAAAAGGCTTGAGAAGTCCTGTTGCAATAAAATCTGTATAAGATTTTTTTAACCCAGCATTTCTTAAATCATTTAACCAGGGTTGGTTTCAGGGGCATGCAACCTGTGCAGTCACATAGGATCTCATGCTTAGAAGAGACCCATGGTTGGTTTAATGCTCTGCTATTGCCATCTTAATTTTTAAATACAGGGATCCATGTTTTCATTTTGCATGGAGCCCTGCAAATTATGTAGCCAGTCCTGTTTAATCATTGCACTGTGTGTGTGTGTGTGTGTGTGTGTGTGGGTGGGTGGGTGGGAGTGTGTGTGTGTGTGTGTGCGTGTGTGTGTGTGTGAGAGAGACCTATTATCATCTCATGGAACAATGTTCCATCGAACACACAATGTTCCTAAGTCACAGTATTTTTCCTAGTGATATATATGTGTGTATGATGCATATGATATTCTGTAGATCCCATGAGTCTCTAATATTATTGAGTCAACTACTATGGGTTATAGTTAAAATTATGGATAGTATAAATTTGAAAATATTCTGATTCCTAATAAAAAGACATTTTGGTAAACCTTAGAACAAAACAACCAAGAATTCTCTTAAAATTACTGTTACAAATTGATAATAACATTTTTGTCCATGGCCATGTATATCTGTAGCTAACCTGTGTTTGGTTGGAGCACCGTGTGTATGCTGGGGGGGCAGTGTACACATACACAAGCACATGTGTGTATTTATACACTCCACTCTAGAATTTGAAGTTCTCATAAGGTAGCAAGGGATGAGGATCTTATAAGAACAAGTGTCTTTTTTCCTATCACTAACCATTAACTGGAATGTAGCTCTCCCTTCCCTGGAGTGGGGGAAATTGGGGGAGAGTTAGCTACCAAATGGAGACTTGAGCTGAACTGAAGATAATTTGGTTACAGGGGGCATAACTAGGGTAGCCTGAGATTTTTCATCTTTCCAACCAGTCTAGGTATCATACGTTCTAGGACAAGAGCAAGAGTGATGTGATCAGCTTAGAATGAGGCAAAACTATTACATAGTAGACAAAGCCATTTACTGATCCCTCCCCGTCGTATTTTCTATTTCATGCTCCTTGACATTCTTTGGTATTTTATGTTGTCTACTCATGACTACCCCACCTAACCTTACCCTGCTCCAGTGTCAGACTCCACTCAGCTTAGCTCTTTTCTCCAAACACAGCAAAATATTCTTTAAACAATTCAAACAATGCATTCCCCAAACAGGGCATTATACCTGTCATGAGGGACCAATTAGGTATAATGTTTAAAACTGGTCAGTGTAAGACAGTAAGGAGTGGTAGGGCCTCTGATGAGCTAGGGAATACATGCTGTGCCTAAAGCGTTTGTTTTCTTTCTAAAATATTTCTAAATAAAATTGGTTTGTCAAAGAATCTCAGCTGGTTGTAGATAAGCTCAAAGCAGTTAAAACTTACTTACAAATGACTGATGGGAATAATTCCTCCAGGGTTTGTGGAATCTCTGAATTTGGGAGCTTATTAAATTAAATAAATCTTTAATTGGTATAACTGACGTGGTTTGGTGGGGGTGGGGAGAGTATAGGCATCTTTCTGTATATATGTCTGTTCCAAATAACTGAGAGACTGCCCCTTTCCATCCTTACCCCAAATTATGCTAAACAGTTTAGAGACAGAGCTAATTACATTTTTTAAATGTTGTTTAGTCACCTTAGCCACACAACACTTGATTCCCATCATCATCAATCCATCTTCAAGGATTAACAAAAACAAAGAATCATTTTTGAGGAGGAGAAAAGGCACAGTCATAGATAAGAAAATAGATAGGGATATAGATAGCAATAGATAGAAAAATAGCCAAATTTATGAATTTAAAAATTCAATAAGGTAGAAAGTATCTGGTAATGTTCCTGTGAGCATTTCTATCAAGGTAGATATAGATGGTTTTTGAGTCTGTAGTCAAGAAGACTAGAGTTGGTCTGTTTCCCCACCCCCTTGCTTTTATTTTAAAAATTGCATTTCTATTTTTTGATATGACAGATAAGCAGTTTGCCCAAATAAACACACCTTTTAGGGTTTGAAGATTTATTTTGCTGATTCTTCTAATTCATTTTACAACTACTGATAGTTTTTCTTGTGCTAGCATCATATCCCTTAAGATATCCATTGTATTCTGTTCACAATGATTCTGTGTTGTATATTTAGGCCCTTGCCCCTCAAAAATTATCTGATCATCCTCCTGGCTTGGACTTGTCTCTCCAATCTTTTATCCATTTTCTTTTTTGTAACCATATCTTTTTGGACAGACATAATAGTTTATTATATACACATTTAGGGAGGGACAAGAGAACTGGTCAGTTCTCTCATCCTTCCATATACCCACATCCTGTTAACAAGTACTTTATCTCTAGAGCAAATCTGGCATTGGAAAAACTAAAGTAGATATTTCTTTGGTTGTTTCTTCTGGAGTATCTAAACTTAAAGTGACTAAACTTTTTTAAAGTTTAAAGTATCTAAACTTTTTTCTCCTTCAAAATCAGTGAATAGTGTGTGCTACATACCATGAAAGCAAAATATACCCAAGAGGTGAAGATTAAGAAAGTTTAGGATGTCAAAGTCAAAGAATGACTTTCTTGATACAAGATTTTTAACAACTATGTTTTGTAGATATAAAATGTTTCCTTAACTGTCATAAATTGTAAACTCTATATTTGATTAATACTAGGTGATTATTGTAATTATTTGCATTTCTATTAATCATTGGTGAATCTAAAGTAAGGAAGAGCAGGGGGGAATTTTGAAGCCGAGACTCAAATCTTGGAAGTGTAGAATAAGAAGTTTAATCCAATTCTGCTCCGGAGAGATGGTGTTTGTCCTATAGAGGGCTATCCTTAACAAAAGTTCTCTGGAGATAATGCAGCATCTCTAATTGAACACTACATTATGAATTGTTCCCCAAATTGATCTGCCCACTTCTGAGAACAAATAAAAGCCACTGTAATTAATTACGGAATCAGTGTCATATATTTATACCTATGCCTGACCTATACATTCACCAATTATTCTTGTTTGATTTTAGTTATATGAATCAGTTCCCTGGAACCTGATGTCTACTGAGCAATTTCATAAAATCAAAATTATGACCTTATAAAACTTAGCCCCTTAGAGATGATGATTCTGGCAGCCCAGCTTTATTAATCAATTCATTAACTCAATATTTATTAAGCTTTTAGTCTGTGTTTGTGTGGATAAATGTATGATGTATTTATGTATAGCCAGTTATACAGTTTTATTATGTATATTTGTGTGTATATAACAGGTATAGTCTTGTGAAGGCCAAACACAGGGTTGAGCCACCATGTTCAGACACACTTCCAATTGTTTATGAGGCTACATCATAGCCCATAGCTTTAGAGAACTGTATTTTTGTTGGAGAGAGTTTGATGCTTAGGGAAGAAGAGGGGGAAAGAGGAAGAGAAGGGAAGATGAGAAAACATATATAGTTTCTTTACCTGATTACTTTTCCCCTTTCCCTCTCCATGCCTGCTTCTCACCTTCTCACCTTTATCTTCTCACCTTCTCACCTTTATCTTCTCTATTCTTTCTCCACGTACTCCCATCTACATAATACTCTCATGCTATTTAGTAAGTTTATAGACTTGTACAGCCATCTCCACAGTCCAATTTTAGAACATTTCCATAACTCCAAAAAGATCCCTCATGCCAGTTTCCAGTCAGTCTCTGTAACCATTTCCAGTCCCAAGAGACACTAATCTGCTTTTTGTCTTTATAGATTTGTCTTTTGTGGCTATTTCATATAACTGGAATCATAAAATATGTAGTCTTTTGCATCTGACTTCCTTCACTTAGCATGTTTTTGAGGTGTATCCATTTTGTAGCATGTAAAAGTAGTTCATTCCTTTTAATTGCTGAATAGTATTCCAATGTATGAATACATATATTCATATATATGTGTGTATATATATATATATATATATATATACATAGAGATATATCTATATGTATATCTGTCTACCTATATATACATATATATCTTGCATTTTGCTTTTCCATTCACCAGATGACAGACATTTGAATTGTTTCTACTTTTTGACTGTGATAAGTAATGCTGCTGTAAATGTTCATATACAAGTCTGTGTGTGGATATATACTTTCATTTCTCTTAGGAAGATACCTGGGGGAGGAGTGGAGTCACTAGTTTGTATGGTAAATTTAAGTTCATTTTTAAACAAACTACCACACTACTTTTCGAAGTAGCTGTACCATTTTACATTTTCCCCAGCAATGAATGAGGATTACAGTTTTTCTACATCATTGGAAACACTTGTTCATGTCTATTTTTTTGATTATAACCATTTTAGTGGTTTTGAAGTAGTATATTAATATGGCTTTAATTAGCACTTCCCTAATGACAAGTGATATTGAGCATCTTTTCATGTGCTTATCAGACATTCTTACATCTTCTTTGGTGAAATGTCTACTCAAATCTTTTGCCTTTTTAATTGGGTTATCATATTATTCAGTTGTAAGAGGTTTAAATATATTCTGGATACAAGATCATCAAACATATGACTTGCAAATATTTTCTCCCAGTCTATAGCTTATTTTATCATTTTCTTTATGGCATCTTTTGAAGTTCAGGTGTTTTGAATTTTGATAAAGTTCAGCTTATCAATTTTTTATTCTATTCCTTGTGCTTTTGGTATCATATCTTTGCCTAACCCAGGATCACAAATTTTTTTTCCTATTTTTTCTTTTAAAAGCTTTGTAGTTTTTGCTCTTACGTTTGGGCGTAAGATCCATTAGGAGTTAATTTTTGAGTATGGTGAGAAGTAAGAATCTAAATTCATCTTTTTGCATATGGCTATCAAATTGTCCCAGCATTGTTTGTTTAAAAGATTATCCTTTCCTTACTGAATTCTCATGACACTTTTGTCAAAAATCAGTTGACCACAAATGGGTTTATTTCTGGACTCAAGTCTTTTCCACTGATCTGTATGTCTGTTCTTGGACTACTATACTAGGACTACATTGTCTTTTTTTTTTGATATATGTATTTATTGCAAAATGATCACCATGATCTTTTTTTTGATATATGTATTTATTGCAAAATGATCACCATAAGTTCAGTTAATATCCATCACCTCACATAGTTACAAATACTTTTATCTTGTGATGAGAACTTTTAAGATCTACTCTGTTAGCAACTTTCAAATATACAATACAGTATCATTAACTATAATCACCATGATGTACATTACATCCCCGTGACTTTTATTTTATAAGGTAAGTTTGTATCTTTTGATCATCCTTACCCATTTTGCCACCCTCACACCTGCTTCTGGTAACCACCAATCTATTCTCTATGGTTTTTATTTACATTGTCTTGATTACAAGTTTTATAATGAGTTTTGCAATTGGGAAATGTAAGTCCTCCAACTCCATTCTTCCTTTTCAAAATTGTTTTGGCTCTCCTAGGTGTTTGCATTTCCATGTACATTTTAGGGTCAGTTTGTTAAATTTCCTCAATAAAGCCTGCTAGAATTTTAACAGAGAACATTGAATCTGTAGATCAGTTAGGGAAAATTGCCATCCCAATAATATTGACTGTTCCTATCCATGAGCATAGATTATGTCCCATTTATTTAATTTTAATTTCTCTCAGCAATGTTCTGTAGTCTTCAGTGTACAAGTTTAGCACTTCTTTTATTAACTTTATTCTAAGTATTTTATTCTTTTTGATGCAATTACGAATAGAATTATTTTAATTTCATTTTTGTATTGTGCATTGCTAGTATTTAGAATTGATTTTATATATTGATCTTTTATCTTGCTGAACTTGGTTTTTAGATCTTGTTTATTTTCCCCTACCTGTGTGAATTCTTTAGGATTTTCCATATACAGGATATGTTGTCTAAGAATATAGACAGTTTTACTTCTTCCTTTCTAATTTAGATGCCTAAATTATTTTCCTTGCCTGATTGCACTAACTAGAACCTCTAATACAGATGTTGAATGTAAATGGTGAGAGCACACATCCTTGCCTTGTTCCCAGTCTTAGGGGGGAAAACATTCAGTATTTCAATTAAGTATGATATTTTGCCATTAAGCATTCAGTATTTCACCGGTAAGTATATAGATTTTTCTTAGATACTGTTTATCAGATTGAGGAATTTCCCTTCTATTCATAGTTTGTTGAGAGTATTTATCAGGAATGGGAGTTGGATTTTGTCAAATGGTTTTTTGTTCTGTTTTGTTTTGATTTTTTTGCATCTGTTGCGATGATAATGTGGTTTTGGTCTTTTATTCTGTTAATACAGTATTTTACATTAGTTGGGTGTTGGTATTAAATCAACCTTGCATTCCTGGTGTAAATCCCAGTTGGTCATGATATTATAATACTTTTTATATATTGCTGGTTTCAGTTAGTAAATATTTTGTTGGGTATTTTTGAATCTATATTTATGAGAAATATTCATCTGTAGTTTTCTTGTGATGTCTTTGTCTGACTTTGGTATCAGGGGAATATTGACCTCATAAAATAAGTTGGGAATTGTTCCCTCTTCCTCAATTTTCTGGAAGAGTTTATGAAGAATTGTGCATTACTTCTTCCTTAAAAACTTGGTAGAATTCACCAATTAATCCATCTGAGTCTGGGCTTCCTTTGTGGAAGTAATTATAATGACTAATTAAATGTTTTTGTGGTTATAGGCCTATTCAGATTTTTTTTTTTGAGTTGGTTTTAGTAATTTGTGCCTTTCTTGAAAATTTTTTCATTTCATATACATTGTGTAACTTATTGGCATAAAGTTGTTCATTGGCATAAGGTTGTAGTCCCTTATCCTTTTAATTACTGTGAGATCCTTAATGATGTTTCTTTTCATTCCTAAGTTTGGTCATCTGTGTCTTCTCTCTTTTTTTTTTTCTTTTTTGATCAGTCTAGCCAAAGGTTTTATCAATTTTGTTCATCTTTTCAAAGAACCAACTTTTACTTTAATTGGTTTTTCTCCATTTTTTATATCATTGGTTTCTTCTCTAATTTTTATTATTTCATTTTTTCTTCTTGCTTTGGGTTTAGCTCCCTCTTCTTTTTCTCCTTTCTTAAGATAGAAGCTTAGATTATTGATTTGAGATCTTATTTTCTAATGTAGGAGTTTAAGGCTGTAAATTTCCCTGTAAGCATTGGGTTTCTTTTTCCTAAACAACAAAAAAAAGCTAGAAGCCTAACACATAGTTATCAGCAGATCTTTTTTTTTTTTTTTTCTGTGGTCTCTCTTCTTGGCTTCTTGGCTCACTATGTCCTCACATGGCCTTCCCTCTTCCCACATGCCTAGGTCTCTTTGTGCTCAAATTAACTTTTTTAAAGACTTTTTTAAAGAGCAGTTTTAGGTTCACGGCAAAATTGAGAAGGTATAGAGATTTCTCATATATCCCCTGCCCCACATGTGCACAGCTTCCCCCACTATCAACATCCCTCACAGAGAGGTACATTTGTTACAACTAATGAACCTACATTATATATCATAATCACCCAGAATTTATGGTTCACATTATGGTTCGCTTTTGGTGAGCACATACTATGGGTTTGGACAAATGTATAATGACAGGTATCCATCATTATAGTATCATGTAGAGTATTTACTGCCCTAAAAATCCTCTGTGCTCCACCTATTCATTCCTCCCTCCTCTTCCTAACCCTTGGCAACCACTGATCTTTTTACAATCTCCATAGTTTTTTCCTTTTCCAGAATATCATATAGTTGGAATCATACAGTATATAGCTTTTTAAGATTGGCTTCTTTTACTTAGTGAAAGACATTTAAGTTTCCTCCATGTCTTTTCATAGCTTGATGGCTCATCTCTTTTAAGTGCTGAAAATTATTCCATTGTGTGGATGTACCACAGTTTGTTTATCCATTCACTTACTGAAGAATATCTTTCTTGCTTCCAAGTTTTGGGACTTGTGAATACAGATGCCATAAATCCATGTGCAGACAAAGTGAGGACATAAGTTTTCATCTCCTTTGGGTAAAAACAAGGAGCATGATTGCTAGATTGTATGGTAAGAGTATGTTTTGTTTTGTAAGAAACCACCAAACTTCCAAAGTAACCATATCATTTTGCATTCCCATCAGCAATAAATGAGAGTTATGTTCCTCCACATTCTAGCTTGTATTTGGTGTTGTTAGTGTTACAAATTTTAGCCATTCTAATAGGTATAGAGTGGTATTTCATTGTTGTTTTAATTTGCATTTCCCTGATGACATATAAAGTAGAGCATCTTTTCATATACTTGTTTGTCATCTGTATATCTTCTTTGGTGAGGTATCTGTTAAGTTCTTTAGTCCATTTTTTAATCAGGTTGTTTGTTTTCTTATTAAGTTTTAAGTTCTTTGTATATTTTAGATAGCAGTCCTTTATTAGATATGTATTTTGCAAGTATTTTCTCCCAGTCTATAGCTTGTCTTCTATTCTCTTGACATTGTCTTTTGCAAAGCAGAAGTTTTTAATGTTAATGAAATCCAGTTTCTTAATTATTTCTCTCATGGATCGTGACTTTGGTGTTATCCCATACATTTTTATATATTATAGTTTCATTTTCATATCATTGAAAATATTTTCTAATTCCCCTTGTGATTTATTCTTTGATTCATGGATTATTTGTTTGATTTCCAAATACTTATAGATTTCTCAAGTTACTTTCTGTCATTGAATTCCAATTTAATTTTGTTGTGGTCAGGGCACATACATTACATGAGTTAATCCTTTTCAATATACAAGACTTGTTTTATGGCCTAGCATAGATAGTCTATCCTGAAGCATATTCTATATGCATTAGAAAAGAATGTGTTGGGTGCAGTGTTCTATAGATAATTCAATCAGGTAAAGTTAGCTGATGATGTTACTCAAGTTTTCTATATCCTTACTGATTTTCTTTCTAGTCATTCTATTCATTATTGAGAATGTGGTATTGAAGTCTCTTTCTGTTATTATTGAATTTTCTATTTTCAGTTTTATTAGTTTTGTTTCATTTATTTTGGTGTTCTGTTGTTGGTATGTATATGTTTGTAATTGTTATATCTTCCTGATAAATTGGCCCTTTTATCATTATAAAATGCCCCACATTGTCTCTAGTAACATTTTGTCTTAAAGTCTATTTTGTCTGTATTAGTATAGTCATCCCAGCTCCTTTATGTTTACCATTTGCATGGCATATCTTTTTTAATCCTTTTAACTTTCACTCTTCTGTGTCTTTGACTTTAAAATGTGTCTCTCTAGTTGGATCTTATTTTTTTACTTAGCCTGAAAATTTCTGCTTTTAATTGGAGTTTTTAATCCATTTACATTTAATGTAATTGTTGATATGGTTGAACTGACATCTTGCAATTTTCTATATATTTCATTTTTTTTATTCCTCTGTTTCTCCTTTACTGTCTTTTCATTCAAAAGGGATATTGTCTAAGGTACCGTTTTAATTTCTTTTTGTTTTGTTTTAGTTATTTTCTTAGTAGTTTCTTATTATAATACATCTTAACTCATTACAATCTGCTTTAGGGTAACACTAACTTAATTCCAGTTAACTGTAGAAACTGCTCCAATAAGATTCCATTTCCCCCTCCTTTGTGCTATTATTATTCTAAGTATTACATCTTTATATGTTGTAAGCCCAACAATACAGTTTCATAGTTTTGTTTTATGCAGCTATCATTTAAATTAGTTAAGAGCTGAGTAATGAATATTTTCAACTGTCTTTTATGTTGATCTGTGCAACTATCTTTACTGGTGTTCTTTATTTCTTTGTGTGCTTTTGAATCACCATCTACTGACATTTCGTTTCACCCTAAAAGACGTTCTTTCTTATTTCTTGTAAGGCAGATTTTCTCACAATGAATTCTGTCCTTTGTTTTTCTGGGAAGGTCTAAATTTTGCTCTCCGTTTTGAAGGATAGATTGCTGCATGTAGAATTCTTGGTTGACATTTTTTTGGGCATTTTGAATATGTCATCCCACTGTCTTCTTCTGGCCTCCATTATTTCTGGTAAAAATTCAGCTACTAATTTCATTGTGTTCTTCTGTATGTGAAGAATCATTTCAGTTCCAAAGTTTCCAACTGATAATTTTTTATAATTTCTATCTCTTTATATTTGATTAGTCAATAAAATCATACTTTCCCTTAATTTCTTATTCTTCTCTTTAGTTCTGTAAACATATTTATACTAGCAGTTTTGAAGTCCTTGTCTGCTAAGTCAAACATTTGGGTCCCCTAAGAGATAGTTTCTTTCTTTCTTTCTTTTTTTCTTGTTTATGGGTCACACTCTCCTATTTCTTTGCATGTTGTAATTTTGTTGTTGTTGAAAACTATACGTTTTAGATAATATGTTGGAGCAAATCTGGATTCCAATCCTCCATTCCAGAGGTTATTTTTGTTTTTTCTTTTCTGTTCATTTGTTGTTTAGTCACTTCCTGGACTAGTTCCATAGAGTCTTGCATCATGTAGCTGCTAGTATCTCTTAAGTTTTTTATTTTAAAATTTTTTTTTTATTTTTAAGGCCAGCTTCCTAGGGGTTGCCCCTGAGTCAGCATAGCTTAATAGTGAGATGATGATTGATCAGAGGTTGTGTTTACCTTGAGCTAATAAGGCTTTCACCTTTTGCCAGTATATCTGTGTGTGGGTTTGGGAACACTTCCAAAATTTAGGCAGTTTACAAGTCTGATTCGCTTTTACTTTTTGACATGCCTTCTCATGTCTCCTTTATGAGTGTACTAGGTTTCACATTCATCTGGGAATGCATGGATAGCTAGTGCCCTCTCCAGTCCCTCCTGAGCATGCACAGCCTTCCAGACTACAGTGGGTATTTGTGGGCTTATCAAAATCCTCAATGGCTTTCTTGTTCCTCAAATCTCCCTGTTACATTTCTTGCAAGTCTGCTGGTCTGTTTCTTGCCCCTACCAGTGTCAAAACCTGAAGCTAGCCAAGATGTTGGCCTTGCCTGGGATATGTGCTTCATTCCGAATCAAGTTAGCCCCCTCCAGCAGTGGAGCTGCTGGTTTTTAGGACTTTACTTGTCTATTTAGAACTACCAAGTTAATAGAAACTGGGGGAGGGGATTTTGCTCTAAGTTATTTCACTCAGCCACTTTGCTATTATCGAACATTAAGGTTTTTCTAACTTTTGGATACAAGGACCATCTTTATGAAGCTTTCTTTTCTTACCATTTGTATTAGTTTCCTAGGCCTATCATGAAAAGCTCAGTGGTATAAAACAACAAATATTGGGCTTCCCTGATGGCGCAGTGGTTGAGAGTCCGCCTGCTGATGCAGGGGACACGGGTTCGAGCCCTGGTCCGGGAAGATCCCACATGCCGCGGAGCATCTGGGCCTGCGCGTCCAGAGCCTGTGCTCCACAACGGGAGAGGCCACAGCAGTGAGAGGCCTGCATACCAAAAAAAAAACAAAAAACAAAACAAAAAATATATATATTTTTCAATCACAGTTCAGGAAGTCTGAAATCAAAGCACTGCCAGGTCTCTAAGAGAGAATCTATTCCATTTCTCTCTCTAGCTTCTAATAGCTGCCGACAAGCCTTGGCATTGCAGCATCCCTTCAATCTTTGCCTCCATCGATACATGGCCTTCCTCCCTTTGGGTCTGTGTACCTGAATCTCCCTCTCCTTTCTCTAAAAAGACACCAGTCATTGGATTTAGAACACATCCTAATTCCATATGACCTCATCATAAATAATTACTTAAGTAATTACTTCTTCAAAGATCCTATTTCCAAATAAGGTCACATTCTAAAGTTTTGGGTTGACATGAATTTTAAGGGACACTATTCAACTCAGTACACCATTTATTATAAAGTATCATTTGAAAATCAGTATGGTCTCTCTGTTGTGGATTAGGTGATCTTTTGCGAAGATTAGTTTGGTAAAATGGCACTTGACTTTTTAGTTGGGATAGTTTCTCAAGTTAAGCTAGCTTGCACCCTCTTTTTGGTTACTTTGTTTACATTGTTAAGAAAAGACAGAGAGATCTGTGGACAGGAAAGAGTTGGCAGAACCTCACTCTACTCAACTCTGACTTGCATGTCTGCTTTTAATCTAGAGCCAAATAACTATCGGACCATGCGTGGCCGGGCAGTAAATGGCAGCCAGTTGGGAAAGGATTACATCCAGCTGAAGAGCCTGTTACAACCCATCCGGATTTACTCCAGAGCCAGCTTGTATGGCCCTAATATTGGGCGGCCCAGGAAGAACGTCATCACCCTCCTAGATGGGTAGGTCAGATTATTTAGCAGTTTTTAAAACATTGTTCATTAAATGTAATGAATTAATGTATTTGCATTTTTTCCTGGTTATTTCTGGTCTTAAGAAGGGCAGAGAGACTTTTTCATAGTGACATCTCCCACCATAAATCAGGGATTCTCTACCAAACAGTGGAAGAACTTCTCTCTCCAGGCCTTCCACAATCAGCAGAAGAGGGTGGGATTGGGAGGGATATCACAACCTCCAGAACAGCTGGAAAGGATGTGTTGTTTTAGAAAGCACATTTAATATTATAGCATTGCATAACATCACTTAATATTTTTTAAAAGGCAAAATATTATCTACTGTATTCTTGGGACCTCTTACAGAAGGTAAAACTTGACAAAATCCTGGACAGTGGATCTGGGTTAAAAAGTTGAGAAACACTACAAATGCTTGTACATTAAAGCACAGCTTAACAGATAGATTTATTAGGTATTCTAGAGAATTGCTATCATGTGATTTATTTAATTTTGACTGAATCTAACAATCATTTTTTAAGCAGTGGTTATGGATGCAGCACTATGTTAAATGCTCTCTTCCCCAGTCCTGCTGGTGGGCCAGGCCCAGATTAAATGAGTGGAACATATATGCATGTTGGGTCCAGTTATGCAGGGTTGGAGTGGATGTCTGAGGGAATAACATGAGGAAGACTGAAGATATATGTTGAATCAAAGACTCAAAGAGGATACGTAACTACAACAGAGAGGGTAGGAACAAGGAAGTTGGGAGAGGCAGGAGTTCATGTGACATACAGAGTATGCACCAAGGCACACCTTTTGTGCAGCATCCTGTCATATTCTGGGACAGGTATGGTTATTCCTACAAATTCAAAGACAAGTAAGATGTTTTCCAGTGAAGTGTACAGCCCAAGTAAGGTTAGATAAATGCTGTACAAGTATAGACAGATATGTTCCAGTAGCAAGACACCTCTGGCCAACCTCCTGAATGGCCCTTGTGGCTTGATGGCTCTTATGACCCTCTCTCTTCCCTTTTGTGGTAGCTTAGTCTTGATCTAAGCTAATTAACGTAGCAGACATTATTGAAGGCTTGGGAAGCCGGAAGGATTTACACTGTAACAACATTAACAGCCTGAGGTTTAATTTTAGGCATTTTCGTCTTTACAAAGAATCCCCAAGCCCTTATTTTGATTCCTATCCTTTCCCCATCCTTCATTTTTCTCTCCTTCTCTCTCAGTAGGAACTTCCGTTTTCTCTTGCAGAACAATTTTCTGACCTTGACTCCTACCTACAAATGCAGCTCTGGGCTTCCCTTTGCATACTTTTGCTGAACTTTGAAATTACTCTGTGTGTGTGTGTGTGTGTGTGTGTGTGTGCATGTGTGTGTGTGTGTGTGTGTGTGTGTGTGTGTATGGAGGGGATGGTGATGGAGAAGTTGGTTTTATTTTACATGTTTTAATTAGGGGATAAGAATCACATGTGTAGAACATTTTCATAGTTCATAATACACAATCAAGCAAAGACAATAACTATCACTTAAGTCCACATAGTTATTCTTTTAGATTGTACCTTTTCTTTAATGATTTGATTAATATATTTTCATGGGACTGACAGTCTTCTCAGTAGCATGACCCTGTATCAATCATTCATTCATTCTGCAAATACTTGTTGAATAATTGCTATGTTCCAAGTACTATGTTAGGAACTGGGAATGTAAAAATAAACAAAAATAGATACTTTCTCTGCCCTCATGGAGTATATAATATGGTAGGGGAGACATAGACAATAATCAACTTATCTTAAGACTAAAACAGTACCAAGGAGAGGTACATGGTCCTATGAATGACTGTAAGTGCTGGGATTTGACTAAGTTAGGTGGTTGGAAGAGTTCCCTAAAGTAGTCACACTTAAGAAGAACAAGCACATGAAAAGATACTCAACATTGCTAATCATCAGAGAAATGCAAGTCAAAACCACAATGAGATATCTCCTCACACCTGTCAGAATGGCTATCATCAAAAAGACCACAAATAATAAATGTTGGTGAGGATGTAGAGAAAAGGGAACCCTAGTAGACTGTTGGTGGGAATGTAAGTTGGTGCAGCCACTTTGGAAAACAGTATGGAGATTCCTCAAAAAGCTAAAAATAGAGCTACCATATGATCCAGCAATCCCACTTGTGGGTATATATCTGAAGAAAATGAAAACACTAATTCAAAAAGATATGTGCACTCCAATATTCATAGCAGCATTATTTACAATAGCCAAGATATGAAAGAAACCTAAGTGTCCATCAACAGATGAATGGATAAAAATGTGGAATGGAATATTACTCATCCATAAAAAAGAATGAATTTTGCCATTCACAGCAACATGGATAGACCCGAGGGGTACTATGATTAGTGAAATAAGCCAACAGAGAGAGACAAATATAGTACGTTATTACTTATATGTGGAAAATAAAAAATAAAAAAATGAATGAATATAAAAAACAGAGTCACAGGTACAGAGAACAAACTAGTGGTTACCAGTCAGGGAGAAAGAAGGGGGAAGGGGCAAGATAAGGGTAGGAGATTAGGAGGTACAAACAAACTACTATGTATAAAATAAAAAAGCTACAAGGATATATTGTACAGCATGAGAAATATAGTCAATATTTTACAATAACTTTTAAAAATTTTTTTCAGTTTTGACAGTCTAGGGTTGTATTTTTTTTAATTAATTAATGTATTTATTTTTGGCTGTGTTGGGTCTTTGTTGCTGCGTGTGGGCTTTCTCTAGTTGCAGCAAGCGGGGGCTAATCTTTTTTTTTTTTTTTTTTTTTTTTGCGGTACGCGGGCCTCTCGCTGTTGCGGCCTCTCCCGTTGCGGAGCACAGGCTCCGGACGCACAGGCTCAGCGGCCATGGCTCACGGGCCCAGCCGCTCCGCGGCATGTGGGATCTTCCCAGACCAGGGCACGAACCCGTGTCCCCTGCATCGGCAGGCAGACTCTCAACCACTGCGCCACCAGGGAAGCCCGGGGGGCTAATCTTGGTTGCAGTGCTTTGGCTTCTCATTGTGGTGGCTTCTCTTGTTGCAGAGCATGGGCTCTAGGCGCCTGGGCTTCAGTAGTTGTGGCTCGCGAGCTCTTGAGTGCAGGTTCAGTAGTTGTGGCCCACGGGCTCAGTTGCTCTGCAGCATGTGGGATCTTCCCAACCCAGGGCTTGAACCTGTGTCCCATGCATTGGCAGGTGGATTGTTAACCACTGCGCCACCAGGGAAGTCCTACAATAACTTTAAATGAAGTCTAATCTATAAAAATATTGAATCACTATGTTGTACACCAGCAATAATGTAATATTGTAAATCAACTATACTTCAATTTTTAAAAATTCATTAAAAATAAATAAAGTGTAATCTGAAGAATGAGTAAGGTGTTAACTAGACAAAATGAGAAGTAAACAGTATCAGTGTTCTTGGAAGAAAGATAAGTATGTGCAGAGGCCCTAAGGATGAAAAAAGGACCAGATTGGCTAAAGAAAGGTATAGCTAGAGAAGTAATTAGGAGTCATATTATATGGGGACTTACAGGCATAGTGAAGGGCTTAGAATTTCTTCTAAGTGCAGTGAGACAAATACTGAATGTTTTTAAGCTAGGGAGAGAAATAATTTGACTTATTATACAAAAAGTATGCTGTGTCTCCTCTATGGAAAATGGATTGGAGAGGAGGCAGGGAAATTGGTGAGAAGGCTGTTGTAGGAGTGCACATAATGACGGGAACCTGAATTGGGTTGTGGCAGTGGAATATATTGTTGGAGGTAGAAACCACAGGACTTGATATATTGGATAAGTGTATGGTGATGTGACACAGGGATGTGTAAGTAACTGGGTGGATTTATTATCATTTACGAAGATGGGAAGATAGAGGGAATAACTGGTTCTGGGGAAAAAAAATCATGACTTTAGGTTTCATGTTATGTTTATTGTGCTTGAATCTAAATGGAGATGTCAAGTATATCCTTGAATATGAGTCAAGGGATCAAGGTCTCTGCTAGAGATATTAATTTTAGTGGTCATTATCATGCAAATGGGATTTAAGGCCATCCATGGGAATGTAAGAGATCTGTTAGAATATGGAAAGAAAAGAGACAGAGAGTTAGGAGAGAGCCCAGAGGAACGATCACATTTAGAGATGTGAGAAAAGAAGGATAGCCTTAGAGGTAAGAGGAAAGGGAGAGATTGAGGTGTAGGAACCAAGAAAAGAAAGTTTTAAATAAGGAGGGAGTGCTGCTAGAAGTCCAGGAGGTCAAGTAATAGAAAGGCAGAAAAGTGCCATTGAACTTGGCAACATGCAGGTTGTTGGTGACCTTGAGAAATATAGTTCAGCGGAGTGGTGGAACAGAAGTCAGATCACAATAGTTTGAAGAGTGAATGGAGGGTGAGAAATTGGAAACAATAATGTGGACAACTCTTAGGAGAATTCTTACTGTGAAGGAAAGTAGAAAAATGAAGGGAGATTTGGGGTCAAGGACGATAATGGCATTTTTTCCCCTTTAATTTAATGTGGGAGACAGCAGAACAGGTTTGTATTTTGAGACTTATCCAGGAGAGAAGGAGATAGATGATACAAGAGATCAAGGATATAACCAAAATGAGAAGTTCTTTAAGGCTAGAAGAAATGGAATCCAGAGGAATTGGCCTTCATTAAATGGAGGGACAATTATACTATGGTAACCGAAAGTAAAAAAACAAATATTTTTCTATGTCAGAGATTAAAAAGTCATACTGAGGAGACACTTCTACCCAGTATATAAGGTATAGTTAAGGCATCCCAGTTTGTGTACATGGTGTAATTTTGGGCACATAGATGCTAGTTTGTTGTGAATAAGTCAAGAACTTGGACACAATAGTTGGCAACAGATGAAAGAAATGATCATGTGACTGGGTGGTGTGGTGACAAGTGGTGAGGCCTACTTCCCCATACATCTGAAAACTAATAGCACTCAAGAGACTAGAAAAAATTACATAGGGCAAGAAGGAAAGGTATTGATGAACATTTTTTTTCTTTTATGTGCCAGAAAAAATGGGTATTTACCTTTCTTAATGTATATGTACTAAATATATAACTTTAAACACATAAACTTTAAACACATAAACATATAACTTTAAACACATAAACATTCCCAGTGACTCAACCAACAATAACAAAAATGTCAGCACTCTAAATTACCAGCTCTGTGGTTTTTCCAATCCTCCTGGTTATACAGCTATAATTTTACGTAGTTGTGATCATTGTATATGCATCATTTTGAATTCTGCATTTTTTGCCCATTGCTTTATATTGCCCCTTCCTTATTTCTACATAGTTCTCGTATTTGTCATTCTTAATACCAGTAAAATATTCCATTGCATTAATGTACTGAATTCTGGCTAAGCATTCCCTCACTGCTGGGCATTTGGGCTGTTTCTGGTTTTTGTCTGTAATATATAGCACAGCTGTAAACATCTTTATACAAATAGGTTTTTAAAAAATTTTTTTTGAATTACAGCCTTGGGCTATATTCCAACAAGCTGGGTTTCTGGGTCAAAGTACTGTATATAATAATTTTTATGGCTCTTGTATTTGTTGCCAAATTTCTTTTCAGAACAGTTTCACCAGGTTGAAGGGCAACAATGTATTAGTGTATCTTTTTCCCAATACTCTACAACAATGAGTATTACTTTTATTAATTTACTCTGTTTTAATTAATGCAAGATTGTACCTCATGGTTGTTTAAACTTGAATCCTGTTAACTGTGAAAAGAACCAAACATTTTCCAAAACTTTATGTTGTCTCCTTTCCCCTTATTCCACATTTGACTAATGACACAATAACCATTTTGCCTGAGGCACAGACCAGGAGGTCATTTTAGATTCATTCCTCTCCTTTGTTCACAGTCTCCATTAGTTAGTTATTAAGTTTTGTTATTTCTGACTTCTTAGTATCACTCATATCCCATCTTCCTTTCATTTTTATTTTAAACTTTATCATTTTTCCTCCTAAACAATTTCTCCATATCTAGTCTCAGACTCTAATTTCTCCTTACAGATTTCTGAGTAGTTTTTTTTAAATGCAACATGTGGTCAAGTCACTCTTGCTTGAAATCCAAACCCTTTCACATGTACCCCTGGCCTTTAGGGTCCAGTACCTGCCTTCTTTGCAGCTAGTCAGTAGCTACACACCCTTGCACAACCTGCACTCAGTACATCAAAGTATATGTCCATCTTAGAAGATGCCACACTTTTTTACCTTTGCACCTTTTTATTTTGTGTCATTTTCTTTGGAATACCACTCTCTTCCCTTATTTTTCTTCTTTCCAATAGATCTTCTCTGACATCTTCAGGCAGGATTTCTTATCACCTCCTCTGTCCTTATATGGTACTTTATTTTTCTGCTATAGCACTTATCAAATTGATGATAACTTACTTATTTACCTATCTGCCTCCCCTAACAGACTGTAGACTAAGGTCAAGACTCTGTCTATGTTTTATTGATTCTGTAGCCTTCAGAATCTAGGAATAGCTTTAGTTTTATAGAGCCAAACTAATTTTTAAGCTTAAAAAAGCTTAAAACTACTTAGGTATTTACTGGACTATATAGGACTATCTTCCCAGTTAGGATATGAACAAACAGAGATAGAATCTTCATGTTTGTGTCTTCAGATACTACTGTGTTGCCTGGAATATGGGAAGTACTTAATAAAATACTTGTAATATTATTTTCATTTCCTCATTCAGGAACTGGCTCTTCCCAGTTATTGATTTTTATCTAAAGGCATAAGTAGTGTTTTTTAGGGTTTTATTATTTTCCTCTGCTTTTATTTTGTAAACTTTTATGCATCACCTATGTAACGACAATTTTATCTTAATGTATTGCTTTTCTTATTACTTTGAAATATGTTTTTATTGCTTCAGAAGTTACTTTTTATTATAGTTGTTCTTATCCATTTTCTTGTTGGTTGTCTTTTCTGTTTCTTTCCTTACACAGTTAGGATAAAGTTACTACTTCATTTTCACATAGCCTTTTAAAAATGTTTTAATTTTCAATGTTACGCTTTTTAACTTATTTGGAGTTTATTGCCGTGTGTACTATAGAGTAAGGACCTAATCTATTTTTTGGTGATGTGACAGTGTCAAGAAAAGCAGGTATTCATTGAAAGCATGTTTACTGAGGCTTTTTGGGGGGCTTTTAAACCATAGGGAGATGAATACTAAATTGTCTCTCAATAAACATTTATTGAACAGCTATTTCATGTTTGATCCTTGCTTAAGTGTTGGGTTTATATTGATGAATAAAGCCAAAGTAACTCTTATTCTCTTGGAGCTTAGCAAGACAAAGCCACAGTAAATAAGAAAACAAATTATCCCAAATTGTGTATAATTCTGTGAAGGAAATGATCAAGATACCTGGAGTTGGAGGATTTATTTGGACAAGGTGATCAGAGAAGACTTATCTGAGGAACAATTTATTTAAGCCAAGAACAAAAGAATAAGAAGGAGCCAACTGTTCAAAGATCAGAGTGAAAAAAGTTTTAGATAGAGGTGGTAGGTTGTGTTTGTCAATGTCCTGAATCAGAAACAAGGTTAAGGCATTTGACCAATAGAAAGATGGGCATTATAGTGAGCAAAAGGAGAGCAGTAGGAGATGAGAATGCATGGACAGGCAAGGACCAGATCATTACTGAACCATGCATACCATGGAAAAGAGGTTGCGTATTTTATTCTCTGAGCAATGGAAAGCTATTACAGGGTTTTTATAAGGGCAGCAACATGTACCAGAGTCTACTCTGTTTTGTGTGCCAAATAGATTTTAAGGTGCAAAAGTAAGAAATCAAAAGAGTTCAGTAAGGAGGGTTTTCACTATGAGGTGTGTGTGATTAAGGTAATGGCAGAAGAGATGAAGAGAAGTTAAGGTAGACTTGCTTTGTTGATGGATATCCCATCAAGGTGGGGGTGAAAGAATAGGAGGAATTAATAAAGGATTATTTCCACCTTTTGAACGTTAGCATCTCTCTTTCAAGAGCCATCACATGCAGAAAAGGGAGATTTTCATAAAGAAGTTACACCAAAATGAACACATATTCATACTCAGGAAACTATCTCTGGAGCAACAAAAGATGACTTTAAACTACATTGGCGGGCTTCCCTGGTAGCACAATGGATAAGAATCTGCCTGCCGGGCTTCCCTGGTGGCACAGTGGTTGAGAGTCCACCTGCCAATGCAGGAGACGCGGGTTCGTGCCCCAGTCCGGGAAGATCCCAAATGCCGTGCATCAGCTAGGCCCGTGAGCCATGGCCGCTGAGCCTGCGCGTCCAGAGCCTGTGCTCCGCAACGGGAGAGGCCACAACAGTGAGAGGCCCGCGTACCGAAAAAAAAAAAAGAATCTGCCTGCCAATGCAGGGAACACGGGTTCAATCCCTGGTCCAGGAAGATCCCACATGCCACGGAGCAACTAAGCCCGTGCACCACAACTACTGAAGCCCATGCACCGTGCTCTGCAGCAAGAGAAGCCCGCGCACCACAAGGCAGAGTAGCCCCCGCTCACTGCAACTAGAGAAAGCCTGCATGCAGTAACAACGACCCAACACAGCCAAAAATAAATAAATAAAATAAAAATAAATCAACTACATTGGGTGTGCTTCAAGTTCAGGATAGTGATCTGAGCACAAGCTCCATTTCCTTCTGGAACATCATCCCAACTCCTATTAAAAACTGATAAAAAACAATTCTGTAATAACAAGCACATGAAAGAGGGATCGTTAGCAGGTGAGAGACTTCTGACAGATTTCTATAAGACAGTAAACAGATGGAAGCCTGTTGACAGAGTAATCAGAGTGAGGAAGTGGCAACCCAGAGAACCTGGGCTCTGAGAAAAGACAGAGAATCTGTCCTGCAGATAGGCTCAGAGGCCAGAGAGGGTAAGGTGGGAAAGGGAGACCAAGCCAAGGGGTTAATATGAAAGTCTGTCTTCATAGGGACTACACCCACAACTCAACTCTCCCCTCCATCATTTTAAGTCCCCTACCCTGCCTACAGAGCAAAGACAGCTCAGTCTGTTATGTCCTAGCAAATGCCAAACCAATAGTTAAGAGCCTTCACCAAAAAAATACTGCCGGAATACCAGGGGATGAGCTAGTATTGCTAAGGTGGAGTTGCTTCTACATAGTAAAATTCTGAGTAGAGCACTGTGGGATACCCTAGCCCCAAGGCTATCTGTGCCCTCCCTCTTCCCTCTCTAAAGGGAAGTGTGTTGGTCAACAAGCTCTGACCATAAAATAGAGATTCCAGGGAAAGGAGAGACTTATAAAAAAAACCCCATATATTCAACAGCTTAGAAAAATCTGCACCTACTACCTAGAAGAATCTATTTAGTCCCCAATTTAAAAAAATAAATAGATAGGCAAAGATCACAAGATGTAAGAAAGAAACAAGTAACATGAAAGAGAAAAACCAAGACAAATACATTTTAAAAATTGACCCAAGAAGAATTATAATTCAAGATCAGAACTAGAAAAGTAAAAAGCTATAATTAGTATCCTTATAAAGATATAGTAAGATACTGTATTTATATATACTGTATTTTGTATACAGAGCAAAAAATATTTTTAAAAACAAAATATATAATTGCTGAAATTAAGCCCAATGAATGTAAGGTAACGATTTCTTAGATACAACACTGAAAGCATAAGTGATAAAAGAAAACACTGATTAGCTGGACCTCATAAAAATTAAGAACTTTTGTGCATCAAATGATACCATCAAGAAGGTGAACAGACACACAAAATAGGAGAAAATATTTGCAAGTCATACAGCTGATAAGGAATTTATATACAGAATATATATATATATATATACACACACACACACATATAAATTCTTACAACTCAACAGTAATATGACAACCTGTTTAAAAATGACCAAAAGGGATTTGAATAGGCATTTCTCCAAAGAAGACATACAAATGGCCACTAAGTACATGAATAGATGTTCCACATCATTAGTCACTAGGAATGTGCAAATCAAAATCACAGTGAGATACCACTTTACATCCACTAGGATGGCTACAAATCAAACAGACATACAAAAGCAAATGTTGGAGAGGACGTGGAGAAATTGGAACACTCATACACTGCTGGTGGGCATATAATATGGTGCAACTACTTTGGAAAACAGACTGGCAATTACTTGAAAGGTTAAACATAGAGTTACCATATGACTTAGCAATTCCACTTCTAGGTATATACCCAAGAGAAATGAAAACATATGTCCACACAAAACTTGTACACAATTATTTATTGTGGCATCATTCATAATAGCCAAAAAGTAGAAACAACCCAAATGTCCATCAACCAATGAATGGATAAATAAAATTCAGTAAATCTATACAATGGAATATTACTTGAAAATAAAGAGCACTGAAGTACCAACACATGTTGTCAGAGATGAACCTTGAAATCATCATGCTAACTGAAAGAAGCCAGTCACAAAAGCCCGCACAGTGTATGGTTTCCTTTATATGAAATGTCCAGAATCGGCAAATCTATAGAGACAAAAAGCAGATTGGGTTGCCTAGACTGGTGAAGTTTTCAGGGAAATGGAGAGTGACTGCTCATGGGAATGGGGCTTCTTTTTGAAATTAAATATTCTAAAATTAGATTATGTTGATAGTTGCACAAATTTGTAAATATAATAAAAAATATTGAACTGTACAGTTAATGAGGGAATTATATGGTATTAAATTTTATCTCCAAAATGCAGTTGAGTCCAATAAAAGAATTATAAGATAAAATCAAGGAAATCTCCCATACACAGAGTGTTGGACAGAGACAAAAAATTTGGGATGAAATCTTACTGGTATAAAAGATCAGTTCAGGATCCCCAGCAGCTGTCTCATAGGATATCCAGATCCAGAAACAAGGAAGAAAATTATGGTTACAGAAAGAATGAAAACCTTATCAACCTTTACAATGTAAAATTAAGGGGACAGTTGACAGAAAATAGGTGGTAAAAATGGAGAGAAGAAATATGACCCACACGGCTGATATCCTCTCATAATATGTATGGAGTTGGAAAATATTGTCTAAGCCATTGAAATAATAAATTGAGATGTGGAGAAGAGGAGGCCCAGTAAACCACGCACATGGAGTTAACCCTTGGTTAGGATGAATTATGGCAGCATTTCCTTAAATGTGCTCTGGAAAATATCAGTTCTGCAGGATAACAACGTCATGTGGAGGCGGAAAAAAGTAAAAGCTTCCATAGTCAAGTAAGTTTGAGAAATACTGGGATATACAAATGTACTGAAACACTTCCCAGCATCTTTATTACATTAGTTTACATTCTGAATCTCCAAGAAGGGGATTTAGCATGCAGAATTTTAAAAATTTATTTGACCGTAGTCTTATTTTCCAAGAGTATCTTGAGGGACTCGTGTTCCACTAACATGTTTGGACATCACTGACTTGGAATATGAGCCCTGCTTTAGGTGAGATATGGCCATAGAGCAAACAAAAGCAAAAGAACTACAATTTGGAGAACTCAGGACTTGGACCATTTCAATAGCCCCATTACTGGTCTATTTGGTTCCATTCTTGTCCTCTCCAGTCTATTCACCACTCAGCTGCCAGAAAATCTTTTACAGACATAATTCACATGATGTCAGTCATTTGCTAAAGACTCTTTAATGACTTTTCATTGCTCTTAGGATAAAATTTAATCTCCTTACCACATCCAGCAAGGCTCTACAATGAGCAGTCTGGCTGCTGCCCAGCTCTTCATTCTTATCTTCTCCAGATTTCTCTTTTCCTTACTTCACTCAGGCCTCACTGGCCTGCTATGTGCTAAGTTTCTCTCTTTTTTTTTTTCTTTTTTTTTTTGGTGGGGAGCGGGGGTTGCACAACACATGCTTTTCTTTCTACCTAGAGTGTCCTCTCAGCTTGCCACATGGCTGGTTTCTCCTCACCCATCAGAGTTCTTTCTTGAATAGCCTAGCTAAGTTATTCTCTATCAGCGCACTCTGTTAGTTCTCTTTATGGCATTTATCACAAGTTATAACTGCATATTTACTGTTTATTTTTTGCTTATAGATCATAAACTCCATAAGAGCAGGAAGTTGTCTGTTGTATTTACTAATATATATTCAGTGCTGGCAAAAAGCCTAGCACACGGTGGGTGCTCCAATTTGTTGAATGAAGAATGGAAGTTATACTCATATTTTACCGAGCTGCTAGTGGCATATTCTAACCTGAACCTAGGTTAGAACAGAAAGCTAGACAGGACCTTTAACTCCCATGGTGGCCCAGAGAGCTATGGAAAGCATTCCAATTTGGGCAAAAAAAAAAAAGCAGGAGAATTAGGAAGGAAATAATGGTCTTTTCCATCACAGCAGACCACATTATGTGTGCTGTGTGCTCAATGATCTACAAAACAGAAACAGAAAAATTGCCTTTTTATATCCAGAATTTCTATCTTTAGTTCTAATTACCAAAACTTCTACTAAGTACCTAATGCTGATTTATAGACTCCACTGGTACTCAAAGCATAGACAAACAGTGAAAGCGGTATGGGTAAGGATGGAAAGTTCACTATGTTCCTATACACAGGCTCTCATTACGACTTTTGAGGGCCCTGGGCATTTTTGACCTCGTGGGTCCCTTCCTCCATAAAGACATATTAAATCAACAGCCTTCTGTGTTCTACTGTAGTAAGTCAATATAGCAGGATTGGGGGCAAGGGTGGAGATAGCAGGAATGTAAAGAGCATACACTTTAGAACTAGATGAGACCCAGATCAGCTTCTAGCTAGGTCACCTTGAATTATTTAATCTCTCTAAAACCTCATTGGTAAAATGAGGCTAATGAAATTATCTATTTCTTAGGCTTGTTGTGAAGTTAAATGAGATAATGAATTGAAAGTGCTAAGTGTAGTTCCTGGCACAATCCACACCTAAAGAAATGTCGGCTACAATTGTTAAGGACAAGTGAATTTCAAATTGAAAAGGCAGGGTTGTTTTTCTGACTTTTTGCCTATGGCTCAATGTAGCCTTCTAAGCAGTTCAGAGAACTGAATGAGATTGAAAACTAGAAAGATTAGCTAAAGTAACATTGCATTATAATGAGGGTGATCACAGCTTCTGCCTACAAACCTGCTTACACCACATTCTTGTTTGGAGTGGGAAATTGCACAGCTGGGGACAGTTTGGTGCACAGAGAAATCATCACAGTGTTATTCCTAATAATTGTTATGTTTTATTTCACCTGTGAAAGAGTATATGCCTTAAACTACAGGAGGTGAGAACAATTTATTCCTCTCAGTTTATAAGAAGAGAGTTTCCTTCTCTGCCTGTAGAGAGGCAGGGCCTTCCCAGCAGCTGTTCAGTGCTAATTAACAAGGAAGCATGGGCTAGTGTAAAGGTCTGCTCCCTGGCTGAGAATTAGGCTAATGACTGCTTACTTCTAAACTTGCTTTTTTTTCTTTTTTTCTTTTTTTTCCTGGACAGGACTTCTTTCTTGATTAGAGAGACAGCCTAATTCCTGACCCAAGCCCAGGGATATCAGTTATGGCTATTATGATGAAGGATGTTTCTCTCTTCTTCTGTTGTCAGAGAAGTCAGATGGGGGTTAGAACATTGGAGAAGGAGATGGGTGTCCTGGGACATAGATTTAGGTTTGACACCTATGGTCTTGGGAAATATCTTCCTCACTTTCTTTTTTTCCATTCCTTGCCTCCCTTCCCCATTCTACCTTCCCTAAGAACCCTACTTTTCCTCCAAGAATGACCTACCCTAACAAGTGCTGCTGAGATCACAGTCTGTAAAAGGTGTGGCCCATGGTCCTCCCTCAATGGAAGCACCTGGAGAGCTTCTTTAAAATGCAGCATGAGATATAGTACAGAGAGGTCCCGAGTCCCCTTTATCCAGTTTCTCCCAACAGTGACATCTTGTGACACTATAGGACAATATCACCACTAGGACATTGGCATTGATACAGTGAAGATACAGACCATTTCCATCACCACAGGGGTATCTCATGTCACTCTTTCATCCTCATTCTCGCTCTTTACTTAAAACTTTGGCCAACCACTAATCTGTTCTCTATTTCTATAATTTTGTCATTTCAAAAATGTTACATAAATGGAATAATATAATATGCAACCTTTTAGGGTTAGATTGTCCACTCAGCATATTCCCTGGAGATTCAACCAGGTTGCTGCATGTGTCTATAGTTTGCTCCTTTTCATTGCTGGTAATGTTCCATGGTGTGGGTAGACTACATTTTGTTTAACCATTCTCTCACTGAAGGAGCAAAGTATGAGAACTACTGCCGTATAATATAGACAGAGCAGGTCTTATTATCTTATTTTACAGATTAAGGAATGGAGGTACACAAACGCTAAGTTATTTACCAAGCTCACGTTTATGGGGTGCCAGCAGTGTGCCTGGCAGTACCCTTGTTTCTTCATGTATGTTATCTTGTTCATCTTCACAATGCCTTTGGGAAGTAGGCTCTCTCCATTTGAAAACATTCAGGGTGGTTAAACAACTTACCCAGGGTCACACGGCTAATATGTTGTGGAGCCAGGTCTGAAATCAAGTATCTATCGGACTCCTAGGCCCCTGCTCTTTCTACTTTGTGGTGCTGTTTTCCTGAATTTTCATCTTTGAGTGAAGCCGCGTGGTCTAGCATACTGGAAAAAATATATAATACTCTTCACCTTAGTTCCATAGTTTTCACTCTCATAGACTCAGCTTCATACCGGGACTTGAGCTTTTGGAAAGTCTGCTTTTCTGTGTGAAATTCTTCACGATATCTTGATGCATTTTTCCTCCTTCCCACCCGGCTCCACAGCCAGGACAAATCATATCAGGTCAGTTATAGCCTTCTTTGCCTGAATCCAGCAGCATTTTAGACTGTCGAGACATGTCTGTCATAATATTCCCCTAACCAGCACCTTCCAGCTCCAGCCATAGCCTTCCAGATCTGTTTCAACATCTTCTTTCACCATCCCTCACCCCCTGCTATTTGTCTTCATTCTAATCAAGCAAACCTATTTTGTCCTTTCTGTATTATTGTCTCACATCTGCCTCCATTTTATTCCAGACATTGTTCTATAGCCTCCCTCCTCCCAAGTCCCCATTAGCAGCATGAAATAGCCTTCATCTTGGGGGCCAGTTCCAGGTAATAGTGCCTGGCACCGTATCCTGAGAAGGATTCGTAGGCCAATTCTGAGATTAAGGAAAGAGTATTGAGATCTGTTACCAAGGTCTACCATGGGTTCAGAAAAAGGGAGCACATATCACAAATTTGCCATCTCTGCATGGTTAAAGCAAGGAATTTAAAGTCAGAAATGGATTTGATTCTTAGCTCTGCAACTTAGTTGGGTGATCTAGAGCACAGTTTCTTCATCTATAAAGTGAAAGTAATAATACCTACCTTATAAGATTGTACATTATGTAAACTGCTTACCAAGTGCCTGTCAATCAGTAAGTGGTAGCTAACTTATTTTTTCCTTTCTTCATTAAGATCCTTCTTAAATTAAGCCTCATGGGTGTAACTTTTATTGGTAAGAGAGATTCTGTAGAGAGTCTCACCCCTCTCAAGAAGTCCTTGTATGTTAAAAACTCTATAAATCTATCAAATTAAGGGAATTATAAGCTAGAAGAGAAGCCTCAATAGAGAGCTGCACTAGCCATTAAAGTCAATGAACATATAGCCATGCTATTTATCAGCCTGCTGCAAGTGTAATATTATATATAAATATGGGTGGGGAGAGAAAAAGGAAGGGAAGGAGGGAGGGAGAGAAGAAGGGAGGCTTGAAGGGAGGAATGGAAGGAGAAAGAGAAACGGAGAGAGTAGAAAGAGAGCGAGAGAGGGTGGGGAAGAAAGAGATCAATATTTTATTTCTTCTAGAGCTTAATATATAGTTAACCTAGTATAACTTAATATATAATTAGCCATGGAAATGTAAGTGACTTTGGACCAAATAGAAGATGCCTGGTTTGCTGTAACTCAAAATGAATAATTTCCTCACAAGTTTTTCCTAGTTTTTGTGTAGAATGGCTGTCACATCTTATTCATGTTAGTTACATAACCAAAGATTCTCCTTGTGGACAAGGAAAAGAAGGATCAGGCTGCCACACTCTTACTGAAGTTTGTAGTCATTTGGACATCTAGTTCCCCATGAAGGATTTATCCTCTTTACTGGGAGCAAAATTCAGAAACCAGTTTTCAGGGTTGCACTGTGTGGTCCAGAAGCAGAAATCAAACTCCAAAGACCATGAATAAAGATGTGGCTTATTATAAGAGAGAGCTGTGATATGCACTGGGAGAGACGGCTCCACAACATTGCAGATACGTCATATGTGCAGGTGGATAACAAAGGAAAGAAATTCTCCCAGATTTGGGGTCCCTTGGGGGAGGAAAGGAACTCTCACAATGAAAGGGGATATTTTGTTCTTTTCCATAGCAGCATATTTGCTCCAGTGGGAAAGATTCCCCAGTACTGAAACGTCTGCCTGGCACTGGCCAATTTTCTTAAGTACAGGTCTTTGCCCCTTCCCTCACTTATCCTTTTTTGAGTGACTGGATGTCAGCATGAGGACAGACATCTTCTATTCTCTGAAATAATCTTCCAAGATTTCTGTCTTCATAATTCAGGTATGGAGACATCCAACCTTGGAAAACCAAGATCTTTCCTTTTTGTCATTATTCACATCCTGGGTCATCTTTTACTTGTTCGTTCATAGACCTAAATCTAGGGATTAGAATGGAGGTGGATGGTTGAAAACGCTTGGATGATACTGGACCCTAAACAGAATTTCACTTTCCCAATGGTGTTTCACTCCTGACAGCACTAGTCTGTGTGCATGTTATTCCACCTCTAATATTCCTGTTGCTGAGCACTCTGCAGCTGTGTGGAAGTTATTCATTTATGTGGTTTGGGCCAGTTTCTGAGAAACAGGCAAAACTAAGGAGCAGAAGAATCCATCAATGTTAGATTTGAACAAAGAAAATTATAATCTTTTTGGACTTGTTGTCCTCTGCAGTGCCAATATAGATATAAAAACAAAGTATGGAAATGATGTAGATACACGGTAGATACAGAGAGCCCTAGTGTTCAGAGAGGGATAATGGGGCTGGGGAGAATTCACCAAATTCACTGGCTATAATGTCTATTCCATGGAGTTTTGTCTAATCAGGTTCCTTTATGTGTTATTTCTGTCATTTGTTTTTGTTTTTCTAGTTTTTTTTTCAATCATTCAAAGACTTCTGAAAACAGAACATTTGCTCCATTTTAAATGAATTTTATACACTTCTCAAAAAAACAAAGGTATGTTTAGTCATTGTGGTAGTATTTGGAAATGCATATTTTGTTTGACATTATTCCTGAATTAGATTCTTCCTCATCAGAATAAGTGGAGAAATGCTTCCATATGTTTGAAGTTGTTCTCATCATTTTGCCAAGAGGGAAAGAATGTAGTTTACAACAGTTTTCATATGAACATATATTTAATAAATTTTTCCCATAAGGTTAGCTAAAACAACTTTTCTACTGCTTAAATATGCTACTAAAGTTAAGATAATAATATCATTGGTCTAAACATATTAAATAGTGATTGACAAATTTTTTAAAATATTAAAATGAAATGAAAGTATATTTTACTATTTTGATTTCTTTTACAAAATAAGACTTTAGGTAAGGATCTGACTTTACTGTTTTCCCAAATAGCTACAAATCACATAGCACTATTAAAAACATGCTTCAGTTTTTCACATACTAAATTCTTTTCCATGTAATAAATTCTTATATATAAATTTTTGTAAAAAATCTCTTCTGTTCCATAGATATCCTTACTAATTCCTGATCTCTTTACTAAGATCTCCTGACTAATGCCTAGGAATGTTTTAATAATTGCAGGTTTTATGGTATATTTTAATGTATGGTAGATCAGATAAATGTCTTTTCAGTATTACAGTTTTTTCAGAACATTCTTGGCTTCTTTCAGATGAATGTTAGAATGATTTTGCAACGTTTCAAAAATATCTGATGGGATTTTTTTATTAGAATTTCATTAAACCCATAAATTAGGTTAGGAAGAATAAATTGATTTTCCTACCCAGGATCATGGTAGGTCTTTTCCTATATTCAATTTAAAAATATTTCCCTGTAAACTATATAATATTCTATATATGGGTCCAGTATATTTCATATTTAATTATAGATATTATAGATTTTCTTTGCGGG
Organism: Phocoena phocoena; assembly: GCF_963924675.1. Classification (NCBI taxonomy): domain Eukaryota; kingdom Metazoa; phylum Chordata; class Mammalia; order Artiodactyla; family Phocoenidae; genus Phocoena; species Phocoena phocoena. Next base: position 29,247,763 of record NC_089234.1, read on the forward strand.
TGGGGGAGGGGTGTGGGGAGAAAACATTAGCATTACTTTAAATGTTCCTAACTCTAGTTTTCCCATTCTTTTTATAATATAACTTTTGACAATGGAAGGTTATTTAAAGACTTAATTATCAACCTGTAGCAGAACAAACTATTCAATGCATATGAGGATCTCCAGATTATAGTATCATACATAACAAGTTTCCAGCTTCTAAGACACCAAATTAGATGTGTTCTTAATTGCCTGTCCAGAGCCTTTTAGCCAGGCAGGGCATTGATGATTATTTTTTCCTCCTAATTTTCTTGTGAATGTGTAACTGTTATCATCAATGACTATTTACTTCAAGTTCTTTGAGGCATTTTCAGAAGGATTGGAGTACATTCACCAACACCAGCATTAAAGTCTATTCCTGGACTGCCCATCTTAGGCAATGGCATTACCACAGTTAAAACTTTGGGGTTCTCTCTTACACCGCTTCCTCACTTAAACTCACCTACCGAGTCCTCTTGAGTGCTCCAACAGTGTTTTTTTCAACTGTGTCTTTTTTCGTTCCCACATTTCAAAGCCTCCCATCACTCTGCAGTCATCTCCCTCCATTTTGTCCACACCACACTACCTTTCACCTTTACCATAGCCAGAGTGATCTTCCTAAAACTCAAGTCTGATCCTGACACACCCTCACTTGCTTAAGCACAGGATAAATCCAACATGCAGGAGGAGCTAGCTGTATTTTACAATATTGTGTTGGGTGCTAATCATACAAAGATAAATAAGACCTCGACTTGTACCGAGATGTTAAGGAATAAAGGCCAGATGTGTTAGCATCGCAGGCTAGCAACTAGTTATCTGACCAGGCTGACTTCCTACCACTCCCTTACCTCTCCCCTGATATCCAGATATCCTGGACTCCTGAGAAAACACTCACCTTGACTCTATCATGCTTTGCTCAAGCTGCTCTATGCCTGGCCTGCTCTTCATGGCAAAATCTTACCTTCTTTCAATGCTAGATTCAACCTCTTGTGAGATGTGAAGCTTTACTCAATGCTTATCCCTCTTCTAACATCATAGAAGGTAGAGCTAGCTACTCCCTTGACTGATCTCCCACAGCAGTTAGTTTGCACCAGCAATGCAACACAAAGAGACTAATTTGTCTCAGTGTGTGTCTTCTTGGCTTTACTGTGATTGTCTTATAGCAGAGGCCCTGAGTCAGTCACCTTTCGACACCTGCTCCAGCACCTAGTCTTACAAATAACACTGAAATGCTCAAGTCTGTGAGAGGAAGCCACAAGCAAAGAAGGTGCTGAGGCCTTTTATTCTTTTTCTAAAAAATAAGGTAGTGTTTTCTCAAGGCAAAAATTCAACTTATTTTTTTGCATTTTAATAATTCTTGTCCTCAGTGTAAACAGCTTGAAGGCAACATAGGGTTTGGAATCAGAAAACCTGAGTTTAGTCTGCAGTACTCTATGAATTTGAACACGTCGCATAACCTCTATGAGACTTACCAACCTCCATCATAAATTAGAAATGTCTGCCTACCAGGGCTGTTTTGAGAGTTATGTGAAATTATATACATAAGAAGCTGAAAAATATTTTATGGGAAAGCACTCTAAATGTCATTGTAATTTTTATTATGGTTATTTTTATACATAAATGGAGGCAGTTTTACTTTTCAGAGATTTTAGAAATAATTTTGGAGGAGTAAAGCCCATGTAAATAAATATATATATATATATATATATATATATATATTAATGACACTTGTATCTAAGTTTGCCTAGGTTTTCTAATTTTTAAAATATCCTGGGGAGGGGGTACAAAATTTCATTTCCGCCTGTTAATTTTTGGGTTATCCTACTTCTAAGATTGCCATCAGGTTTCCACAGCTTAGAGTGCTTCTGTGGCAGGTGTAGTATTTTGGATCCTAATCTGTTTTCTTTCTCCCTGGACTTTTCCATTTTTCTCCTGTCTATTCAAGCAGATAGCTGGTTGTGTGCTTATTGACTCAGGGGTGGCACCTGACAGGATGGAGAAGAGAATGCACAGCCTTTCCAGCTTTTGAATTTTAAAGGAAGAATCCTGGGCATAGGGCTAGAAATGGTGAGGAGAATGGAGCTACCCTCCCAGAGTCAAGAGGTTTTTCTGGGCTGGAGAAAGGAGAGGAGAAGGGAAAGAGAAATCCGTGGGCTCCAAAAGCAGAGGGTTCCTATGTCCTGCTTCCTAAGAAGTACTGCTAGGAGGAGTGGCATGATCCCATAAAAATGAGCCGGTTAGGGTGCTGGAAATACTACTTCTCTAGCCAGTAGGGACGTTAGTAACCTGTATAATGTGATTAATAATATCCACCTCACCAAGCAAAGCAATTTTGAGAATTATATGAAGGAAATACATGCGAATACCTGGTACTAAATAGGTATTCAGTAAATGTTATATTCCCTCCAATCCCCATTTATGCTTTGGTCCTGTTCAGCAAACCACTTTCATTCCTCAGTCAACCCTATGCTCCATTTCCCATGTTCTTGCTCCTGGACTGCTGAGTGGTACTAGACAAAAAGAGCAAAAACCATACAGGCAAGAGCCAAGCTGCCTCCCCCTCCTGTTCTTTCCTCTTCCCCTCTCCCTCCCTCTTCTCCTTCCCCTCCTCATTGTCTCCCTACTCTCCATCCTCTTCATCTTCTTTTATGAACATCACGCTGCTACTAAACCAGTAGTCCTGGTATCCCTTCTCCTTCTCTCACCCAGTCCTGCAGAGACTCAATATTCTTCCACCATCAGGGCAAAACAGAGCCTCTGTCTGGGCAGCGCAAGCACGCCCTTTGCCCATGTGTCCTCCTGGCAAGGTTAGGCTGGAGTAGGGCAGGGGTAGGGCATTCTCGACAAAATACCGTCCTTCTCCCTTCTCAGTGGACAAATTCTTTGTTTATGAAGTACTGATGGAAGACTGTTTCTGTCTGAGGAGAAGTTCCCTTCCAGGGTCTCAGGAAAGAGAATTGAAAGTAAGATCTGAAGGAACTGAGATGTTCCTTTTGATTTCCTATGTCTGAGTGGTAACTCTCTCAAATAGTAACACGAGCCATGACAGCGCGTGGCCTCAGAACATGTGGATGGCTAAAAGGAAGCAGGTCGATAATTGAGTTATTCACAGACCTGCAGTTCATGATACCTTATGGAATCTGTGTGGCCTTGGGTGCTCTCTCCTGTCACTATGTTTCTGGTGGGACCCCAAGGGGCACAGGAGGGTGGCAAATTGCTAGCAAGACTTTGCTGAGTGCTTTGCAGGGAAACAGGTCTGGTTTCCGTTTTGAGCTGAGCATCCTGGTCGAGACACTCAGTTCTCTACTTAGCTGCTCCAGAAATGGTTAAATTTCTCTATGTGGTGCTTAGGTTTCTATACTTAGACAGCTGTGGTAGCCCATCACTAGGGCATATTTGTTAGTGCTTCATACTTATATAAATAAATTGGGTTTTCCCATGCTCTCTATAGAAGGAGAGGCCTGTGGTTTTTCAAAGGCATACGTTGTGTTGTCATCCTTGGAAAATGTTATCGTTTGTCTCCTAGTAGATCTCAGAATCCTTAGAGAATCGGAAATGTGACAGATAAGTTTTGATCACAGGGAAGGTGATGTGGGAGCCATCAGGCATGGGATTGGAAAGACAGATGTAGGTATAATGCTGTCTTGGGGTCTTGATTTCCAGATGGTAAAGGATGTGTGGAGAGCTGAAAGTGTGATTACTTTCACCTTCTGTACCTTTTAACTTCCAATACCTATGGATAGGCCATCGTTGTGGGCCCTCTCAGAAAGCGTAGTTGCCCAAGGATTGGCCTGATCTCTGTCTCAGCTTATTTTCTTTTAACCCTGGGGATATGGTTTACTTTAAGTTGCAATATCTTTGTTCTTTCTGTTTCCTACAGATTCATGAAGGTGGCAGGAAACACAGTGGATGCAGTTACCTGGCAACAGTAGGTATTCACCATTTTTGCTCTTACTTATTATCAGATGCTGTGAAATGAAAGATAAGTAGTTGTCATGAAGTTATAACTGAAATTTAATAAACTATCTTCCGTGCTCCAAGAAAAAAGTTAAAACTAATTCCAAAATTAATTGTTGGCAATCAGTAACTTTAATCATAATGAAAAATATTTTATTCTGCATTTACACTCTTAGTTTCTGTAAACAACAAGTTCCAAATATTTCCTGAAATTCTTATCCTCCTTCAGTTTGTCGTTGTGAGTCATGGATTGAGTGGGTCTGAGGATCTTGTCATTCCCTTGCTTAAAACCCCCCAATGCTGGGGCTTCCCTGGTGGCGCAGTGGTTGGGAGTCCGCCTGCCGATGCAGGGGACACTGGTTCGTGCCCCGGTCCGGGAAGATCCCACATGCCACAGAGCGGCTGGGCCCATGAGCTGTGGCCACTGGGCCTGTGTGTCCGGAGCCTGTGCTCCGCAGCCGGAGAGGCCACAATAGTGAGAGGCCCGCGTACCCCAAACAAACAAACAAAACCAAAAAACCCTCAGTGCCTTCCCTTTGCATGTAGACCACAAGCCACACTCTCTACTCTGGCCTATAAGGCTCTTTGTGTTTGGCCTCTGCTCTCGTCTGATGCCACCCTGCCCTTACTCATTCTGTCCCAACACACTGGTGAGGACTTTCAGTTTGTAGAGGGTTCACATGCATGTCTGCCTCAAGAACTTTGTATGTGTCATTCCCTCTGCCTGGAATGCTGTTATCTTCATATTTTGTGTAGCTTACTCCTTCTCATCTCTTAAGATTCAGCTTACATGTCACCTCCTTCAAGAGGCCTTCCCTGATGATCCTATCTAAAGTAGACCCCCTATTTAATTGTCTTTCTTAGCTCCTTTTTCCATAGCACTTACCATAACTTACAATTACTGTTTTTTATACCTGTTTTTGTAATTTGTGTGTTTTCTCTTTTACCAGAATAGCACTTATTCAGTTCAACAAGTGCTTATTTAGGCAACTGTTAATTGGGCATTTACTGGGGGGAAAATAACGCCAATGATAATAATAACAATGTGGCAGGAACCTTTATGTGTCTTACTATATCTGATCCTCAGAACAAGCAAATGAGGTCAGGACTGTTTTTATCTATATTTTTCTACAACTTAGAGGAAGGTGTATAAAATCCAAAGATTACACAGAAAGTGGCAGATTTTGGACTTGAAGTTGGTTCTGTCTCACTCCATGGGCTTCTCTTAACTGTTACGGCTTTGGTAACAAGACAATGATCCTATACTGGAAAGATTACATTCTATCGGTGTAATTCAAATCCTCTTCAGTGTCCTCACCAAAAGCTATCTGGATAATGTAGCATAAAGACAAGAGACTGGAGAATTTATAGTGTTTATAAAGAGGAGTAATGAGATCAGTGTACAAAAATTAGTTGGTAAGAATGTAAGCATTGCTCAGTTATCATGGCTGACAGGGAGGGATCAGAGAAAGTTTTTATCCCCTACTCAAGTACTCTCCATAGTACAAATGCAGTGAAGTGAGCACAGTATTTTTTTTTTTTTATAAAGGAGAAATACATTTTTGTAAATAGTTTGTTTATTAGCTATTTAAAAAAATATTGGTCATCTCTCAAGATAAATCTCATGTGTTTGTAACTACTCTAAAAATACCCCCAAAGCAGGCATGGGGTTGTGTTTCTTTTGGCTCCAGGATCAGCACTCATTTAGGGACAACAAGTAGCACCTGGACTCTACCATTTATTCCTTACAGCCATAATTTTCAGTCAAGACTTGGAATAGTCATGGAACAATTCCAAGAAATCTTGGCCAGGAGGAATCAGTGAAAATTAAAGCCAAATGCCATGTTTCTCTAACCCTGAGAAATGCTGAGGTGAAAATTTCTTAATAATGTAAAGGAGATCAAGAGTCACTGTCAGGAAAAAAAAAAAAAGGAGAATAGAATTTGTCAGTATACATCTAGCCAAAAGAATCAATTCAATACTAGGATATTGAGCTTGGAGCTTGAACAACCAGAACTCTGAGTCTGAAGTCATAAATAAATAAATCTATATAGTTAGACTATTTTGATTTGGACTTTCATGCTCTTGGATTTTCAGGACCAAGATACACGACTTGATGATTGGTTCTTCCCTCCAACCCATGCAGAAAACCCAGAAAGAGTTAGTGAGATGAAGTTTCAATTACAGGAATGGTGGAATAGCTTGTATCAGATATCAGTGATAAATCTGGACAATAATTAAATACACACACACACACACACACACACACACACACACACACACAAAGAGTGATCAAAAGGCAGCAAAAGCTAGAGGAAGTTATTCAATTCCTGAAAGACGTGAATGGCACTGGTGAGATCTGTTGTTACTTAAGAATCCATACAGTATGAGGTGGCTTTAAACTCAGAAGAAATACATGTCATATTGATTTGAGGTGTCGGAAAAAAAAAGTCAGAAGGTGGAAATCTCAGAAAGATAGAGTAATGGGGCAAAACACCAAATATGCATATAAACTTCCTTTCAAATTTTTGCCTGATCCCTGAACTGTGCATATTTAAGGGAGACTTCAAGGAGCCTGGGAGAAAACAACAGCTGGAAGCCTGAAAAATTTGAACAGAAATTTCAGCTGCTGTCTGTCACATGAGGGACAGAGATTGTAATTTGAATCTCACAAATTGAGGGGCTTGATAAACACCTTGTGCTTTCCAGTGAAAACTAAAAGACATGCCTCAGGAGTAAAGTCTATGTCCCAGGACTAAGGATTTGCCTTAAGTCTAATGTGTAACCACAACAGACTCACCCTAAGGAAGTCTGAACTGCAGCTGCTACAAGAACAAGATGACCAGACGTTCATCCAACTGCCTGCTAGATCCCAGACCAACACTCTTCTGTCTCTACAACATATCAACCACACTTTCCAGTATACAATTTTAAAAATTACTAGACATGCAAAGAAACAAAAAAATGTGGCCCATGGCCAAGAGAATGATCTATGACTTGAAACCCTGAGATGACCCAGATAATAGGATTAGCTGACAAGGGTTTTAAAGAAGCTATTGCACATATATTCAAATAGTTAAGGGAAAATGTCCCTATTGAGTGAACATATAGGGAAATATCAGCAGTGACATGGAAACTTTATATATATATATATGTATATATATATATATATATATATATATACATATATATATATATAAAACAGAACCAAATGAAATTATTAAAGAAAAAATAGAAAACTGAAATGATGGGAATTCCGTGGTTGTCCAGTGGTTAGGACTCCATGCTTCCAATGCAAGGGGCACAGGTTCGATCTCTGGTTGGGGAACTAAGATCCCACAAGCCATGCGGTGCGACCAAAATATATAACTAAATAAATAACTGAAATGAAAGACTCACTGGATGGGCTTACTAAGAGATTGGAAAGTACAGAAGAAAGGGTTAGTGAACTTGCATACACATCATTTGAAATTATACAGTTAAAGAACAGAGAAAAAATATTGGGAAGAAAATTGTCAAAGGTTCAGCAACCTCATTGCCAATATCAAGTAACATGTGTGCAATTAGAATCCAGATGACAAGAGAGAGAGAATGAGGCAGAAAACTTTTTTAAGAAACCAAATCTGGGGACTTCCCTGGTGGTCCAATGGCTAAGGCTCCGCACTCCCAATGCAGGGGGCCCAGGTTCAATTACTGGTTGGGGAACTAGATCCCACATGCATGCCACAACAAAGAGTTTGCATGCTGCAACTAAGAGTCTGCATGCTGCAACTAAGAAGTCCATATGCTGCAACTAAGGAGACCGCATGCCGCAACTAAAGATCCTACATGCCGCAACAGTCCTGGCACAGCCAAAATTAATTAATTAATACGTTAATAAATAAATATTTTTTTAAAAAAAGAAACCAAAGCTGAACTTCTCTCAAATTTAGTGAAAAACTTTTAGAACCAAGAAGCTAGGCAAGCCCTAAGAAGGAAAAATACAAGGAAAATCACACCTGGACATAATATTTAAACTGTTGAGAACAAAAGGATGGAGAAAAATCTTCAAAGCATTCAGATAAAAATGACACTTTACATAGAGAGCAAAGACACAAATGATGGCTAACTTGACATCAGAAAAAAATGGATAACAGAAGACAATGGAACTGCATCTTTAAAGTGCTAAAGAAGAAAAAGTCAAACCAGAGTTCTCTATCCAGAAAAATATTCTTTTAAAATGAAAGTGAAATAAAGATGTTTTGGGTAAGTGAAAGCTGACAGACCTGTGCTACAAGAAATACTAAAGGAAGTTCTTCAGACAGAAGTAACATCAGAAGGAAAGTTGGATCTCAGAAAATAATGAAATGCTTTGGAAAGTGTAAATTTATAGATAAATATATTTTTTCTCTTAATTTCTTTAAAAAAACCTGACTCTAATACAAATATATAACATTGTATTATGGGGTTTATAACATACAGAGTTGTAAAAATATACGGCAATAATACCACAAAGGATGATGAAGGGAGGAGGCTGTAAATGGAGTTATACTGTTCCAAGTTTTTTTAATGTGAAGTAATACAATATTTACTCTAAGAAGACTGTGAAATTGTATTCCTAGAATTAAGGTTGTGGATAGAACTAAGGTTGCTGACCTAAAGTAGGGAGGTTATCTTGGATTATCCAGATGGACCCAATGTAACCATTAGAGTGGAAGAGGGAGTCAGAAAAGAGGAGGCATGGGAAGATTTAACTACAGAAGAGGAAGTCAGAGTGATGTGATGTGAGAAGGATTTGACCCACTATTGTTGGATTTGAAGGTGGAAGAAAGGGGTCATGAGTGAAGGAATAAGGGCAGTCTCTAGAAGCTGGAAAAGTCAAGGACATGGATTCTTCTCTAGCACTTCCAGAAGGAATACAGCCCTCCTAATACTTTGATTTTAACCCAGTGAGATCCATGTTAATTTCTAACATACAGAACGATAAGATAATAAATTTGGATTGTTTTAAGCCACTGTTTGTGATAATCTTTTAAAGAAGCAATAGAAAACTATAGAAACAATACATAATAACAGAGATTCAAAGTACCCAAAGAAAAAACTAAAAGAACAAAAGGTGGAAAAATAGATAAATCTGCTTTCATAGTTGGAGATTTAAAAGCATCTCTTTCAGTAATTAATAGGACAACTAGATTAAAAACAGAAAGGATATAGGAGATTTGAATAGCACTATCAATCAACTTGACCTAATTGACAGTTGTAGGCTGAGTTGAACATACATTCTTTTCCAGTGCCCATGGAACCATTCATCAAGATAGATCATATATGCTCAGCTATGAAACAAGTCTCAATAAATTTGAAAGGATTGAAATCATACAGAATTTTTTAATTGAAATATAGTTGATTTGCAATATTGTGTTAGTTTCAGATGTACAGCAAAGTGATTCAGTTATATATATATATATATATATTTTTCAGATTATTTTCCCTGTGCTATACAGTAAATCTTTGTTGCTTATCTATTTTATATACAGTGGTGTATATCTGTTAATCCCATACTTCTAATTTATCCCTCCCCCTTTCCCCTTTGGTAACCATAAGTTTGTTTCCTATGTCTGTGAGACTGTTTCTGTTTTGTAAATAAATTCATTTGTATTATCTTTTAGAGTCCACATATAAGTGATAGCATATAATATTTGTCTTTGTCTGACTTACTTTACTCAGTATGATAATCTCTAGGTCCACCCACGTTGCTGCAAATGAAAATATTTCATTCTTTTCATGGGTGAGTAATAGTCCATTGTGTATGTATATACCACATCTGCTTTATCATTCATCTGTTGATGGACATATAGGTTGCTTCCATGTCTTGGCTATTGTAAATAGTTGCTGCTATGAACATTGGGGTGCACGTATCTTTTCAAATTAGAGTGTTCGTCTTTTCTGGATATATGCCCAGGAGTGGGATTGCTGGGTCATATGGTAGCTCTATTTTTAGTTTTTTAAGGAACCTCCATACTGTTTTCCATAGTGGTTGCACCAGTTTACATTCCCACCAACAGTGTAGGAGGATTCCCTTTTCTCCACACCCTCTCCAGCATTTATTGTTTATAGACTTTTTGACGATGGCCATTCTTACCGGTGTGAGGTAATACCTCATTGTAGTTTTAATTTGCATTTCTCTAATAATTAGCAATGTTGAGCATCTTTTCATGTGTCTGTTTTGATGACAAAGAAATTAAGTTAGATATCAGTAAGAAAAATATCTATAAAATACCTAAATATTTTGAAATTAAATAACACACTTTGAAATAATCTGTGGATCAAAGAAGAAATCATGAGGGAAAGTAAGAAATATTTTGAAATGAGTATGATGATATATTTTATCAAAATTGGTGGAATTCAGAAAAAACAGCTTAGAGGGAAATCTATATTCCAATATGCTTATATTAGAAAAGAAGAAACATTGGTATCAATGACCTTTTTTAGTTTCTATCTTAAGAAGCTAGAAAAAGAACAAACTAAACTCAAACCAAGTAAAATAAAGAAAATTACAAAGGTAAAAGCAGAAAGCAATAAAACATAGAATAGACAAGCAGTAGAGAAAATTTACAAAGCCAGAAGTATCTCTTTGAATAGGTGAACAAATTTGAAAACTTAGAGAGAGAGATTGAAAGATAGAGGGAGAGAGAGAAAGAGCGAATGGGAAAGAAAAAACAGAAATTGCCACTATCATGAATAAAAAAGGGATTCTCACTATAGGTCACATAGATATTAAAAGTATAATAAGGGAACATTATGAACAACTTTATACCAACAAATTTGACAATTGAAATGGACAAATTCCTTGAAAATATAACATCAAAATGACACATTAGGGCTTCCCTGGTGGCGCAGTGGTTGAGAGGCACGGGTTCGTGCCTCGTTCCGGGAAGATCCCACATGCTGCGGAGTGGCTAGGCCCATGAGCCATGGCCGCTGAGCCTGCACGTCCGGAGCCTGTGCTCCGCAAAGGGAGAGGCCACAACAGTGAGAGACCCGTGTACCGCAAAAAAAAATAGAAAATAAAAAATGACACATTAAAAATTCTTGATATCATTATAGTATATCTGGTTCATTTTGGAATATCTGGCAATTTCTTATATAAATAAAATAAACCTATTCTATGACAGAGCAATTCCATCACAAGGTATTTACCCAAAGGAAATAAAAACATGTCACACAAACACTTTTATAAGAATGTTCATAGCAGTTTTATTAATGATAGGTAAAAACTAGAAACAGCCCAGGTGTCCATCAGCAAGAGAATGGATTAAACAAACTGTTGTATAGTTGTATAAAGGAATAATGCTCAGCAAGATCAAAAAACAAAGTACTGATGCACTTCACAACATAAATGAATCTCAAAATCGTTATGCTAAGTGCAAAAAAAGCCTTATATAAAACAGCATATTTATGTCTTTCCAATTATATGAAGTTCTGGAATAGATTGTGAAAATTAGAAAATTGCCTCTGTAGGTGTAGGGGGTAGAGACATGGATCGAGAGCGAAAGGCACAAGAGTGAATTTTCTGGGGTAATTGTAATGTTCTACACTTTGATAGGGATTTGGGTTACACAGGATTTTGTATGCTTTTGTCAAAATTCATCAAATGATGCATTTAAGTTTTGTACAGATCATTGTATGTAAAATTTACTTAAGAAAAAGAACCATAGCAGATATTAGAGAGCTCTATTAAAGAACTCTGGTTAATAGTATGATTGATGAAGTGTTTAGGATGAAGTATACTGAAGTCTGCAACTTATTTGAAATGCCTCAAAACATAAAATGGATCAATGGATGGATAGAGGGATAGATAGATTGATAAATGTGTGATGAAGCAAATGTAGCAAAACGTTAATGGTAGAACCTAGGTGGTGGATATACTTTTTTTACTCTACAATTCTTTCCATCTGCTTCTGTTTGAAATTTTTCATAATAAGATATAGGAAAAAAGCCTAAATTGTTATACCTAAATATATTATATAATATTAAATAATATACTGTTGTGAAAATAGTTATGAAAAATAAATAAGAAAATGCTTTTAAGTGAATCAAATAAAATATACAATTCATACCTCAATAATATAAAAATGCACAGAAACTCAAAGAAAAGTTACTAATAGGTTAATAGTATTAACCTTTAGATGTACGGAGTATAGGGATGCTTTTATGGTCATCTTTACTTTTCTATAGTTTCCAATTTTTCTGTAATAAGGATGTATTTATTGCATCCTTATTACATCCTTATTTTTGTTTATAATAGAAACCATCAATACCCAGCTCCACCCTTCCCAACTCCAATTCCCCCTCCCCAGAAGCAATCATCACAGTTTTAGCCACTTGTTATATTTGTTTCCATATTTCTAAATAACGATCTGATGGTATTTAAAATTTTTTTCCAATTTAAATATTATCTATTAATTTCCTACTATGGAAGATAAGAATTTAGCTCTCATACCTCCCTAACTCATCACACACTTAAACATACTTACATTTCCCCATCCTCCAATATTTTATATCTTAAGTATTGGTTAGATCAGAGTTCAATGCTCATATTTTTATTCCTATGTAAATATGACTCACAGAAGAGAATGTGTGTGTAATGATTACATTTTCTTTCTTCCACAACTTTTTGTTTTCCCTGCAATTAATAACTCTTTTTCATTTGCTTAATTTCTTATTAGCCTTTCCCTAAGTCATGCCTAAATTCTGTACCAGAGGAGTAGATCTCTCTCTTTGTGCAAACACTCCAGGTAGCCATCAGTTTCATCTTGTCCTTGGAGGTGTTCTCCTGGAGCAGTCTCTCCTCTGGTCCCATCTGGACTAATTGATCTCCGTGCTTCCTGCACAGCTGTTGTCCTGGGATCTCCCTTCACCATCATCCTAGGGATTCCTTTTGGCTCTCTTATTTGTTGGATCCATGCCTTTTTATGAAGTTTACTCCCTCATTTTGGTGGAACATTTTTTTTCCAACAACTTCCTGAGAAAAGATAAATGAGAGGTAAACTTGTTGAGACCTTGTATTAGAATTTGATTTATATTTTGGATGCATACAGATTTCCCGTGGATTTTGATGCTTTGGCTCCATTTTATTCTAGCTTTTCTTGTAACTATTGAGAAATCTGATCCTTTTAAATTTCCATTCCTTTTATTTGCCCTGTTTTTTCTCTGTTGGTACTTGTAAAATCTTCTTTTTGTCCTCAGTGATCCTTTGTGTGACTCTCTTTTTATTCTGTTTACTAGGTATGTGGTGGACCCTCTCAATCTGAAACTCATACCCTTCAGTTTAGGGAAATTTTTTTCTTTGATGATTTTCTTCTTCTTTTTTGTGCTCGCTCTCTCTCTCTCTCTCTCTCTCTCTCTCTCTCTGGAACTTCCATTAGTCAGATATCAGAACTCCTCAAATAGTAGTCTAATTTTTATATATTTTTCTCTCCCTTGTTTTTTTCTTCTATTTTCTGCTAAATCTCCTTAATAACCTAAGTTTTCTGTTGAAATTTTCATTTCTGTTATCATATTTCTAATTTCCAAAAACTGCTTTTCAAAGCTTCCTTTTTATGGCTTCTTTTCTTGTTTCTGGATGCAATATCATTTTTCTCTCTGAAGATATCAATTTTAGTTGTTTGTTTATTTTGTTTCTTATTTTCTTTTCTCACCCTCTTTCTCTCCCTCCTTTTTCCTTCCTCCCTTCCTTTCCTTTCCTTTCTTTCTTCTCCAATACTTTTCTTATGATTTCTTCATTAAACTTGTTTCCCTCTATGTTCTTCCCTCCTCCCCCCATTTCCTTCTTTCTTTTTTTTTTCTTTCATATTAAAGATCTTCCTCAAATGTCAAATGATGGTTAGATCTCTATTCCTATTTAAGAGAGAGGCACGAAAAACTGATTGGATGTTTTTATTCCTCATGGACATTTCTTCTCAACTAGTTGAGGGTCTATGTAGGGTGATCCGCCTGGGTTATTACATTAGGGGATTCCTAACTGTCCATATCTGCTGGTCTTTTCTTATGTGCAATTTAGTTTTTCCAGAGAAGAATTCTCTCTTCTGCCAACTTGGAAGTATAAATCTGCTAGCATCCTCATATGTAAGAAAGGAGCTGGATATCTCATTGTTTAGTATGTAGCCTTTCACTTAATCCTGTTGTTTTCAGTGTGGTTGCCCCCACCTCAGCTATGTTTGGTGACCCTGACTCTAGCTCAACCTCCAATGCTCTGCTCTCTTAGAAATGGGACAGTTTCTCAACTATGTAGGGTAGTGGATCATATTTATAGATACCTACTGTATTAGAATTAAAACAGAAATTTAAAAAACATTTATTTTAAAATAATAAATTCATTACATTTTACCACAAATAATGTATTTTTATAAAATAACTATATTTTCCAAAAAATAAGGTTAGTGAGAAGAGTGGCGTTATTTTATATTCTTGAAAATTTCTTTAACACCTAGCTTAATTGAAGATGTGTGGATTCTTGTATCTTCTATGTTTTGTGGCAACATATTGTTTTGGTTTAAAAATATGAAGACAGTTTGCCCTCACGGAGATATGTAGCTTAAAAAGGGAGGAGTATTTAGTCTTTTTCAGTTTATTGTGGCTGTTCTTCTCAGATACTACACCAAAATTCAACAAGTGATAGCTTCCTAAAGGTTAGTTGCAATATGGACTATGAAGCCATATCTATGAACTTTTCATACTCTGATGCATTAAATTTTTTGGTTTTACATTTTGAATGTATCTTTTACCCATGCATGATTTTAACATCATGCATTGATCATTTGGAAAATATTGTTTTATTGAGTTGTGAGTTATGCAGATCTTCCAAATGTTGATACATTTTATTATGAAACATCAAAAAAGCACATTTATTAATATCACCCCTGACCTAATCAGAAAAAGTCTTTTAAGTTTTGGGAAGCTGACAACCTCATGGTGACAGATACAAATATTCTAAAATTCTCATTTTCACTTAACAGATAAAAGTTTATAATCAGCAACAAGTTCTATCAGTTGTTATCCTTGAAGTGACAGGCTTATTTTGTTCATTTTTGAGAAAAATGTCTTCCAAATACCCAAGTCTGAATAACCATAATTTGTCTGTCGGTCACTCTTTCAAGTAAAAATTTTGCTCATGAAAAAAATGACCAATTTAGTTTGCAAATCAAACAATCATGCAAGTGTTTATCCTTGAGACAACCATCATCGTGCTTGGCTGTGGAAGTGACGCCTTTTATATATATTTCTCATTTAGTCATGTAGAATATTTTTAAAATGTGTACTCAGGGGTTAAATTTTAATTAAATTTATAATTTTTATTACTTTATCAAGGGAATTATTAAGTAAAACTGACATTTTTGTTTTCTTGCAAGTATGTGACATGACCACCAGCACAGTTTGACGTTCCTGCCTTGATTTGTGTTAAGCTCTTTTGCCCACTGTTGCTTTGGTACCATCAGTCCAAATGTCAAATAGTTTTTCCAAAACAAACCATGAGAGTCAAATAAATTATTTAACACTTCATGTATTTCATCACCATTTGTATTTAGTGCCAAGCATTTGTGTTTAGTAACAATACACCAAGTGTATTTTACTGCTATTCACATAAAAGAAGATCTTTATCAGTGGTTAGTTGGTGTTTATGTTGGATGGATACCAAAAAAAAGCTATGTCTGTAGATTTATCAAGATATTAATATCTGGAGATATTAACTTTGTCTTCATGTTTTCAGCTAAATCTTTAACGAGTTAATGTATTGTTGGGAAATGGTCCTGGGGTGATTTCTTTTAGTAACTTTTACTGACTTTTCATCCAGCAGGCATTCAGCAACGTCAACTGTAGAAGCCTCTATTGCTCCTTTAGCTACCTTGTGTACCTTTCTAGCCAATGCAGTATGATAAGCTACTCTATAAGATGCTTTCCTAAATTTAAAATTATTTCGAAGATTTTTCTAGATTTTAAATTTAGAAAATCCTTCAGAATAATTTTTAAATGTTACTTGCAAAATAAGACAACAAAATGTTCTTACTTTCATATAGGCATAAGAAAAACATTAGAATTTCAAAATAACTTATTGGATGATTTTAAGGTTACACAGATCATAGCAGGTATAATAAAAACAGCTTGGGGCTTCCCTGGTGGCGCAGTGGTTGAGAGTCTGCCTGCCGATGCAGGGGACACGGGTTCGTGCCCCGGTCCGGGAAGATCCCACATGCCGTGGAGCGGCTGGGCCCGTGAGCCATGGCCGCTGAGCCTGCGCATCCGGAGCCTGTGCTCCGCAACGGGAGGCCACAACGGTGAGAGGCCCCCGTACCGAAAAAAAAAAAAAAAAGCTTGTAAGAACACAGTAGAAGTATTGAGAACAAACTGAGTTAACCTTTGAAAACACACATATTTATACCCCAAAAAATCATACCTTAGAAAAGTCTAGAAAACAAGAATATACAAGCATACATTCCATTAGTTGTCAGAGCAATGACATTGTCACATGTTATATAGATACTGGGAAACCCACACTTGTGAGAAAATGAGAGTGAAAATGGCAAATAATTGTCATAGTATTATTATGAAAATAGCTTTGATCTTATGGACTCCTGAAAGGGTCTTGGGTATCCCAGGAGTCCCTGGACCATACTCTAATAACCACTGATATAGAGTGAGGGTAGGGATCTGAGGGTCTAGTTGTTTCTCAGTTCTCTTGTTTCAGCCCCCCTTTCTCTCCCATTCACAAAGGCACCTGGTGCTTCCAGCTCCTGAGACTTTCTGGGGTTCCACAGCAAGAAGCAAACTCCTTTTAGGTTTCCCTAAAAGGATTCATGGGTGTGGAATTCAGCCTCCTCTGGTTAGCTAAGTCAGTTATCACTCTTCTGTTTTCTAATATCAACATTTTTATTGTGGTGTTTTCCTATCCTATTCTCTTAGACCTTCTGGGTTAATGCCTTTTTTCTTTTTTTGTCCCGTTACCATTGTTTTAGTGGGGTTTTGGGAGCGAGCGTCGTAAATGCCTGTTTTTAAAACACCATATTTAACCTGAAATCCTGCTGTCTGCTCTTTTGTTCTTCTAGGATTATTTTTAATAAGACAAAATTTAAAAATTAATTTTAAAATATGAAATCAATGTTCATATTTATCAATTTAGGCAAACCCAGGTGTCCTCAATGCCTGGGCCTCACCAGAGGCAAACAGAAAAAAAAACTACAGCTGTGTAGCCCAGACATCAGTATTTTGAAGAAGTTCATTATGTGATTCTGACATTTAGTGAGGATTGAGAACTACTGCCCTGGAGCCTTCTGATTGAGCATCAATAGCCCCTCGGCACTTAAATTCCAGAGAGCACACTCAGCATACAGCTTCTAGACCACCACCAGCAGCAACGGCATCACCTGGGAGCTTGTGAGAAATGCAAATTCTCAAGTCCTATTCCAGACCCACTGAAACAGGACCCAACAATCTGTGGTCTTACACTCCCTCCAGGTGATTCTGATGTGCTCTAAACTTGAGAACCACAGCCATAGAAGATGACTGCCTTTTTTCTAAGAATACATTCATCACTGAATTTTTTGGCATAAAACTTTTTTCAGTAGCTTCTCTTCTGACATGTCAATGGGAGAAAAGATGTAAGAAAAATTGCCCTGAGAATTAGCTTTTAGAAAATTCCTGCCCCGGGACTTCCCTGGTAGCACAGTGGTTAAGAATCTGCCTGCCAATACAGGGGGCATGGGTCCGATCCCTGGCCAGGGAAGATCCCACATGCCGCAGAGCAGCTAAGCCCGTGAGCCACAACTACTGAGCCTGCGTGACACAACTACTGAAGCCTGTATACCTAGAGCCCGTGCCCCACAACAAGAGAAGCCACCGCAATGAGAAGCCCGTGCACCGCAATGAAGAGTAACCCCCGCTCGCCACAACTAGAGAAAGCCTGCGTGCAGCAATGAAGACCCAATGTAGCCAAAAAATTTTAAAAAAAGAGAGAATTCCTGCCCCTTGTAGTCAGAGTCAGAGCTTCAAGTCATCTAGTCTTCAATAAGTTTTTCTCTTATATAAACGTCAGCGCTTTTCTCTCTTTGGTCTTAGTCTGCACTTATATACCTCATTCCTCAGTTCTGCTGTTGCAGAAAAATGAAATATAGTATGTATACTACAGCTGTAGGCTTAAATAGATCAATTTTAAGATATCAATTTTATAATTTAGATTTTTAGCTATATTTAAAAGCATAAAAATGAACATTTTTAAGAAGTCATTGTAAGGGCAACTATGGGTTTGCCCACAATATAATTAAACGTGAGCAAAATTACTCTGAGAATAGCGTCTATTGGAAATTCATGAATGTTTCCAGGGGTGACCAGACATTAGAATGACTTGTTAAGCAAAAATTCTGCTTAAAAGAAAAAGCCGAAGGAATCCATCACATAGATAATCAGTTTTAGAGAAACAAGTGCTGACGAAATGTGGACTTTATTTGGAGAAAAAGACTTAATGTGATTCACAAGAGTGCTAAAACTTATTTAAAACACTATTTTGGAAGGGAAGAACCTATAGAGCTGCACCTTATGGTTTCGTAGAAAGAACAAGGGCTTTGAAGTCAAACAGGCCTGGACAGAATCCCTCTGACCCTCAGTAGGTTTGTGGCCTTGGGAAGAAAGTAAATCTTTCAGAGCTCAGTTTTCTCATCTATAAAGTAGGGTTAATGCCTACTTCACAAAACTATTGTTAAAACTAAATGAGGTAATGCATGAAAAGCACTTTGTACAGTACACACAATATATTGCGTCCTCACAAAATGTGAGTTCCCTTTTTCCTTCCCTTTCTGTCTTTCTGTGATCCCTCCCAATCTCTCTGTTTATGAGTGTCTTGCTATAGAATATACAGATGTTTAGCACATATTCTATTACTGAGCATTTTTGTAGTACCATGTAGATGCTTCAGGTCTTTTGCTTATGGTCTTTTCAGCCAAAGGAAGAAAGCGGGTGGTTCTGTGGGGTCACCCTGTTATGTTTTATATTCATTCAAGAGATATCTATTGAGCACCTATTATATTAGGCACTGCGCTAGATGTTAAAGATAGACTAGGGAGAAAAAAGAGACAAGAGCCATCCTCGTGGGGAGCTTCATGGGCTTCTGATTAGCAAAGAGTTTATCCCTATAGTGATCGCTTGTATAAGCCATGCCTATTCTTCATCTGGAAGAGAAGGTAGAAAGGGAAAGGTACCCCCGGTGGAAGAAATAAGGCTGACAATAAGAAGACGATCTCTGTGGGCCCCGGAGAGAGCTATGCCTAGACAAATATCTGCTGCAGATGATTTTAAAAGGAAAGGATAAGGAGGGAAGGGAGCCACGAATGACATGGAGCTTGGCTACAAAAGAATTAGAGAAAAAGGAAGAGAGAAAAAAAGAACTTTCTAAAAGAGAGTTGAGGAATCAAAGAGCTCTTTATTTTAGGAAAATGAAGATTGGGAATTCCCCAGCAGTCCAGTGGTTAGGACTCTGTGCTTTCACTCCTGGGCTGGGGTTCAATCCCTGCACGAGGATCCCGCAAGCTGTGCAGCGTGACCGAGAAAAAAAAAAGTGAAGATTATACACACACATCTATAAGAGTGTATTTTATTTAATTGAGCATCTTCTGGTGTCAAGCTCTGTGCTAATAAGTTCGTTACAGAAGTGATTCAGAGCATGGGTTTTCTGTCTAACATACTGAGTTCAGGTCCTTAGCGCCTACTGTCTGTGTGACCTTGGGCAAGTTGCTCAGCACCTCATTGAGCCTCAATGCCTTCTTTTGGAAAGTAGGCACAATAATACCTGTGACCCAGGGAGTAGGCACCTTATCATTGGCCCAAGGGGTGTGCTTATAGCTTTCTGCTCAGCCTAATTCTGAAGGCTGCGTAGTCTCCATTAGTGGCTCCCTGTTACCTCAGTCACTACTAGGAAAGCTGTCTCAAGTGTCTACTGTTGATTTGGGCAATAGAGAGTGGGCTACTCCCTTCCCATTTCAGAGCATACACATATACAGGAAACCCCAAAAAAGGCTAGATCTGGCATTATCTCCAGGTTCCCTCAGGGGTCTCCTCTGTCTAAGGAGGGAAAGTTTGAGAAATGATGATCTAGGGCCTTGCACATAGCTAATAACATCTGCCATTCATTAAAGCTACCCAAGCATGATATACATTATATCAAGGGTATCTGCTACATGTATGGATATTAAATGGGCTGAATTTAGGGACGTACTAGGCTTGAGATTCTAAGATCACCCCCTCTATCTTTGTGCCAGGTCCCAACTGTCCTTGTCTCAATCACCCTGAAGCTCACCCTGGAGAGGTGCTGGTTGGTTCTAACTAGCCATCCTGTAACTGCATGGGAAATCAAAGGGTCTGGGTACCAGCTTAGACTTAGAACCCTCACTTTCTTTACTCTTCTGTTAAGCAAGTGTTGCACTAGTCTGGAGTCAGACTGCTGGTTTTGAATTCTGGCTCTAATGCTTACTTATCTTGTACAAGTCATTTAACTGCACTGTCTCAGGTTTTGCATCTGTGAAATAAGTACTCGTTCAAAAACAATTTACTTTCTGCCAAGTACTGTTTCAGGTTCTTGGGATAGATCAGTAAACAAAACAGACAAAAATTCCTGCCATTATGGAGCTTAGATTCTGGCAGGGAAGTGGGGGTTGGTGGGAAGGAGATGGGTAGGTAGAAAGACAATAAACAATAAGTATAACAAGCAAATTATATAGCATGTTAGAAGGTCAAAAGTTGGAATAGGGGCTTCCCTGGTGGCACAGTGGTTAAGAATCTGCCTGCCAATGCAGGGGACATGGGTTCGAGCCCTGGTCGGGGAAGATCCCACATGCCGTGGAGCAACTAAGCCCGTGCGCCACAACTACTGAGCCTGTGCTCTAGAGCCCACGAGCCACAAGTACTGAGCCCACGTGCCACAACTTCTGAAGCCCACGCAGCTAGAGCCAGAGCTCCGCAACAGGAGAAGCCATCACAATGAGAAGCCCGCGCACCACAACAAAGAGTAGCCTCCACTCGCCACAGCTAAAGTCCGTGCACAGCAACGAAGACCCAACACAACCAAAAGTAAATAAATAAAATAAATACATTTATATTTTAAAAAGTTGGAATAAAGGAAGTACTGTAGGGTGGAGGCAGACTGCAGTATTAAATGGAGTGATCTTTGAGAAGGTGAGCTTTGAGTAAAGATGTAAAAGAGTTGAGGGAATTAGCAAAGCTGATACCCTGAGGAAGTGTATCCAGGCAAAGGAGGAGCTAGATCAAAGGCTCCAAGATCGGAGTGGGTCTTAGGTGTCATATTCATTCCCACCACATAGGGTTATTGTGAGGATAAATGAAATGATGCATGTAAAGCCTTTAGCTTAGTACCTACAGTCATGAGTATAAGTTTGGTTTGATTATTATTTCTCATTTTTATGGAAGTCACATTTCTAAATATTCAATATGTTATAAAATCTTTCAGAATGATCTACATAGCACATGAATGGAATGGTGCCGTCTTTGCAATTGCTGTTTTCCTCCTTACATATTCTTGACTTTTATACATATTACTTTGAGATAAAATATATATTTATTGTCTCTGAGTAATTTCCTTCCTTGGCAAGAGTCATGAAAAAGGTGTAAACTCTGTTATATTAAAAATTTTTTGAAGCTAAATGGGAGCTGTGACCACTGTTCCCATGTATTCACTTGCTTTATTAGTCTCTCAGTGGTTATTGTCTGAAAGGTTGCTATGGTCAAAAGCACAACCATGTACTAGGGAGGACTTTCCAATATTCCCAGCCAGTCTAACCATTTTTTCTTTCCATGTCTCTTTTCTTTTTAGAAGAAAAGAATGGGAGATTTTATGTTCTTAGAACTCTGTTTTGACTGTCTCAAACTGCAAATCCTCAAAGGAATCAGTGCTCTGTATACATAGTGTTTTATGTAATATATTGTGTGGGGTAAGGATGATGAAAATAAAAGGGAAGAGTACTAACTGAAAGCCTTCCATCTGCCAGATATCATTGTAGCTGCTTTATATAAAATTAAATCCTTGGAAAACCTGACTACTTTGCTATTCAAACTGTGGTCCAGACCAGCAGCCTCAGCACTGTCTGGGAGCTGCTAGAAATGCAGACTTTTGGGCCTCACCACAGACCAGTCATTGAGTCAGAATCTGCATTCTAATAAGAACCCCCGATGTTTCACATGCACATCAAAATCTGAGAAGCACTGCCCTGACAAGACAAACATCACTAGCAGCATCCTTCTCAGATGAGAAGAGTGAGCTTCAGAGAGAGCAGGTACCTTGTCTAAATACCGCAAGTAAATGGTAATCCAGGATCTAACTGAGGTCTGTTCGCAGAGTCCAAACTCTTTCCTCTACATTCTTTTTAATAGGTATTTTTCATAGTCTATTTTATAGAGAAAAAAATAGGTTAGCTTCTATTTGAGCCTACTTTGAAAGCATTTGCCCAGACAGTCAGTCTGAGTGTAAACAACTGGTCCAAAGAAGCAGGCCTGGAAGATGATAACTGAGTTTGTGTGTGGCTGTGGGTAGATAAGTCACACGCCCCCTGGCTCTTCAGAGGTTACCTGCCTTTCTATTGAATTAGGGAACCCATGTGTAATTGTTGGCAGGATTCTCCCCAAATCCTGTTCTGATGAGCAGAAGACAAGAGCAAATGGAGAAAGGCAGACCATGGCCTGAGGAGATGAACAATCTGGTGTACGAGTCAGGGAATGTCTTATTTTATGAGCAAGGAGGTATTTATATGGCTTGCCTTGAGTGAATCGCCTCTGATGGGAAAGCAGACTGGGAACAGCTGGACAACACTTTGGATCAGTTGCCACAACAACGTGATACATTTGTCTCTGGTGTCATTTGATCCCTTTGAGTGCTGTTATTACCACAGTGTGGATGTTTGACTTTCAGGCTTACTTTGTGCAGTGAGTACGTCTGTTTGATTGTGTTCCTCAGATTACATGGAGTGTTGATTATATTCATTTGGGAGTTTGGATTCTAGGATTGCAGAGCATGGCAACCTCATAGGTGACTGGATCCGAGGACCTCATAGAACAACTGTTATATTTACCACTATCAGAACTCTGATTTCCAGGGGTAAACCATACCTGATGGCATCTGGGAAAATTATACAAATACGCAAATTTCAATTTCTGGTAATATATTCCACTTTCTCCCCTCGGATGATCTTTGTGAGCAACTTTGCAAACTTGATCTCAGCACAAAAGTTATGGTTATTACCATTATTTAGTATTTACCTTTTTCTTGGAAAAATTAAGCAAGACAGTCACCATTGGAGGTTTGCAAAGTAAAATTGAATGCACTTGTGTGATTTCAATAGCTGCTTAAATCTTTCCTCCTAAGACGTTTAGAAATGACTGGTCTCTTGATAAATTGAAAGTGAGCCCAGCTACTGTCACCCAGAAAGGGCTGAACGCTCTGCTTGGATCATTTACCCTGACAGACATTTGTTCTCCTTAAGAAAATTGGCTGTTTTCTCCTTTCTGATAATGAATGATCCAAGCTCCCAAATTTATGGCAGCTGAAACTGAAGGTCCTGATAAACTTATATTACCAGGCGGGTGCCCACCATCACAACATTCTCTGAAAGTCATAGTTAGGCTTCTATCTAAGGAACAAAATCTCCTCAGAGTTCAAAAAAGCAAAGAGAAAAAGAACATTATGTTGTTAGAAGCTAGAGAGGATGGTTTTGAGCATGTGCAGGATGTAATTTCATTATTGTCTAGAGTTACATGGCTGTTTCTGGAATCAGGGAGTTTCCTAAACAGAATATATTGTTGTTAGATGGCAGCATAACTGTGGTTTCCTGCTGGTATTTTAGTGCGGAGGTGGATAGCTGTTTCCTATATTTCCCCCCCTCCCGCCCCCCTTTTTTCTCTCTTCCACTTCATTTTGTGTAAGTAAAATGAAACAAAGTTAAGAGTAACAAAGGAAGCAGCAAGCAGCACCAACAAATGCCTCTGTTAAAGTTCTAAACTTGGCCTATAAAATTTAAGGGATTCAAATTTTCTATCATTTGAAAAAATTCATTTACATTGTATGTAATTAGTATAGTTTTTTCAGTGCTTGTTCAACTTACATAAGATGCTTTAATGTGAGTCACATGAAAAATGTGGCCAAGTATTATGAGCACTTTAACATTTGCATTTCCTGTTCTTTGTGGGTAATTTTGTAAATTTGGGGTTAGCCTAACAGACTGGGGGGGGGGCAAAGAGGAAGTTGGCCAGCTGGGTTTAGAAAATGCCTTTCCTTATTGAATATTTGGCATGCTCTATGTGACGGGATGGTGATTTCCCTGTGGCATGGGGGACTTTTTACTTCATGAAGAGCCAAGTTTTGCCATAAGGAGGGCATAAAAAGCCTCTGTTCCAGACAGGGCAGTATTAGTAGTGTCATCAACAGCAGCAGTCTTTCGGTGCTTGAGAAAACCAACCTAGTGAGTGGGCAGACTATGGACTGGTGGGACTCAAAATTACAGGAAAGATGTCCAGGTCTTAAGAGATTTCCTAGATCCTTATCCACTTACCACAGAAGCCAAACTACAATGCTATTTCTTTGCGCTTAAGGCACTTTTAAGGTAACCAGTCCTTTTACAATTCTGATGAAGACTGTTGATTTTCTTAGAAAAATGCGTGTGTATATGCAAAATTACACCCACACACGCACAATTTTACATGTGATTTCAAGGTTTTTATGGATCCCCTGAAGCCCATCCATGAACCTAAAGGAATCTAAAGACCCCGTGTTAAGAACTAGGTTTGGGCAGCCTTCCTCCTGCCTTCACACCATACTGCTAACTCCCATGCCCCCAAGTCCTCTTTTAAAATGCCTTTGAAGTAGAAAACATAAAGGCCCAACAATCTTAATATAAGTTAATTTATTACTGTATAACAAGAGGAGAAAGGGGTTGTGGGTACCAGAAGAAAGAAATTTTTCTTAGTCTTCCCTCCATTACTTCACTCAATGTTTTGTATATGACTAGTGTTCATTAAATCACTGTACACAGAAATGGAGGTGACACACAGAAAAAGACACGTGAATGTCTGAAGACATTTTATTTTGATCTTATTTTATTTTTCCTGGACTTATATTTGTCAGAGTTTCGGTGTGAGAGAAAAAGAGGCAGTGAAATGTTTGTATAATCTCGTGATCCAAACATTTTCTATGAATTCCTCCCTTATAGATTCATGGAACATTGCTGGTTGGCATACATTCCTGCCCAGAACTTCTGGGAACATCTGTAAAGATAAGCATTTTTACTACAATTGTACTAAGAATTTTAATTAACAGAAAATAATTCACAACCCATATATAACAGACATTTAGTGGGCAGATTGCAAAAAGCTGCTGATTATTCTGGCACAACATCATTTTGCATGATCTATAATTAACAGTTGCTTTCTGCTCTCTTGCTTCTGTGATTCAGCTTTGGCTTTTGAATTTGGTGGATAGACAGGAAAATCCTCTTGACTTTACCCCAGTCTCATTGCTGTCTCTCCTCTCCACTCAGTGCTCTGGCTACCTCCATTACTCAGATTATGATCACTTACTGCCTCCTGGGAACCCTCAAGTCACGTGGCAGCTGTCGCTGGCCTTCATGCTCTCTGCCCAGGGCATATACATAATTGAAGCTACAATTCTAGTGTCTCCAGGTGGAAGGGAACTGATACGTTTTTGTCGATAACTGCCATTTTATTTCACTTCCCTACTTCTCAACTTTTTTGGAGCCTCTTAGAGCTTCTCAACTCACTCAGTCCTCCCAACGCACCTGCCCACTTTCATTACTAAACACTGTCTTTTTAATTTATGTATTGTTTTGTAGTATGGAAGATATGCCATTCTTCTTGGAACCCAGAGATCTTAGGCTTCTATCTATAATCTGCTATTGACCAGTTGTAGGGCCTTAGGCAAGTCAATTTAATTTTCTGAGCCTTGATTTCTTCATACATAAAATGAGGGTAATACCATCTACCTCACAGAATAGTTGTACGAGAAAAGGGAGTTAACATATGTTAAAGTATAGAGTTGAACCATATGAAATTGCCAATATTCAACTATTTTTGGCCCACAAGAAAGGCAATTTCATGTGGTTCAACTAATATCGAGCACAGACCATTGTAAATGAGAAATAGTCAATAAATGTTGAATCTGAATCTGTTTCAATTGGGGGAAATGAAACAATGATTACAATTGGGGGAAATGGAACAGTGATTCAATTGGGGGAAATGGAACAATGATTGCTTTTCAGATATCTTCCCTGATCATACCAAAAAACACATGTGAAGATTCCTGAAGAACACCCTTAACAGTGCTGTGGGAAGACAATTCAGGTCTATTCTATATCACAACTTTCCCCTGAGGATAAAACACAAAAGTTTCAGGGCCACAGTGTTAGGTAACAGGAGAGTTTTCAGGGAAAAGAGGAGGGTTTTTTTGGAAAAGAATAACCTTAAATACAGTACTTTTAAACTTTTCAACTGTCTTGCCAAAGTTATATTGTTATTTAATTAATAAAAATTATGTTACAGCACAGGTACTAAGAGTATCGTTCCTGGAACTATGGTTTTTCTCAAAACAATATTATTATTCAATTTTGTAGATGATGAAAAGAGGTTGAAAAAAATTAAACAATTTAATCAATTTATCTTTATTATCATATAATAATTAATCAGTTAGTGTATTTAGTTAATAGCAAAACCTTTAGTGGAACCTAGATTTCTAGAATTTCATGTCTTCCTTCCTTTACTCAACTGGCACATATTTATTGAGTACCTTCTATGTGACAGGCTCTGTGCTCCTTCTTTTCAGTCCCGTGGTGTGGTTTATTGGTTGGAACTGCCAATCCTGCTCTCTACCTGCCCCTGAATTCACCCTGGGCAGGTCTATCTCTCTGAAGTTGTTTCTAATTTATAAAATTAGGTGCTTAAGTGGAGTCATCTCCAGGTTCCATTTTAGTTCTAGATACAATTCTGTTCTTAATTGAAACAAGGCAAATAATTGTCAAATGTTTCTGTAATAATGATGCTGGTGCTGCTTTTTTATACATTGCCCAAAGAGGTGAATTAAGCATCTGTAAATAGACTGGAAACAAAATTGGTCCACTCTCAAATCCATGTTGTGGTGACACAGTGAGGCACTTTGTAATCAGGTATTATATTTACATTGGATATTAATATATAAGGAGGTAAAATGGAAGAAGATAAAAGTACAGAGGAACAGGAACAAAGATAGAAAACTGACCATTTATGATGCTTTTTCTTTTGGAAGATGCTTTTCTTTTTTTCAGCACTCACTAGGAGGACAGTTAAAGGAAAGTGAAAGCTGGGAGTGCTGAAAACAGACTTATCCCGTAAAAGTGACCAGTTTTCTCAGGGCTGGGCCTGCCCTTAGTATGCACATTAGGAGATGTTGGATTTGGGGAGAAATTGCGACCTCAAATTAGTTGGAAATGCACCCACCTCAGGTGGTCCAGAATAAAAGTTTTACATGTCCTAGAAGGACATTAAAAAATGAAATCAGTGGGTTACTTTCTGTCTTCAAGTGGTAATTAATTAACTAAAATGTGAAAAATCAAGGAGGCAGAAAAACAGCTAGTGCCAACCCTTGTAATGTCAATTAGCCATCAACTAGCTTTTCAGGGCCAGTTGGCACTGTGACTAGCTTCTCTATGCTATGTATCTCAAGACCCAAGAACCTTCACAGTTAATTGACGTGTTCCTAGAATGCTCATTGCCAACACACCCCATGCTTGTACTTTTAAGAGCCTTAATACGTGAATTTTACCACTTGAATGCCAACATGGTTTATGTCTTGCAGGGCTGGCTACACGACTGTGTGACCTGTGCAGTTTCACATAGGGCTTCATGCTCAGAAAGGCCTTGCACTTGGATTAATGCTCTGTCGTCATTGTCTTGAGATTCTTAATTATTTTTTGACAAAGAGTCTTGCGTTTTCATTTTGCACTGGTCCGTACAAATTATGGAGCCAGTCCTGATTCCTTATAATCACTTTTAGGCTTTTTTTGCTCTGTTTTAAAATTTTCATGAAAATGCTTAACTTTGTTGGGAAGATCATCAAATAATCTATGTAACCTGATGCAGTAATGGGCATGAAAGATTAAGAAATGAATAGCATGATCCAGTGTGATTCTGCCGTGCTTCCAAAATGTCAAATACTAAAATTCCCCTTTCTGACTATTACCTCAGGTTAACCTTTCCCAAGTCCTTTTTACTACAGAACTAGCCCTTTGCCTTCTCCCTGATTGAATTAATAGCTATGTGTGTCACATACTTATTACGTGCTTTGTACTTTATATGTATCATCTCATTTAATCCCTCGTAAAACCCATGGAAGGTTGGTAGTATTATACCATGAGGTGTATTGAGGAGGAAGGCAAAGCTCAGAGGGCTTCACTAATTTGCTCAAGATTTAAAGCTAGGTCTGTCTAATTTTTGGTTGGTTGGTTGTTTGCAACACCAGCATCTGTTACCTAGTTACACAAAGATCCTTTTTTATGTAAGACCAATGTTTAGTTCCTTTTGAGTCCTTTCTAAATCTCTCTCAATCCTGACCCCTTTCATTTCCTTTGTCTCATCTCCTGACTTCTCCCATATTCTCATTCCTTTTTTCCCTTGGTTCTTTCTCCTTCTAGACCTAGACTCCCCTTTCTCTCTGGTTCTCTAGTCTTAATGCAAATTCTCTTTCATTGTAAAGAAATTTCTACTCATCTCTAACCTTTTCACAAACAACCCCTTTGCCTTCTTGCCTTTTGCAATTTTATGATTTTTTGATATCATCTTGTAAATAAAAATTATGTAAACCAGGCATCACTGTAGGAAAGCAATAACTATTTTCGCATACATCACAGAAAATATTCTTCTCCAAAGTTAACTAATCAGTTACAGCAATTTTGGTATTGTTATCTTTGCATATTGATTGCTCTCTCAGCAAGCAAAGCAGATTAGATACTGTAGAATTAATGCCTTTTCTACATTAATTTTACAAATATTTACTGAACACCCCTGCATGCTAATATTTTTAAACAAAATACAGTTGTTATTAGTACTCAATTATTTAAATTCTATTCAACAAAGTTCCTCTTAATTATAATAAAGACCATTGTATACCTGGCCTATTTTGTCTCACCTAGACTGTCAATAATCAGCTAACTAACTGGTCTCCCTGTCTCTTGTCTGTCTCACTTCCCTCCCTTCTCATCACTATCACCAGTTATTTTTCCGAAATACACATCTAATTATATCATTCTCCTGTTTAAAAATAGTGATTCATTTAGTAGCTATTTATTGAACTCCTATGTGCCAGGCATGTAATGGCCCCTAGGAATACAAAGGAAAACAAGATAGGCATAGGACTTGCTGTCATGGTGATTACCTTCTAAGGATAACTCCTCATTTTCTCCTTGGTAATATCAACACTTTAGAACAACATGCTGGGTTTATCATAATCCTGATGTCACTTATTGTTCCAGTTTTATCCTTCTCCATTCTTCTACCTCCCTCACTCCTGAACATGCTGTGTTCCAATTGAGATAATGGTTCTTTTTCCACAGTATGCTCTTTCATGCCAGTGCTATTTCTTACCCCTGGAATGCCTTTCTTTCCCTTCTCTGTCTTACAAAATCTTACCTGTCCTTTAGAGTTGGGCTCCCACGTCAAACTTGCAACTTCTAAGTTTTTCTTAAGTAATCTACCGAACTCAAAATAGCAACCATTGAATTGGAATTTCCTTCTTTGCCCTTCCATTCTTGATCTTTGAAACTGAGGTTTGTTCTTAATCACTAAACTTAAAGATTCATAAGAA
The DNA here is from genome assembly GCF_963924675.1 of Phocoena phocoena. Lineage (NCBI taxonomy): Eukaryota > Metazoa > Chordata > Mammalia > Artiodactyla > Phocoenidae > Phocoena > Phocoena phocoena. The sequence goes on from NC_089234.1 coordinate 29,277,608, forward strand.
AAGTAAAAGAAGTAGTGGAGGATGAAGAATTACAAAATTCATTAGTAAACTGAATGCAGGGTACAGTTCACATAGGTTTATTATCTGAGGATTGGTTATTTTCAATCAGTTGATAAACACTGGATGATATGTAGGGATATTAGACAAGGTCTCAGCCTCCAAGAAATTTACAATATAGTTCTTTACATCAAACTAAGTGAATAGTACGAGTAGATAATTACATGCTAATTTTGAGGCACAGATTAACCAAATTTATAGACCTTACAACTGAAGGCAATTCATGAGATCATTTGACTTGGCCCTGTAACTCCAAGCAAGAAGTTAATGACCCCATTTTACAGTGGGGTAAGTAAGAACCAAAGGGGTATGTAGCTTGCTCAAAGTCACATGACCAAATAGTAGCAAGAGAGACCAGAACCCAGGATTTTTTCCCTCCTTGTGCAGATCGCTTGGCCCAACACTACCATCAGACAATTCATCAATAAATCCTGTTAGTTCTACCTTGAAAATGTATCCAGATTTCAAACACTTCTAACCATTTTGACTACTACCATCAAAATTCAAAACAATTTTCATTTCTTAACCAGACTATTGCAATAGCCTTCTAACGGATCTCTTTGCTCCCACCTATAGCCTATTGCAACAAGCAACTAGAATGATACTATCATTCCTCTGCTCAGAATCCATCAGTATCTCTTCATCTGGCTTAGAAAAAGAACCAAAGCCTGTAAGTTGGCCTATAAGGACCTACATTAACTGGGTCCCTGAATTCATCTCCTGCTGCTGTCCTCCTACTCACTGTCAACTCTACTCCCACCTGCTTAATATTCCTTCTCCTGTCTTTGGTCTTTTCATTTGCTTTTCCCTTTGCCTAGAATCCTCTTCCTCCAGAAATCTGCATGACTTTCTCATTTCAGGATTCTGCTCCAATGTCCCCTAACGAAAGTGGCCTTCTCTGGCCACCTTTTGTAAAAGGGCAATTTCCCCCAGCCCAATACTTCTTGTATCCCCTTTTTCCTGCTTTATTTTTTCTTCATAGCATTTATTCCCAGTCTGATACATTTATTAGTTTATTTTTATTTTTTTCTCCCCCTTCTAGAATGCAAGTTCCATGAGAGCAGAGACATTGTCTATCTTATTTACTGCTGTATCCCCAGTACCTAGAATGGTGTTTGGTATATAGTAGATCCCCCATAATGAATTGTTGAATGAGAGAACTAAAGGAATTTTGGTGAAGACTGGAGGCCTAATCAAACTGGTTTCCATTATGCCCAGACCATGCCTTCTGTTTTCTTGACTCTTGGAATGTCTAACCCTCACACCTCTGCCATTGAATCTGTTCATTCTTTGTGACCCATATTAAATCTCACTTCCTCTATAAATGTTAAGTGACCCTCTATACATGTTAGGTGATCTCTAAACTCTCATATTCAATATGGGACAATTTTTTGACAATTCATCATGCCCTATCTTAGTTACTTCAAGTTCTTTACTTTCTTTAAATCTTCTAAAATTTATTTCACAAGTCTGTATTATCTTGCTATCCAGATCACTGTTTAAAACAAATCAAATAATATTTGTTGAGCTATACTGATCAAGCATGTGTTAGATGCTGAACATACAACCTTGAACCTCTCTGATTCCATAGCTGTAAAATAAGAGAAGGTTGGACTAGGCTCTCTTTTCTCAAAGTGTATTTTAAGGAACATTAATTCCACAGCATGTTAACAGTTGGTTGGTCCTTATATTAATCAGAACCAACAGGATGTGTATAGATACAAAAAGAGATTTATTATAAGGAATTGGCTCATGTGATTTCTAAATATGCAGTGTGGGCTGGCAGGTTCAATACCCAGGAGAGCCGATGGTACGGATGAAATCCAAAAGGCATCTGCTGGACTGCCTCTTGCTCTCACTCAGTGAAGCCAGTCTTTTTGTTCTATTGGGTCTTCGACTTACTGGACGAGGCCCACCCACATTATGGAGGTCAATTTGCTTACTCAAAGTTCACCGATTTAAATGTTAATTTCATTCAGAATTACTCTCCAAGTGGACACATAAAATTAACTATCACAGACTCTGAAAAAAAATGACCCCATTATGAAATAAATTTGTGAAAGCCTGGATTAATTAATGTTTGTTTGCTGTAGTTTTCTCAGACTCTAAGGTGTACTACTAATTTTCAGGGTGTGCACCCTTTGGGACTAGTGTTGCATGCACATGCTTTGGGAATATGCTAGAGCAAATGCTCAAGATTCTTTTCATTTCTAGACGGTCAAAATCCTTGAATTGCCCAAGGCCACAAGGCTGAATAGTATTAGAGTTTAGACTAAAACTCAGTTCTCTTAGACATCCACTGCACAGGATTATTTATTGCAACCTTGTAATAGCAAAAGATTGCAAACAACGTAATGCTTTATTAAGAGGGAATTGCTTAAATAAAAATCATGTTATATGTGCATAAAAGAATACTGCACAGCTTAGAAAGGGGAGCTCTCTGTGCACTAATTGATACAATCTCTAAAATACATTAGCTAGCTGAAAAAGGGAAAGTCAAGAACGATGTACAGAATATTATCTTTTGTGTAAAAATGTGAATATGGCATGTGTGTGTGGGAAATATATGCTTTAGTTATACATGCTTAAAGTTATCGATAACATTTTTTGCCTCCAAGGAGAATAGGGTCACTAAGACATAGAGGTGAAAAGGAGACTTTTCATTATATACCCATGTACTCTTTTTTCCTTTTGATTTTTTGAAACTTGAGAAGCTATTACCTATTCAAAAACAAAAATTAAATAAATAAAAAGTAATCTCAGGGGATGCCAATGAAGCAGGGATTTGGAAGCCACTGCACCATATGTTGTCCTCCTATATCGGAATCCTTTGAGACTTAATTAGTCCAATCATGCTACTTCTGGTGACTTTCCTTATGCATTTTTTTTTTTTTTTTTTTTTTTTTTTTTTTTTTTGCGGTACGCGGGCCCCTCACTGTTCTGGCCTCTCCCGTTGCGGGGCACAGGTTCCGGACGCGCAGGCTCAGCAGTCATGGCTCATGGGCCCAGCCGCTCCGCGGCGGGTGGGATCCTCCGGGACCGGGGCACGAACCCGTGTCTCCTGCATCGGCAGGCAGACTCTCAACCACTGCAGCACCAGGGAAGCCTTATGCATTCTTTTTGAAAAAGATAATCATGCCCCTTCCCTTCTCCTGCATCCCCAACTTCTCAGCCCTCAGGCAGGCTTGTGATTCTCAGGGGAGCACCAGTGCTGGTTATTCTGTATCTGCCAGGCTTAATACAACCTGGGAGGAAGGCGCTATCAGGGCAAGGAGGGGCCAAGGAATGACTAGCAGCCCAGATTCAAGGGGGGCTGCTATGAGCCCTGATCTGTGGTGCCAATTTAGGGTCCTCCCTTTTTGCATTTCAACTTTCTCCTCTGGAAAATTGGAATAACAAGGTCTGACTTACTTGTGTCAGGGGGGTTTTGAGGCTCAAATGAAATTATAGATGAAAATGTATTTGGCAAACACAATGGATTCCATCTATATGGAAGAGGTGGATTTGTTGTGAAGAGTAAATTGTTCCAGGTGCATCCACTCACATGACAATAAAGCAGTATTGTTCCTGGTGCTGCACCGCCTTCCCTCATAAAGGCAGCAGCAAGCAGCCATATTTTCTTTAGTCTCTGGAACCTCACCCTGAGTATATAAGGGACATTATGGGGAGGCTGAAGTCCAGAGACCCAGCTGATGGGAGGCATTACCTCCCCTGTTCAACTGCTCTCACTTGCCAGTCCTTTGCCAAGGTCTTTCCTGTGTCTAAGAGAGGCTATGGTGTGTCAAGACTGCCTTTAAAAGCTGCCTTTTTAATAGGGATGGAATAATTTTAGAAGTAGAACATGGAATTATTTTCAGAGGCATTGGAAGGAGACCCAGTAATGAGTTGTATGATCTTGGATCAATGATTTCTGGGTCTCAGTTGCCAAGTCTGTAAATGAGAAGGTCCTTAGGACCATGTAGACCCTTCCAATTCTGAAGTAAAAAAACTACCCAGCACAACTGGAAGAAGGAAAACAGAAATCCCAGGCATTTGTGCAGTTCTGTGCTCAAACTGTCGTCAAATTTAGAAAATAAATTTGCAGTGAGACAATTGTGCTGAGAACCGCTCCAGGATCAGTTCCCTAGTTCTTTAACACATGAGCATTCTTTTCCTCTCACATGTAGTTCAATTTGATCTGCCTTACCAGCAGCACTTCCTCTTTTCATTCAGACAAACAAATAAATAAGGAGCCTAGTAGCCAAGAATGAAATTAGTAGCAGGTGGAACAGCTTAGTTTTAACGATGCTGCAACCAAATTTTAATTGAGCAAAGACTCATAACTTTCCTGTTTTTAGCCCATTAAAGCCTCACAAGCACTCAGTGAAGTTGGCCACACCTAGCTCCCAGGGAGGAAAATGCTAACACTATTGACATCTATTGTCAGTTCTCCTTTCCACCTCTAGAAATGAACCCATTTCCCTGTAAAGTTTCAATTTCCCTTTGGCCTGGGTTTTGTTTGTTTTATCTTTAAAATTTTGGGGGTGGAAATTTTTTCAGAGGAAACTCTTTATTGACTCTTTTCCTGAGGTAAGAGGGTGATTTCAAAAGAACCATCCATAGAATGTTTTATGAGAAGTCAAAAATGGCCACAGAATTATATAAAAACATTCATGTATCCACACTCGTAATTAATGTTTTAATATTTTTTAGGTTTTGCTTATGATATTTTTGTATAAAACAAAATATCATAGATATAAAATTGAAGTCTACTTGTCCTGCCTTGTCCCATTACTTCCCCGAGATACTTATGTAACTTTAGATTGCATGCTTCCAGTCTATATTTTTTTATAGTTTTACTAAAGACGTGAGAATCTTTATCTTTTGTATTGCTTTGTATGCTTTAAACATTTACATAAATTAGGTAATTGAAAATTATATAAAATTACATAAATATAGAGTGATAACACTCTACATATTCTGTAGATTGCTTTCTTTGCTCAGCATGTTTTTAAGATTTATGTATATTGTTAAATATAAATTTATTTCATTTATTTTCTCTCCTATACAGTATAATAAAAAACATTTCCTATTATAAGATCATAAAGATATTCTGTTTTCTTTCCTTAGAGATTTAAAGATTTTTTTTTTAACACTTAGCCCTAATTCCATCTGGAATATATTTTTATTTTTGGATATAAATTAAAAATCTGATTTTGTAATTTTCTTCATATACTTCCTGCACATTCTGATAAATTTATTCCGAAGGATCTTATAGGTTTGCCACTGTTGTGAATGTCCTATTTTCAATATGTTTTTTAATTAGTTGTTTTTAGTATTTGGGAATGCTATAGATTTCATATGTTCATCTTTTAAGTTACTACCATGATAAATTTTTCTCTCTAGTTTTCAAGTATTTTCTGTAGTTTCTTTTAGCTTTTCTATAGACCATCATATTGCTTGCAAATAATGATAGATTTGTTTCTTTCTGAGAGCTATGTGTTTTGTTCTGTTTGTTTCTTTTTGATTTTTGAACTAGTAAGGATCTTCAGTATACTGTTAAATAGTAAGGATGATGGAAGACATCCTTGTTTGTTCTTGACGTGAATGGGAATGACAGTTTTCACCATACAGTATGATATTTTCTCTGCTTTGGTAGATAGCTTTCATCAGCTTAAGAAGATCTTCTTATCTCTGTTAAAGAGTTCTTTTACTACTTTTTAAATTATTTTTATTTTATTTTTTTTGGCCTATCAAGGAAGAGAGTTTAATGTCTTTGAATAAATGAACAAAATTTAAAGAACCTTTGGTATAATCAAAGGATAAGGAATGATTATCTTTTGAGGGATTCATTTGGAAATGCTTGAAATGACAAAGCTTTCTACTAAAAACAGGAATATTGAAGATATTTATTTTTAAATGATGAGGAAATGCCATTTGATAAACTGTTTTGAATCCACTTGTTTTTGGTGCAGTATCATTTCAGCATTCTCATTTAGTCCAAACTTATAATTCTAAAACTCAAACTAGGTTTTCATATAAGTAAATTAGCATTATTTTCCCTTTTATGTAAATATGACACAAGTATAATGTGTCTTATTTTTTTTCCTTTTATGTAAATATGACACAAGTATAATGTTCATATTTCTTTAATGAACTATATGTATGAAAAGTCACCAGTAATTTAGCCTGTGTATGGAATATTCTTTCTTTTTGGTCTTTTAAGCTTGCTATAGTATTCTGCTTGAGCTGTTTTTTTCTCTTTTTTAAAATTTTTATTGGCGCATGGTTTATTATTATTGAATATTATTATTTTTTAAGTAACAGAAAGTGTCAAACTTTATCCAACTTCTTTCCTGTATCTATTGAGATGATCATGTGATTTTTCTCCCTTAACCTGTTAAGATAGTATGTTACATGGACAGAGGTTTTGGCATTGAACTATGTTTCTGTTTATAGAAAACACTATCTAGACTGGAATATTTTTAATACATTATGAGATTCTATTTGCTAATACTTTATTTTAATATTTTTGTTTACATATTAATAAGGGAAATAATTCTATAATTTTGTTTTCTTTTTTTTTAACATCTTTATTGAGGTATAATTGCTTTACATTGTTGTGTTTGTTTCTGCTGTATAACGAAGTGAATCAGCTATATGTATACATATATCACTATATCCCCTCCCTCTTGTGTCTCCCTCTCACCTTCCCTATCCCACCCCCCAATCCCACCCCCTAGGTGGTCACAAAGCACCAAGCTGATCTCCCTGTGCTATGCCACTGCTTCCCATTAGCTATCTGTTTTACATTTGGTAGTGTATATATATAAATGCCACTCTCTCACTTCCTCCCAGCTTACCCTTCCCCCGCCCCATGTCCTCAAGTCCATTCTCTACATCTGCGTCTTTCTTCCTGTCCTGCCCCTAGGTTCCTCAGAACCATTTTTTTTATAGATTCCATATACATGTGTTAGCATATGGTATTTGTTTTTCTTTTTCTATTTACTTCATTCTGTATGACAGCCTCTAGGTCCATCCACCTCACTACAAATAACTCAATTTTGTTTCTTTTTATGGCTGAGTAATATTCCATTGTATATATGTGCCACATATTCTTTATTTCATTCATCTGTTGATGGACATTTAGGTTGGTTCCATGTCCTGGCTATTGTAAACAGTGCTGCAATGAGCATTGTGGTACATGTCTCTTTTTGAATTATGGTTTTCTCAGGGTATATGCCCAGCAGTGGGATTGCTGGGTCATATGGTAGTTCTATTTTTAGTTTTTTAAGGAACCTCCATACCGCTCTCTATAGTGGCTGTATCAATTTACATTCCCACCAACAGTTCAAGAGGGTTGCACTTTTCTCCACACCCTCTCCAGCGTTTATTCTTTGTAGACTTTTTGATGATGGACATTCTGACCAGTGTGAGGTGATACCTTATTGTAGTTTTGATTTGCATTTCTCTAATAATTAGTGAGGTTGAGCATCCTTTCATGTGTTTGTTGGCAATCCGTATATCTTTTTCTGGGAAATGTCTATTTAGGTCCTCTGCCCAAGTTTGGATTGGGTTGTTTGGGTTTTTTTGATATTGAGCTGCATGAGCTGCTTGTATATTTTGGAGTAATCCTTTCTCAGTTGCTCCATTTGCAAATATTTTCTCCATTCTGAGGGTTGTCTTTTCGTCTTGTTTATGGTTTCCTTTGCTGCACAAAAACTTTTAGGTTTCATTGGGTCCCATTTGTTTATTTTTGTTTTTATTTCCCTTTCTGTAGGATCTTGCAGTGATTTATGTTACAGAGTCTTCTGCCTATGTTTTCCTCTAAGAGTTTTATAGTGTCTGGCCTTACATTTAGGTCTTTAATCCATTTTGAGTTTATTTTTGTATATGGTGTTAAGGAGTGTTCTAATTTCATTCTTTTACATGTAGCTGTCCAGTTTTCCCAGAACCACTTACTGAAGAGATTGTCTTTCTCCATTGTATATTCTTGCCTCGTTTATCAAAGATAAGGTGACCATATGTGTGTGGATTTATCTCTGGGCTTTCTATCCTGTTCCATTGATCTATATTTCTGTTTTTGTGCCAGTACCATACTGTCTTGATTACTGTAGCTTTGTAGTATAGTCTGAAGTCCGGGAGCCTGATGCCTCCAGCTTCGTTTTTCTTTCTCAAGATTGCTTTGGCTATTTGGGGTCTTTTGTGTTTCCATATAAATTATGGAATGTTTTGTTCTAGTTCTGTGAAAAATGCCATTCATAGTTTGATAGGGATTGCATTGAATCTGTAGATTGCTTTGGGTAGTATAGTCATTTTCACAATATTGATTATTCCAATCTAAGTACATGGTATATATCTCCATCTGTTTGTATCATCTTTAATTTCTTTCATCAGTGTCTTATAGTTTTCTGCATACAGGTCTTTTGTCTCCTTAGGTAGGTTTATTCCTAGGTATTTTATTCTTTTTGTTGCAGTGGTAAATGGGAGTGTGTCCTTATTTTCTCTTTCAGATTTTTCATCATTAGTGTACAGGAATGCAAGAGGTTTCTGTGCATTAATTTTGTATCCTGCTACTTTACCAGGTTCATTGATTAGCTCTAGTAGTTTTCTGGTAGCACATTTAGGATTCTCTATGTATAGTATCAAGTCATCTGCAAACAGTGACAGCTTTACTTCCTCTTTTCCGACTTGGATTCCTTTTATTTCTTTTTCTTCTCTGATTGCTGTGGCTAAAACTTCCAAAACTATGTTGAATAATAGCGGTGAGAGTGAGCAACGTTGTCTTGTTCCTGATCTTAGTGTAAATGGTTTCAGTTTTTCACCATTGAAAATGATGTTGGCTGTGGGTTTGTCATATATGACCTTTATTATGTTGAGGTAAGTTCCCTCTATGCCTACCTTCTGTAGGGTTTTTATCATAAATGGGTATTTAATTTTGTCGAAAGCTTTTTCTGCATCTATTGAGATTTTTTTACGGCTTTTGTACCTCGATTTGTTAATATGGTGTATCACATTGATTGATTTGCATATATTGAAGAATCCTTGCATTCCTGGGATAAACCCCACTTGATCATGGTGTATGATCCTTTTAATATGCTGCTGGATTCTGTTTGCTAGTATTTTGCTGTGGATTTTTGCATCTATGTTCATCAGTGATATTGGCCTGTAGTTTTCTTTTTTTGTGACATCTTTGTCTGGTTTTGGCATCAGGGTGATGGCGGCCTTGTAGAATGAGTTGGGGAGTGTTCCTCCCTCTGCTATATTTTGGAAGAGTTTGAGAAGGATAGGTGTTAGTTCTCTCTAAAAGTTTGATAGAATTCACCTGTGAATCCATCTGGTCCTGGGCATTTGTTTGTTGGAAGATTTTTAATCACAGTTTCAATTTCAGTGCTTGTGACTGGTCTGTGTATATTTTCTGTTTCTTCCTGGTTCAGTCTTGGAAGGTTGTGCTTTTCTAAGAATTTGTCCATTTCTTCTAGGTTGTCCATTTTATTGGCATAGAGTTGCTTGTAGTAATCTCTAATGATCCTTTGTATTTCTGCAGTGTCAGTTGTGACTTCTCCTTTTTCATTCTAGTTCTGTTGATTTGAGTCTTCTCCCTTTTTTTCTTGATGAGTCTGGCTAATGGTTTATTAATTCTGTTTATCTTCTCAAAGACCAGTTTTTAGTTTTATTGATCTTTGCTATTGTTTCCTTCATTTCTTTTTCATTTATTTCTGATCTGATCTTTATGATTTCTTTTCTTCTGCTAACTTTGGGAGTTTTTTGTTCTTCTTTCTCTAATTGCTTTAGGTGTAAGTTTAGGTTGTTTATTTGAGGTGTTTCTTGTTTCTCTAGGTAGGATTGTAATGCTATACACTTCCCTCTTGGAACTGCTCTTGCTGCATCCCATAGGTTTTGGGCCATCGTGTTTTCCTTGTCATTTGTTTCCAAGTACTTTTTGAATTCCTCTTTGATTTCTTCAGTGATCCCTCGGTTATTTAGTAGTGTATTGTTTAGCTTCCATGTGTTTATATTTTTTACTGTCTTTTTCGTGTAATATATCTAGTCTCATAGTGTTGTGGTCAAAAAGATACTTGATACAACTTCAATTTTCTTAAATTTACCAAGGCTTGATTTGTGACCCAAGATATGATCTATCCTGGAGAATGTTCCATGAGCAGTTGAGAAGAAAGTGTATTCTATTGTTTTTGGATGGAACGTCCTATCCATGTCAATTAAATCTATCTTGTTTAATGTGTCACTTAAAGCTTCTGTTTCCTTATTTATTTTCATTTTGGATGATCTGTCCTTTGGTGAAAGTGGGGTGTCAAAGTCCCCTACTATTATTGTGTTACTGTTGATTTCCCCTCTTATGGCTGTTAACATTTGCCTTATGTATTGAGGTGCTCCTATGTTGGGTGCATATATATTTTAAATTGTTATATCTTCTTCTTGGATCGATCCCTTGATCATTATGTAGTGTCCTTCTTTGTCTCTTGTAATAGTCTTTCTTTTAAAGTCTATTTTGTCTGATATGAGAATTGCTACTCCAGCTTTCTTTTGATTTGCATTTGCATGGAATATCTTTTTTCATCCCCTCACTTTCAGTCTGTATGTGTCCCTAGGTCTGAAGTGGGTCTCTGTAGAGAGCCTATATATGGCTCTTGTTTTTGTATCCATTCAGCCAGTCTATGTCTTTTGGTTGGAGCATTTAATCCATTTACATTTAGGGTAATTATCAATATGTATGTTCCTATTACCATTTTCTTAATTGTTTTCGGTTTGTTATTGTAGGTCTTTTCCTCCTCTTGTGTTTCCTGCCTAGAGAAATTCCTTTAGCATTTTTTGTAAAGCTTGTTTGGTGGTGCTGAATTCTCTTAGCTTTTGCTTGTCTGTAAAGGTTTTAATTTCTCCATCGAATATGAATGAGATCCCCGCTGGGTAGAGTAATCTTGGTTGTCAGTTTTTCCCTTTCATCACTTTAAATATGTTCTGCCACTCCCTTCTTGCTTGCAGAGTTTCTGCTGAAAGGTCAGCTGTTAACCTTATGGGGATTTCCTTGTATGTTATTTGTTGCTTTTTCCTTGCTGCTTTTAATATTTTTTCTTTGTATTTAAGTTTTTATAGTTTGATTAATATGTGTCTTGGCATGTTTCTCTTTGGATTTATCCTGTATGGGACTCTTTGCACTTCCTTAACTTGATTGACTATTTCCTTTCCCTTACTAGGGAAGTTTTCAACTATAATCCCTTCAGATATTTTCTCAGTCCCTTTCTTTTTCTCTTCGTCTTCTGGGACCCCTATAATATGAATGTTGGTGTGTTTAATGTTGTCCCAGAGGTCTCTGAGACTGTCCTCAATTCTTTTCATTCTTTTTTCTTTATTCTGCTCTGTGATTTTTATTTCCACTATTTTATCTTCCAGGTCACTTATCTGTTCTTCTGCCTCAGTTATTCTGCTATTGATTCCTTCTAGAGAATTTTTAATTTCATTTATTGTGTTTCTGGGATTCATCATTGTTTGTTTGCTCTTTAGTTCTTCTAGGGCCTTGTTAAATGTTTCTTTTATTTTCTCCGTTCTATTTACAAGATTTTTGATCATGTTTACTATCATTACTCTGAATTCATTTTCAGGTAGACTGCCTATTTCCTCTTCATTTGTTTGGTCAGGTGTGTTTTTACCTTGCTCCTTCATCTGCTGCGTATTTCTCTGTCTTCTCATTTTGTTTAACTTACTGTGTTTGGGGTCTCCTTTTCACAGGGTGCAGGTTCATAGTTCCCCTTGTTTTTGGTGTCTGCCCCCAGTGGGTAAGGTTAGTTCAGTGGGTTGTGTAGGCTTCCTGGTGAAGGGGACTGGTGCCTGTGTCTGGTGGATGAGTCTGGATCTTGTCTTTGTGGTGGGCAGGACCAAATCCGGTGGTGTGTTTTGGGGTGTCTGTGAACTTATTATGATTTTAGGCAGCCTCTCTGCTAATGGGTGGGGTTGTGTTCCTGTCTTGCTAGTTGTTTGACATGGGGTGTCCAGCATTGGAGCTTGCTGGTTGTTGAATGGAGCTGGGTCTTAGCATTGAGACAGGGAGCTCTGGGAGAGCTCTTGCCAATTGATATTATGTGGGGCCGGGAGGTCTCTGGTGGTCCAGTGTCCTGAACTCGGCTCTCCCATATCTGAGGCTCCAGCCTGACGTCAGGCCGGAGCACCGAGACCCTGTCAGCCACATGGCTCAGAAGAAAGGGAGAAAAAAAAGAAAGAAAGAAAACATAAAATAAAGTTATTAAAATTAAAAACTTTTTTGAAGTATTAAAATTAAAAATTTTTAAAGTAATTAAAAAAAAAAGAAGAGAGCAACCGAAGCAGTAAACAAATCCACCAATGATAGCAAGCACTTAAAACTAAACTATGATAAACTTACAAATCAGAAACTAGTCAGTAGCATACAGCAAACCCCTAATCTCCAGTTGCTTCCAAATTCCACTGCCTCAATTTTGGGATGATTCATTGTCTATTCAGTTATTCCACAGATGCAATGTACATCAACTTGATTGTGGAGATTTAATCCACTGCTCCTGAGGCTGCAGAGAGAAATTTCCCTTTCTCTTCTTTGTTCGCACAGCTCCTGGGATTCAGCTTTGGATTTGGCCCTCTGCATGTAGGTTGCCCTCTGATGTCTGTCCTTCGCCCAGACAGGAGGGGGTTAAAGAAGTGGCTGATTAGGGGGCTCTGGCTCACTCAGGCTGGGGGGCGGGAGGGGTACTGAATGCGGGGTGAGCCTGCGGCGGCAGAGGCCAGCCTGACGTCGCAACAGCCTGAGGCGCACTGTGCGTTCTCCCAGGGAAGTTGTCCCTGCATCATAGGACCCTGGCAGTGGTGGGACGCACAGGCTCCGGGAAGGGGAGGTGTGGATAATGACCTGTGTTTGCACACAGGCTTCTTGGTGGCTCCAGCAGCAGCCTTAGCGTTTCATGCCCGTCTCTGGTGTCTGCACTGATGGCTGTGGCTTGCGCCCCTCTCTGGAGCTCATTTAGGTGGTTCTCTGAATCCCCTCTCCTCACGCACCCGGAAACAATGGTCTCTTGCCTCTTAGGTAGGTCCAGACTTTTTCCCGGACTACCTTCCGGCTAGCTGTGGCGCACTAGCCCCCTTCAGGCTGTGTTCACGCAGCCAGCCCCAGTCCTCTCCCTGGGGTCTGACCTCTGAAGCCCGAGCCTCAGCTCCCAACCCCCACCTGCCCTGGCAGGTGAGCATACAAGCCTCTCGGACTGGTGAGTGCTAGCCAGCACCGATCCTCTGTGTGGGAATCTCTCCACTTTGCCCTCCACACCCCTGTTGCTGTGCTCTCCTCTGTGGCTCTGAAGCTTCCCCACACACACACCCCGTCTCCACCAGTGAAGGGGCTTCCTAGTGTGTGGAAACCTTTCCTCCTTCACAGCTCCCACCCAGAGGTGCAGGTCCTGTCCCTATTCTTTTGTCTCTGTTTTTTCTTTTTTCTTTTGCCCTACCCAGGTACGTGGGGAGTTTCTTGCCTTTTGGGAAGTCTGAGGTCTTCTGCCAGACCATCTTGAAGGTCCTCCTATAATTTTGTTTTCTTATACTATTCTTTAATGCTTTTAGAACGAGGGTTCTACTATCACAAAATGATTTGAGTAGTTTTTGTTCTTTATTCTTTACCTATTCTTTGCAACAATGTATTTAATATAGGGATTATTTGTTCTTTAAGGGTTTTGTTAAACCTGTTGTAGAGAGCTTCTGGTCTGGCCATGATGGAATACTTTGTATTGGACTGACCCTCCCACCAAAAACAACTCTAAAAGGTGGTCAAATAATAAAATAACCTTTCAAAGGTACTGGAGTATAATCAACACAGGGAGACTTGAGGGGCTAGGATCCTCGTAAGAAGGGATATCTATGAAGTGAACCACATATCACCACCATCTCTAGATTTTTCCCTAAGGGCATTTTCCAGATTATCACCTAGAGGAATAGAGTTTAAGTAGAAACAGCATTCTTTTTGTGCTGGGGAGACAGAGTCAGATTTTGGGGCTTCCAAAGTGGCGTATTAAAGGGAAAATCCCAGAGAAAAGCAAAGCACAGAGAAGGAGCCCAAAAATGTAATACAAATTCCCCACAAATGATTGGCCAACTCGTCAGCTGCATGTACAAGTGGTGAGACCCCTAGAAATGAAGCAAAAAACAACAGCTGAGAGGCTAGAGTACTGTACAAAGATTTTAGCAACCACATAATGATAGAGAAACAGATTAGAGCTCAAGTCCTGTCAGTGGGTGGGGGTTTTAATAAATGCCCCTGATTTTCAGTTGAGACTCTGCAAGGCTTATACCCTAGGAGTAATGACAATGCCCTAGAAATAAGGACAGTGTCTTAGCAGTAAAGGCAAATCTGAAAAAGACCAAACCTACCAAAGCTGTAAACCAAACTTTAATAAGATCAAGGTGATCTGCTGGTATTCTCTGTTCTTTCCAGAAGAAGCAATAACTGTCTTTGGAGAATGGCAAATCGTCCATAGCCTTTACAATTTTTAATTTACAATGTCCAAGATCCACTTTAAAGTTATGAAGCATGCCAAAAAATAGAACTAAGTTGTCAGAAGCTAAGAGAGGAGAAACACACACACACGTGTGTACACTCACGTGATTCTGGCATTTGGGTTATCAGACAAGGAACTTTAAATAACTCTGATGAATATGTTCAGGAAAGTAGAGGAAAATATGAATAAAAGGTGAAAGATAGAGGATTTTAACAGAGAATTGGAACCTATTTTACAAAAATCAAATGGACTAGTGCAAAAATATCTGAAATTAAGAACTCTCTGGATGTGTTTAACAAAACAGACAAGATATAGCAAAAAATAAAAAAAGGATTAATTAACTTATAGACAGGTTAATCAGAAATATCCAAAATGAAGCACAGGAAAAAATAAAAAGAATGGTAAAAATTAGTGTATGGAATATGTGGGATAGAGTCAACTTTTACTGAGAATTGGAGTACCAGAAGAACAGAAAATGCAACAGAAGCAATTTTTGAAGACAGAATGACCAAGAAAATGCCACAAATTGAAGAAGCTCACATTTTTAAAAGTTAAACTTAGAATTAGCATATGACTCAGCAATTCTACTTAGAGTTATATACCCCCAAAGAACTGAAAACAGGTATTTTTTTTAATTGCAAACAGGTATTGTTTTCCATTAATACTTTTCCAAGTATTTCCATGGAAATGCTTTTCCATGAATATTCATAACAGCACTATTTACAAAAGCAGCTAAAAGGTGGAAGAAGTCCACCTTTTGAATGTATAAACAAAATGTGGTATATCTGGAATAAGTACTGATACATGACATGACATGACATGGATAAACTTTGAAAACTTTATGCTAAGTGAAAGAAGCCAGTCACAAAGGACCACGTATCAAATGGTTCCATTTATATGGAATTGCCAGAAGAGGTATATCCATAGGGACAGAAAGATTAGTGGTTTCTAGGGGCTGGGGAACAGGAGGATAGAGATTGACTGCTTAATGGTTATGGGGTTTCCTTTTCAGGTGAAAATGTTTTGGAACTAGATACTGATGATGGTTGCACAGCATTACAACTGTACTAAATGCCACTATTGTAAACTTTAAAATGGTTAATTTTATGTTACACAATTGAAAAACATTTATAGAAGGATCTCAGCAAATTGTAATAAGGATACATACAAAGAAAACCACACCTAGATAAATCTAGTCATACTGTGAGAAAATAAAACTAGCTGGTGAAAAAAAATATTATTTCATTATCTTCTAGCTTCTATAGTTTATGTTGATAAGTAATATGATCACTCTTTTGAAGATAAAGTCTTTTTTTTTGGCTGCTTTTAAGATTTTTGCTTGATTCATATATCATACCATAAACAAAAATTTTAATTAAATAGATCACAGAAAGATAAAACAAAGCTTCAGAAGAAAACAGCATATTCTCATGACTTTGAAGTAGGCAAAGATTTCTTAAATAAGACATAAAAATCAGTAACTCTGAAAAAAAGATTGATTAATTGAACTTTTTGTCAATGAACAATCTCTATTCATTAAATTTTTAAAAAGACACCATACACAAGTGGAAAGGCAAGTCACAAACTGAGAGGAGATATTGGCCATATATATACAACAAAAGGTTTGCATCCAGGATATATAAAATATTACTGCTAGTCAATAAGAAAAATAGGGGATTTGATCTTAAAAAGGGCAAAAGACACAAACAGGCACTTCACAAAATGTCCTGTTTTGTGTATGGAACAGCCCTCTTAGATTTCTGGTGTAAGTTGTAGCTCCCAGTCCCCATTCTTGAGGCCTATGCTTGATCCAGTTTCTCTTGATTCTACTCAGTTACCATTCTGATTTTGAATCTCTATTTATTTCTACTATTTAGAGATTTTTCTTCATTTCAGAAAAGTTTAGCTGATATTCTTTGTTTTATTTGTGCAGCATTTCTACATCTTTAAGATTGGAGGTGCGATTCCTAGCATCCACTCAGTCATGGGTGTTTACTTAGAAGTCCAAATTCCATTTTCATGAAGTCAGTTTAAATTAGAGTGGGTGATATAGCCTGGATTGTTTCTGGATTCATGACTATATTACTATAAGTCACTGCGGGCACAGTAAGTTAAAAGAGTTCACGGAGCAGGAAGCTATTTAGAGTGGGAAGAGAGAAATAGAGGGATCTGGAGGTTTATACAACCATTGGAAACAAATGCTGGCAAAGCCAGTGTACTGTTAGCACTTTCTTTTCTGGTTGACCTTATTTTGAGCGCTTGCTCTTTATCACTAGGGACCTGGTGGGGTTTTGTTTGTGTGTTTTATACAAGCAAAGTATCTAATAATTTACAGTGATCCAGTGACTCTCAAGGATTGGGATCTATTCACAACTCATATCACCTGGGATGCTGATTAAAAATGTGGATTCAAGAGCTCCACCCAGAGCCAGGGAATCTACATTTAACATGCTTTCTATGGTGGTGATTCATATATTCAAGTGTGAAAACCATTACAGATAGGTACTAGAGATATGTATGTTAATTAACACTGCCAGTAGTGGTTGTATATCAACTGTGGGAAATCTGGCAGATAATGCTTTAATCCAAGAGAATAAGTGGTAGTTTTCTAGCTATGGAGAATTTTAATTGTTTAGAGCATCAGGGACTGGCAATCTATAGCCTGTAGGCCAAATCCAGCCCATCGTGGGTTTTTGTTTGGCCACCAAGTTTTACAGAATGCTATTTGCATTTGTAAATGGTTGAAAAGAATCAAAAGAAAAATACTTGTGACATGTGAACATTCTATGAAATTTAAATTTTAGTGTCCATAAATAATGTTTTATTGGAACACAGCTATGCTTATCATTTGTGAATTGTCTATGGCTGCTTTTGCATTATGATAGCAGAGTTGAGACGTTGCAGCAGAGACGATATAGCCCCCAAGGCCTAAATTACTTATTATCTGTCTCTTTGAAGAAAAAGTTTGCGGCCCCCTGGGCAAGGCTGTAGGCTTTCACCATACTATGCAGACCTGTTAATCTCCTCATAACCCCAAGGCTGCCTCCACTTCTGTACCTCCCCTGGTAACCCCCCCCACACACACACATACACACACATACATTCACACACTCTCTCTCTCTCTCTCACACACACACACACACACACACACACACCCTGACTGAATGTCCAGCAGTGAAGACCCAGACTGTCTTTTTCATTGTGAAAGAAGAAAGCAAAACTGCCCTGTTCTCATTCAGAAAGATTCTTTAAGTTTACCTTTGAAGTATTCTGTGATCTTTGGGAAATCTGTTCTGGAAATATCAGTAACTCTCATTATATTAATTCAACCCTTACTAATCCTTGGTGCCACTTAGAAGGGCCAATTCTAGCCCCAGGAAAACATAAAAAATGTCTAAAAAGTCTTAAAAGGGGAAATCCATTTACGACAAGCTAAAGGTTAATGGATTCATTATTCAACCTCAAACTGCATTGTATCAAACAAATCATTTGATGTAACAAAGAAAAGAGTGTTTTTAAACTTGATAAGAGAATAGGGCTTCCTGAATCTTTCCCAAATGTTTGATAAGATAAAAGATAAATTTTGGAGAAAAGAAAATAAAGCAGGAATTAAAACTAAGGAGCTTTTCTTTTCTTTGTGTATATAAAGGGGCAGATATATAGTCTGTGAATTACTGGGTGCCTTTTTTTTCACAGCTTCTCTCAACCTTCTTTCTGGTCACTTTTCTGTCCAATAGCAAAATGATAAAAATAAATAAATGAGGAAGTAAGAGTAAATGGAAAACGGGGTTAGAAGAATAATAAAGCAGTGGGAAAGATTAACACTCTAATGTATATCAGCTGGTTTTATTCTCTTGTTAGAGATAGGCTACAAATTTGATTCTTTGCTTCAAGTAGCCAAAGCAAAATGGAAAATAAAATTTAGTGTCCATGAGTCAAAAACCAAACTAATTTTTCATGAGAAACATCATTTTCCTGTTACTAAATCTTGAGATAAACGTTTCTGGTAGGTCCTCATAAAAAGGCTTCCTATGTGATGACATGGATGCTCTTTTACACACACACATGCACACACATGTGTAATACAGACACTTTTTGTCCTATTCTTTCAAAAGCATGGATACAAAGCTCACATTAAGGAAATGGCATGGTATAGGGTCTGAGTGATTTCTAGATCTCATAAATAAATGACAGTGTGGAAAATTAAACTCAAATAGGAAACTTATATGAGACCTTTGGGCAAGTCATTTTGTTTTGCTTTCCTCATATGTTGGATTTACTCCTGTGTGCATCTGTTGGACGACATAATACGCAAATACAATTTCATTAATACCATCTGAAATGTAGTTTCACACATATTGAGGGGACACCCAGTGGTATCATTTCACTTTGTGTCAAAGAGGAGACCTTGAGCCTTGGATCTGGAAAGGGCCTTAGAAATCATCTTGGTCAAAAATGGCAAATGTGTGGTATATGTGCCTACATTCCTTACTCTCATTACCATGGCAGACATTACTAATTGATTACATTAATACACGGATGGATAATACAAAGTGGAGATAAGGCTATTTCTCAACACAACCCTTAATACAAGTATTACCAAAAGATCAGTGCTGACATGCCCAATAAGAATGCTTTTAATGGATTTCTGGTTTTAGTTCCAACATGTAAAGAGCTTGGAAGTTGTTACTCTCATTCATTCAACTAGAAAAAGCTGAACAATTTGATAATGAATGAATTTTCTTAGACCCGTCAGAGAATTAAGATTGCAGGGCAAACCATCACCAAGAAACCTGGAAAGACAGGTGAACCCAGAGAGTCACCACCAAAATTTGCATACCTGGAACAGAAAATATTGAAGCCATAAACTGATAGGAACATTTAAGTGGTAATTTTGATGAATTACTAGAGACTTAGTGTGGACTAGCTTGAGAGGGAGAAACTCCTGGAGGCTGTAGTCTTAGGCCCTCCCTACACACACTTTTGTAGAATCCAAGAAAAATCCCCTAGCAGCCCTTGCAGGGAGAGGCTTAGAGTAATCATTGTAAAATATAACCTAAGCATTCTCTATAACAAAGGCCAACTCTCCAAGGGAAAAGACATAACCAGAGCCTCATCCCATCTGGGGAAAGGCATTCCTCCCACTCTAACCCCCTCCAGACTTCCTATCTCACCTAGGGGGGTAAAAGCTATAGCATTGGGAAAAAATTGTGAAGCTTATAACCCAGAGGTATAGGCCGACTAAAAGACTGAAATTCAATCATAAAGTTATGGAACACTTCTCTTCCTCTATAACCAATGACTACACCTACAGGGTTCTAATATAATAACAGTGAATTACAGCTGAAAGAGATGCAAGACACAGACCCTCTCTCTGAGGAAGAGTAACTAAGGAAGCCTAACGTTAAGAGAGGAAACATAAAGACATTAGAAAAATTTGAAGTCTCTGGTACTTAAAGCTTTAGCAAACATGAAACATACCCCAACTTCTAGCCCAAATGTTCACACTAGTGGTATATTTATCTCAGTTTCATTACCTGATTCAGCATATTGGTTTTCAAGAAAAAATTGCAAAGTTTACTGAAAGGCAAGGAAAAAAACACAGTCTGAAAAAAACAAAGCAATCATAAAAGCTAGATTCAGATATGACACAGATGTTGGGATTATTAGACAGGCATTTAAAAATAACTATGATTAATATGTTAAGGGCTCTAATGTAAAAAGTACACGACATGCAAGAATAGATGGGTAATGTAATCATAGAGATGGTTACTCTACAAAAGAATCAAAAGGAAATACTAGAAATGAAAAATACTATAACAGAAATGAAGAATGCCTTTGGTGCACTCAGCAGTAGACTAGACACATCTAAGGAATCAGTGAGCTTGAGGATTAGGTCAATACAAATTTCCCAAATGGAAATGAAGAATGAAAAAAACAGAGTGTGCAAGAACTGTAAGACAGTTTCAAAGTGTATAACGTACACATATTGGAATACCTGAAGGAGAAGAAAGAGGGAATAGAACAGAAGAGTAATGAAATAATAATGGCATGAACTAATTCAAGTATTGAAGTAATATTGGCTAAAAAGCATTCCAAGGGGCTTCCCTGGTGGCGCAGTGGTTGAGAGTCCACCTGCCGATGCAGGGGACGCGGGTTCGTGCCCCAGTCCGGGAAGATCCCACATGCTGCAGAGCGGCTGGACCCGTGAGCCATGGCCACTGAGCCTGTGCATCCGGAGCCTGTGCTCTGCAATGGGAGAGGCCACAACAGTGAGAGGCCCGCATACCGCAAAAAAAAAAAAAAGCATTCCAAGACTAATGATATACACAAAAACCACTGGTCCAGGAATCTCAGAGAATACCAAGCAGGATAAATACTAAGAAAACTACACCTAGGAATACTATCTTATTCAAACTACAGAAAATCAAAGAGAAAGAGAAAACCTTGAAAGAAGCCAGGGGAAAACAGCATTGTTTATAGGGGACAAGGATATGAAGTACAGTGATATGAAGCAATATAAACAAAGATAAGAAACCATGCAAGCATGAAGAGAATTGAGTGGAATAAAGTTGAAAGAAAAAAACTCACCGAAGTAGAGTTTTATATACAGCAAAATTATCCTTGAAACGTGAAGGGGAAATAAAGACTTTCTCAGACAAAAACTGAGGGAATTCATCACCAGCAGACTTGCTCTGCGATAAAGATTGAAAGAAGTGTTTTAGAGAGAAGGAACAGGATATAGACCAGAAATTCAAATATGCATAAAGAAAGGAAGAGTGTCAGGGAAGGAATAAATGAAGGTAAAACAATATTTTTCTTATTTTTAATTGATCTAAAAGACAGCTGTTTGTTTAAAATAATAATAACAACAATGTATTGGGTGATCATAGCATATGGATAAAGGAAATGAATGACAGCAATATCGTAAGAGATGTGAGTGAGGAATTGAGAATAATATTTTATAATGTACTGCATGTGAAGGGGTATAATGTTAGAGTAGTTTAAAACATATATTGGAAACTCTAGGACAACTACTTAAAATTTTTTAGAAAGACGTTTAATTGCTTGCTAAGAAAGGAGATAAAATGTAATTATGTACAATGTTTAGTTAAAACCAGAGAAACAGAAAAAAAGGAGACAAAAGAGAAAAGAACAGATGCATGAAATAGAAAATACTTACACAGCAAATATTATTCCCAACTATATCCATCATCACTTTAAATGTGAGTGGTTTAAATATACCAATTAAAAGACAGAGACTGGCAGAGAGGATACAAAAACAAAACCCAACTATATGTTGTCTACAAGAAACCCAATTCAAATATAAAGACTCAGATAGGTTAAAAGCAAAGAGATGGAGAAAGATATACCATGCTAACATGAATCAAAAGAAAGCTTGAACAACTATATTACTTTCAGTCAAAGCCAAATTTAGAACAAGGAAAATTATTAGGAATAAGGAGGGGCAATACATAATAATAAAGGGGTCAATTCTCCAAGTTATAACAATTCTAAATGTGTATGTACCTAATATCAGAGCAACAAAATACATGAGGCAAAAACTGACAGAGTACTGTTAGCTATCCTTGATTTAGGCCAACCAACTACCTTGATAGATAAGATGATAAAAGAGGTTAAGTGACTTGCTTATGGTCACAAGACTAGTGATTGGCAGAACAGGGGACTCCTAGTTCCTTGTCCAGATCACTAGCTAATAAGTGAAAATTTTGTTTGAGGAGCTATTATCTTCACTTAGTTAATACAAATGTAGACAGGATTAAGAACCACTGGGATAAGGGTTAGAGTCCAGGTGACACATTAGCCCAAGACAACATTCAGTTAAGCCTGGGCTTTGTGTGGAGAAGGCTGATCAAGTAAAGGCCTCCAAAGACCAATTGTGTAGGTAAACATTGCAGTTTTGTCAAGAATGTTTGCACAAGATAGGGAAAAAATCAGAGGTTGAAGCTTGGTTTGCTGGTCCAAGTGATAGATCATTCAGGAAGTTAGGAGTAGGGACTAGATAGCAGGTGACTGGGGAAGGATGGGGCGGGGGGGGGGGGGGTGTTGCTAAAAACTGCTCTGTTGTGGTTCATTGATAGAGGTGGAATTGGACAGGTGATGGTTAGAGTTAAAGGAGCAGGAGAGGTGGGTTTAGGAACTAATGATAGGAAGAAGCAGGTGTCTAGAAGTGTGTATGTGGGGCTAGTTGAGTGGTGAGGCTTGGTAGGCTGTGCAGAGATAAAGAACAGAGAAGGAGGGTGAGTTGAGTTTTGGGGAAAACCGAAAGATCCCTGACAGGGAGATCCAGCTCTTGCTCATTCTTTCCCCCTATTTTCCTGTTTTTATTTTCTTTATACAGTTGGCTCTCCATATCCATTGGTTCTATATCTGTGGATTCAACCCACTGTAGATTGAAACTATTTGAAAAAAAATTCCAGGAAGTTTCAAAAAGCAAAACTTGAATTGTCATTGACTGGCAACTATTTACACAGCATTTACATTGTATTAGGTATTATAAGTAATCTAGAGATGATTTAAAGTATAAGGGAGAATGTACGTGGTTATGTGTAAATACTGCACCCTTTTATATAAGGGACTTGGGCATCCACAGATTTTGGTACCCCTCAGGGGCAGGGGGTAAGGAGGAGGGTTCTGGAACCAGTCCCCGCCCAGATACCAAGGGATGACTGTATACTTCCTTCTACTCTAATTGTCCAAATATGTAAACAGAATATATTAAATGGAAATTTACCGTTTTCATTCTTAATTTAGAAAGCCAACTATCATTTAGTCTCTCAAGAAAAAAAAGAAACAGAACTTATTTGCTTTTTATTTCTGTCTTGTTTCACTCATGATTGATTAACTCTTTAAAATGTAAATAATTCTTTAAAAGGGGGCTGTTCTTCTAAAAATCTTTGCAATGATAGCAGTCAGTTTGCTTATTCTTCGTGTTCAAACACATGTTCTTAACCACAGGGAAGACAACATGCTGATGTTTTCCCTGATTCTCAGGCCCTTTTGAGGTCAATATTCAAACTGAATTTGTAGGAGATTCCAGGGGAAAAAATAGGATATTTTAGGGTACCATGAAAATTTCAATTCTTTGAAATTTTTTAAAGGGAAAGATGGTAAGAAAACATTCCTTTGTGGAGAGATATGTGAAATTTTACCTTGAAATTATGACATTAAAATTTCTATTAGCTAAATAAATCTAATCAAATCCTCTGTCAGTTATAAATAATATAATTATACATTCTGAGCTCTAGTCCAAGGAATTTGAATTTTATTTCATGGTACTGATGTATTTATCATATCTACTCAGCTATAAAGTAAGTATATGTTGTGATTAAACATCATACAAATCTCATTTCAAATACTGGCCGGTGCCATTTTACTAGCAAGGTATTTAACTTCTCTGAGACTCAGTTTCTCTGTATGTAAAACATGAACACTAATAGAACTCTACCTAGAGTTTAGAGCATAGCTAGCATATAGTATGCATGCCAGAAGTGTTTACTGGATAAATAATTATCTCATAATACTATGTGAAGATTATATAATGTATGTGATGCATGATACATACTAAGCATTCAATAGCTGTTAGTTTTATACTATCATCATCATCCTTATCATTAATTTCTGTATTTGAAGGGGGACATTCTGTTCAAATGGTAGAGGGAATTTTATTCTTTCTAGGAGAGTGATATCTAAGCATTTCTCCTAAGCAATCATAACTAGCTGTCTTCTGGTTATAACCTTTAATGTAGTCAGAGATACTTAAAATTGAAAATCTGATACTTAAGCTCCCTCATTTATTGTGGAAGACTCTTATATCATCCAATTCTATGCACTTGATTTGTCAAAGGGAGCAGATAGCAGTTTTCAAGCACACAGAAACTTAGGGAAAATTTAATTATGCGTGAGGATTTGTAGAAAAGTCTACTTGAAGATGAAGCAGCCAAACAAAAAAGGAGTCATGATGGAGAAATTATGATAAAAAGATTGGTTGTAAATATCAAATGAATTTTCTATATTTAAATATTAAGATTAAAAATTACAATTCAAATTGTTGAAATTACAGTTAAAGATAAACATAAAAACTTTCACTTCAAGAATGATGGAGTATACATACTTTTCCTTATTCCTCTGATTAAGTACAACTAAAAGCCCTAGCCATTATTTATAAAACAAACATGAAAAAATTCTGAAAGGTGCAGAGAATAAGGTAGATTGGGAACCAGGGAACAAACAGTACAGTGGAGAGCTTCCTGGTTTGGGTTTTTTTTGCCTCATATTTCCCAGAGTTCGTTCTAGAAAAGCTGGCAACCCAGAAGCACCAACGGATACAAACAAAAAATGTCCCAACAAAAGCCAGTTCTCTATAGCCGGAGGACCAGAAAAGGAACAACCTAGCAAAACAGAAAACTTTTATACAATAACCATTCTATTCCAGTCACGCAACCACTGGAAAAAAAACTGTGGTACCATCCCCACCCCTACCCCTGCCAGCAAAAGCCAAGCAGGGAGCTGAGACTGTCCCCCTGGCCAGGCTATAATAAGGTATCTCAGTGCCCCCATTGGTGAAGACCTAGTGAGGAGTGCCGGGACTTTCATTCCTGCTAGGTTATAACAAAGACCCCCTCCACCATCCCCACTCATTGTTAGTGGAGACCGAATGGAGAGCTGGGATTCCCACCCCCAGCTGTTAGAAATGAAGTGCCTCTTCCCCTCCCCCCTGGGATGCTGTCAGAGGATACCTAGTGGAGACTCAGGACTTTTACCACCACCCAGAAGTAATGAGGTTACTCCCCACCCACGTGAGTGGAGGCCACATGGGGAGAAGTAACAAGGTACTCCTACCCTTGAAGTCAGGTTAGTATATCAATGGAGGCCTAGTGGGGAGCTGAAACTCCTACACCCATACAGCAGTAAGGAGGTTCCCTAATCCATGAGTGTCAACGGAGGCCAAGTAAACCAGACCTGTCAAACCAGGCAGTAACAAGGCAGTATTCCTTCCTTACCCTGCCAGAGTGGTGTCATAGGAGGCCAACCAAAACAAGATTTAAGATCCAGAGTCATATAATGCAATACCCCAAATAACCAGATGTCATGTGAAAATCACTTGTCATACCAAGAACCAGAGAAATATCAACTTCAATGAGAAAAGGTAATCAATAGATGCCAACATTGAGATAACAGAGATGCTTAAATTATGAGGATGTTAAAGCAGCTGTCACAAAAATATTTCAGTGAGCAATTACAAATACTCTTGAAACAAATGAAAAAAATAGAAAGATAGCAAAGAAATAGGAAGTCTCAACAAAGAAATAAATGATATAAAGAACCAAATTGAAATTTTAGAATTGAAAGTACAAAAAGCGAAATAAAAAATTCAGTGGATAGGCTCAACAGCAGAATGGAGGAGACAGATTTAAAAAAGTCAGTGAACTTGAAGATACAATAACAGAAATTACACAATCTTAACAACAGAGAAAAACAAAGACTGTATTTAAAAAAAAAAAAAAAAAAAAAGAATGATCCTCAGGGATCTGCAGGACCAAAACAAAAGATCTAACATTTATGTTGTTTGAGCCCCAGATGAAAGCAGGTGAGACTAAAAAATTACCTAAAGAAATAATGGCTGAAAACTTCCCTTATTTGGCAAAAGACATAAACCTATAAATTCAACAAACTGAGTAAACCCCAAACAGATAAACTCAAAGAAATCCATACCAAGATTCACCATACTCAAACTGCTGAAAGCTCTGTAATATCTTGAAACCAGTAAGAGAAATAGCAGCTTAATTATAGGTAAAAAGCAATTCAAATGACAGCAGATTTTTTTCATCAGAAATCACGGAGGCCAGAAGAAAGTGGCACAACAATGTTTTAAGGACTGAAGGAAAGAATTGTCTACCTAGTATTCTATATCCAGCAAAAATATATTTGGGAATGAAAGGAGAATCAAGACATTTTCAGATGATGGAAAACTAAGAATTTGTTGACAAAGACCTACCTAAAAGAATGGGTAAAGTAAGTTTTCTAAAAAGAAAGGAAATGATAAAAGATGGAAACTTGGAACATCATTTAGGAGAAAAAACAAACAAAAAGGCAAAAGGCAGAAAAAGGCAATAGACTTTCTTTCTCCTCTTGAGTTTTCTAAATTATGATTGATGGTTGAAGCAAAATTATCACACTGGCTGATGTGGCTGTCAATGTTGTAGAAAAATAGGAGTAATACCCTTATCTTTCACAGAGGCAGTTGATATATACCGTCTAAAGTTGAACATAGTTAAAGCAAAAGCATTATGACTCCATCTTTTAAAATTTTTTATAAAAAAACATTTTAAGGAACTAGTATCTGATATATCAGATAACGTTGCTCTAAAATTATTGATATCAGACTTTATTATGCATATATGTATGTATACATGTGTATGTATGTATATAGAGATATATGTATACAGACATACAGAGCTGAATGGCATGATTTTCTCTGAATGTTGATAAAGGTGGTGCATTGAGATTTGGTTTAATTACTAAATTCTTTGTACTATTTGTTATCATGTTTAAGTTTTAAAATGAGTATGTATTTTTGTAACAGAATTATTTTTATTGTATTTTTAAATTATGAATCAAAAGAATATAGCAATTAAAAATAATCTGTTTAAAGGAAAACTGTAAAATATTAATGATACTCAAATTAAATTACAGAAAAATGCAAATACTGAAATTTAAAATATCCTACCAGAAATGGTTTCTTTGGGAGCTCAATTCACGTACCACACAACACAAGAAGCAACGTTATATTTACCCTGATCTTGAAATCTAACTAGTAGATGGATCTCTCCATCTCAGTCTCTATCTGTCTCTCTTAACACGTATATACACACACATGCATGTGTGTACGTACACATATATTCATGATATTGATAAATAGTTCCTTTTAATGCTTTATATGGTGAGAGCTAGCCTTTCTTTTAAAACAAAGACATGGCAATTGTTGTGAAAAGAATTATTTTGATGTAAGGTTTTTCTCCAGGTGAAATATTCTACACAGTGAGTATACTTCAAGGAGGTGTAGCTCTATGACATTGAGTTTGCTGGGAATAAAAGTTAGATGCAGGAACAAAAATATACAGAGTATTGGTGAATGTAGCTAGAGGAGCAGTTTGGGGTGTGTGTGTGTGTGTGTGTGTGTGTGTGTGTGTGTGTGTGTCCACATGCACAGTTATGAGTGCTGGGTGCCTAGAAGTAAGCAACATCATCAGAGGAGAATTGAACCTCTGGTTTTCCTGCTTGTCTGATACATGCTAGTTGTACATATGATTTCATTGACAATGATGATGCCTAAATGAATCTACCTCAAACTATGGCTGTCCCTCAGAGTTAATACTCAAATTTTCACCAGAGGCCTAGTGGAGAATACTGGATGTAGAGTCAAAAGGCCGCCACCCACTGATATGTGACTTCCATTAATTGACCTCCCTTCCAGTATTCTAGATTTCATGTCCTCTCTGGTCATTAATAATCACCTTAGTCATTGTTTTCACCCTGGACTCAGTTTGCCTAGATATAGAAGAATATGATCTCTCCCCTCCTCAGCTGTCCTTGCATGATATTAGAATTCAGCCCATTGTTGAGAGTTACCCAGTCAATTCAAACTAGAATTAATTAGAGTTCTCTGGGTTAATCTTTTTATTTTCATACTGGGGACCATTTCCTCTCAAAGGACAACATTTTTATTATGCACTGTTTGTCAAACAGATCAGTTGGTTGAATGGAGTTTTGTTATAATGAATACCTATGCACTAGGAAATCTAACACTAATTGCTTTAATAAATAAACCCCCAAATCTCAGTGGCTTAACAATAGAAGTTTGTTTCTCACTAATGTCACATCCAATGCTGAGGTACCTGGTGGATGGCCTTTTATGTGATATTCCAGGACCCAGGTTTTTTCTGTCTTGGGCTTCTCTTTGGAGACTCTTCCATTCATCTGGCAATGGAGAAAAGAGACTATAAGGAAGGACATGACTTCTTAATTTCTGCTCAGAAGTGATACACATCTCCAACTACTTCAGCCTAACGTGACACATTACTTCTGCTCACAATGCTTTTACCTGTTTAGTCTTATGGGCACCCCTCTTGTGATGGAGGCAGAGGTATAGTAGGTTCTGGCTAGGCAGCTGCTTCTTGACAACAGCTCTGCAATGTGGAAGGGGGGCACAAAATTTTGGTGGTCAATAAATTGTCTCCACCCTATCCAGAGGAGCAAGCCCAGGTGAATGCGGGGCTTACCTCATGTACCTCTCCCCTCTCAAGGATCACAGCTTGAGTTGGCTGCTCTCCGATTCCTTCAAACAGTTGTTTTATATATTTTGTGTTGGATTTCAGGTTGTCTATGACAGAGGGTAATTCTGATCTATTCCATGATGGCTAGAACAGGAAGTACTACTTAACTTGGTTTTAACCTAGCATTTCTTAAACTTATTTGACCATGGAGCCCCTTTTCTTCATGTAACAATTACTAATAAAATACTTTGAAAAACATTTTTGCAAGGAAAAGAGTAAAGTTATACCACCTCCATTCCTTTACTTATCTCCCCAGGTTTTTGCTTTTGTTGTTGTTTTGCTTTTGTTTTTATTTGTTGTCATTGTTTTGTTTTCTTGAGAAATTTCAGTTTAGCTCAATATTGTTTAAGTGGTCGAGATAGTTGAAGTAGGCAAGACTAAAGGAAGTTGAAAAGCACCTGTACTTGATTACAGGACAAATGAACTAAGCGCAGTAGTCTGCATAGCTCTCCCACTTGGCAGAACAGAGAGGAAAGTTTTCGGTATCTGTCGCCTAGTACCTACTTGGTCTCTGGTTTCCTAGTTACTGTAGGAGCCACAGTTTATAATCTGCAAACAGAGAGTGTTCACGAGACACTATGTGTGAAACAGCTAGCAAATAAGAAGGAACTTAATACATATACGGCTCCTCCCTTCCTCATTCTCCTTTCTGTGTTCTCCTAGTTAGCAATGCACTAACCTAATTATAGTTAAGTTAGTTGTGCTATTCAGCTACAATGACAATTATATGAAAAGAGGTCAGGGAAAGGATGTGGTAACTGTATAAGCTCCCAATTTACAAACCCTGATTTAAAATAAATACTGCACATAGATGGTTAGATTCCAGTGACTTAGACCCTGCCATTCCTATTATTGATGACCCACAATTAGATTGACCATGAAGCTAATGACTTAAGCTTCAAGCCCTTCACTTGCATTGGTTCCTAGGAGTGCTGGGAGTTGATGAGAATTGCAGAATTTCTAGGTGGTGAGGGGGAAGCCTTGCTGTGTAAACATTTCTGGTAAATTGCCTAAAGAGCTCTGAGAAAAAAGGGACTTGAAAATTTTTTTCTGGGAATTTGTTGTGATTTATTTTGTCATTCAAAATAAATATTTATTTTTGTACCTAATTTTGTCTTTTGTACTTTTGATTTCCTTTTCTTAAAGAGGGTCTCACAAATTGTTTACATTTCAGACTTGAAACACACGGATCCACTCCTGCTCACACTCTTGGTGCCATCACGTGCTGCTACCCTGAAAATTCCCAGAGGTGCCCTGCTCAGAGCCCCCTCTGATAGCTGGAGCTGCAGATGGCTTTCCTATCCCTCTCCTTCCCTGCTCCCCTAGAGCTCTTCTCATCACTGCTAGGATCAAGGGCCAGCTGCTCCAGCCCCTGCCAAGACAAAGCGTCTCTCCACATGCACTGTGTTCACTGGGGAGAATGATTAGGGCCTGAAGCTCAGGACCCAAAGTGTGCAAGGAATTAGGAGAGAGAAAAGTTCAAGAAAATGGGGCCCTTGGGACAGTACTTGAGCCTTAGGGCCACCCTTTTGGCTCACTGTGGGTTAGATTATACAGATACTCATGCTTTCATTAAATATATTTTTTGAGTACCCATTATGTGCCTGAGGGATTGCCCACCACCCTGACCTTTACTTGTATAATTTTTCAGTGATAACATTTTTCCAGGGTACAAACTCTTTGAAATTCCTGAACTGCAACCCTTTAGTCAGCTGGGTGGCTCCTGTATGGATTATATAGGAACTGGTTGAAGAAAGCCAAAGAAAGCCTATATTTTGTAGGATTTTTTTTTTCTAACAGTATTCATTTCATTCAAGCTCCACCTGCTCAAAGTAGTTCTGAACACAAGATGGGAAGACTGATCCATAGCAAAGAAGATGAAGAATAGTGTAGCCTCAGAAAGAAAACCTAAAGGCGTATGTGAGAAGAATGTGCTCAGTAGGAACCCAGAGTGAGGCCTTTGGAGGAGGGGCAGATACAACTTATAAAGCTTTGGAGAGACTAGAGTCAGCCTCTAGTCTGACTGATTTCAAGGTGTCAGAATACCTTTTATAGGTCAACAGTTGTTCTAATGATTATCCAAGCTTCTCCTCATCCAGTGGGGAAGGCCCCAGTTTTATGGAATTACCTACCCAGGCAGGAGGTTGGGTGTAAGAATTCTGAGCAGACTGCCCCTCCTCCCTGAAAGCAGCAGGCTGCAAAATAGGTCCGGAAATTCCTGAGCATTGGGAAGCCAGCACTAATGCAATTACCTGAAATAAAAGAAGAGGTCAGATAATAAGGGGCAAAGGTTTTTCCTTTTAAAGTAAAGAGCCCGGTAAACAAAACCAGCTGCCCCTGGACAACAAACTCTCCTCATTAAATGTTTTAAGAGGCTAATGGGCATAAGTGGCTTATTAGAGTACAATCCTGAAGACTAAATCTAGGAGCCTAGAGAAAGGGGGGAGGGGAATCAGGGTTAAAACCTGGCTGGCAGAGAAGAAAGGAGATGAGACCCGACCCCTGGCAGAAGATCCCTAACTGGCCAGAATGGAATTAAAATACGAGTGAGATGATTTCACCTGGAGTCTCTAATATTTCTGGCAGTATCTCTGCCATACGGGCTTGGGAATCTCAGCTGGGAGAGTTTTAAATTTATACGCTAGTGGAATAGGATCTGGAGTAAGTTTTTAAAATAACTAATTATGGGAAATTTTATGTGTATTTACTATGGAAAGTCTGAAAGGGTACAAGGCAAAATGTTAACAGAGTTTCTCTAGGTGTTGGGTTCATCAATGATTTTTCATTTTCATATTTTAATCTTGTTTATGTGCATTTTCTAATTTGTCTATAATGAGCACTTGTTCCTTTTATAATCAACAGATAAAGGGCAATATTTTAAATACAGTAAGTCCCCACCATACAAAAGAGTTCCGTTCCAAGAGCATGTTCATAAGTCCAGTTTGTTCGTAAGCCCCCAAAGTTAGACGAGGTACCCAACTAACACGATCGAGTATAGAGTACTGTACTGTAACCAGTTTATAATACTTTTCACACAAATAATACATAAAAAATAAATACAAAAAATAAAGAAAACATTTTTAATCTTATGTAGAGTACCTTGAAAAGTACAGTAGTCCAGTACAACAGCTGGCATCCAGGGGCTGGCATCGAGTGAACACCAGGCAAGAAGAGTTACTGACTGGAGGAGGGAGAGGAGGTGGGAGATGGTAGAGCTGAAGGATTGTCAGCAATAGAGGACGGAGGGCGAGCTGCAATTTCACGTGAACTAACTTACGTGATTGGACATGCAAATGCACAGTCACATCTTTGAAAGTTCGCAACTTGAAGGTTCATGTGTAGGGGACTTACTGTAAGATGAAAGGTATTAAACTAGAAATAAAATTTAAAACTAAGAAGAGCAAGAGAGTTGGTGAATGAATTGGTATGTAGTTCCATTTAACTTGTATACTCTGCCATCTTTGCCACCTCCCCAGGCATGTGCTTCATATGACCTGCCAATGTAGAGGCCAGCCGAGGAAGGAATGATGGTTGCCAGGACTGAGCACAGGCTGTTTGTCCACACACAAAGGCTTCAAGCTCATTGCATTTGTAGTAATAGTTCACAGAAAGGTTATTTCTGCACAGCCTCTCCTGGCTTCAGCTTTTAGTTGAACAGCTCAGCCATTTGTGGTGTGATCCTAGGAGATGCTGAAATTTCAAGAGAGCTTCGAGGAGGACTATGATTTACCTAAAATTATCAGGGTTTATGTGGAAGATGCCAAAGCACCTCTAATTGGCAAATTTCCTTCCTCTCTCTTTCCTTCCCTCAATCCTTCCTTTCTTCTCTCATTTGTTTGGTCTTCTGGTGACTTTGTATCCATTACTAAACTAGTTAACTCTTCAGGAGAGACCAGTTGGTAGCTCAGAATCATCTTTATCTTCCCAGTGAAGAAGACAGAGGAAAGCAGAGAGACTTGCCCCCAGGTCACTGGACAGTCTGGTGGAATCCAGTCCTAGTTCCACTTACCCAGTCTTGGTTAGAAATCACCATCTTTACCATTTTTAACAATTTATTCTTACCAAGTGTCATCACAGGCTATCACGTCCAAATCTAAATGATGTATTAAGCCCTTTAGTACAGGCAGCCACTATCAGAGAATCAAAGCTCTGTAACAGGCAGGAGTTTTTCAGATAACCACAGATTGTTGACATTGAATGTTTTCTTAGAAGCTTCACATTTATGAAGGGTAAGTGCAGCAAGCTAATTGTCCAGGGTTACCCATGAAAAAGGCTCAGGTATTTATCAACTCATACCTATGGTTAAATTATCCCCTCTCTTAAAAAAGAATACTAAATTCTGGAGGACCAAAGTTCTTATTTCCATAGTGCAATATAAATGTGGGTTTATGTTTGCAAATAAAGCTGCTGAAACTTCACAGTATAATATGGGAATTCCTTTGGCATCCAAGTGTGAATCTGACTCAGACCGAAATTATTAAAACGACACTGTGATGGGGGGAAGGAAGGGACTGGGGAAGGGCTGGGGAAGGAAGGGACTCTTATTTGGGCCAAAGATAGAGGCAATGTCCAGGGCCGTACTTGAGAATTTTAGAGGGTCTCTGCCATATCTGTTAACTTCTCTGATTCTCCTAGAGAGCTCATCTATGGCCGTGGCTCCATTCATTACTTACAAACTGAAGAAAACAACCTGGTCAACATTTTCTGTCTCAATTTTTCTCTGTGCTGACTTCTCACATCTTCAAGTACCTGTTGCATATTTTCTCTTTGATATTCTCTGGGTCTTTGATATCTCAAACAGAATAATTTATCTCCTTTGACAAACCTAAAACCCAGTCTGACTAGCCTACGTGTACTTGGTACCAATGTTCTCAAAGACATTCTCTCTCATTAGCTCATGGTCATCGACTCCCTTCCTGTCTCTCTTATGCTCTACAGAAGCTTTATTTTATTAGTTCTTTTTTCACAGGCTCTCACTTTTACTTTTTCCGTGATCTCCCTTACTTAGACCCAGATTTCTTCTTGCCTGCACTGTTGAGATAAGATAACCTTGTCACACTGGTTTCCTGCCTGGAGCTTTCCCTGCTCCAGTCTAATTCATAGCCCACAGGAATAGCCTGAGACCAACTGAGAATGATTGAATCCAGCTTGTTAGGTTAAAATTGGGGACAAAAATAGGCTCTAAAAAGCTTAAACCAAAGTTTTTACTGGAATTCCTCCCCCACATGTCACATGAAGGAGGAATTGGACTATTCCGGGTCCAAGAAAACAGCCATTGAGTGAACAGTAAGAGGGAGCCAATTTTGGACCCATGGTAGAAGAGCCTTCCCTGGATCCGAGCTGTGGTACAGTGGAACAGTACTAGTAGTGTATGAGAGTGAGTTCCCTGTCCTAGATAATAACTTCTCAGGGACGTTGTCACAGGCTTACCTACTTCAGACCACATGACCACTAAGGTCTTTTCAAACTCCAGGTTTTTGCAACATAATCACAGCCCTCTCCACCTCTCTCTTTCTCTCTGCCTCCCACCTACTGGAAATCCAGAGTCCATTTTTGCTCCTCCATAATTCCCTAATTCCAAATCCTATGGTGGATGAACATACTGTCTTTCTCCAGACAGATGTTCCCCTGCTCACCCCATCCCATGGCTTTTCAGTCTAGGTTGCTGCCACCTTGGGTATTTAAGTAACCTGGAGGGTAGTTTTGGTTATTGAATACCTTTTATGTGCCAGTTTCTGTGCCCAGAATTTCTTCTCATTTTTATCGGTACAGTAACCCTGTGAAAATACTGTAGGGTTGGGGTTCTTTTTTAACTGATTTTAAAGAAGGGGAAACCCAGTATCATATAGGTAGTATGTGGCAAAGCTGGGACTGAACCAAGGTTTTCTAACTCCAAGTTTCGTGTACTTGAGAAAAGAGACCAAAGGAAGGAGGGGAAGAGTGGAGGTCCCTCAACCGTGGGCCGTGGATTTTGTGGGATAGGAAGCATGTTCACAGGGAATCCTACATATTGAAAAAGTACATCTGGCACTTTTATCTCAATGAGCATTAAACTATATGTGTTGCCAGCAAAACTTATAAACTCTGCTGTTTAAAATAGTTACTGGGAGCTAACAAAGAAAAAAGAGGAAACTATAATATATTTGACTAGAACATAAAAGAACACTAATTACAGTACATTTTTATCATATGCGTAATCATCATGTAATATAGTACAAATGTTCATGTCCTTCAATGTGTGTTACATTAACATTTCATGAATTATTTTTAATTTGAACACTACAGTGTTTTAACATGCCTAGCTTTCAGGTAGTATACTATTTAATCACAACTTTTAAAAAATTGGAGGTGCTGACAGTGGAGCACTAATAGAAAGAGGTTTGTGAGGTAATGGACATGGACATTACCAGCTCTGTGTGTTGCACATAATAAATGTTTATTGGATCTAAGTCTAGCATCTGTACCAGGAATGAGGTGAAAGGTCATGTCATTGGTTTGTTTTATTCCCTAATATAAGTAACCACCCAGATTTTCAAAAGCATGTACCCTTTGAGACAGTCATCTCACTTTTAGAATTCTGTACACACAGTCAGGCCCCTATTGTTTATGACCCCATCTTTGTGAGCTGAAAATTAGAGAAATCAGAAAAGAACTAACAGTTGTTGAGTGCCTACTATATGCCAGACACTTTAGGTTTATCTGCTTGATCTTCAAACAATCCTGAGTAGTAGATATGTTACCTCTCTCTTAAGAATAAGAAAACTGAGGCCCATAAAGGCCAAGCATCTTGCCCAAGATCACATAGGTAGTAAATACCTGCCTTGGAATTTGATCTCAGACATCTCTGGCTCCAAAACCCATACTCTTTTCGATATACAAATGATTTAAACATTGGATTCTGTGAAAATGTGTGAGGTGGTGAGGGAGGCCAAGGGGAAGGCTGAGTGGAAGGAGCTCATCTCCCACCCTCACTTCAACCAGAGCACCTGGTTGAAAGTGCAATTACAAAAGAATTTTAACCATTCCACTACATCACATATTAGTATGGGAATTTAACATTAAAAGGAATTTTTTAGTACTAGAATTAGAATTATAGTTCTATAATACGTACTGAGAGGTTGGTGTCTTACTAAAAATGACATAATCTATCATTATCCATCAGCCAAGGAGACCTAAGTGGATTGGAAAAGGCACCCAGGAGTCATAAGCATTGATTTTAATTAAATCGATTTAATTTGGAATTTTGCAAAGATGAGTGTTGGGAGGTTTGAGATAATGAAGGTCACCTATTCCTGGACTTAGCCTTCAGAGTAAAGATTTACACAGAGAGTCCCCACAAAGCCAGATGGACCTGTTTTGGTTAAATGTTAACAATGTAGTATCAGCACAACTTGATGTCTCACTTAAGCTACCTAACAAAACTGGAGACACCACACTGATGTGTGCCAAACTTGTTGCTATTTTAGGAGAGGGCACCTGAACTTTAATCTGTCTGACTTATTTGTTTATTCATTTATCCGTTCATTTATTCTGGAGGTGGAAGGAGGTTGACTACAGGGTATTTTGCCCAGGGAAGTGAACTGGAGATGAACTCTTTGAGACCTGCTCACTGCACTAAATCAGATTTTTGTGGTTGGTGTTTTCTTATTTAAAGGTGTGGAAACCTTTCAAAATGTTTGAGTAGTCTTTCAAACCTCTCACATACCTTTATTATTTTAAGGTGGGGGTAGGGATGGTATGGGAGGGGTGTTAAATTACTTTCCCTATGGGGAAAACAACTAAGTTTTTCCCCATTACCCAATTGTGTTACAGAGTCCTGTCAGTTCCTATACAGCAATAAATGCAGTTTCAATGGACAAAGGCTGAAAAAAATCACAATATTAGCCCACAAATGGAGGTGAAAATGAAGAGGTTAAAAAGTATATTATTTGTTTGAAAAGTACCCAGGATCAAAACTTCTTTAGAATGTAAGAGCCCAAGTGAACCCTGGGCCCTTTCCTCAGGCAACAGAGACCTCTGGCTAGAGAAATATATTTGTAGTCTCCTGCTCGAGATTTTCTCTGATTCTTATTTTATTTTTATTCCAGTTGCTACATTGATGGCCGGGTGGTCAAGGTGATGGACTTCCTGAAAACTCGCCTATTAGACACACTCTCTGACCAGATTAGGAAAATTCAGAAAGTGAGTAAAAATCTCTGGGGAAGAAAAGGAGTGAGTTTGGGGGTAAGGCGAGGAAAATGTCACAGGGTTCCAGCTGGGTGTTAGCACTGTGGGTAGAAAAATAGTGCAGTCTGGATTTGCATGGCCAAGAGGTGCCTCTCACAGCTGATGATTGCTGTTTATTGCTTTTCAGATTAAGAAGGGTTTGAATGTAGCATATCCAAGTTTAAAAGCTTCTCTATTTTAATAACAAACATTTTGTAACAGTTGGCTTCTAAATTGTGAGTTTCTTAAGGGAAGAATAGGTTTACTTTCTTTTTGCAGGAGTTTATTTTGGGTTAGTTTAGGAGAGAATGATTACATTCATTCAGTGGAGTTGTGGTCTGGGATATCGGCAATTCTGAGCCACATTTACACTATTCCTAGGTGTCTTAGAATCAGCCAAGTAACATCTTACTTTTGTAGAGATGTTGGAGAAGATAAGCTTAAATTAAGCAATTGTATGTAGGTCCTACTGGCACGATACCTGTGGTTAGTAGTTCTCAAACTTGAATACAATCAAAATCACCAGAGATTGCTTGTAGTTTCCAATCTCACTTCTGATGTTCTGATTTAGTATGTCTGGAGTGGATCCCAGACATCTCTATTTTTAATAGTCATCTGTCAAGTGATTCCACCCAATGCAGATCACGTTTTGAAATACACTAGATTAGTTAATTCTGAACTGTGAGGATCTTATACCTACAATTTCCATCTGCCTCTACAAAATGGTGATATCTCATCTTTAGTTTCCTACTCAGGTCCTTTTCCAGGGAATGAGGACCTTTTGAACATTCAACTTTATTTTGAGCAAATTAGACACATCTTTGCAGAAAAATAGCAACAGGTAGGCCCCCATTAATATGGGATGAATGAGGGGAGTTCCCCGGTGGTCCAGTGGTTAGGACTGCATGCTTTCACTGCCAAGAGCATGGGTTCAATCCCTGGTCCGGGAACTAAGATCCTGCAAGCCGTGAGGTGCGGCCGAAAACGCAAAATATATATGGAATGAATGGGCAAATAAATGAATGGCTCATTATAAAATTAGTTGTGAAAAAAAATACTATTTGGAGCAATCATAGAAAAGCACTTTTGATTGCTAAAGGGGAGGTCTGTACACTTTTCTGTATTCATATCAATGCCATACTCAGATTACAAAATAGCTTTTGGAGTCTTTAGAGGCTGGGAGGCCTCAGGACTTCTGAATTTCTACATCCCAGTCTGATCCCTCTGGGGATCAGGTGCACTGACCAGCACCCTTATCTGTCACTGTCTCCTACTAGGCAAAGCCTAGGAGAACTAAATGATTTGAAATATCTCTGTCAATCTCTTTGACATTCACTTAGTTTTTAATATTTAAATATTTAATATTTACTGAGCTTTTAGCAAGTACCAGGCAAAGTGCCAGGTGCTGAGGATACAAAATGTAATAAGACATGGTCTCTGCCCTCAAGGAACTCACAGTTTTGAGGTTTAATACTTACTCTGAGCAGGTTGAAAAACATATTACCTAATGGAGTAGAATGTCAGCCTGTTGAACACTACAGTTTTCTAGCGCATTATGCTAATCCAATATTAGTTATTGGCCTCTAAAAAGAGAGGAGGAGATTTCTTTCATTCATTCATTCTTTCATTCAGTAGATATTGAGTGTTTACTGTGTTCCAGGCACTATACTAAGTTTCTGTATTACAACAGTGTACAAGACAACAAGTCTTTATATTTTTGGCTTTTCCAGTTTTGAGCCTAATGATCTGATCAAAGGATTGTCATTGGAAGTAAAATGATTCAGTGGTATCATGGCACTGTGAGCGAAGGGTCATGTAATTCTTTAAGTAGAATAGGTAGCTCTAGGTCAAAGCCAAGACAAATGGATTAGGAGTTAGGTTCTTCCCTTTCTCCCCACTACCCAGTACTCTCCACCACTGCATACACCTTCACCATCACAGAATGTTCGGAGACTGAAATAAGTGGCTAAACTCACCTCCTGAATTGGCCGGGCAAGGCCAAAGAAACTTAGAGTAAAGGGCTCAAACCCTGTGCTCAACTGAAATTCAGACCTTTAAAAACACGTTTGATGGACTTGGAAGGGGAGAGCTAAGTGCGGTTGCAGGGGGGAGCAGTGGAGTCTCCAAGAGAAATAACCTACATAC
The DNA here is from genome assembly GCF_963924675.1 of Phocoena phocoena. Lineage (NCBI taxonomy): Eukaryota > Metazoa > Chordata > Mammalia > Artiodactyla > Phocoenidae > Phocoena > Phocoena phocoena. The sequence goes on from NC_089234.1 coordinate 29,316,876, forward strand.
AGAAGGCACTTGGCAGGGGATGGCTAGAATTAGCAGTAGGACCTGGAGTCACCTTTTGGCTGTTGCAAATACAACATGCTCAGAGGTCCCCTCAGGCTTATGTTCCTGTTCCGGTTATGTCTTGCTGTGCAACAAATTACCCCAAAACTTAGCGGCTTAAAACAGTCATCTATTATGACTATGAATTCTGTGGGTCAGGAATTCCCATAAGGATAACTTGTCTTTGCTCCATTAGCTTCAGCTGGAAAACTCAAAGACTGGGGTAATTCAAAGGCTGGCGACTGGAATTATCAGAAGGCTCGTTCACTCATGTGTCTGGCAGTTGGCTGATGTCAGTTGTCAGCTAGTACCTTTGTGGGACTGATAACGGGAATGCCTCTTTGTGTAGCCTGGGCTTCCTCCCAAGGTTTTAAAGTCAGATGCCCAAGAGAGAGAGCCAGGTGGAAGCTCTGTCACCTTTTCTATCTACCCTCAGAAGTCATAGGGCATCACTTCAACCACAATCTATACATTGAGACAGTCACCAAGACCCATAGGGATTTAAGACAAGAGGAAATAAACGTCTCTGGATGGGGGAGTGGCAAGGTTCTGGAAGGGCATATAAGACCAGAAATATTTTTTAAATCATTTTTGGAAAATACTGACTGCCAAAGTTCCATGCTCCTTGTTTCATTTAGTAGCTCATTCAGTTATTTCTCTGACTAGTTTTCTTTTTCCAATTCTCTTTTGCAAAGCTCTTGCCAGATATTGCCTTAAATGGGTATCTGCTAGGGGTGTTGCTGGATCACAGATTCCTTGAGCTTTGATCCATGGGCTAGACCTTCTATTGGCTACAGCAGCCTGGACCCAGTTGTTAGGGCCTCGAGGATGAGAGTCTCTACCACAGCCCAGGATATGCCAGGTACTGGCCTGACTTGGGGAGATGAGGGCTGGGAGACCAGAGAAGGGTCACCAAGATTTTCCAGTTGAAAAGTTACTTTGGCTGTTCCTGAAGTCCCCTGTGGATGGGTGGGGGTTTGGGGAATTAGATTCCAGGGTACAAACTGGGGCAGAGTGATCAAACTCCTTCTTTCGAGCCCCCAAAACCAATTTGGAGATGGACCAAGTAAGATTTTAATATGTATATAACTGGAACTCTCATCCAAAAGCTAGAAATGGAATCTTTGTTTCTTTTCTATTTTGAGAAGTTCAGAGAAGTCCTAGTGACCTCTCCTTAGGTCCACAGTAATGGAAAAAAGGGCAAATTTCCCACCAAAACAGATTCACATGAGATTGGTTAGATAAACCAGTGGTGAGGCTGTTTGAAGAAGAGATAGGATACAGGATTTGAAGTCTAGTGGCTTGGGTTGTATGACCTTGGGCCATTCACGTAACTTCTCTGATTTTGTTTCTTCATCTGTAAAATGAGGATGCTAAGAATACAGTCAGCCCTCTGTATCTGTATCCATGTGTTCTGCATCTGTGGATTCAACCAACCACAGACTGAAAATATTCAAGAAAAAATTTTTCAGAAGGTTCCAAAAGGCAAAACTTGAACTTGCCATGTACCAGCAACTGTTTACGTAGCACTTACATTGTATTACGTAGTGTAAGTAATCTAGAGATGATTTAAAGTACATGGAAGGATGTACATAGGTTATAATACAAACACCATACCATTTTATATGCGGGACTTGAGCAACTGCAGATTGTGATATCCACAATTGTTCCTGGAATGAGTACCCGACAGATAGGGACCACTGTACTACCCTCCTTCCCTCTTTGGGAGATTAGGAAGGTCACATGAGGCCGTGTTTTGTTAACTGCTAGTGAATGCTAGTTCTTATTTCTATTATTATTGTTATTTCAGTTATTGTGGTTATTTTTTTTACATCTTTATTGGAGTATAATTGCTTTACAATGGTGTGTTAGTTTCTGCTTTATAGCAAAGTGAATCAGTTATACATATACATATGTTCCCATATCTCTTCCCTCTTGTGTCTCCCTCCCTCCCACCCTCCCTATTCCACCCCTCCAGGTGGTCACAAAGCACCAAGCTGATCTCCCTGTGCTATGTGGCTGCTTCCCACTAGCTATCTACCTTACGTTTGGTAGTGTATATATGTCCATGCCTCTCTCTCGCTTTGTCTATTGTGGTTATTTTTAATAATAATTTACATAACTGGAGAAGCTTCATGTTACCTTTATCCTCAACTTGTTCTTTGCTTTTTTCCTCTTTCCTCTTTCTTTGAACCCTGGAGAATATGATAGGTGATATTTTTGGCACCTGAAAGGCAGTGCTAAAAACAGTTGTGGTTTCTAAATTTGGACTGCCACTTAAGAATTTTCAGTTTTCTGAGCAGTGGGTGAATTCTCGTTATGTGAAAATCCACGTGATGCATTTGAAAGCCTAACAGAGACAATGTTTGGACAACCCACTCCTTTGCATGATCCACACACTCTCTCCCTTCCATTAGAATGAGGATAATCATCTGTACTTTGGGAGATGAGTCAAGGGAAAGAGTTGAGAATCTCTCAGTGCAGGCAAGAGTCAGACGGGAAAGTGAGAGGTGTTCAGGATACAGTGTGGATGGTATAGCATGGATAGCTGGGCTGACTCCAAAACAATAACATAAGAACGAAGATGAACCACTTCGGCTTAAGTCACTTGGACTCTATGATTTGTGTCATCTTCTGGAGGAATCAGAGAAGGAAATAACACTTTTTGATATTATTTTCAGCAATTCAATAGGCACAGGAAGGAGTTGGTGAAATCCCAGTCATAAGGGAAGTATTTCCAAAAGTACTGTCCTTATGATTGCATTTTGAATACTAAATAAAATGAACAATTGGCTTCCCTAATATTTGAAAATGTCCTTCCTTCCTCCCTTCCTTCTTTCTTCCCTTCCTTCCTTCATTTACCAACTGTTTATGACATTCTTGTATCTTCAAGACTCCTGAGGATAAAATGGAGAACAAGACTGGTGTGGTGGTTATCCTCAAAGACCTTATGGTCTAATGGGAAAATAGTTAATGAAGCAAGCAATGATAGTAAGATGCAATGATTCCCATAACAGGGGACGTTTCAGGTGCTACAGGAGCCCATGGTGAGATGTATCTACCTTAGTTTGTAAAGGAAGGGAAATTGGGCAAGTCTTCCCAGAGGAAGTGACATTTAGGCTAATTCTGAAAGGATAGACACCTTCTAATTTATGCAGTTCTTCTTAGGGTGTGATCAGAGGACTCCTGGTGGTAGATGTATATGGTGGAGGGAATGGTTTACATGATTTATAATATGACCATGATCATTCTTTTGTTAATATCATCATTGCTTATGATTGCTCATAATACTTAATAAAGATTAATTCTTTTGAAATCTCAATAAATGCAGTAACATTATACCCCTTTTTCCAATATATCCTAGTTGCAGTATCATGGAAGTAGGTAAGGCAGAGGAATATTTAATCCTTTGGAAGTAACAAATAGATTAAAAAGGAAACTTTTTTCTCAGCCAACTGTTGGTTTACCTACTTATATTAAAGTATATCAAAGGGGAAGAGGGTAAAAGAATAACAGTTATTCTTGAGGATCATAGAATAACTGGATGCACAACTAAAGGAAAATGAGGACAATGACAATGTTAACCTTCTCTAATGAAGAAAAGTGGAAAATGAAAATACCTGAGTAGGGTAAGAACAGTAGTATCACTACTGGAAAAAAAATCACTGTTTCATTGGTTGATTCATTCATTCACTCATTCATTCATTCATTCAATAATGTTGACGGCTTATTTCAATGTGCCAGTGCCTGCCATAGTGCCTGTCACTTGGCAGGTGCTCAATCAATATTGGAGGGAGGCAGTTAGGGAGTGGAAGGTGAATGAGCAGCGTAAAATAGTGGGAGAAATGTAAAAGAAGCAAAGTAATGTGTATGTCTCAATCGCATTTGGATCTGCTACCGCAGCTGTTCACATGCAAAAGAATCTAGTCTGCTACTAACTTTGTAACATAGTGTTGAATAGATAGATATTGATTTAGGCAACCAAGAATGGGCTACGCCTATATGTAGGCACAGTAGGAGAGTATCTTCTGGGTATATGCTTAAGGGTGAAAGAAAGTTCTCTTTGTGGCTCAAAGTAACATTTCAGTCAGTTTGCTAATGCCAGATATTTCATTTTAGAAAAGTAATTTTTCATTTTACATTAGGGGGAGGATGCAGAATGTAAATAACTTGAGAAGAGGCAAACTACACTGATTTAAAATCACACTAAGGTGTTAATATCAAATAATCCTTTCCCAAGAGCAGGGTTTTTTTCTTTGCAATAATTTTAGTTTATTTAAAAAAATTTTTTTAATTGAAGTGTAATTGAATTGCCGTGTTATGTTAATTACTGCTGTACAGCAAAGTGACTCAATTATACATATTTGTGCCTTCTTTTTCATATTCCTTTCTATTATGGTTTATCACAGGATATTGAATATAGTTCCCTGTGCTATACAGTAGGACCTTGTTGTTTATCCATTCTATATATACCAGTTTGCATTTGCTAATCCCAAATTCCCAACCCAACCCTCTCCCACCTGCCTCCCCCTTGACAACCACCAGTCTATTCTCTGTGTCCATGTTTCTGCTTCTGTTTCATAGATAGGTTCATTTGTGTCATATTTTAGATTCCACATATAAGTGATATCATATGGTATTTGTCCTTTCCAAGAGCAGGTTTTGATGGAGGGGAAGAGAAACACAGGGCAAAGAAATAGTTAAGAGAGTCAGAGGACCCTAAACACAAACTGTGCCACAGTAATACCTTAGGTGACATCCAGGTGTGAGCCTAAGTTTTATGGGGCTGGAAGCTTATACAATGGGGACCTCTTTAAGAAAAAGAAAACAAAACAAATTTGCATGTTTTAGAAATATATCTGACCATATTAACACATTATCATGGCCCTTCCCAGGACATTAGTAGGCCTGTGAAAACGGGGAGCTGGAAGTTGACGAGCTTCCCAGTAAATTAGCCTCTGTGACTCAACTTGGCTATCTGAAAATGGGAGAATATGTCCCAAGGGAAACTTTGGCTCTTCTCTTTCAGGTATAAGACACTAATGATAAATAGGGGAATCTAGCTGGAAAGGTATGTTTACCACAAAAGAGCTCCAAAGTTTCGGTCAGTGTCCTTCCAAGGAACACATTTCCTTGATTCTTAAACACAAACAATTATAAAATGTAACATCAATTTAATAACAGCTGAGGGGAGAGAGTAAACAGCTGGCAAGTTTCCTTTGATGAAAAACATTCTGATTTCAAAACCATTAAAATGTGGAAAATGCATCATCAACTGACAAAAATATAGTAATTGTATCACATTTTAGGCTACAAATGCCATCTATTGAGTGCATCATATATTACTAACCCATTGAAGAAACCAGTAATTTTTTTCAAGGCCACACTTACTAAGTAGTAAAATTAGAACTCCTAACTCCAGGGCCCACACGCTATCCAATACACCGTTCTGAATCTCCCATGCTAGTTAACCATTAATTTTGTAGCCCATGGAATATTTATATTCCTGACCATCCAGGATGAGGAAACCTTTTTAAATAGAAGAATACTGAATGTTCCTGGTGAAAGAATATCAAATTGACCTCTTGGTCAGTTGATATAATCTGGGGTGGGTGTCCTAGAAGTGAAAGCTGAATGAAAGTTGGGGGCCACAATCTTAGGTGATATCTAATATTATCACAATATTAGATAGTGGAAGCAGACAAGGATTTTCAGGGACTGATTTGCATTCATTCACTGGACACCATTCGTATGTTTCATGTGCACATGTATAGTGAGGTCCTGCTGTGTGGAAGGCAATGACCATATGAAGGACATATTGGGGGAAGGGCCCTGAGAACAAACTGCTACTTGGGGCAAAAATCTTCTTCAGGAGGAAAAGGCAGCTTGGGGTGACCTTCTAACATTTCCACATGGAAGTGGGGAGATTACAGGGTTTGTCTTGAACGAGAGGGAATTACCTCTGAGGCTGGTGGAGCCTGTGACTCGTCAGTAGGTAGACAGTAAGCCTGAGGGGTTGGTTAGTCATAGAAGAGGACTGGAGAAGGGAAGAAGAGTGTTTTATGTGCAGGTAGCTGCTGTCCAGTCTTTCCCTCCACCAGCACTTATCCTTGAACATAGTCATTGCTTTGGGACTGTGAAACTTTCTTCCTCATTTTCTTGCATATGATCATAATTTCCTTGCCTCCCCAGTGACTTTCTTTTTTGTGTATTTTCTTATTTTAATTTTATGTTTAGTTGCAATTACACTCGATTGCTTTTCTGCGGTTTGAGATAACAAGAGCAGAGAATATAATTTTAAATCCTAAAAATGACACAGAAACAGAAGCCACACATTAAAAATTGATCTGATACCAAAAGAAAATGGGCAAATATGGCACTCCGGAACAGGAAGATGTTAAAAAGAAATTATACAGAAAAAATTAATGAAACTGACAGGAAGTTCATTAGACAGAAGAAATAAATCAGGAAGAATGTGATGAGATATTGGAATGGCTGAGCTCAGAATAGCTCGACTTGTCTAACCTGAGAAGGACATATTAAATATGGAGGCAGTTTAGTGAACCAGAAGCTTCTAGGTCTCCTCAAACAGAAAAATTCAATTAGAAAGTGAACAGAGTCCCGAAATGGAACTGTGAGGATTTGATGTTTGCTCTTATGGTTTTGAGGTTATTAGTTATCTTCTCTGATATCTATTCAGCATTTCCATTGGTAAAATATTACCTCTCTCACTTATTAACAAGTAAACTACTTCACTGTCTCACTATTTAACAAGTTTTTAATAAGCGAAGTGGCTGACAAGTATTTTATAGGGCATGCAAAATGGAAAAAAACGTGGCTTTCTCAAGTTGCTTATGGTGTAGGAGGGTTAGGCAAACAGAAAGTTACAACTCAGTATAATAAGATCAAGGATAGCAATAGCTTCCAAGAACTTTGGGGGCCAGAGGAGAGAATTAATTTTCTGAAGTTTTGAGAAAAGTTTCACAGAGGAGGTAACATTTAAAATAAGCCATGAAAAAAAAAATCAGACAACATGGATTAGAAGTGAGTAAGGGACAAAGTGATCATCAAAAACCTAAAAGAAAATCATGTAGTTGAAAAATGGTGAGTCCATTTTTTGTGGTGAACCTCAGATCTTGTGGGGACGGAGAGGAGAAAAGGTAGCCAAAAAAAGGTAGCAAAAGGGGTAGTTATGAAAGGTCTTAGATACCAAGTAAAGGAGTTGGTATCATATCCCATGGATCAGTGTTTATCACCACGATTTCACCATGTTTAACATGCTCCCATGGACAAGTGGATAAAATAGACTCTGGGGCTCTGTGTAGTTTACTGGCTCCTTTGCATTTTTTTCCATGTTAAGGAAACATTTCATAGTTCTGACGAATGAAAAGAATATTATTGTGATAACGTTGAATCTACTTTCTTTTATTTTTAAGTAAATCATTTCCCAAATCACTGCTTTCAATATTACCTGAAACAAGTCACTCATAGCGCATCTGCCAGATAGTCGCACAGAACACTCTGTGAGCACATGGTTGAGTTCTGCTGCTGGTAATGGAAAGCCACAGAGGTTCTGAAGCTAGGGAGGAACTTGTCAAGTTAACAGACAGCAGCACTGTAGAGGATAGTCTTGAGAAGGATACACTTTCAGGAAGACCAAGGGAGAAATGATAAGATCCGGAACTCAGGAAGGGACAGTGAGTGAGAAAGGAGAGGGCAGAATGGAATGATCCTGTCCTCTTCTAATATAGTAGGTAGCTTAGAGTCAAAAACACAAGAAGGATGGAAAAAAAATTGGAACATTACTCTCAAGAGCTCTCACCTGGACCTCTTATAAGTACAATAAGGAACAAAGAGGCAGGGGCACCCCCAAGAAGAGCTATGTGCATGGGTAAGGTTTAAGAAGCTCCCTAAAGCTATTCAGCTCCTTTTAACCAGTGACATAGGGGACCAGTTCTGGCTGCTTAAAGAGCTACTGCTCTTCCTGAAGTCCTGGGGGAAGTTGATTTCCAACTGTATGAGATGCTGGAATTAATGGATTCCAGTGTCTTTTGGAGGGTGGGCCTCTTGCCAGGGCTGATTAGCCCCGCTGGCCTGTCCACTATTCCTGTTTTATTGCTTCCTTTCTCATTAAGGAAGGTGTTGGGTTTGGATAACCATAAGCAACATGTCTGCTGTTACAAGGCTACCATCACTTGCACACTGAAACCAGGCTCTCAGGATTCTTTTTTAAACAGATCACAGATTGAGAGAAACAGGAAAAGGAAGCCCAGGTTTGAAAATATGCCACAAAAAAGGTTATTTTCCTATTTTTACTGTTTTCTTTTTTAAAAAATATTCAAAGTGGTAGGGAAAATAAAACTTAAAAGAAAAAAAATCAATACTGTTTTTCTCTCTCACCCCTCCTCTCTCAGTATAGCCACACGAAGCAGTCCTGAGGTCCTCAACCCCTGAAATGACAGGAAAGGGAGTTTGAGGGTTTCCCTTCATACCACCCTGCCCCCAGCTGGCCCAAGGATTCTGAGCAGCCACTGGCAACTTGCTAAGCTGTTCTGTGGATGCCTCAAAGCTCCCTTGTCCACATGGGCCCAAGGCCTGAAGTCTAATGGGGACAAAAGAACTACTAAAAGGGAGACAACCACTCAACTCCCCTCTCCCTTCACTTCAGTAATCTCAGCATTTGTACTTCTTCTCCCTCCCCAGACAATGTGTTCCTTAAAATAATCTTCATCGGCACATCATTTCTCACTAGGAACTGTACCCTTGTTCTTTCCAGTCCTCCAGTTTTCTCTCTTCCAGCACAGGGGGGATCATATTCACGCAGAAAACCACAGTGTTAAACTATAGCCCTCAGTTTCTTAGAGTTTCGCTTTCTAAGGGAATTTTGCAGCTGGTTCCATCTGTTTTTCCTGATTTTTTTCTGTCCATGCTAATTTCCTCTACAGTCCCAACCAGCACCCAGCCTCAGCACCTCCCCGACACGTTACTATGATGGTCTTCTCCGCTCATAGTAGACACACAGTTCATTAAGCCTCTCACCATGTCTGAAATAGGCCTTTCCCTGCTACTTAGCATACATCTGGTCTATTACCTACCACCACAAACGTATCCAAAAGAAAAGCAACCAACTGTAATGTTAGATTGATCCAGACACAATCTCATGTGCTTTGGACAAAGAGAGTTGTCTAGGTAACATTTGCTTTACTTTAAGCGCAAGAGGGAGGAGATATGGGGATATATGTATATGCATAGCTGATTCACTTTGTTATAAAGCAGAAACTAACACACCATTGTAAAGCAATTATACTCCAATAAAGATGTTAAAAACAAAAAAGAGCTTACCATATGCCAGACACCTTTCCAAGTGCTTTACAAATATTAAAGGAGAGCAAGTGCTTTACAAATATTAAAGGAGAGCATTTTCTAATTTTACAAATATTAAAGGAGAGCATTTTCTAATTTTACAGCTGAGGAAATTAAGGCACAGTGAGGTCAACAGTGAGTCAATGATAAAACCAGTATTCAAACACAGGCAATGTGTGTAGAGTCCATGCCCCTAACCACTAATCAGTTCTGCCTCACCAATTACAAGAAGTTTTAGATTGTTTCCTTCCAAATCTTCCTGCAAGTCAGAAGACAATGCAGATGAACTTTATTTACACAGAGTCTGTGTCCTTGCTGAGTCCTGTGTACACAGTAATTTATAAATCCAACCATTTTCTGGAATCAAGTCCTCATTTAAAGGAACTAGACTTTAAAGTCCTTATATAAGGAGCTAGAGGGATCTTTCCTGACTACCGTCTAAAATATCAACCCTCCCCTCCTGCCAAGGCACTTTCTGTCAGATTACTCTGTTTCATGTTCCTTCTAGCACTTATTATTTCTAAATTTATGTTTGTGTGTTTATTGTCAGTCTCCTCCCCTTGACTAAAATATAAGCCAATGAGAGCAGAGACTTCTGTTTCATTCACTGTCTGCCCCTAGAACTCTGCTTGGCATAGAGCAAATGCTCAGTATTTGTTGAGTGAATGAATAAATGCGTTCGATAATGCCTTAATGTTTTTGGATGGACATCCTTCGCCCTTTTTCAGTCTAATTTAAAATATTCCCCTTAGGTAATTTCACCTACTCCTGTGGCTTTTTCCACCACTCTCAATACTTACCTCTGGCCCAGATCTTCAGATCTTTGTTTTTGAGATTGCCAGCTCTGACCAGCTCTGGCTTTTTTTTTTTTTTTTTTTGTCTCCCATATTTTTTATCTAATTTTAATTTCCATAATCAAATTTACTCTTGACCTTTGAGGGATAGGAGCCAAGAGGACCTGCATAAGCATTACAAAATACTAATACATTTTAACATTTTGTATTTGGAAAGGACTTAGATTTCATCTACTTCAAATTTGTGGCTTTACATGTTGGTGAAGAAATTGAATTCCAAGATAATGCTGAGCCAGAAGTCTCACAGCTGCTGTGTGGTAGAACCCCAGACTTCCAGGACGTATTCCTCTTTCCACATCAGTTATCTGCCTATTAGCGTCTACCTCTCCTTTTGCTAATGATACATACACACAAACACACACACACACACGGCTTTATTGAGGTATAATTCATATACCATAAGAGTCACCCTTTAAAAGTGTGAAATTCAGTGGTTTTTAGTATATTCACAGAATTGTGAAACCATCACCACTGTTTAATTTTAGAACATGTTCATTACCCTCCAGAGAAACCCCATACCTATTTGTAGTCACTCCTCATCCTCCCCCCTCATTCTCCCTCACTTTTTCCAACCCTAGAAAACCATTAATCTACTTTCTGTCTCTATGGATTTGACTATTCCGGACATTTCATATAAATGAAAGAATATAATATGTGGCCTTTTGTGTCTGGCTTCTTTCACTTAGCTCAATGATTTCAAGGTTCATCATCTTATACTAGTTACCTTTTTGTTTTGTTTAACCAAACCACCTTTCTCTAACTGCCTCAATCATTTCAATATCTTTGAGCAAAAATTAATCTTTGACTATCCTGGAAGCCAAAGGCAAAAAATAAAAACACAGATATGTTACTCAGTTCCAGTTAGTCACAGCTCCAGATCCCGTCCGGGCGCAGCTTCTCTGCACACGGCCTGCGTTGCTGCCTCCATCTTGAGCTGGGAAGTTGTGCAGCCGCTTTGCGCTAGAAACTCTGGTCTGAAAGTGCTGGGTTTGAGGCCTCTGCCCGCCGCACCCTATGAGCCAGTGAAACTAGACTAAGTGCAAAAGAAAAGAAAAGAAAAAAAGTGGCCTGGAACCGAACCAGCAATATCTTTGAGGTCTGCCTGTATACAATTTGATGAATTTGGACATATGCAAACACTCATGAAACCATCACCATGATCAAGGGAGAAGATGGCGGAAGAGTAAGACGCGGAGATTACCTTCCTCCCCACAGATACATCAGAAATACAGCTACACGTGGAACTGCTCCTATAGTTCCAGTTAGTCATAAAGGAAGCACAAAGTTTATCAGAAGCATGGATGTTTTAAGGGGAATCATCACTGTAGGCCTTTAATTTCTCCATATGACTCTGTCTTCTGATCATTTAAGGTGTTTTTCTCGCTTTCTTATTTATACTATTTCCAGCTGCCCTTGGGTTGGGCACTCTGAGCAGTGTCAAGAAGGGGGAGAGGACCACCTTGTGGTGTCCTCAATGACTCTGGGTGCAAGGGGAAATTCTTATTTAATCTTTAACAGTTTCCAGCTTGACCTCCGCTATTAATTTTTTCTTCTATTCTTGATCATAATCCTTACTTACATCTCAAATTTTTAAAATATATTTACAACTTTAACCCTGAAAGCATCAAGTACTTTACCAACCCTGATTTTAAAATAGGTCTCAAATAATGCATATTCTCTAGTAGATGCAGGGGAGAGAGCAGAGGGCAGGGAGCTATACATAGGGAGAGATGAAAAGAGGAATATGATTGCTTGCTAATGTCTGCCCATGGGTCTGGGAAAAGGAAAGTTCTGGCATATATGTTACAACATACATATGGTTTTTGGTTTTTTTTTTTTTTTTAGACCTGAGGTGCAGAGAATTAATTACCCTCCTCAGCTGCAGCAAACTATTATCATCAGTTCATGCAAAGCCCTCCTTTTGTTTTAATTTTCACCTTCATCTCTAATCCGCACTTACATTCACCTCCCTTTTATACATGCCTTCCTTATGTCTTTTTTTTTCTTATTTTCTTTTTTTTTCTTTTTGTTTTCCTTTTTTTCTTGTGTCTTTGATATATGTCCTTAACAGAGATGTATCTTTATATACTTTTAGTGTTATTGGGTATGAATGAGTAATCACATAAATAATATTGTGCCATAAACCTCATTCTGTTTCTGTTTTTTAAAAGCTCACTAAATCTTTAAAGCCTGTTCATGTTGCTGGACTTATATTGAATGTATTGCTATAACTGCTGCATAATATTTCATGTATGTATTTTACTTTTTCATTCCTCTAGCAATGGACACCTGCCACAAACAGTGACATAGTAAACATCTTCATACTTGTCCCCTTAGAGACCTGAGGCAGAATCGCTTTGTTCTATATGTCTAGGAGAGGAATTGGTGGGCCGTAGGACCTAAATACACTACTGCCTTTATCCAGCCCCTCTTGTGCACAACCCGCATCCTCTCAGTCCCACCTCCTACTCTAGCCATCCCTGCAGAGACCAGAGCTAGGCAGCTGCACAGGCTGCAACCAGCTTGGTGCTGGTGTGGTGCGGGAGGACCTCTCATTTTCTGCTCTGGGACTTCTCTAAGGCAGAGTGTGGAATGGTGGGAACCTGCTCAGCACTCATGCCTGCACAGTGAAATGGGGTGATAACAGTCACAAGGCTGCTCTTGACCTTTGGAGAATAGGAGCCAAACGATGAATGCTTCCCCTGGTCACCCCCCCGCCTTGGGGGACAGTTCTGAGACACAGTTCTTAAGGCTTTTACCAAGTTCCCTGTAGAATTGAGTATAAGTTGCCAGTAGTTACCAACTTGAAAACTCATTCTTGTACTGTTTTTTTCTTCTTCCTTTTCACAGTCCCCAGTTCCTCATTCCTGCTCCCGGTTATTTCTTCCCAAATGAACTACGTATAGACAAGCCTTTGTCTTAGACTCTGCTCTCAGAGATTACCCAGCATACAACATTATCCCTAAGTACTGCCAGATTGCTCTCCAGAGAATCTGAGACCACATCTAGATAGTCTGGCCAATCTCCAGCTTGTGGATCAGAGGCGAGGATATTTCAAAATTTCAGAGGGCCACCTTTTGACAAGAGGCTTTGTGTATGCTTAGAAGGCAGCTCCCTGTGTAGGATGTTTCACGTGTGAGTCAGTGGTTTTTCTTTTTACACTTACTGCAGTTATTTTCAAAATGTGGTTGTAATATACATACATGCCTTGGTAATGATAATATACCTTTCCCAAACATTGATCTCTGCCCTCTCTCATGATTCACAACTGCTGATGCATGGACAGTACACTCATCCATGGATGTGCCATAACAGAGTATTAAGAAAATTTGCTTCTCAATACTTGTTAATATGGAAACATCATACCACCTGTATCTTCCAGTGAAGGGTGTTGCAGTCAACTTATGTCCTAGATAAAGATGCATTGTTCTTCTGTCACATTGTCACTTGGGTTTTCTTATGGGAAAAAAATGATCATTTCTGTGAGTGGACATGTATCAATGTTAATTCTTTTGTGTGTGTGTGCCAGCTATCTGTATGGGGTGCATCACCATGAAAAGAGCACAGGTCATGACCACCTGGGAGCAGCGGATGAGAGGAACTTCTTTAAGGGAATGTATGTTCCTTCTCATTTGGGAACAGCTTTTAAAAATCTCATCATCTCCTTCTGCTTTTGTTGTGTGAACAGGTGGTTAATACATACACCCCAGGAAAGAAGATTTGGCTTGAAGGTGTGGTGACCACCTCAGTTGGAGGCACAAACAATCTGTCAGATTCCTATGCTGCAGGATTCTTGTGAGTAACACTTGCAATTTCACTCCCAAGGGCTTTGAGGAAAGGACAGTGAAATTGCTCATTATTCTGCCCATTGGCCGGGGGAGGGGGGGTTCCTTTCCCACTGAAAATTCTTCATCCATTTCTTTGTAAATGTGTTTAATCACTCAACAAACAGCAATTAGGGACTTGTCTAGTTACTAAGATCTCAGGTGCCAGCATTAGAGCAAAAGTAATAATAGTAGTAGTAATCATGATAGTAATAAGAGCTTTATTTTATGTCTTCAGTGCAAAATACAGTACAGACAACATACATTTTCTCTTCTACTTTTCACCTGAGTCCTGGGAGATAGGTAAGAGTAAGACAGGGGTTTTGCCCTTTAGAAACTTATGATTGGAGGAATGGAGATGGGGAATAAGAAAAGCTGTAGGAGACAAGTGTCATAATAATAATAATTTTAACTGCATAGTGCTTGCCATGTGCTGAGGACTATCTGATGTGCTTTATATGTATTTAATAATTTAACAACCAGTGTATTAGATACCCTTATTATATCCTTATACCCTTATAAGAACCCAGTGAGATAAATGTGATTATTGGTTAGTGGCAGAGCTTGGACTCAAGCCAAGGCAGTTTGCTCCAGAGTCCAGCCTCTTTGCCACTACAGTGTGCCATCTCTCTTTCTGCCTTACGTGGGCTATCCACAGGAGGGGTAGACATGCAAAAGAATCAAGAGTTTCTGAATGGGAGGATCAGGAAGGGCTTTGCGGAGGAAGAGGCATTTGAGTGGAACATAGATTTCTCTAATTTCTATAGGTGAAGATTGTTGCTGATGGTAGTGGGAGCATAGAGGCTGAAGGAACATTATGAGGGGAAATGATTAGTGTGAGAAAGCCTCAGTATCTGCAGGGGTGTAGTGAGGGCTGTGATTAGGGACAGAGTTTTACCACCAAATCATGGAAGACCTTGAAAACCAGGCAGGGGAAATGAGGCCTTGTTCTATACTCAGTGGCTAAACCATTGATGATTTTGGAGGAAGAGAGAGACCCATCTGACCTGTATTTAAAACGTTGGCTTTGATAGTAGTATGCACAAGAGTTTGGATAGGCAAGAGGTAGGAAAATGAACTTGAAGGCTACTGTAGTCGTCTGGAGAACAACTTAAGCCAGAAGCATGAGGACCTCTGGCTGGCCTGCCATTGTCATGGACCACAGATTAACCAAGTGACCTGTTCCTGGTCCAGTCTAGTCTGTGGTCCTGGTTTTTTGTCTGAGCAAGGTTCTCCTAAGAACTGCAGCTCTGCCCTCAACTATGCGTTTCACTACTAACAGCTGCTCCTAATTATATAGCTGTAGATCTTCTCCATGAAGGCAGCTTCTTCAATACAGTTGTGAAGGACAAATCAGGCTGGTCAAGTAGGTTGTCTTTAAGATGGCATCCTGGCAGATGCAGATGAAGATAATGAGTCAATGTCTACATGGTGATGGCTGGGGTCTTCCAGCCCTGTGACCTCACATGAGAGGCACAGAGAGGTTGTTCAGGGAGCATGGTTCAGTGAAGGAAATGGAGTGAATCAGCATTTGCTACAGTGTTGCTGAGGGTCTTCTTTCAAAAGTACTCTCCTCACGGGGTTTCACTGTGAGAGACAGGTTGACAGTCCGTACTGCAGGAGGCCTCTGGAATCAGAAGAAGAATGGCCTTTGCTCAGCCTTCACAGAATGACTCCTCTGCAGGGCCCAGCAAGCAGCCCTCTTGTACTGTTTTCGTGAACATTCTTCCCTTTAGAGAGTGATGTGAAATGAGAAATAGCACAGACCTTCATGAAGAGAGCTAGAGAGAGACCTGCCTTTTCATTAGCATCAGCCAGATATCCATAGATCTCTGAGTCGCTTTGCAAACACAGATTAATATTGTTGTTTAGATTTTGGTTGTAGTTCAGATGTCCAATGCTTTGTTGACAGATCAAATGACAACCAGCTCATTCTGCCCCTGGCCTTCTCTCTTACCTCTTTATCACCCATTTCCTCTCAACCGCACTGGCAGTACCTAGATATATGCCCTTTGAGTCCAGTTCTCCAAGGGGCATAAATTGCTTCCTGGGAAAAAAAAATGTAAAGCATTCTAGGAAGCTCCAGAAGGCTAGCAAGGAGTTGGAAAGAAAGCATTTTACAGCCCTTTTTCAATACATGGCATAACTATAAGCTTACCAGGGCATATACAAATGCATACACAAATGAGAATTCTCTGCTGCCAAGTATTCAAGGGTAGTTTTCCCAGTCAGGGCTTTGAGATTCTTTGATGCCCTACCCTTGGCATGCTGCTGTGTCTGCAGCACCTAGTAATGTCTGCCATGTAGTAGATATTCAATAAAGTTTTGTGGATGAAAGATAATGGCTGCAGAAGCATCCTTGGTGAGATATACCAGTTATCTTGCCACTTTTCTCTACTTGAACATAAAAGGGAGACCTGGGACATCATTTATTTCCCCTACTCAGGAGATTTATTATTACAGGAGGAAGATGAAGACAACTCCAGAACTAACCATCTATTCTGAAAAGCCATGGGGAAACAAGGGCTCTGGCCATAGTGATTAATTAGTAATGGTCTTCATGTCAGTAAGGTCACTGGTTTGGAGCTCCATATGGTCTCAGATTTGGGAAATCATAACTATGCATTATTTGTCCCTAGAATGCTGAATGGTGATTCTCAAAGTCCTAGAATCTAATTTTATCCAGATCAATTTCAACTTAGAGTATTGAGCACCTATAGTGTGCCAGGAGCTGTGATGGTTGTTTTGGGTACAAAGCTAAAATGTGTCTATTTTTGATGAGCTCATACCAGCTGGGAGAAGACAGAGAAGTAAGTAATTATCATTCAGTGGGCCAGCAGAGGGTATGAATAAGAGTTCTGGGGAAGTACAGAGGAGAAAGATACTACTATTGGCTGGGGCAGCAGAGTTTAGAAGGAAATGACACTTGACTTGGAGATTAACAGATGGGAAGAAATTTGCCAGGTGAGGTGGGTTAGTGGAAGAGAGGAAGGAAATTCTAAGGAGAAGTTAAAACATATAAAAAGGCTCAGGTAAGTATGTGAGAGCAGCCAAAAGTAGTTTGTTTTTTGGTTTTTTTTTTAAGATGTTGGGGGTAGGAGTTTAGTAATTTATTTATTTATTTTTTGCTGTGTTGGGTCTTCGTTTCTGTGCGTGGGCTTTTCTCTAGTTGTTGCAAGCGGGGACCACTCTTCATCGCGGTGCACGGGCCTCTCACTGTCGCGGCCTCTCTTGTTGAGGAGCACAGGCTCCAGACGCGCAGGCTCAGTAGTTGTGGCTCACGGGCCTAGTTGCTCCGTGGCATGTGGGATCCTCCCAGACCAGAGCTCGAACCCGTGTCCCCTGCATTAGCAGGCAGATTCTCAACCACTGTGCCACCAGGGAAGTCCCCCAAAGTAGTTTTATGTGGCTTAGAGCCTGGGGAATAAAGTTTAGGGTGACAGAAGAGGTGATAGGTGAAGCCAGACAATATATTCTTAGGAAAGATTGTGAAATGTCTTATCTTTTACCCTGAGAAGACTGAAGCTCTAAGTCACCTTTCTTACACACATATATTATTACAATTGGAAATTTCCTTGCATTTCAGAATACAAACAAAGAAAATGAAATCAATTCACAAATGAATGAATGAATGAATGAGTTAAATGTGTAAATGATGAAGGCAGAGTTAGCAGTAGGTGTTGGAAAAACCATGAGGGCAGTATTTTTGAAGGATAGCATGCCCTGGAGACTGTATTTGGCATGATGGGGTATGTAATAAGTGTGTGAGCAATGCAGGTCCTCCACTGCAACATGTGTGTGATGGTAGCATACTCCAATCCCTGTATAGTTAGTTATAGTGCCAAGGGAAATTATTACTGCATTGCCTACTGACAGTGATATATGAGGGATGCAAATGACTGGACCGTAGGTCACAGGAGTATGTGGGTTAGCGTCATATGTAAAGTACATGTACAGTGAATAGGTGCAAGCAGGGGAGTTTGAGTGATGGAAAATATAGTGTGTGTGCTTCTGTGATTGTGTGTTTTGTGGTCAAGGGGGATGACTTTAGGCTTACAAGTGGCTAGGGTGTTCATTTTATTTGTTAGTATTATAGGAATAAGAGATGTCATTAGCAACAAGCTATTTTATGACCAAGGGCAATTCATTTTACTCCTCTGGACCTCTTTATTTTCTTATAAAATGAAGAGGTTAGATTTGATCATCTCTATAGATCTCTTCCATCTGAGTATTTAATGCTTAAAATAGTTTTCTCTAAAGTACTAGGTAAATTTGATGGGTGTGGGTGGTGGTGTGTATGTTGGCAATTTTTACAGAGCTTGTTTTATGCTATTTTTAAAATGTATTGATGTAGCTTTTTTCCCCGGCTTTTCAGATGGTTGAACACTTTAGGAATGCTGGCCAATCGGGGCATTGATGTTGTGATTCGGCACTCATTTTTTGACCATGGATACAATCACCTCGTGGACCAGAATTTTAACCCATTACCAGTAAGTGTAATATAAAGGTTCCCAACTCCTTTTCCATGTCCTTCAGTTCTTTTGATCATGCTTTGTTCCACACTGGTAGAATTTTTCTCCTCCTTCTGTTACCAGTTAATTTCATAAATTGAACAGAAGAATTCTTGACCCATTTTACAGACTCTTGGCTTCACCTCCCACACATACCCCAATATATACACACACGTATGTACATATGGGTTTATGCACATACACATATATACATTTGTATGTATTTATATACTTACCACTATTATTTTAACAAACCTTGTGCGGTTGAGATTCCAAATCTACTTGTGGCCTGTTTGAACTCTGCTTGAGTGAATTTTTCCAGATTGTTTTCTTTTAATGCTAATAGGAGACTTAGTTAATGTTAGATGCAACATGTTGAAAGCAGATGGGAGAGTGTTGGCCAAGATCAGATACAGTAGGAGCCCACCCCTTGGAAAATGGCTGAAGTACATTTACATCAGATGCTGATCCCTGTGTGACAACGAGGGGATTTGCCCAGGGTATCACCTTCTCTAGGAAAGCAAAGGAAAGGGAAGGCTAAAGAAGAATGGCAAGAGCAGAGATCTGGGTTTGTCCAGTGACTTTATTGACCAATCAAAGAAATCCCACTTAGTCTAGAAAAGCTGTGCTTATCAAAAATATGACGTGAGTTATCCTTCTCACAGACATCTTAGTCATGATAAAAGGTCAGAGTCCTCTCATTAACCCATAGAACGTCAGAGCTGGCATTCCCCTTCGAGATGATCCAGTTCCACCTCATATAACAGAGGGAATGATAGCCTGGGGTTGCAGGGAGGGGCATGTAGAGCCAGCCCTAGAACCTGCTTCTGTGCTCTGGTCCAGTAATCTTCCTACAGAATTACTGCTGCCCTGGGGTCCACAGTAAACAAACCCAACTGGAACCAGTGAGTGTTCCTGCCATTTGCTTCCCCCTGCCCATTTCCACCCCGCTATTCTTCTCACTACCCAGGCCTCCAAGCCCAGAACAGAGAACATCTTGGCACCCAACAGCACCATTGCCATGTCTCAAAAGAATCCCTCTAGTTAGAGTACTAAGTAATTATTGTATCCCTGATTGTACATGACTCCAATTAAGTCACAAATATTAAAGCTGACTGGCACAGTTGCTTTTATTCACAGGGCCAGGATACCTCTCTCTCAGTGTATGTGGGGCTGGGGTATGGAGGAGTGAGAGGGAATTTTCAGTTTGTAACCATAGGGGGTTTCCTTTGTTTGTTGTTTCTTTTGAGCTCATAAACTTGTGGTGATAAAATAAATAATAATTAGAAAAGCATCTATGAAATGTAAGCACTGAACAAATATAATGTCACACAAATGTAAATATTTGTTGACCATCAGGCACTGGGGAGGAGACTAGTAGTAGATACCTGAATAAGTAGATAGTGGATTACTATAAAAGGGGGTCAGTGAGGGCTCCTTTAGAGTATATCCAAGGAAGACCTCTCTGAGAAGGTGACATTTAAGCCAAGAGCCCAGTGACAAGGAGCCAGACATGCAGATTTTTGCAGAAGAGCTTTCATGCCGGGGGAGGGGCTAGCACAAAGACTCCGAGGCAGGAACAGAGTTGGCATGTTTGAGGAAACATAAGAACACCAGAGTGCTGGGGGCCTGGCAGGGAAGGGGGAGACTGGACATGAGGCCAGCCCGGGTCAGATCACAAAGGGCTTTGAAAGCTAAAAGGAGTTTGACTTTTATTGTAAGTAGTATGAAGAGCCATTGGAGGGTTTTCTACAGGGCAGTAACATGATCTAACTTACATTTTTAAAAGATCACCCTGGTATAATTAATGCACCAACTATTATTTAATAATGTGTATAATACTTAACAATTTACAGACCCACTTTCATATACCACACATCAGTAAAACTCCAAACACTCTGTCCTTCCTTCCTCCTGTCTTTCCTTTATTCCTTCCTTCACACATTCAAATCTCTTTCACTCCTCTTGATCATGTACTATATGCTGATCGCTATTCCTGGCAAACAGCCACTGTGACGAGCCAAAAAGACAAGGTCCTTGAACTCCTGGAGCTTATAGTCTAGTGAAGTGAACTGAGAAACGGAAAGTATATAAACACATAAATAAGATAAAAAAAATTTGTCATAATTGCTCTGAAGAGAGCCTGGTGAGATGAGTATGACTATTTATACTTATTTTGCTGAAGAGAAACTAGGGTTCTTTCAAGTTGTTAAGTGACTTATCCAAGGTCAGACAAGTAGTAAGAGCTGGAACTCAGAGTTTTTCAGTTCTAAATGCTATTTTCTTTTCACCGTGCCACACTGTTTCTTGCAGTACTCTCTTTGGTGTCTGTGCTGTGGTCTGAGGCCACTGTTAGTCTCCGAATTGAGTCTGGAGATGGGAACAGGCATCTTGAGGAACTGGAGAGAAGAAAACCTAGGCTAGAAGAAAACCTATGGTCTGTGGGTGACTAGACTGGTTTGATTTCCAGAGCTGGACAAACCTGGATTGCGTATCAACTCTCTATGTACCTTCGCATGGCCACGTGTTAGGTTAAAGATGCAAGTTCTCATGGCTTCGTTCTCCCCAAATAAGCGATAATACAGGTGACTTTCTTTAAAAGCTTACCATGAGACACCTTGGTTGATAGGTAGTAGCAGCACAGAGGTTCACTGGAAGCTCAAACAAGTCCTATTAATAAATTTATTTATTTATTTTTGGCAGTGTTGGGTCGTCGTTTCTGTGCGAGGGCTTTCTCTAGTTGCGGCGAGCGGGGTCCACTCTTCATCGCGGTGCGCGGTGCGCGGGCCTTTCACTGTCTCGGCCTCTCTTCAAACAAGTCCTATTGATGTAGTACAAAGGCTCAAATGTTCTGCACAGCTGTATTTCTGGAAATGCCAAGCTCTAGTAAAGAAACTGTATGTAAAAGCACTTTAAAAGGTAGCAGGCTTTCTTTTTCTCTTTCTTTGGGCTCATAAATTCTATACCTTACAAGCAGAGAACTTTGCAGCTGGGAGAGTGTGTCCTAAGTCTCCTGGAAAGAATTTACTAGGCTAGACCCAGGCACCAATCGGACAGACCTTGCCAGCAGGCCCCTGAGATGTGCAATGGTCACAGACCTAAGATCATACTGTTGCCGCTTCAGAGAGTCGTACGGTTGATATCCAAACACTGACAATAAAAACTTGTGGGTTTTACACTGTGATTAAATCTTCAAGAGTGTTAAGAGTTTAGGGCATTAGTGAGTTATGTTTTAGTTGCCTCCCAGAAAAATCAGTATTTTCTATTACAGTCCCTTCAAATTCAGCTCAGTGCATTTCAGGAAAAGATCCTATTGGCAGATACTAGTTTTTTTTCTGTTGTTGTCGTTATCGGGTCTTAGCCTAATGGCACCTCAACCCGTATCCCATATTACCCCTCCACCTACCCAGTCAGCTTTTGATTCGAGTTTGTAGGATTCCAGTCCAGCTCTGGCAAGGCCATTCCAATCTAAGGTAAGAGAGAATATTGGAGGTAGTCCTTTTTGTTTTGAGAAAAGATCATTTTCAACTACAGCCCATGTTGTTCTGGCTGTTCCTCTAGAAATGTGCCAACTCTCCTCCTGTTGTGAGATTTTCCTTCTCCTGGGAAGAGGAGAACATTTAGTCCAGCAGTGCTTCATCACTCGACTCCCACCCCTTTCCCCTGACCTGCTCGCCATTGGGAAAGAGGGAACTTGTGAGTCTCCACAGCCTGTCGGCTAGTCATGGGCTCTCTTGGGAGTAAGGGATGTTTGTGCAGAAGAGATCTGCACGTTCAGTGGACATAGTCCAGACCCCCACCAGCCGTGGGCATTTCTCCTAAGAGACGGTTTTGGAATTTAGCTTGCTGCTTTTTTTAAGAGCTTGATTTACAGAGCTTTCAAGGAAAGGAATAGTGAATTACTAGTCAACATCTTCTTAACTCCCACACCGGCCTAGCAAATACAATTCAATTCAAAAAACATTGACACTTCAAATGTGTCTGGCTCTAGGCTAGGTGTTCTGGGGACATGAAGATAAATAAGATTTGGTTCTCTCATCTGTAGAGCTAACAGTCTGGTGTGTGTCTGAGGGATTACAATTTAGTCCTTTGCTTAGAATAAAATAGAAAGGTAGTTCACATTGGATAGCCTTTTCTATACTGGGCATAGTGGTAGGGATATTTATATTTGCTGGCAACATTCTTTTTTGCTGACTACCCCTTATGAATAACTATAAACATTCAATTCAGCCCAATGCACAGTTATTGAACACTTGCTGTGTACGTTGTTCTGGAATACAGTTAGTGGTCATAGAAAACTCACTAGTCTATGACAGGATTGAACCTATAGCTGTGGTTCCTGTAGCAACGTGCTCTGAGCCAAGCCGTCACTGTTCAGATGTCATTTGGCTATTGGAAAGAAACTCCGCATCTTAATGATATCTGCGTAGCTCCACTTCTTAACCTATCACAGGGATGAGATCCTAGGTGCTCCATCCTTGTTTCCCTTTGAAACATTAGATTCTTATGCACTACACAACCATGATGTGGAAACAGGATGAGCTTAAATCTGTCCCTTTCCTGAGGAAGAACATCCAGTTGCAAACTCATGTCCCATGGATGCTGGATGTTGCATGCTCTCTTGCAAGAAGAGCACCACCTAATGAGGAGGCCTCGGGGGAGCAGCAGGAGCCTGATACTGTGACAAGGTTCACAGATTCCAGTCCCGGCTCTGCCGTCCATTAGACGTGTGTCTTTGGGTTCCAGTTTTCTCATCACTCAAATTGTGATAGAAATGTCTCCTCTATCTGCCTCCAAAAGATACTGTTATAATCCTTGAGAAAACTAGATATGACAGTAGGATTCTGATTTCATATGTACGTGTACACATAGAAAATTACTGGAAGGGACTACATCTAAATGTTAAAAGTGGTTTTCTTAGGGTGGTGGGATTACAGATAGTTTTTATTTTTTTCTTTGTGGATGTTGTATGAAAAATTGGTGCAATCGGCATTATTGCTTTCATAATCTGAAAAATAAAAGGCTATTTTTAAGAGAAAAAATAGAGTGTTTAGAAAGAAGTAAGTGCTTTATTACACTTGTGCTTTGTGCTCGATACTGTGCTGGACCCTGGAGACAGTGTCCCTGCCCTCAAGGAGCTTACAGTGTGGATAGGAGATGGATCAGTCAGCAGGGACTGTGGCAGAAGTGCTTTAGCAGGACAGAAGAGGAACAGATGCCAGCCTGGGTAGAGGGCAGGCATGGGGCATCAAGGAAACCTTTCTGGAGGAGACAGTACCTGAGCTGGATCTTGAAGGAGAAGGGCAAGCTAGCCACAGGAAGAAGAGTTTGAGGTCTGGGGAGAATCTTCCAAACAGAGGCAATGGCATGTACAAAGGGTCAGAGGCTTTAATATTCCAGAGAGTCATGGTGGATGGATTATGAAAAATTACTTAGGAAAGCTTTTCCCATCGCTCTCTGTCGGCCACACAGGCTGTGTAAAAACTAAGGAATCTCAAAGTTACAAACCTGGAGGTGGTGGGGGCAGGGGTGGTACAGAACCTTGCCAAATTAGCCTGTGACCTGTTTCTTGGCGTAGCTTCCTTTCTCTTTCTTTTCTTTCCCGTGGGAGCCATCAGGAAGATGAAAGAAGCAGAGAGTACCTGTTTAGGGGTAGCTGTGATGTGAAACCCAATCCTCTCATTAGAGTCCCTGACAAAGACTTCTCCATGTGCAACCTTCCTTTGTGGGAACCTGCGGCTGCTGAGAGAAGGACATCCTCAGCTGCAGGATCAATGACTGGGACTCAGGCCGGCTCCATGTCAGTGGCTGAAGCGCCTGGGCTGCATGCCCAGTGGGCATGACTTGCTTCTTTCCTCCTCTGTGCCTCTGAACCCTGGCCTCTCAGATCAGAGCCTGCACCTGCACCATGTGACCAGGCACGCAGCTCTTTTGCTCCTGATGCTTTAAAGAGAAGCCCCTCTGATTTTTAACTACCAGTCTTCATCCGTGGCTTATTTATCAACCTGAGTGGTGCGCACGGGATGTAAGTGACACATGTCAGCAGTTGAACGGCTCACCCTGGTGGAAGCTGTCTCGGGAAGTAGAAAGAGCTCTGCACCTGGAATCAGAAGATGTAGGCTCCAGGGCAGCACCACAGTGTTCCAGTTGCTTGAGTTTGCATTTCCTGCTTTGTAAAATGGGGCTAACTGTGCTGGGGTCAGGGAGTGGGGCGTATCTGAATGTCATGCTTAAAAGTATTGGCATTGGAATCAGACTGACATGAGTTTCAGACCCAGCTCTGTCATTTACTACTGTGTCCCTGGGCGGATTACTAAACCTCAACAATCATCCATTTCCCTTCATAAAATGGAGACAATAATAGTGTCTATCTCAGAGCATTGTTGGAAAGGATTGAATGAACCAACGTATATGTATCTTTTACCACATAGTAAGCACTCAACAAATGTCAGCGGCTATTATTATTTTATAAAGTCACTTTGTAAAATTCTGTAAGTCAGTGATATCAGTAATTATCATTAATAACGAATATAACTGTGGCAAGATAGTATACATTTGAATATTCATACAGATACCTGGAAATCAACCAAGTAATGATAGCTAAAGTATGAAAAGTAAATTTGTTTGCAAAAATTAAGTGACTGGAGAATTAGAAGAACAAAAGAGGAAAGCTGTGATTCCTGCACTTGAAAGGAATTGACTGCAAATGGTTAAAGACAAACTAAAAATTACATTTTATTTTCCTCCAGAGAAGATGCTGCCAACCTTTCCCACTGAAGGCAATTAAGACGGTAACCACACTGCCACGCTAGCCCTAATACCTTCATGTGGTATTTATAAATGGCCCAATAAGCCCTGGAAACCATGATATGTCACATAAAAAGTGCTAATGACAGCACATTATATGAATCACTGAGAAGCAACAATTGAAAATCTCACTCTGCCGTCAACCATTTATATTGCTCCCAGATTGCAATACCGAGGGATTACAGTTACAGTCAGTTGTGCAGCAACCTAAATTAATCAGGGAGAGGGAGAAGCGATTGCAGCCTCACTGTGCTTGAGCTTAGGAGCATAGTGTGCCGTCCTCGAAGCCACGTTCAGATGCTGGAGGAGCAAGGCCAGCCCCGGAAGCGCAAAAAGCTCCACCTTACCTAACTTCATCGGTTCACCTGAAACACTAGAATATTATCGAAAAATCATCTGACTAGAAGCAGAGGAAGGGAGGGAGGGAGGAAGAAAGAGAATGAAAGGAGACGAAAAGTGGGACGCCCTTTGGTAGGTTGGAAAGATCTTTTGCGAGTGCCAAAATATGACAAGCTTGTAGTTATTTCACCTTAAACATTATAGGTACAAACATTAAGGGCACAATGATGTCTGGTTATGACATTTAGGAACCAAGAAATAGGCCTCTGATAGAAGTGACCATGAGAGCCAAACATATAATACATTGTCTTTTCTAACTCAATTTTGATTGTTTGTTTGTTTAAATAAAAGCAGAAGTCTTTAAAAATAGAAATAGAATATTGTTTTTAATTCTTATTTAAATGCGCTACACTATTTATAAAGTTTAAAAAATCTGTCAGTCATTAGGTACTTCACTCACTAACTTTCAACTATCATCAATCTCTGTTCATTTCATCTCTGATTTGGTTTTAAGCATTGAAAGGATTGAATAGAACACGTCATTTTGACTCACTCTAAATCTGACTTGAGCAGACCTGCCTTCTGCTCCAAATTCACTGCCCTCATCTTAATGTCAAAATCCTTGTAGTGTTTCTTCATTAGAGCAGTGATTCTCAAGTCTATGCACATTATAGTCACCTAGAGGGCTTAAAAAAAATACCTGTGCTTTGGAACCACCCCCCAGGGATTCTGATTCAGTTTGTCTATAGAGGAGGGCAGGTGTTTGTATTTTTTAAAACTCCCGGAGTGATTCTAATGTGCAGCCAGAATCGAGAACCACTTAGTTACAGGGTGCCATTTACCCTGATTAAATTAAAAGTTACCCTTTCGTTTTCCTGTACTCTTTTGTACCCAACTTGTGCTTCAACAGTCAAGATATTAACAAAAATTTTAAACTGTCTATCATTAATTCATTTGCCAAATATTTATTGAGTATCTATTATGTGTCAGACACTTTTCTAGTTTCTGAGGAGATAGAGGTAAAGGAGGAAGACCAGATCCCTGCCCTCATTGGAGATTACAGTCTAGCAGGGGATACTAATAATAAACAAGTAAACTAACACTAACATAATTAATTACAAAATTCAGAATGGTATGTAGGAAGTTGAAGAATAATGAGGAGAGGATCCCTCTTTGGAAAGTGTGGCCGAGGAAGTCTTCACTGGGAAAGCAGCCATTGGAGAAGCTGGTGGAAGAGCAGAGCGTCCTAGCAGAGGAAGCAGCATCCACAAAGGCTGCAGTGGGGAGAGGCTCTGTCACACGTCAGAGGCTGCGCAGTGTCTCTAAGACTACCCTGAAGCGTGCACCAGGCACAGAGGCAGCCAGCCAACTGCTGGGTACAATTTATCTCGGGCTCCCACACCTGATTCCCGACCCTACCTGTGTCACCAGCACTTGGCAAACTGCTTTGCTTCCTGTCTCTTCGTGTGAATGATGGTATCCCACTGCCTGCCCCTACGTCTGGGGTCCTTGACCAAGCCTGATGCCTACTGCGTTTCCCTGTCACCGACCTGGCCATTTCCATGTGCACCCTCTGTCACCTCTCAGCAGGCTCTGAAACAAGAATGGCAGAATAACAATACTTGTGGAAGCTGGTGTTGAACATTTTGGAGTTTGTCATACAATTCTGTTTTTGTGTATGTTTAAAAATTCAGTCATTTTTAAAATGTCTTCATGCTCGTGTGTTGTGACATACAATAAAGCCAAGCACTGTTTTGGTTGTTCTGGGACATAAAAAAAGTCAAATTCCTTCTCTCCATGTTCACAATCTCTTTGGGTTGACAGAACATAGAGCCTTTGAGAGGGAGCTAATAGATGATGCCCTAAGGTCTGTCTTGTTCGCTCAGTATCTCCAAAGCCAGACCTCCGAGTAGGAGATATTACTGTTGTCTGGAAAGAAAGTGCTAGAGGGGAGAGTCAGGGAAGGCTTGTACAACAAGATGTCATTAGTGGACACTTGTAAGATTAGTTACCCAAAGAATACATGTTCCTGAGAAAGCTCCTTGCCCCAGGGCACCATCTTATAGACAGTGGGAAGGAAGGAGTGCCTTAGGATGGAAGGAAGACCAGGAGTTCTGTATCTGATCCCAGTTTTTGCCACCAGCTCATTCATCCTGGGGCACTGGGTACTCTGGGTTCACCTCAGATGTGGGTGTTGAACTCGACCATTTGAGGTTCCCTTCAGCTCTGATGTTTTCTTATTCACTGTCAAGATTTCTATACCGGTATCTTCAGACATACCTCCCAGCTGAACTGACACTAATAAAACTTTAAAAAATAAAACTAAACCACACTGTTTTACTTTTAAATAACACAGGGAGTAATTTCTCTTTTCTCAAGGCTCTTGTAACCCTGTTATAGCAGTTATCACTTTCGTTATTAGAGTTGTTGGGGTACATCTAATTTCCTCTCTCTGACGGTAAGCTCCTTGAAAACACAAGCCATCTCTCATGTCTTTATATCTCTCACAATTCCCTGATCATAGTCAGTCCTTACTGAATTCTAAAGATGCTCAGTGACTGGGAACCTGGGGGCTGCAGAGCACTACTTAGTAATGGAAATATGGAAGGCAGGTGTTTATTGTCAGGTGTTGCACGCACACTGTGTAAAAGAAGATAGTTAGCTTGGTCCTTAAGAGACTGGGCTCTGGAGTCAGATCTGGATGTGAATTCATCTCCACTGTCTACTTGCTGTGTCACATTTGGCAGATTTTCTCATCTTCCATCATCGGTATAATGAGGATGCCTATAGTTTGTACATCACAGGGTCCTTGTGAATGCTTAAGAAAGTGCCTGACACTAAGTATATAAAAATGTGACCATTATTCTAAATACATGAAAATTATTCCTTGGACATAAATTGTAGTAATATTTTCTTAGGTCAGTCTCCCCAGGCAAAAGAAATAAAAGCAAAAATAAATAAATGGGACCCAATAAAACTTATAAGCTTTTGCAAAGGAAACCATAACAAAACAAAAAGACAACCTATGGACTGGGAGAAAATATTTGCAAATGATGCTACTGACAAGGGCTTAATTTCCAAAATATACAGATACCTCATATAACTCAATATTAAAAAAAAAAAAAGAAAAGCAAACAACCCAATCAAAAAATGGGCAGAAGACCTAAATAGACATTTCTCCAAAGAAGACATACAGATGGCCAGGAGGCACATGAAAGGATGCTCCCCATCTCTAATTATTAGAGAAATGCAAATCAAAACTACAATGAGGTGGGACTTCCCTGCTGGTCTAGTGGATAAGACTCCATGCTCCCAGTGCAGGGGGCCTGGGTTCAATCCCTGGTCAGAGAACTAGATCCCACATGCATGCTGCAACTAAGAAGCCCACATGTCACAACTAAGAAGTGCACATGCCGCAACTAAGAAGCCCACATGCTGCAACTAAGAGTCCGCATGCTGCAACTAAAGACCCCACATGCCACAGTGAAGGTCCCACCTGTTGCAACTAAGACCCAGTGCAGCCAAAATAAATATTTAAATATTTTTTTAAAAAACTACAATGAGATATTACCTCGCACTGGTCAGAATGGCCATCATCAAAAAGTCTACAAATAACAAATGCTGGACAGGTTGTGGAGAAAAGGGAACCCTCCTACACTGTTGGTGGGAATGTAAATTGGTGCAGCCACTATGGAAAACAGTATGGAGGTTCCTTAAAAAACTAAAAATAGAGCTACCATATGATCCAGTAATCCCATTCCTGGGCATATATCTGGAAAAGATGAAAACTAATTTGAAAAGATACATGCACACCAGTGTTCATAGCAGCACTATTCACAATAGCCAAGATATGGAAGCAACCTAAGTGTCCATCAACAACGATGAATGGATAAGATGTGGTATATGTATACAATGGAATATTACTCAGCCATAAAAAAGAATGAAATATTATCATTTGCAGCAACATGGATGGACCTAGAGATTATCATACTAAGTGAAGTAAGTCAGACAGAGACAAACATTATATCACTTATATGTGGAATCAAAAAAAAACAAATCAACATATTACAAAACAGAAACAGATTCACAGACATAAAAAGCCAATTTATGGTTACCAAAAGGGAAAAGGGAGGGGGAGGGATAAATTAGGAGTATGGAATTAACAGATACACACCACTATATATAAAATAAATAAATAACAAGGACTAACTGTATAGCACAGGCAACTATATTCAGCATCTTGTATAATAACTTTCGTCTTTGGCTTCTTTTAATTTATTCTTTATGTTCCACCATAAGTTCCACAGCTTATTTCCACCCACTAAATCATCTGGCTTTTCCAGCTCCCTGATAAGGCAGGTAGATAGCACAGATATACTTATCCTGTTTGGCAGAGAAGAAAACTGAGGCTCAGAGAGGTCCAGCAACTTATCCAAGGGGACACAGCAAGACCGAGCCAGTTGTTCTGAGTTCTGTGATTCTTCATTACTACTTTATCTCCTCCCTCTGGTTGGTTCTGCCACAGCTTTGTCAAGTTAAGAATTCAGGTTAACCGTGTCTGCTAGAGGCCAAGGCAGATAGAAATGGCAATGAGGAAGCAAAATAAAAAGCTGGCTTCAGAGTAAAATAAAATGATTCAGGAGATAAAACCTGGGATTTAACAGTGACTGACTTATAGATTTACATTTTTACTGAATAATGAAAGAACAAAGGAAGAAAGGAACAAATTTTCAGTTTCATGCAGCAGCAGGTTAGTTTCACTGCTTATAGTGACTATATTTTAGAGATATAGAGTTTACCTGTCTTATGGCAGCTATCATTTTCCTCATTATTATTTATGTATATGTCTACCTCCTTGTAAGTGGGGCTACTTTAAAACCTTTCCACCAATGCAAGAGCTGAGCCATCCCCTGATGTTTAGCCATCTGATGATGGATGGCAGATCCAGTTCCAGAAGTCAATTAAATTGTTTGGGAGAGCCATAGCAGGGCATTTTCCTGAGGAAAGTTCCAAGGTGGCTCTGAAAGACAAAAGATAATTAATGTCCCTTCATTAACCGTACCTCCTGAGAAGTACTGCAAACATATATTTGAAGATTTGCCATGAATGCAAACTGGTCTGGACCCTTGCCCTTGGGGGCAAATAAAGGAAAGGTGTTGTCAATGTCCAGGACAGCATACCAAGTGCCATCAGTCTGTGCAGTGGATTCAGCTGCAGCTACAATGTCTGGAATAGCGGGGGCTGCAGGAGTAACAACTTAATTCAGTTGGTGATAATCTACCATAAGTCTCCAGTTCCTGTTCCTCTGGACCTACAGAGCTATAGTGTTGAGATATTATATCTCTTAATATCCCTGCTGCCTTTTAGACCTTAATCAAGACTGTGATTTCCCTTTCTCCTCCTGGGACCACCTGGAGATAGAATAGGGAGGTGGGCTGGGGAGTGATTAACGTGTCCCACTAGATGTGAATATTCCCGCTACATGTAAATGTCCTAATACATGTCTCATTACTTCTCTACATGTGACTTTTCTAGATCAGGAGAATCCCCTCTGGATATTATGAGCATTCACAGCACAGACATGTAAAACATCAATGCCAATACACATTCCATGAGGAATATACATTGGAAGCCACAAAAACAAGACATTGAATTGGTCCAAAGGGCCTCACCCACAAGATCACTTTAGATTTATTTTTCCTACTGGAAACCCTGCCCAATCCTTATTAGTTGAATTCAGGAGCCTCCTCCCCACTGAAATGGGTAGAATGGTGACTTGGGCACCTGTATCTAAAAGAACCATAAGAGTTTGAGTTCCTTCCTCCCCAAAGTTTCCCAACTTACTTGAATGGACGCATATGGTCTTTGGTCCTCATGGAGAAAGGGAGACCTCAATTCTACCTTTAGTCATCTTTCTCCTTAGAACAGCTAGAACCGGGATAGAGGGGAAAGGAAGGATCAGGGATGCTGAGGAAGAAAGCAGCTCCACACCAGTAAGCAA
Organism: Phocoena phocoena; assembly: GCF_963924675.1. Classification (NCBI taxonomy): domain Eukaryota; kingdom Metazoa; phylum Chordata; class Mammalia; order Artiodactyla; family Phocoenidae; genus Phocoena; species Phocoena phocoena. The sequence continues at coordinate 29,348,614 of NC_089234.1, forward strand.
GGCGTTGCATTTACATTAAGTTAGATATCTTAAAAATAACAGCTTTTTGAGGTAAAAATTCACCTACCAGAACATTCACCCTCTAAAAGTGTACAGTTCAATTGTTTTAGTACTAATATATTCATAGAGTCGTGCCACAATCTATTTTAGAATATCACCCAAAAAGGAAACCCCATGCCTATTAGCAATTACTCCCCATTCTCCTTTTCCCCCAGCCTCTGGCAACCACTAATCCACTTTCTATCTCTGTAGATTTGCCTATTCTAGAGATTTCATATAAATATGATCATACAGTATGTGTCCCTTTGTGACTGGCTTTTTTCACTTAGCATAATGTTTTCAAGGCTCATCTGTATTGTAATATGTATCGATACTTCATTCCCTTCTATTGCTGAATAATATCCTGTTGTATGGCTATACCATGTTCTATTTACCTACTTGTCAGTTGATAGACATTAGAACTATTTCTACATTTTGGCTATTATGAAAAATCCTGCTATTAAACGTAAGTGTACAAGTTTTTATGTGGCATATATTTTCATTTTGCTTTGGTATATACCTTGGAGTGAAATTGCTAGGTCATGTGTTTAACTTGTTGAGGAACTGCCAAACTGTTTTCAAAGTGACTTCACCATTTTTTATTCCCACAAGCCATGTATGAGGGTTCTAATTTCTCCACTTCCTCACCAACACTTGTTATTGTCTGTCTTTTGATTATAACCATCCTAGTGAGTGTGACTTATATCTCATTATGGTTTTGATTTGCTCTTCCCTAATGACTAATGACGTTGAGCATCTTTTCATGTGCTTATTGGCCATTTATGAATCTTCTTTGGATAAATGTCTATTCAAATTATTTGCCGTTCTTTAAGTGGGGGTCTATTTGTCTTTTATTGTTGGATTGTAAGAGTTCTTAATAATACAAATGCTTTATTGGATATGTGATTTGCAAACATATTTCCAATTCTGTGTGTTGTCTTTTCATTCTCTTGATAGTGTCTTTTAAGCACAAAAGTTTCTAATTCTGATAAAATCCAACTTATATATTTTTCTTTTTGTCACTTATGCTTTTGGTGTCTAATCCAAGGCCACGAAGATTTACGCCGATGTTTTCTTCTAAGAGTTTTATAGTTGGCTCTTACGTGTAGATCTCTGATCCATTTTGAGTTAATTTTTGTATATGATGTGAGATAGGGATTCAGTTTCATCCTTTTGCATGTGGATACAGTTGTTCCAGCACCATCTGTTGAAAAGACTATTTTTTTTCTCATTAAATTGTCTTGGCATCCTTGTTGAAAATCAATTGACCATAAATGTAAGGGCTTTTTTCTGTACTTTTAATTCTATTCTATTAATCTAAATGTCTGTCTTTATGCCAGTACCACACCGTCTTGATTACTGCAGATTTGTAGTAAATTTTGAAATTGAGTATGAGTCCCATGGAGAAAATGTTCTTCAGTTACAAAATTGTCTTAGCAACTACTTTCAGTTTTGAGCATTGTGTCAGCTGCTCATAGCTCAACCAAATGAACTGCCGACGTTCATTCCACCCAAAGACCCATATTGGGTGGCAAGGTCATCACTACTGACATCACCTATTTCAGCTTTAGGAATTCCTTGGCTCAGTAACCTCAGCCACACTGACTTTAGGTTGGGGTAAC